>NW_027256883.1:181319562-181946784 GCF_029215685.1 Pituophis catenifer annectens
CAAACATTAACTTACTGCTTAATGGTTCCTGGTGGAATAGGAGTATAAATATAATGAGCTTTCTATAAGCATCAAAAATTTATTGCATTCAAGAATTGAGATTCAGACTGGCTCCTATAAACCAGGTAAATGTTGTGAATATTGCAGATGCAATACAAGTTACTCAATAAAGAGAGAGCAAATTTCAATTTTGAAAATAGATTTTTTTGCTATGAATGAGTGCTAAGGTTGATACCTTGGTTTCTTTGTAAATGGAATTTATGGTATGTTAACTAAATATGGAAATTCAAATGAGATAAAACTATTGAGAAATTACCTGTCATATTCAGTGGGTTCTGGTCTTTGGTTCACAGTCATAGACTTATCAAGCAAAGTTGTTGTTGGAGGCATGACTTCAAAATCCAGCTCTTCATCTGAAAGGGGATCTAGCAAAGACTGTTTTTCTTCACTCTTTTCTCCCTTCTCACCTTTCACAGACATCTTGGTAGTAACTTCTTCAGTTTTTCCATAGTTCCCTTGAAGTTAAACATGTTTATTCTTTGTTATTGCAGCACATTTAATATGCTTAGTTATATCAGAATTTTTATTTGATTTGAACATAAAGACAACAAGGGCACCAGTTTAGAGATGACTGTAACAAAATTGTAGAGTTGTTGATGGAAGAGAAAAATGCATGGCAGAGGGATGAAAAAGAGAACCTGTTTTAAATAAAAAAGAACTGAAGCTTCTGTCACTTACCTATAGAGATTTCAAACTTCATAGGTTTAGTGCCTACTGAGGGATCCATCATAGTCACTTCAAAAAATGATGCAAAGAGAAGGAATTCTTCTTTCACTCCTAGGGCATTCTGAAGAAAAAGTTTTCAGTTTTCAGTTTCCTTCTTTATGATAATATAAAATACTGATTCACAGATTAATCCAAACTGTATTTTAACTTAATGTGTTGTCGTCCCTCCGTCCGTCCCCCCTGACACACATAATGATATTTAGACTTGGCAGTATAACACATCAATATTTGTCTAAAGGATGGGAGTTGAAAGCTGAATTCTGCTTAAATGAGTAAATACACAATGCGTTGCATCTAAATATATTAGGATTGGTAGAGCACAGATTATAATCCAGATTTTAAAATAAAATAATTTAGAGAATGTTTAAAAGGTGTTTTCTTCCCATTTCATTTTTTCATTCATGCTGTGCCTTCCTTTTTATGCAGGTGGATGCTTTGATCAGGAAAAGCAATGATAATTATTTTAATCCCTTTCATTTTAAAGTTTCTCTAGGTTGAAGTTCAGCTACCTAAAATCACTTTTAATTTCTTCCTTTTATTAAAAAAAAATAATGATGTTGGTCTTAGTAACGTATAGAGACCTTAGCGGAAGGTAGAAACATTCCATCCTCAGAAAAAGATCACCTCTATACATGGAAAGGAAATTAATAGCAGATAGACACGAGTTTCTTTATGGGTGATAGCTGTGCAAACTAAGTTTCAAATATGCATAACTTTTATTTTGAAAAGGCTTCACTGGACCTTTAAACAGAAATTTACAACCATTTAACTTCTGACCTAATTTATAACCCCTTGCTGGAGTTTTACAACTTTTTTTTTTTACAACCTCTTATTATTGTAATAGATTTGATATTTAAGTAGAGGGGGATGAAAAAAAGGATTGTTTTTTTGTCCTTTTTAATTCACATTTTTAATGCCCTTCTCTAGTTTTGTCTGTGTTAACGTTTTTTCTTTTTGATTTTGTACTTTAACCTTTTGAGTAAAATAAAAAATTGAAATAAAAAGATCAATGGCACAAGTCATTGAATCATTACTCTATCTTCTTTAAAAATACGCATAAGTCTTAGGAGGACGGGAGAATAAGAAATAGAAAAAAACTCTAAAGATTCAATGACAGATTGCAAATTGCCTAAGGTTTTACTCAAAAGAAGGATTTTATCTTGTTAATTTAGATCACATTGTTTTATAATATTTAAAATGTATTACAGTTATTTGTATTCACTTCTTAACTGTTTAAAGTTTAATATTGAAAATGTTAAATGGGGGAAATAATGTTTTAGCCCTCATTTATTAAACATAAAATATATAGAAGGCCTCATATAAAATAATTTCACTTTCCTATGATTTCTGTGATCACCGAGACTCACCTCTGGGAGAGGATGGAGGTCTTCTACCTCCACAGTCACTTCACTTGGTTGTTCTGCCTCTTCAGTGGTACTAATATTAGGCTGGCTTTGATGCTGCTCCTTGACAGAAGTTCTGGACTTCTCTTTGGCCTTTTTACTCTTCTTCTTCAACTTGAGTTTGCTTAAGGCCCCTTTAAGAACTTCTGCTGGCTTCTTTTCCGCTGCCTGGATAGTACTGAAAATCTCTACTGTAATGGCCATAAGAAGGCGTCCACGATAGAAGATGCCTTCACCCAGACCTTCATTGAGATCTTTGTGTATATCTCGCAAGGTTGAATTCTGGGATGAGCCATATAAATTTACCCAGGTTGGTCCAAAAGTGGGATTAAATCCTGGTGGGAAGAAAATATGGTTTTGAATATACCAGCATTTGGTTCAGATTTGCACTTTTACAAGACCATTTTAACAATGAAGTAGGTCGTGCTTCCTTGGTGATTTATCTTAAGCAGGTAGTCCTTGACTTATAACCATTCACTTAATGATCTTTCAACATTCTGGCTGCAATGAAAAAAGTTATTTATAACCAGGCCGTGCACTTATGACCATCACAACATTCCTGCACTCAAATAATCAAAATCCAGGTGCTTGACAATTGACATGTATTTGCAATGATTGCAGGGTGCTGGAGTCAAGTGATTGTCATTTCCAACCTTCCCATGGAGTTTCTGACAAGCAAAGTCAATGGAGGAAGTCAGTTTTACTTAATAACCACGTGATTCAATTAATGACCATAGCAATCCACTTAACAGCAGCTAAAAAGGTCATAAAATTGAGCACAACTCACTTAACTACCATGGCACTTAGCAATGGAAATTCTGTTTCCAATTATGGTCATAAATTGAGGACTATCTGTAAATAGATATTTGGCATGTGGTTGTCGCACAGAAATTCAGAGGACTAGTATTGTCTGGAAAAATGAAGATATACCGTGAGATGAAGAGACAGTCAGGAAGATACTAGATTGTGCAGAAATGGATAGATTGACATTGAAAATAAAACAGAAAGAAGATGTAGAATACTATCAAACATGGAATCTATTTTACCAATGGTTGGAAAAAAAGGGTGAAGATTAAAAATGTAAATTTGTATTGTTAAGCAAATTAAATACCCAGACAACCCAATGTTTAATAAGCACTAAGAAATGTATTTAATAGAAAATCATTTTTTAAAAAAAGAAAGAAATTCTGAGGACTAGTTGAGGCTGTATCCCTTAGCATGGTGTAAATCAGTACAGATATTATCTAGCTATGTCTCACCACACACAGAAGTAGCAATAGCAATAGCACTTAGACTTATATACTGCTTCATAGTGCTTTACAGCCCTCTCTAAGCAGTTTACAGAGTCAGCATATTGCCCCCAACAATCTGGCAATGGTGGGTTGCTACTGGTTCGCCCCAGTTCAGGCGAACCAGTAGCAGCGGCAGCAGGAGGCTCAGCCCACCTGCCTGGATGTCATCAAATATGATCTGCGCATGTGCAGAAGCTTCCGCGGATGTGCAGATGGGGCGTGTGCGTGAACCAATAGCAAAAGTAAGTGAAACCCACCCCTGCAATCTGGGTCCTCATTTTACCAACCTCGGAAGGATGGAAGGCTGAGTCAACCTTGAGCCGGTCAGGATTGAACTCCTGGAATAAGCAGTGAGTTAGCCCTGCAGTACTGCATTCTAACCACTGCGCCACCAATAGACATATAGTAGATACTGTATATAATAATTTCTCAGCTGAATTATAATTGAGAAAAAGATGTCCATCATTCCAATGCATTTGCAGTCTGTATTACTATACTTAATTAAAGATACAAGAAGAAGAAATAATACAAAACTTTTACAAAACCTCCATTGCCCATTTTTTGCTATATCAGGCATCTTTCTCAAATGTTCACCGGAAAGCTATGTTAAGCTGATGTGCAAAAGTGATAAAGCTGGCTTGGTAAATGACCCTGTGGAATTCTTACTGACAAACATTAAGTCCCTTTTGTGAACCATTTAAGTAAAACGTTTTGTTTAAAGTTTTCTTCTATTTCATATAAGATTAGTCTATACAATATGGTCAAAACAGTCCTACAGAATATTTTATACATGCTGCCATGGCTATAACCCAATTTGATCCAATTAATTGGGGGGTGGGTGTAATTGTATAAAGGATACTATTAATTAATTTTTAATTAAATCAAATAGACAAATGGGGTAACAGACAAAAGGTAAAGACCATCATATATCAGCTATGATGTTCTAAGGAGCTGCAACTCAATAGCAAAATCTCTGCTTTCCAAGCTAATTTTTGCTGCTTCTATCCTTGACTTTTCCTGGGTTAAGGCTGGAAAGAATATTGCTTGATACCTTGGAGAGACCTGTGGTCAGCTAAAACAGCAGTTCTGATAGCACAGTGCTGGACAGAACTGTGGTCTGATATAAGACAATGTCTATGACAAACTCACCATTTCTTCCAGGGTCAGATATTTGTTGCAGATCAATGAAATGTGTAGCAAGGGCAACATCTCCAATGTTTGCATCATCCAGTAGCTGGACTTTTATTTTTCGAACAAGAGGTGGAAACATCTCAATGAATGTTACTTGTTCATTCCAAACTGGTTCTATAGTACTGCTTTCAACTGATGTTTCTCCCTAAATAAGAGAATATTATAAGAACAGAACCAAAGAACTCAGTTGGTTTTAAAGCAGAAATAGAAGACACAGAATTGACACAGAAAGACACAGAGTACAGAATTGTTCAGACCAACCTTCCCCTTCCTTGACCTCATTCAGATGTCTTGAATTGCAACTCCCTGAATTCCCATCTAGGATAAATGTCCCATTTACCCATCTTTTAAACAAACAATTAGCTCCAAACTTTGTCACCTTTCCTTAAAGGGGAATCGTTCTATGGCCATGTCTAGATTCTTATAAGCTTAAATTTAGTGCTTATGCACTAAATCAGAACTATATAAACAAAGTAATTCACATTTGAAAAAAAAATCCTTAAAGAATTTTGCACTGTGTTTATGTCTCTATTTTCATCTAATTACTATACAGCACAATCAACCACAATCATGCTTATTATTCCACTTGTTCTCATGAAGTTGCCTTGCTTTGTAATCCATTATCAATCATTGACTGGCAGTGGTTGGAATACAGGCATTAGAGGCAGCATAGGAATTGGCAATGGGAACAATATTTTTGCCTAATTCAAATGAGGTAAAGTAAAGTAAAGGTAAAGGAGTCCCTGTGGATTTTACTTCGCTACTTGTTGCCAACTATAGGGGGTATTTCTCATCTTCGTTTCAAGTCCATTGAGCCAGTGCTGACTGAAAATATTTCTGCAGTCATGTGACCAGCATGACATCACTGGGCACTGTTACCTATCCACCAAAGTGGTACCTATTTATCTATTAGCATTTGCATGCTTTCAAACTGCTATATTGGCAGGAGCTGTGGCAAGGGCGGGAGCTCACCTAGTCGTGTGACGCTCGGGTCTTGAAATTGGGCTGCCAGGTTTCCAGTCGATGAGCCCAACATCTTAACCACTGAGCCACCACGCCCCTCTCAGATGAGGACAAATAACATTTTAACTCAGTAGTAGGAAAAGCCTTATGTCGCCTGTTATACCGTCATCAAATCCTACATTGGGCTTCTATTATTTGCATATTGCAAGACTAAGAGGCTGGAACAAAATGAAGTTGTAGGCATTAGGGAAAGTTGCCTAAGCATACAGTACATTAGGGAAGCTTTGGAATTTATTCCACAACCAGCAATTAGAAGAATCCTGACTGGGTCATACTGTTTCCTAAATTCTTAATGCTTGGTCTTTTTCTATATGACCTATTCAAAAAGTTCAGTACTAAAATTGAATGGATCAGTCTATTTCATGAATCTTTCAATAAGAAAATATGTAGAAAAAGTAGAATTACCTGCTGTCCAGAGAAAGAAATCTGCACGTAAGTATCAATGAAGATTTTCTTCTCACTCACAATTTTTGAAAAGCCACCCATGATTCCTGAGCTCATACTGGGCAAACCATCTGCCTTGTATATTTTGATGCAGAATTTGGCCCAGGGTCTCTCAGCTGGAACTTTTTTAGGAAGCAATAAGTTCCTGAAAAGAAGATATTTGATTAGTTAGGAGGGATGATCCTTTGAAGTCCACGCTGCAGCCAACCCCAGCTGTCTTTCTTACTGCTTCCAACTATTGCTGAAGCTGAGTTTAAAAATTCAAGTGTAGACTGCAGTGGGTTGGTGCCCAATCCAGAATATAGATACTGCAGAACCCGATTGGTTATTTGCCCGGCTTCTTGCTCTCCCCATTCATGCAGAGAAGGCAAACTTTACTTACTTTACTTTACTTACTTAGCTTTGTGTAAGCAAGTGCCTCAATGTCTCCTCCTTCCCACTTTTTTTAGGATTGTTCTATTCTTAATCAAAGCAAAGTAGCAATACAGGGTTTATAGTATTTTGGATTCTTTGCCTGGTTCAGAAAGGCTTAAAATAGTTTAAGGCAGGGGTCTCCAATCTTGGTAACTTTAAGACTTGTGGACTCCAACTCCCAGAGTTCCTCAGCCAGCCTCTGGGAGTTGGAGTCCACAAGTCTTAAAGTTGCCAAGGTGGGAGACCCCTGGTTTAAGGCATAAAACCAGTTTTCACATGGTGCTTCAAAATAAATATGGACGTGGGTCCATTCTTGCACTCAAGAAATGATGGGTGGCCTGTACTGATAGTGGGACAAGGAGAAGATCCCAAATGCAAAAAAGGACAGACAACAATTTTAGACTGAGAAAGAAAGAAAGAAAAAGGAGACCTGAAATTCACTCTGACAGAATGCTCATGTCCTTTCCTGCGCTAAATGATACAATTTATAAATAAAGCAAGCTTCCCAAGTTTGATTAAGCCCTGCACTTCTGGATCTTTTTTTTTTTTTTTTTTTTGCCCATAGGAGTAAGAAAACAGTCCTCTTATTACTAATTCCATAAGACCACATTCCATACACCTTTCACCACCACAGACTTACTTTTCAATGTCTTCATTCTGACTGCTGGATGAGGCGGGAAAGGAACCCATTACATCCCCCCGAGCCATGACCGAAATGTTGCACTTTACAAAGCCTTTAATTCCTGCTCTGGTGTCCTTTGGGTCATTAATCACAGCCCACTTCTGGTAGAACCTATGGTCTAAATGCATAAAGAGAAAACGACTGAATCACAATGTCTCTGGATCTAATGTAGATTATTAGGAGTTTGGGTCAGAAGATTAGATGAGTCCTCCTTTTGTTGATGTACTTTTTGTGAGCGGGGTTATTGTTTATCCTTGGCTGCCTGATGGGTTGTATGTTGTGAAGTTTTGTATTTTTAATCCTTATACACCACCCAGAACCAGTAGTGTAGGATGGATGGTCATGTAATTCATATAAATACATAAACAAGCAATAATGCCTCCAAATTCTAAATCTAGACTGCGGGTGTTTTGAACAAAGGACCCAGAAGAAAACTAAATCTGATGATGGACTGACATAATACTTAGCAAGCATAGATCAGTTATTGCTTCCCAAACATTAGCAGAGGTCTTCAGATTTATTATAAAGAAAGCTATCACACAGAGCACATAAAATTTTCCATAAGTAAATGGAAATAAAATATTTCCATAAGTATCACATCGCACCAATCCCAATCCCAACCATGTATTGAGAATCTCTGAGAGTATTAATTCCAAATGATATCAGATTTTAGAAGATAGATAATTAGGCAATGTGAAGTACCAAGTGCTCCAGGATATGGGCAGGGTATGAAATGGAAACAAATTAATTGCTAATAGATTTTAGTGCCAGATGGGTAAATTTCACAAACACGATTTGATCAACCTCATACAGCAAGAAGTCTTCAACCAGCCCTGAAAATATTGGCCAGATTTAATGAACCAACTCAATTTTTCTCAGCTGAGAACCTTGATCATGGATCTTCTTGAAGGGACCAAGTACTGGGAGAGCTCATTTTTAATTCTCATTTGTTGGATGTGAATGATACTTATCACGAACAAATACATTTCAAACAGATTGATTAGCTTTTGATCAAACCCCAATGATATGCTAGAATGTTTATGGACTCAAGGCAGGTAATTCAAAGCAATGGCAAAAGAGAGCTAAAAAGCAACTTTTAGTATGATAACAGCCTCAGGATACAGTACCTGGCTGATTGTATACAGTCTCAAGATCTATCTTGAAAGTGCCTATGAGAGTGCCTAGGAAGGGAATCTTCTTTGAATGGAAGACCTGCACATGAATACAATGGTATTTTTCAAAAGACATATTGCAGACAAGAGACCCACAGGAGGCAACTATTGCCAAGAAGAGCCTAGCATTTGGGTTGAGAGTAGGGAGGTCACTGAACAGCTGATAACTGGGTTCAAAACAAGATGGCAAATAGCAATCATAGCCAAGTTAAATGGTATTAATGAAACTGAAACATGTTTCGCAAGTTAGTTTCTACAAGACCATAAGTCAAAGTTCTTTTTCTCAGAAACATCACTTGCCAAGTATTTCTTTTCATAATTGTATGTTTAATTGAATTATTAGATAAACTAGAATGTCAAACATCTGAATAATAATACATTTCTTATAAGAGAAATGCACAAAGTAAAGATTATACATCTTTAATGGCTGCCTACGTGATAAAATATGATATGATTAGCTCTTACTGATCTGTGGCAAAGAATAGCTGCAACTTTAGAAGAATAAATGAAAAACTGTATTTTTAATTTATTGCTCACTTCATGATATGATGTAAGGCCATTGGTCATCTACCCTCATCTCACTGCCACCCCTACATAGTAGCTAGTATACTTACAGAAATCTCTATCAATCTGTGGAATAGAATATCTCTTGGTTCATGAAAATCAAAAGTAAAATACTGGAAGAAAAAGGAAAAAATATAAACATTACATTTTGTGGAAAAATTAAGTTCTACCATGTGCCAAGCAGGATCATATAATACTATGCAGAATATTTTCAACAAGAAGTTATGTAAGAAAAGGGCTTCCTTACATGTCCCGATGTTTCTAAGTGGAAGGCCCTTTTCTATATTGCTTTAAGATTAATTTACATGTTTAACAAGGCCAAAACATATTCCATATCATCCCAGAGTACAGATTGTGCTTTTAGATGAAAACAGATTCTGACTAATTGTTAGGAAACTGGCCTAAAAGTAAGAGTCCTTGGAGATTGGAATCTATTTCGGAAACAGATTATATCTCTTGTTCAACAGATGTGTTTAAACAGATCTTCCTTTGCTGTCTCACAGGAATATTCTAAATAACGTTCCTGAATTAAGCAAGGAGTTGAATTGGATTTAATGGTTTAAATCAGCAGTTTTTGTAGTTGGCTATATAACTGTGCTCACATACATTAGATTGACAAGTCTGAGAATAGAATTATATACACTTTCTTCAAGTTTAGCATACCTCATTGTAAAAAGGACAATTGGTGGATTTCTGTGTTGCTGTGTGTCTTTTCTCACTTCCAATTTTCACAACCACAAAAGGGTCAATATTAACTCCAACCAACTTCTGAGCTTCAATTATGTTGATGCCAATCTAGGGAGACAATATATTTGCTATAATCAGTCTGGATATATCAGTATAAAGTGAGAGGAATTAAATCAACTACTTGCTTGAATGGTTCTGGAGTCAAATCTCCAGCATTCATTGTTTGTTTTTACAACTTGTTGATTTGTAAAAATCAATCAATGTTTCCTTTTACTTTCAGGTTTGCTGGAATGATTGCTCTATCATTAATGAAAGTTATAAACAAATACATGATTTTCAAAATCCAGTAAGAAATATGAGTTACAGAGCATTCTCTTGAATGATTTATTGGCAGAGACTCTAAGAGGTCAACTATGCATATATGTCTGTCAAGCTTTCTGTCCACCTGATTTTAATTCTTCAATAAAAAATGCTATATTCAATAAATAAAACAAAAATATTACTAAGTTCTAGTGTAATTTTTATTGACAAGCATGGCTCTGAATTGCACAAACGTATTTCGTAAAAAACAGCCCTGTACATTCTTTGGATGTCTGCTTACTTGGCAGAAAAATAAAAGACAAGATAAACTGGGCTAACAAGGGACATTATTGAGGACTACAGGAAGAGCAAGAAGTAACTTCACAAATTTGCCTTCTGGTACTGTAACTGGGTTATTTATAATCTGCTACGCTCATCAGAACAACTGTTATGAAGTAGGGCCATCTCCATCCAGGATAGCTATTTTATGTGAATGCCAGAGCATCCTCTCATAATTTCAAATGCACCCCACTGGTTCAAAATGGCTATAAATTCAAAGTTCACAGTAAAAGTGGCCGATACATCACCTGGAAATTCTGTGGTCTAGGAGATGCATTGAGATCCGACTTGGAGAAAACCCTAGAACGGCTAAAATGGAACATCCAACATTAATTACATGTCTTATTTGTCATTTTATTTGGATTGTTATTTTAGTTTTGAAATGCAGAGAACAATGGAATATAAAGATAATAAATAAATAGCCACATGCTTACTCAAATCTACCGGTATGAATGCAGACATTTTCCCAAGATTACAGGTTATAGAAATGGAAAGTCTATTGAAGAATTAAATTAATTTCATTAATGAAGCTCAAGACACTTTTTACTTGGGATGTATTCTTGGTTAATATTGTTTCAGCAGAAGGATAATGACAGTAAGTCAACATTTAATTTTAAGAAAAGAAAGTATTTAAATTTAATTTTACATTTCCATTAAGATATGTAATCATGCTATTACATTCAAACTACATGATGTAGCAAAACAGTGCACTATAGTAACTAAAACCATGGGTTTAGTTTCAGTCAAATACAAACTCATTGAGTAATCTGCCCACAGCAGATTAATTTTATAGGATTATTGTGATGGTAAACATGGGGATAATGTACATTGGTATAATCTACTAAATACAACTTCCTCTAGGTGTTACTGATGTATTAGTTTCATTTGTACTGTGCTTCAATATAAGCACATACTAAATTTAAAAAAATCCGTATGCTGGAAAGAATATTATAAACTGCTTTGAATCTTCAGGGATTAGGACAACATACAAGCCTAAATATGTAAGTAAATATATCTACTACCACTTGTGTTTGTGATAATGGCATGGTTACTGTGACCATTTTTCTGAAAACTGAAAGGCAATATCTATACCTAAATCTGCAAAAACAGATTATTGCTACATGTTGTTGGTTAGCAATTTTCCACACTTATTTTATTTTATTTTATTTTATTTTATTTTATTTTATCTTATCTTATCTTATCTTATCTATTTATTTTGAAGTTACTGATATCATTATATAATTATTCTGATAATTAGTTTAATATCTTGAAATAAAACATTTTAAAAATAAATTCTGTCAGGGACTGCTAGTTAATGCCAATGCTAATTTACAAATGGTAAACATTTGTAGTAAATGTTTGAGCAATCATAATTTTGGCCAAAACAAAAATAATTAATTAATTAATTAATTAATTAATTAATTAATTAATTAATTAATTAATTAATTTATTTATTTATTTATTTATTTATTTATTTAAAATTTTTATACCACTCTTCTCCCAAGGGACTCAGGGCGGTGTACAGCCACAGTAAAACAACATATCTACTAGACAGACTGTGACCCATTCAATCATCATGTCAAGAATATTTCCATATCTAAACAGAGGAAAAGAATGATCACAGGCAGGCAAATAGGCAAGAGGAGTGGGAGCAACTTCTAACTTTCTGCTAGCTTTCTCACTGAGGTCACTTGTGGGAAACGGGCAGGGAGCATCAGAAATGATTCTCTTTGGCTGATCCACAGAACTGCTTGCCACTTTGCTAAGGGGAGGAGGAACAAGGAGAACCATGGATGGCAAAGGAAACTGCACCCCCACTCCCCATCCCAGTATGTCCACAAGGGCCCCCTCTCTCTAGGGAGGAAGAAGCCTCATCTGTTGACCGCCAATACCCCCTACCTTACAAGGAGGCATTCAAGTGGCTCCCTCACCCTTCCCTTGCTGCCTGCCTCCATTAAGAGAGTTCAGTCTTGGTTTCCAAACCAGCCTATTGCCACTTGCCTGCCAGGCTAGTTGATTGGGAGCAGAGGCCAGAGAGAGGCAGGAAAGAGGGTAGGTTTCTGGATAGTGCAATCAGAAGGTGTGATGGCACTGAAGCAGCCACAACTTCCCCAAATTTAATTCCCATGGAAGTCATTGCTACCAGCATTTTGTAAATCAGTCCATTTGGGTTACTTGGGTTCAATAACTGTTGACATATACCTTCCAATTTTGCCCAATTGAAGGTTACAAACAGACACATGAGTTTCAGTATTACTGAGATATAAATGCTAACAATAAACCCAAATAAGGCACATACACTATTTTGGAAAGGAATGTGTGGCTAAATACTTAGCCTTCCCCTTTCTGGTACCCTTTAGTCACCTTTGAGCTAGCCTGCCAGCTGTCTTCCAGAGCTTTCCTCCAGCCCCAGAAGAAGCAGAATTATCTAACCACATACTTGCATTGATGCCATTGCTGACTTGTCTTCTTCCCCAGTAATGAGATCAAGGACCAGGCCTCTCCTGACAGGTTTAATGCGGGGAAAGTGTAAAAAAAGCTAAGTGTTGGTTTCTCCTGTCTTTGTCTCTCCCCCCTCTCCCTCTTCCTTAATGTACAATGTGTGGAGAGAAGCAAGTTTTAACCGGTGGCTAGACCAGCAGATTTACAAATTGTCAAAACTTGCAAATTATCCTGCTGTGGGGTAGTGGTGTGGATCGAACTGGGGAAAAGAGAGCTAATTTTTTACTTGCCAAGTTTTTGATCGCACCCTACCCCAAAAATGTGGCTACAGGAATTCTCTTTTCTTTCTGTTTTCTTTCTTCTCTGCAGGAACTATGGTAGTGTAGAAACATTCAAGTGAAAGCCTACTCAATTTGAACCTGCAGCTACCCTTCTGAAGTCTAAAAAGTGTTTGCCCTCAAATCCATAAGAAATAAAGAAATCTTTGCACCACAGTTAGAGCAGCTTTAAAATAATGGATATTGCAGTTTAATGTATCTGGAATGTATCAGGTTGAAGTCTGTTTTCTTCTGAGAAGAAACTGAAGTATTACTTGGGTTGGAAAGTACCTCTTTACAGAGCTGAAGACAATCCCAGAGAACTCCATATCAGATACATCATAGTAATCGTCTTCCTCATCATCCATCTCCAGACCTTTGACAAGCTTCCTCCCCAGCATTGCAGCCTTCCTATCCAGGTCAACAGCTCGTTTTGCATCAGCCACCCTGAAGGCCACACCAGAAGTTAAGAATCATAAGGATGGCATGCTCATCATAATTCTTTTATCTCCAGAGGTAATGGATACAATTTGAAATAACAAACATTACATATGGTACATTACTCCCGTGTTATTGTATTTTTTATTCCTGCTATTGCTACTACCACTACTGGTTTAATCTTATAAAATTCATTTTAAAATGAATCACTTTACTAAGTAATAATCATGCATAGAATTGTCTCTGAAACTTTGATTTCAGGGAATTAGATTTAAATGTAAGGACATTGTAGGAGTCCCTTCAGGAGGTGAACAAGGCATGAGTGCCATCCCAGTTCAGGAAAGGGTGCAACAACACAAAGTCAGGCAAAGGCCATCCTAGCCATGGCTGCCACAAGAACTGCAAGTGCAGGAAGACTCCAAATTGCTCACTAGTTTTGTTTGAGGTTGTGCAAGCTCATGAAGAACTAAAGATAGACAACCTCCAGAACCAGAGGGCCTTCATACCCAAAGCCACTCAATCTTGCTAAGGTTGAGTTGAAGCCTGTTGTTCAACCTATTGGGCAACCAGGGCTGGAGATATAATGCTGGCTATCACACTGTACTATTAGATGACCTCACCCAGTTGCTTTATGTAGAAAGCCTTTACCATTATCATCCCATACTATCCTGTATCTTGTAAATCACAAACACTATTGAGTTGATCATTGATATTTGCTTGAAATATGAGTTCAAAACAGACTAATATCACATGTGGAGTTCTACAATTTGAGAGGCAGTTTGCTATACTATTTAAAGCACCAGGCTACAAACAGGAGACCATGAATTCTAGTCTCACTTTAATCACAAACCCAGCTGCATGACTTTGAGCCAGTTATTCCTGCTTAACAAATCATTTCCAAAAAGCTTATTAAAGAGGCAACAGTGATTCAAAAGCACATAAAAAAGAGGGTGGGAGAAAACACAACTTGGAATATTGCACCATCACATGGACTGTATACATTTTCATATACTTTTTACAGCAACAATATGCAGTATCAGGTTAGTAGCATGTATGTAGAATATGCTACTTACTCTAAATCTTCAAATCCTGGGTTGCGAATTATAACCTCAGAACTGTAACAAAGAAAAATAAAGCATGAGTAATGCAAAGCAAACAAATGTTGGCTATTGAAATTCATTATTGATATAACTTTTTAAAAAATATTTCCCCTACAAATTATCCAGTTTGGGAATTAAAATCCTATATAGTAGACAGCTATAGCTTTCTGTCTCCCATTTCATTTAGTCCAGTTCAAAACACATTCAAGATTGATTTGAGTTTTTGGCTATTTGCAAATGCACCTGGATCCACCTTGAAAACTATGTGGCAATTGTCATCATTGGTTTGGATTTGTAACAAGTCTTACAAACTATCTTATTTTTTATTTATTACACTTCCTTTATCAGACTGTGGGACTATATCTTAATTTCAGCAGTGTTCTATGACTTTCTGATTAGAAAGCTATTTAGGTGTGGGATAGATTTTTTTAGTTTAAAAAACAATACTACCTATTATCATTTAGAATATTAAAAATGAATACATTGGGTCTTAGTACAGATTCCAGTACCTGTCTTTCATCTGGTAGATAAAATCTTCCTCAACCCATGTCCCTGCAGCACCATCCGGAGGTTGATATCTCAAATCCAATTCAATATATATCTACAGAAGAAAAATAAAACTTAAAACTAAACTATTATAACTCCCAAATAGTTGGAGGATTTTTTGTTCAAAAAGTGTAGGCTGCTTTTTGTACAAAAACCTTAGGTCGCTCCTTCCTCCTTGCTGGCTACCTCCTGTCAGGCCCTTTATGATTTAAGGTCCTTTTTACCTTCTAGTCCAGGTAGATTCTGCCTGGCCAGACTCCAACATGGAGAGAGCAATGACCACAAGACAGGAGAAATATATTGAAAAATGTATTTCATATAACATGAAGCCTGGGGAGAAGGTGGAGGAGGTTTTCCAAGGTTGCCCAGGAACTGGAGTTGGTGATGAATTATTGTGTGATGACTGGGATATGTTCAGCAACAGAAAAACAATGAAATGTTTCTGTGGTAGTGTCCTACATCTCAAAAGGCTGATTTGAGATGCTGGGTCATTTCACTTGCATTTTAAATGTTATAATACCAATCAAATAACTTACCCTAGTAATGCTGTGGTTTTTGTCAACAAGAGCCTCTCTGATGTTCAATCGTCCAGACATTACCAACTGCTGAAGGCTGATAACTAAGGTGCCAAGTAATCTACAAAAAGAAAACCAAGATGAAAGGCAAAAAAGCTTAACAGACAGTATTATAAACATATAATAGTGTTCTGGTAGATTCAAGAATGATGACACATAAAAACAAATCATAAGCTACTTGTTGTGCACTTAGCTAAAACAAGAAAGTTGCCCTTGGGTTTTGGAAAGCAATTATGTGCTGTGACTATGAAGGTATTTCTATCAGAACCAAAGCAATCAAGC
Organism: Pituophis catenifer annectens; assembly: GCF_029215685.1. Classification (NCBI taxonomy): domain Eukaryota; kingdom Metazoa; phylum Chordata; class Lepidosauria; order Squamata; family Colubridae; genus Pituophis; species Pituophis catenifer. The sequence goes on from NW_027256883.1 coordinate 181,335,560, forward strand.
CTTCTGCTTCTGCCCCACCCTTCCTCCAAATTCTTTGCTTTCTCCCATCTTTCCCTTTTGGTCTGGGTTTCAACCAAGCAAATCTTATCATGGTATAGCAAGAAATGTAAATACGGATTATGTTGAAATAGTTGTTGGATAACATTACAGCCCTTTTCCTTCTCTTCTGTACATCCTTAAAAACATAACTTTTTATATTGTGCACTGGAAATGTCATCAAGAAGAAGAAAAGTTAAGCATAAGAAATTAAATGGGAGAAACTCAAGCAGTTGGTTATTTTACAATTACTTGACTGTTCTCTCGGTGATACAAAGGGAAAGGTATATCTACTAAAAATGGGATGTTTATTTTTGGTATAGCATGAAGGAATGATTCGGGTTCAAATGACTATAAAGTGAAATGTAGCAGAAAGATTTTCCCAGTGAGTTAGGAACCTACCTGTTACTGAACACCTTACTGCAGTTGTAAACTTTAATTTTCAACATTTCTTCCATAATGAACTTTCCATAATGTGGCCAGCGAAAGAGCTAAAAAATGAAATAATGCCAAAATTAATGCTCAAAGCTTCTGAAAAATGCCTTCCCATCTGTTCATATCCAATCTCAACAGATGTCAGAAATTGTGGGAGTTTATGTCATAATATAATTGATTTGTCTTTCTAATTACTGAATTTTATAGCAATCTCACATTGGTTGTGGATATTTAGGTTTTCCAGATGCTGATGGAACTCCCATCAACCCCCATCATCGTCATGCTGCCAAGAGTTCTTGAGATTTATAATTCAACAGCAAGATGCAGAATCATAACCTGGATTCACCCACAATGAGACATAGATTCATAGACATAGAGCTGTGGTGGTGCAGTGGTTAGAATGCAGTACTGCATTATTGCAGGCTACTTCTGCTGACTGCCGGCTACCTGCAATTTGGCAGTTCGAATCTCACCAGGCTCAAGGTTGATTCAGCCTTCCATCCTTCTGAGGTTGGTAAACTGAAGAAAACATATTGGGGAAATATGCTGTCTCTGTAAACTGCTTAGAGAGGGCTGTAAAGCACTGTGAAGCAGAATATAAGTCTAAGTGCTAGTGCTATTGCTAGTTTGTAGTATTTATCTGTATTCAGTGATCACTATTTTTCCCAATCTGGTGTATTTCAGATTCACTGAAGCTACAGCATGGTCTTTGAACTATAATGACTTACAATAATTGAGAAATTATGCAATTATGTAGTTTAACAAACTCTTTTTCAATTGTGTTTGATTTTTCAGTTAATAATACAACCCTGCTTTCACCAAATTGTAGTACTTCCTACCTCTGGAAAAACCTGGGGCAGTGTAATGCAGAGATACTCTTCCCATACACACCAATGAACTTACTATGATTCAAAATTAAGTCTTCCTGCTGAGTGTGATACTTCCTTACCTCTCCAAAGATTGCTTCCTGGCCACAGCGTATCTTCTTCGTTTTCTGGGTAAATCCTTGGGGGAGGAAATACAAAGTTTGTCAAACATTTGAAACATCAGGTATGCATTTTCTTTAAAGGAACATGCCATATATCCTTAAAAGAAAACCACAATCAAAAATCAGGATTTTTTAATAGCCAGATGTTATCCAATTGGGCTCAGCTCCTTTCCTGGAAGTTAAATTCATAGAACTTTGCACTTTGGAGATTGCAGTGTGTTGGCTTTAGGACCTATAAAGGGCCTCATGTTCAATCATTGCAGGAAGGGATATATAGAATCTATCAGAATGGTATATATGTTCTACCTTCCTTTAAACTCTCAGGGCAGAGAAAAACAGATGCCCTCATGTATGGATTTCACATAACTTCCACCACCACCACTCCATGGCAACCAGTTATCTGAAGTGGGTTTGTAGTATTTTTTTCTTTTTTTCATTCCATTGCCTTTATTTATAGACTTCAATATAATATGTATGCTTTTTCACTTTTATCCCCTAGCAGTTGTGTGAAAGAGATTCATTTGAGAAATGGAGAATCATCTACATATGTATTGTAAACATTGTGGTTGATGAGTATTTGAAAGCAAATTTTCATGACCTAAACCTAGCCCTCTTTTACCCAGTCTGGTGTCTCCAATTTGTTAGAGTGTAGCTCTCAAACAAAATGTTGAGAATTTTGGAATTGTAGTCCCAACATAGGTGGAAGGAATCCAAGTTTGGGGAAATTAAACTATTACATCACATTGCAGAATATGTCAAACTCAAGGCCTGCAGGCCAGATGTGCACCATGAGGTGTTTAGATCTGACCCACGGGGCTGCTCTGGAAACAGTGAAGGACCGGCCCATTGCCCATGGTGCCTCTGCCAATGAAAACAGAGCTTGGGAGGCAGGAGTGGATTCTAAAAATTTTTACTACTGGTTCTGTGGGCGTGGCTTATTTTGTGGGCATGGCTTGGTGGTGGTGGGGTAATGTGATTCGGTGGGTGTGGCCAACTTTTTATTATTATTATTTTTAAAAGCATTTTTTCAACAACCTTAAGAGGTTGCAGAAAAAAATGCTTTTGAAAGCCTCTGACGATCAGGCAACTCAGCTGGGATCGCCAGAGGCTTTTAAAGGCATTTTTTCCTACAACATCTTCGGCTGAAAAAATGCTTTTAAAAGCCTCTGACAATCCCAGCTGAGCCGCGCGATCATCAGAGGCTTTTTTTTTTACTTTTAAAAGCATTTTTTCAGCTGAAGAGGTGAAAAATGCTTTTAAAAGTAAAAAAAAAAAAGCCTCTGATGAGGTGGGCGAGATAAGCGAGCGGTGACCGGGCTGGGGACCGGTTCAGGGGCGTAGCCAGCCAATGTTATTACCGGTTCTCCGAACTACTGCAAATTTTTACTACCAGTTCTTGTGAACCGGTATAAACCGGGAACAACCACCACTGTTGGGAGGGCCACATGCAGCCCTCCTGAGCTCCGTTTTTGCTGGCAGAGGGTTGCAGGAGGCCATCCCAGCCAAAAACAGAGATTGGGAGCCCGTTTTCACTGGCAAAGGGCTTGGGCCTCCACAGGTGCCCCCGACACGTGACATCAAGCTGACCATGGCCACCCTGGCCATGCCTACCCTGGCTCGCTGAGGTCAAACACAACCCTGATGCAGCCCTCAATGAAATGAATTGCCCCCGGACATACGAAGGATCCCCGACCTCCGCACCTTCTGTCGTGTAGTGAAGACCCTGTTATTCCAGCAAGCCGCTCTGATGGGATAAATGGTTTTAATTTGGTTTTAATGGGGTTTTAAAATTGGTTTTAAATGAGAGTTTTAAATTCGGCCTATGATTTAATTATTTTAATTTGCTTTTAAATTCTATTTTGTACACTGTTTTATTATGGCTGTTCACCGCCCTGAGTCCTTCGGGAGAAGGGCAGTATATAAATAAAATAAAATAAAATAAAATAAATAAATAAATAAATTTAGTTTGACACCCCTGATATAGAACGTGTCTCTGTGTAATATCTATTATGTTCAAAATACACATACAGAAATCAGAGCAAAAGCGTCATGTTTTCCAAACTCATTATCTCAGGAACTTAAGAGGAAAAAACAAACAGGGAGAGAAATGCTGCATTGCAGATGAAATAAGTGACTCTACCTTTGATATTACACTAGGGCTGTATAACTGTACAGGCTGAAGTCTGCTTAAGGTCACATTTTAATTGCCATTCCACATCAGTCACTTACAGCATTTTCTAAAGCAGTATTTCTAAACCTTGACAATTTTAAGATATATGAACCTCAACTGTCAGAATTCTTCACCAGCATTGGTGGTTGGGGGATTCTGGGAACTGAAATTCATATATACTAAAGCTGCTAAAATTGAAAAACACTTTTCTAGAACTATGTCCAACCAATCTTTTGTTAGTATAACAGTACTGAAGACATCATCAATGGCTTGGTGATGCTAGATGTGATAACAGACTAGTGACGAACTGGCCAAAGATGTATAATTAGAATATTATTTAATCATTTATTTCCTCTTTCAAACAGACAAATGAAACAAATAGCTACTCTAGTAAAATGCCACTGTAGTAGAAAATAAAAAATGAACCAGACCATTATCAGTTACTGACTCACCACCAATGGAGCATTAAATGAAAAAGAAGGAAATAACTACTGACAAAAAAGCTACTAGACATTTCCATTGAAAAGCAAATTGCTTGTGCAGTATGTAATCCAGAGTGGCAAAGTATTGATCAGAACCTGGATTGAAAAATATAAAGTATCTAAATAAGTTAAATAAACCTTTTAAGATTACTTATATATATATATATTTCTACAGAATTAGTCTTGTAGGAAATATCTATTTACATTAAATTCAGAATCGCAATACTGTTTTTAAAAATTGTTTACTTTTCTCTCTCTGGTGTCAAATGCTGCCAGTTTAAATCCTTAGCAGTAGAATTCTATACAAATCTAGTCAGAAATAAACCCAATTGATTTTAACTGGACTTATTGCCACACAAATAATTGTGTCCAGTTTTAATATGTATTCCATGTTCTGGAGTCTGCTTCCATATTTGCTGGAAGCAGAGCTTCAGGTGGATGTGACTTTTAAGATAAAGTTCCAAATTTCAGATAGATGATAGATAGATAGATAAATAGATAGATAGATAGATAGATAGATAGATAGATAGACAGACAGACAGACAGACAGACAGACAGACAGACAGACAGACAGACAGACAGACAGAGATGATAGAGAGATGAGAGACGAGAGATGAGAGACAGGGAGACAGACAGACCAACAGGCAGACCAACAAACTGAAGGAATTTAGGAGAGAAAGTTCTGTTCTTTAAAGATCAAAATTTATAGTGGGGTGATGCTTTTAATTGAATCGACCAAAATGACAGAAATGGGTGTGAACTTTCAGGTTCTCCTGGAAAGTTTATCCAGGAACTGATTTTAGATTCTTTTTCTTTAATTATCTGTGATTCCTCTTAATTTTAATTTAATTTTTCTTTGGCATTTCCTTTTACTAATGCTTCCTCCCTACAATCATGTTGAATATATAGTATGCCTTTCATAGGAAGGCATTCTGACAAAGTGAATTACAGTCTGCAAAACTTTAAATAATAAACGTTCCTCTTTAAACAACTGTAAAACTTCGTTGTTGTTGTTGATTTGATTAAAGCTCCTGAATATGTTCTGCTTGTGGCAGTACACACATAATTGTGAGCATATTCCTAAAAGGACAGACAAGTGTTCACAGAAAGAATAACTTGCAGGTTTACGTATTTTTCCATGTTGTATACAAGCCCCACAAACTCTGTATCATTAGGAAACAATTACATTACAGAGCTATATTCTAGCTTTCTCTAGGATAGAATATTAAGCCATTGGGTTATGTCTTCCCTCTTCCCAAAACCCTGTGTGCATCTCCTTCCAGCCTCCCCAGACTTCCCCCATTCCCTGTTCTCCGCACCTCGAAAGCTGATGTGCACCTGCCTCTCCCCAGTCCCTGGTAGCTGGGAGACCCTCTTGATGCTGACACTCAGAGCCATGGTGCTGCGAGGACTTGACTCTGTGCAGGACTGATGGCCTCTGTGTGAGGACCGCTGCTAGAGCAGGGCTCCACCTGTCTCTTAGGTGAGTCAGGCCTGGGGACTTGCCAAGCAGGTTTGGCAGATCAGACCCCACCCGCAAGTCACACATTGTCCAATAATAGTAGCTCTGGGCCACACTGGCAAGTAATTAAATGTCTGCACCCCCCCAAATCAGGAAGATGGTTTTAAGATAAATCCAGTTTTTAAGAAATGCAATTAATTACCAGCCAAAAAAGCAGGTACAGATTCCAGTGTTAAAATAAAAAAGTAATAATATGGCTCGGTCCTTTTTTCTTTTTTTTTAAAGGCATCTTGTAATATACGTGTTAGTTGTAGTGCCTTTTTACCCAGTTATCATCAAACATTTTTTTTATAACTCAGTTTCATTGGTTGCATTCCTAAACTGGACTGGGACTTAGAACTGGATCATCCTTTCTCATCCTAGCACCCTCCAGCTGTGTTAGGACAGGTCCCAGAACAATCAACTAGCACGCAGCCTGGGAATTGTAGTCCCAAAACATTTAGATGGTATTATAAGGAGAAAGAATGTTCTATCAATCTTATGTTGAGAATAGTTGTGAGCAGTCTGGCTGCCTGGTTGGACAAATCACAAAGATTCCTCTCTCCATCTCTAGTTTCTCAGACAATACCTTGTCATTTTTCTGAGCAGGAGGAGACACTTTCCAAAATAGCAGCTCACATTTCTCATAGTTTTTCCATTTTCTAAGAATTCCTTTTGTCTGAAGGGTCCTTTGTGCTCTCTGAGCTTGATTGTTGTCTTGCAGATATTTCATTGCCCAAATTAGAATAGAATAACAGAGTTGGAAGGGACCTTGGAGGTCTTCTAGTCCAACCCCCTGCTTAGGCAGAAAACCCTATACCATTTCAGACAAATGGTTATCCAATCTCTTCTTAAAAACTTCCAGTGTTGGAGCATTCACAACTTCTGGAGGCAAGTTGCTCCATTGATTAATTTTCTAACTGTCATGAAATTTCTCCTTAATTCTAAGTTGCTTCTCTCCTTGATTAGTTCCCACCAGTGGTGGGTTGCTCCTGGTTCTGTCCGGTTCTTGAGAACCAGTAGTAAAAGTGGTGGGAGGCTCCGCCCACCCACCCAGATGTCATAGTTGAGAATCTGTGCATGCGCAGAAGCGTGCATGTGCATGTGCACGCTCCTGTTGCAAACCAGTAGTAAAGGTAAGTAGAATCCACCCCTGGTTCCCACCCATTGCTTCTTGTCCTACCCTCAGATGCTTTGGAGAATAGCTCTTCTTTGTGGCAGCCTCTGAGATATTGGAACACTGCTATCATGTCACCCCTAGTCCTTCTTTTCATTAATATTAGTATACATCCTTTTGTCTCCACTTGGAGTCTAGAAGCATTCTTACAAAAAATATTAATTTTAAAAAAGCCAAGTTCCCATCAAAACTTATAATGAAACTCACAGACTCCCAAGTTAAGCTGAACAAATCTACAGGATCAAATTCTTGTGAGAATGAGGAAATTTAGTTTGACTCCTTCCAATCTCATGAGATTCTGGCTATTCAGAGGAAAGCACCTGGACAGCTGCCTATCCCTAGGGTTCAAATTTTTAAAAAAGGTATAGAACTGGGTAAAAAAATACATGGCCTTCTCTGTGGGGGCGCCAGCCTTCTGGAATGAGCTGCCCCTTGAGATTCGTCTCATCCCTGACCTGTGTACCTTTCACCGCACCTTGAAGACCCTTCTGTTCCAACAAGCCGGCCTGGCCTAATATGAATTTTAGAATGGGTGTATGTGTGTTTTAATCTATGGGCCAAATTTTTATATATTTAATTTTAAATTGTTTTAATTTTGTAAATTTATATGTGTTTTAATATGGCTGTATACCGCCCTGAGTCCTTCGGGAGAAGGGCGGTATAGAAATCTAATAAACATAAACATAAACATGGAACCAGTGGAATATCACATAGAATACAATGCTTCTTTCAAGTTCCAGGAATACAGGCTGTTTTTAAGTGATGGAATGTATAATAATTTTTTAAAAAAGTTGTACATGACAGTATACATTAAAAGTTGGAGAGCACTATCATGGATGCTATAATCAGTTTTGTTTAAAAAAATTATTGTTTTTTAAAATAAAATCTATAGTACAATCAGTTAAAGATGTGCAGCCTCTACATTGTAATTAATTAATATTATGCACAGGACAGTGTTAACATATTGATATTAAACATTTTTTTCAAAAGGAGTAGGAACCTGATATTAACTAAGAGAGAAATTCTGGAAGCACACAATGGTAGTAAATAGATATCATCCCACATCTCCAAAACATACTTAATTTTTATTGCAGCCAATATTGTTATTTCTATGTGACATGAAATCTAACCATTTTACCCTAATGTTTGCACTTACCCTCTCTCTGGAAGAAAATTAAAAACAAAGTATGTGGGTTTATGATTTACAAGAAAGGCAAAGCCACAGTTTTTTCCCCTGTTACATACATTGAGCAGAGAACAATAAAGACAATTGAGAAGCCTTGGTTATTTCTTAACGTTTTCTTGGTAAGGTTTTTCAAAAGTGGCTTGCCATTGCCTCCTTCTTAGGTTGAAAGAAAGTGGCTGGCTCAAGGTCACCCAGATGTCTTTGTGCCTAAATCAGGACTAGAATTCACCATCTCCTGGTTTCTAGCCTGGTATCTTAAGTATGTATTAGATCAAACTGGTTTTCTTACTCACATTGCTGTATCTCAATTGTGAACATTTTCCATTTTAATACTCTTTATGTTTGAAAAAAGAACTTAAAACATTTGAAGGGGTGAAACATATTTCACCCTGAACTTCTGAACATATTTGGAAAATCATTTGAAGCAACCACTGACTTGGTACATATGGAAGTATTTGAGCAATTGGTTTGCTCAAAAAAATCAAGGTAGTGATTGGAGTTGCACAATTGAAACCCCATTTCTTGTACACACATATATGTGCATAAGGGGTGGGACCTTGACTGCCATCTTAACATTTTGTCTCCTCCCATCTGCAATCCTTGCAAATGTCATTGCAGCCAATAGCCCAATATTATGCCAAAGTCATCACACTTCATTGGAAAATCCAATCAGTTTAACAGCTCCTATGCTTGCCAGAGACAAGTAAAACAACTAATGGAGACTTCATAGTCAGAAATATGCTGTTGAACTACATTCCAGCCACTCCCCAAATCAGCATACAGCCTTATGCCAAAAGAAAAGTCATATCAAAAGCACACAACAGTAATCAACATATGATTGACTCATTTGAATGTAATGTTACAGGCTTCTTCTCACCTTTTGGAACAGCCCTTAGCAAATTGTATTTCATAGGGCACTAACCTTTCAATTTGAGAACCACCAGAGGGCAGTGGAAATGCTTATACAGTACTTAATTGATGCAGAGTAAACCAATTTTCATTTGTGAGACTATTAAGTTACAAGCCAGATCCTTTTTGATAGAATGTGTTGTAGGTGTATCTACTTCAGGGGTGGTATTCAGCAGGTTCTGACCAGTTCTGGAGAACCGGTAGCAGAAATTTTGAGTAGTTCGGAGAACTGGTAAATACCACCTATGACTGACCATCTATTTTCTGCCTCCTGAGTCCCAGTTGATCGGGAGGAAATGGGGATTTTGCAGTAACCTTTCCCTGCCACGCCCACCAAGCCACGCCCACTAAGCCATGCCAAGCCCACCAAGCCACGCCACGCCACGCCCACCAAGTCACACCCACAGAACCAGTAGTAAAAAATTTTGAATCCCACAACTGATCCGCTTGCAATTCTTATTAGTGTAAAAAGTTAGCACCCACCCCTCTCCTAGAAGAATGAAATATTTTAGGAAATATTAAAAAGGCAGAATATTATATTTTCCCTAAAAAAGAAATAAAAAATCTTAAGGGAGACAGAAACTCAGAGTCCCAGCTCCCTGCCCCCAGCAAGTATTTTGTGCCTATTAAGAAAGACTGGGCCAGCCTATCTGCATGGTGTAGGGATTAAGACATGACCCGTCAGAACATAATAGGATTAACCCACTAAGACACAGAGCTCACTACATTGCACAGTCTCCTAATGACATTGCAACACCCTCAGAAGCTTCAACCAAGCTTCTCAGGCAACCTATGGAGCCAGCTACATGGCCCCATGGGAGTCTTGACAACAGCCAATAGAATACATGTTCTTGCACAGGAATAGGAAGCTCAAGTGCAAAGCCCAAAAGAAGGTATAAAAACCCCTCACTCTCAACTCCATGTGGTCAGCTTCCCAGAATCCATGTGATTCTGCTTCATCAATAAACCTTCTTTCCAGTCAGCCTCCATGTTTCCAGTGTCTTTCTCCCGGCTTGGAACTGAACCTGATGGATATATCTTCTCAACAATAGATAGACACTATTTCTATTTCAGCTAACAAGTTTTTCTGTGCTGCCTTATTGTTGTAAGGGTAACGATGTTCCTGGGAGGAATGAGCAAAGAATGCCTGGAGTGCATGCCAAGAATATATTATCCCAGCAAGATTATCCAAGGCATTAAGGCTACTCAACTGCCCAGCTAAAGCAAGCAGACACTTATAATGTGCAGCAGTAATATAGGAAATTCTTGGGAGTGGAAGATCTCTTGAGTGATACAAGTAAAGGCATCATTTCATACTGTGCAGAAAAAGGCAATAGTAAATCACTACAGTATTTACAAGAAAACCACATGGACATAAGACTGTATGCCTTCCTTTATTTATTTAATTTATATGCTAAATAAATATTGAGGGATGGATTGGAGAAAAGTGTACATTAATAACCTGCATTATGTTTATAATGCTATTCTGATAGCCAAAATGCAAATGATCTGCAAGCTCTAGCAGTCGAAGTTAAGAAGTAGAGTCAAGAAATGGGACTAAAATTACATATAAAGGAGGCCAAACTCATGAAAACAGATACAGCGACTAAACTTCAGAATGAAGATACTGTACAGTTCTTTCGAAAATGGCATGCTCGGGGAGGGGGTGGGCATTATTTTTCCTGTCACAAACAACTGATTTTGCTACCAAAACTAGTTCTTTAATGGCATGCTCCCAGATTTGAACAGGAACAAGTAGGAATGATCTAAGATGATTCTTGGATGACTGTGTATCTACCTGGAAAGGGGAATCTCAATTGTTGCAATTGGTAGAAGCTGCGGAACGGTTGGGTCTCCATCTTTTCCTTTCAGCTTTGCTTTTTTTTTTAAAGCACACCTCGGTTTTAACTGTACGTTTTTGAAGTTCTTTTTCACTTTCATTTTCAACTGTTAATTGACTGGTTGAATGCTGATTTATTCTAAGCCCTTGCTGAACCTAAATGTGTATTTTTGCATCTTTTTACTGCTTTAGTTTGGAGTTGTGAATCACCTTTGCTTTCACTGTATGGAAGTCGATGGCAAGAGGACTCTCATCTGGGTAGTGAAAGTGATCTAATTTGATTTACATTTATATCAGATTTTTACTATAAGGATTTTGTATTCTATTTTTTAAAAGCTTTGATCTTATTTCTTTTAACCTCTGATGGGAACTTCCCTTTTTTCTATTCACTTTTTACTGAGGGAAATATCTCAGTTTTTTCTGAAGTCATTCTGTTATGGTACATCTATTTCTCTTATCCTTGAGGAACTATTTACTTTTTGTTGTGAAAGCTCTTAAGAACTTTCTTAAGAAGACTGATGGAGATTGGGGAATGGACTTGTATCCAATCCGGAAACAATTGTCAAGAGATACTGAGTTTCAATTTACAGGAAGATTCTTTGAACAACAAATGCTGCAGCGTGTCAGCCCTGGAGGCCATCTTTTTCTTTGGATCTTCAGGGCTGTCACACTTAGTGCTGTGGGAAACTGGGAGGGGGGATTGCATGGAGTTGCAGGGATATCTAACCATAACAACATTCTTTTCTCTGAGAGTCAAGGACATCCAGCCTGTACCTGGAGTGGCATGTCTGGGAGGCATCTCTAGTTGGGATGTGTATTGATTGGTCCATGTAATGGACATGTGGGTGCAGGGAAAGGGATTTAGACTTTCTTTTGGATGGGGAAAACCTGGAAGCTTTCAGATTCCGATTTTCCCAGATGTGCCAATATGACATCTCTAATAAAATGGAACTTCTAGCCTCTGAGTCTTCTTTCATTGGGAGTGCTACTTGGAACTCTGACACAGTGATATTTACATGAGATTTATGACTTTGGGGGATGAGATGCAATTGTTGGGAAAGATCCCAGTAAAAATTTTAAGAAAATGTTTTATCATCAAGAATCGATTGGGGATATTTGATCCTGAACAGATCAGAGGTAATAGAGTTTATGGCAAATAGAAGCCATAGTGGGTTTTCTAGAAAATAAATACAATATAACAGCGAGAAGTTTAACTTTGCAGTTGGTTTTACCTGTTAACTATTTTTTCTTATATAGTAGATATAAGGTCAAATTGGTTGGCTAAACAGTTGTACAAGTTCATAAACTCTGAGCCTGTTGTGCAATGGAGGGGAACACTATTCTTAAAATGTATTTATCAGTATTCAACTAGGGGGAAAATCTATGTGTTTTAATGCACTTTTTAATGTCTTGTTTAACTTTACTTTTTTGTATTTTTCTCTTTTTTGGAATTTGTATTTTAACTTTGTGAATAAAACAAAAAAATCAAAAAAGAAATAAAAATATTGAAGTGTTAGATAGCTTCTGCCTTTTAGGATCAATGGTAAAAGATTCAGGAGCCAAAAAATAAACTGTAGGTAGATTATCAATTAATGCCTTAGAAAAGATATTCAGATGCTAAGATGTGTCTAGACCTACAAATTATGCAGGCAATGTTTTTTTTTTTCTGTGTACTCTACGGAAGTGAAAGTTGAAAAAACGAGGCAGAAATACTGACTTTTGAACTTTGGGATTAGAGAAGACGCCTGAGAATATCATTGGTAGCCAAGAAAACAACTAAATGGGTACTGCTCACTTCAATAACCACCTCAAATAATCATATCTTGGACATATTAAGCAAAGATGTGTGAGCACACACAACCCCACTACTTAATACCCTTAGGTACAGAGGATTCTATCATTACCTTTGTGGAAATGAAATGAACTGTCAGTTTGTGTGTGTGTAAACTGAAGGTAGGCATCAAAATATCCTGAAAAAAAAAAGCACTGAAATAGTTGTCTTGAAAATGGCTCACAACTTCAAATTTCTCATTGTCAGATCAGATTCTTTAGCCTGGCATATGTTAGGACTCCAGCTTCCAAAATTTGTCATCAGTATGGCCTTTGATTATGCTAACAAAATATTCAAAGAGCATTCAAGATTCATTTATACTAATGCGCAAATATACATGTATACTAATGCTCATATTATTGATTATGTCTATATTAGGATTCTCCCCAAGTTCCCCATGTAATTCATTGAAAACTGTTTTCATCCACAACCGAGACGTTTGATTCAAATAAGAGGCTTATGTTTTATAAGGAGATTTAATACAGAATGGAATTCTTACATTAGAAACATTATTTCCATTAAACATTTAATCAAACAGTGCAATAGAAGATTGTCCAAACAAGCAATTTTCAAAAAGGCTGGACATATCTTTTAAAAATTTGGCTTAAAGATTTTAAAAGTTTGGTGTAGTGGTTAAAGTGCTGGCCTAAAAACCAAGTGATGTAAATTCTAGCTCCACCTTAGGCATGAAATTCTGCTGCATGACCTTGTGCCATGCACTCTCTCTTAGCCCAACTCACTTTACAGGGTTGCTGTTATGAGGAAAATGAGTATTCTATATGTTCTCAGCTTTGACATATTTATAAAAGTAATAAAGGCAGAATCAAAAAATCTAGAGAGTACAAATTCCTTCTAATATTCCTCCAAATACAAAAACACTATATTCTACTTCTGAGAAATATTTTTTTTAATACAAATAAGTATTAAAGTTGTTGAGTGCTTCTCAGCTACAGTCTAAATTTGTATTATTTATTTTACCATTTTAGAAATCAATTGTTACCATCCTGGTATGAGTATAGGTAGGCCCTGAAAATTAAATCTAAACTCCTACTGAATTAGAAATCCTAAAACATTCAAAAGCAAAAAGGATGCAATCTCTTCCGAGTGGTTCCATTGTGGAAAACTAAAACTTAAATCTATTATGTGTGTCCTACATTCTGTCATGATAGAGAATAAATCTAAATCTGTCTAAAAAATGCAGCAACAGCAACTTTTCTCAAGGGTTTGAAAACGGAGACAATATGATTACTACAGAGTTAATTTCAACTGAGATGGAATGGAATATGATGAATATAATGTGATTATAGGGGTAGTCTTCACGACCATATTTGGGCCCAAAATTTCCTCTGCTAAGCAAGGTGGTTATTAAGTGAGTTGTACCTAATGTTATGACCTTTTCTGCCACAATTGTTGAGCAAATCATTGTGGTTGTTAAGTGAATCCTGAAGTTGTTAAACAAATCCAGCTTCCTCCATTTACTCTGCTTCTTCAAAGCCATATGGGAAAGTGATCATGTGACTCTAGGACATTGCAACCATTGTAAATGCATCACAATTGCCAAACACCCAAATTTTGATCATGTGACCACGGGGATGCTGCAATGGTTCTACGTTTAAAGGTCAGTCATAAGTCACTTTTTCACTGCTATTGTAACTTTGAACGGTGGCTAAATGAATGGTTGTAATCGTTTACTTTACTGTAGTCAAAGTATCTTTGCTTGACGTATCCATTAACAAAGCAGCTCTATTTGGATCAAACTGCAAATTCAGCATTAGGTAAGCTATTTCAAGCACAGATTTAATTTCCTTATATTTGGATTTGTAAATAATATTTGATATTACTGATCATTAAATTTATTCAAACCCATTTTCCTTTAGATCAATAAGATTTGAACTTTCTTATAAAAAGCTTTCATACTCCAAAATTATAGAAAATATGAAATGATTTTTCCAAAACTATAACTGAAAGTATTTAGTCTAAACTAAACTGAAAGTATTCAAGGATCCTGCAACTTATGGAGCAGCGACATAGCAATTCTTGAAAATTATACTCATTTTTTTCTCATTCTTTCTTGCCACTTCTCCACTGAGTATCAGTCAAATACATAAATGAAATATACTTTAAAGATAATTTGAAATATAAGAACCAAAATGCCTTTAAGAAACAAATCTGAATGTAAACAGCATTATTATAACATTAAATATTGATTTGTATTCAGCTTTGGTAATGTATAGTAAAATTCCTTTATCAAGAAAATAGTTTTAATATTTGGCATTTCATAAAGACCCACAACAATTAAGGAGGCAATGCTATAACAGTGCAAGAAGATTTGTCTTTCTACAGACAACAAATTGTCCATGAATATATAATAAATGATGTATATAGAGATATATATACAATATATCATTTATTATTATATATTATAATATATAATATATATTGTGTATTATATACACACATAAATTTCTATACCACTGAAAAAGGTCACAGCAGCTAGAGGTTCATGCATAGGTCAACTTTTTTTTTTTAGTGAATTCCCTATATATATAACATATCTGAACTTCTATCATAATATCAGATTATGTTGCATAAAGTATAAGTTTGTGCTAAAAATAATATAGTATTGAGGTTACAACAATTACGTCTCAAAGACCATCAACCATTTAGTGACCTAGTATCATCACTTTTCCAAAACCACTAAGACCTATTCAGGTTATATAATTTTAACAGAAAAACTATACTGTAAAGCTTTAATCTTGTTCTAACCCAAGTTTCTTCAATTTGATTCCATGCTATATAAAGTGTGTGCAGATATGCAGAATACAGACAGATAAGTCAATCCTATGATTTGAGATAGCCACTAGATTCTTAATAATATTCATCAGAGTTCCTATATATTTCCTATATGTGTAGAGTTCCTATACATTTTCTGCATATAATATGAGCAATATGTGCAGAACCACATATATGTTTTTGAGATGCCAGAAGATAAATGGTTTCATTAAAAAACCTTTTGTCGGCAGCATTATTTTCTTTACTGTACATTTAAGCAATAAAAATATTCTTTGCTTTATGGTTGCTTTTCTGAAGGCAATTTTATAGGAGTCAGGCCAGCTTTCTTGAAGTAGGAGACTAGTTGTTTAGGGATTTCAGCCAATACTGCCTGGGAAAGTGCCTCCCGAGGAGCCTATGAAAAAGAAAATGTATTATATAACATCATGAATGCCACAGAGATATAAGACATATTATTTTCCATGTAACGTTTCACAATATAAGAAGAAACCTAACAGAAGTTAAGTTGAAACCAAGAGCTTTGGTGGCGCAGCAGACTAAAGTGCTGTTAAGTAGCACCGGCTGCCTGCAATTACTGCAAGTTCAAATCTCACCAGGCTCAAGGTTGATTCAGCCTTCCATCCTTTCGAGGTAGGTAAAATGAGGAGCCGGATTGTGGGGGCAATAAGCTGACTTTGTATAAAAAAGAACACCGCTTAGGGGCCCCCGAAAGTCCTACTAAGCAGATATACAAAAGTATGAAGGCTATTGCTTAACACATTGTAAACCGTCTTGAGTCTCCAGAGAAGGGCGGCATATAAATCGAACCAATAAACAAACAAACAAACAAACAAACAGAGAAAATAGATAAAAACAGGAAATACCATACAAGAATAAGCAATGAAATGGCCAGTTTTCGTACTGCTACCCGGAATTAATAAAACTGAGTCATTTCAGTTAAAAATAAGATAAATTATGCATTTCCAAAACTCTACTTTGCCTCTAGTATCTTTTACATTTTACCATACCAGCATACAAAGCAGTGTTTTTTAAATTTCTTAAAATAATTGGTTAAGAAAGCAGAAAAATAATATATCTTGCCTCCCATACATTTTGTCACACCCTTGTGAATGTGGATCATATTAGTTGTTTTTTAATCCAAATACTGCAAGCAGATTTTAAGCAGAATTCAAAATTGAATCTGAATAACACTGGAATAGATGCAACATTTTACCTAACTAGACACTAATCATATTAAAACAGAATAATAAATACAGACAGGAAGCTCACATTTCTGATCCAAAGGAAGAGGCCTTCTTATGCTGTTAAATATGGCTAAGAAATGGGCAGAATTAAATCTGTTACAAGTTTCTGCCTTTGAGGGGAAAAACCCAGTATCTTTAAAGAAAAAGTTCAATAACCTTCTAGAACTCTGAATGATTACATCAGATCAGTGCTCCAGGTACTGCTATCATCAAGAGTATGTTCAAATTAACCTATTAAGACATACCAAGTTAAGCTTACATTTCTTGATATAAAATGTCTCACAGAGTTATTTATCTTGATTCACAATCAACACTGCTGTTTGCAACTAGAGTAGAGAAACCTGTGACTTTCCAGATAATGGGGACTTCCAATTTTAATTTACTGCAGAGTTTAATAATTTACTTAATGGATCAATTTAATCTCTAGGGGGAAAAGATTCTTAAGCCCTGGTCCATATTTTTTAGTTACTGGTAGTTTAACATCTTGAAAGCAAAATGGTTGAAGCAGCATAAAAGCACATACAATAAAGAAAATAAATAAATATGGAAACTTACATTTTGGAACTGTCTAAAAGGCACAAACTGGACAATATCTCGTGCAACTGGCTCCCCTGCCAATGACTTCAAGACACCATCATCCCCATCCAAAAATTCCATGGCTTTGAACTCAGCACTGCCAACACCAATGATAATGATAGACATGGGCAGCTTGGAAGCATTTACAATGGCTTGCCTAGTTTGGTCCAGATCAGTTATTTCCCCATCTGTGATTATCAGTAAAACATAGTATTGCTGCAAAAAATTAGACCAACCAATAAAAATTAAGTCAATAAAGCTTATATACTAAAATGGACTGGAAAGAACAGTGTAATTATTTTTAATTATCAATTCTGATCTCAATAATTATGTTCAGATTTTGCTTTGTTTAATTTATTTTAGAGGACGCTCAAAGAACTGCCTATATTTTTATATCAGTTATACATTGGTGTAACATTAAGATACGTTCTTTTCAGTAATAGCTTCTACTTTATAGATTTTTTTCTAAACAGATGTGTCTAACTTCATCTTTGGAAAGGGAGTCTTTGGAAAGAGGTCTCAAACTCATGGCCCAAAGAACAGATACAGTCATATTTTCTGCAACCCATCTATGGTTCATCCACTCATCCTATCTTGCCTTGAACAATCTGCATTCGTGCATTCACTCAATTGCCTCCAGTGCCTTCCAAGAAAGCCTGAAGGCTTTTTGTGGAAATTGGGAACCAATGGACATGGATCCTGAATGCCACCCTGTTTTCTTCTCTTTGGATCTGTCTTCCTCAGGCCTGAAGGACAAGACTGGTGAAAAGGCAACTGGAGGTTAAGCCTGGCACTGGCACTCAATTAGTGCCAGTGCCTTATTATCATAAGGATTCATATATATGGATATTCATAAGGATTCATATATATAGAGAGAGCCTTGATAGTACAGTGGTCTACGCACCCTGTTATTAACACAGCTGCCTGCAATTTACTGCTGGTTCGAATCTCTCCAAGGCTCAAGGTTGACTCAGCCTTCCATCCTTTCTAAGGTAGGTGAAATGAGGACCCAGTTTGTGGGGGCAATAAGCTGACTTTGTATAAATATACAAAAGGATGAAGGCTATTGCTTAACGCATTGTAAGCTGCCCTGAGTCTCCGGAGAAGGGCGGCATATAAATCAAATTTAAAAAAAAAAAAAAATCTTGCAGAAGAAGTGCATAAATGGTTAGGAGAAAATAAGAGACAGTCTTGAGAAAGGAGAAGGCATGAGAAACAGACTCAATATTCCCCTCCACTACAGAGTCTGGTTGAATCAAGAGAGAAACTCTAGCAGGCTTTCAAAATTCTTATTATATCCTACAATAATAAAGTAGCATTTATATAATCCCTATACTCTGTTTTCTGCCTTGGCCTACTCTGAAGCGCAGATAACCGCTAGGCTAGAGCAGATCCGGTCATTACAGGGAGAAGTGGTGCATACTGCTTGTTTGTGATGGTGAGTTGTGGCTATCACCCAATTGCTAAAAAAAACCCCAGAAGCAACGGTGGCAATTTCCCACCTATCACAGGAAGAATCAAGATGAAGTCACATGAGGCTACCAGAGCTACAGCATCACCTCAGTGCTAGGTTGGTAGCAGCATGTTTTCCACATATGATAGACATGAGTACTCTGGGCTGCAGATCTCTCATTGATTTCTCCCCCACAAACTAATTGGCAAAATAAAGCAGCAAACAGTACCATTCTTTGGTTCTCCCCAGTTCACACATTTCAAACTTGGGCTTTGAGATAAGAAAGTCATGAAAAAAGTAAAAGAAAAAAGAGCAGTCAAAAGAAAAGATTTGTAGCACTCTTCCATGCAGAATTTCCCCAATCTGCCCCCGTGGAAAAGGTGACCAGAGGGTTTGTCCTGGTGAAAGAAATCTCAATGCAGTTAGAAAGCTTTCTATGGAAGAGGCAGATAAGCACGCAGCTGTTCCTACAAGAGAATAGTTGAGAAGAGCCTTTTTAGGAAGTTAGCTGTAATAACTGGCTGAGATTTCTGCCAAGGATACGAGGGTTGCTAGATGGCAGAAAATATCTTAAACTTGTTCCACTTTTACTAAAATAGCAAAAGGCTTATATGTTTAATCAGAGGTTGTGGAGGAAGGAAGAACAGATGTGTCTCCTTTGGAAACTGAAGCTTCTCTTTGAATGACCTGTCTTTCCTGAACAGTCTGAAGGCTTTTAATGGTGTGGAATTACAATGGTCAGCATCCCCAACTTTGGCTGAGGCTACTGAAAGTTGCATTTTGTTAACATCTGGATGGCCATACAGTAGATTAGGGATTAAAACATAATTATTACATGTAAATAACTTTCGTATCAAAGAATAACATGTGTTTGGTGTGGTGGCCCTCGAACCACGTAATCCTTATGAAGCATTTGTGACAACCTGAATTTCAGCTTCCTAAATTAAATGAAAAGTAAATATGTAAAACAAACAACATCAAACCAACTCACAGAAGCAGTTTTTTCTTGCATTGAATGAGCAGCAAATCTAGCAACATGATTTATAATTGGAGAGAAGTTTGTTGGACCATAAAGACGAATCTGAGGCAAAGCCTGTCGATAGGCATCTATAATTCCTTGGATTCCTAAAACAAGGAAATAGCAGAATTACTTAAAAACTTTGGACAGAATTTTGTACACATTTTTCAAATCTTTCAATAAAGAAATGGGAATAGCAGTCTACTTGAATTAGGTTGGTTATTTACCTATATGTCTATGGAGATTCTCAGTCATCCAGGTCATGGTTGTCCCAAAGGTGCTTTTACCAGAAAGTCCAGTTGCCTCTTGAAAAAGCACCTTTGAGATTATTTACCTATTGGTAGTTCTTGGGTTATAAAGCAACTGAGACTCGGAACTCCTATCACTAACCAATGCAGTCGTGAAGCATGACATAATGTGACTGTGTTGCTTAGCAAAGGCAATTCTGGCAGTCCTGATTGCAGTCATTAAATGAAGAATGTGTGATGTACGTGATCGCAATTTCTGACTTCCTGCCAGCTTCCCATTGACTTTGTTTGTTAGAAGGCAGCAGGGAACATCAGAAATAGCTCACTGTGATGTAATGAAGAGACAAGTGCCCTATCGCAATGGGAACAGTGGAATTCCAAGTAGTTGTCATAAGTCACTCTCATTCAGTACCACTGTAAGTTTGAATGGTTGCAACCTAAAGATTATCTGTATTCTCATTTCACTCACTCCCATTAGCATGGTGGTGAAAATACCAAATGTTTCATCTTTTAAGAGGAAAGTGATGATAAAAATATTATTAACAATAGTATATTGTACTATGAGGTTGTGGTGGCTATCTTGCCTAAAGGCATGTTACTACAAACATGTCATTCAAAATTAAAAATTAAATTCTTACCGTACCTAAAATGTTTATGTAATTTTAAGAAATTCTCCAATTCAAACTATATGGTTTAACAGATTTTGGATAGTTTTAATTTTATTTCTAAATATTTTATCCTTCTTTATGTTGAAACTGTTAACAGAATGGCCTTTATATTTTTGTTTATGACAATATCATTTAAGAAAAGTTGACTCCTAAAAAATCCCAAACAGTGAGGTATGAAGGAACTAGAAATTTCCTTTGAGAGGAAATTTCATCATCTTGCCAAACAATAAAAAGGATTCTCTCATAGATATCAGCCATACTTCAGATGGCAAAGTGATTTGGAAAAGGCCTTCAACAATTATTTCAGTGTTGGATAAGATTAAAGGAGACAAGTGATTTGTGTTGCAAAAGAGCAACACAAAAAAACAGTTGTGTTGACCATCAACAAAAATTAATTTCAATTATACTTCAAAAATTTCATTAAATGCTTCAATAAAAACTTCAAAGAAGCTGAGTGACTTTGGACCAGCCCAACCCACAGAGTAGTTGTGAGGAAAATAGGAGGAGGAAGGTGTGTTGGATGTGTTCAGCACCTTGAGTTATTTGTAAAAATGATAAAGGTGGGATGCAAACAAACAAACAAACACCAAAATCATTTTGCCTCATAAAGAATTCCAGAAAATTTGAAAGTTTTTGTTTTTGGGTGAAAGTAAGTTATTGCATTAAAATGGATTAGACTGCACTCAATAACATATATCACATACATCCAGTATTAAATTATTAAACAAAATTCAAACTTTATTCTTTTAAATAGGTATGAGCTAAAACAAATTATTTCTTGGCTACGGTGTATAATAAACTGGAGCTGTTTCCATTCTAAGCAATGCAAGATCCTGTTTTATTTTTTATAAATCAATTGTTGTTCCCCTAATTACACTAATGTTTTACCCCAAACCGAATGTTATACAAACCAAAACTTTATTATAAGGTGAAATCATAATACTATTTACATTCTTTTAAACAGTGAATAAAGATTTCTAGAATTCAGATCCTTAGATATGCTACAGTAATGATCATGCCCAAATACTGATTGTTCTCAAAACTATTGTTATTCTTGTTATGATTTTTAATGAAAAATCCCTCATACCTTTTTGTTCTTTATTAATATATATATATATTCTTATTATATAGTATATAATATATATTATTATATTATTATTAGAAGAAAAATAAATGATTACCTTGGCAAAAAGGGTTTGCAGGATTAAAGTTCAATGCAAATTCATGGGAAACCTAAGAAGACAGACATATTAAGACATGGAATCAAAGGTAACTAAAAATTTGTAATAGTAATTAAAGTAAGAAACCCACCTGCCAATCTGGAGGAACTTGAGCTCCAAATCCAAAGGCAGGAAACAGCTTATCACTGAAAAATGAACCAAATGAAACAAAAATACTCAGATCAATATTTTTATTTTGTTTTAACTGCATGTTGAACAAAATAAATCATATTTAACTTTAAATTGACCAAAGCTAACTGAAGCTACATATAGCTGTAGTTAGCATGATCTTTTCTAGAGTGGTAATGTTCAGAAAGCTAGGTTATAAATTGAAGTCTCTTTTAAACTGAAGAAAAAATGGCATTCTAATATTCTTTATCATGTAAGAAGTCATAGCAGTTCTTTAAATATGGTTCACTCATAACTTTTGTAATACAATGTTAAACACACAGTGCTACTTTATGAGACAGTAGATTAACAGTTTTCACTCAAAAAGAACCAATAAAAATGTCAAAGGCACAGTAGGCAATGAATTAATCTTAGTATCAAAACATGTTGGCAGCAACTTCTAGCTCCATGAAACAAACTACCAGTTAAAAGGAAATATAATTTATAACAATGGACCTTTTGTAATCTTTCTAGGCCTTAGTAAGTAAATCAACTAAGGAAGGTAAATTTAACATACGTGTCATAATCCTGGACCACACCACCCACACACCAGATAGCAGTGAGATATTCATTTATCCCATTTGGACTAATATGGTGAAGAGAATCTGGTGACTTTGGATCTCCATTGGAACCAGTAAAATCTACCCCCACCTGATAAAAGAATAAGAAAGATAAATTAAATATTAGATAATATAAGAAACAGATTTCTACTCAATAACTTTAGGTTCAGGAAAACCCAGAATGCTGCTAAAATAGCTTCTGAAAAGCTAAAGGCAAATTAAGTTACTAACTTCATAGATGGCAGATAGGTTGAATACAGGTCAAATATACTCTTTGTTGTATTTAATAAGTGTCGTTAATTATAATAATGCTATACAAAAAAGTATATTTAATTTTACTAAATGTATAAAACAGATTTAGTAAATGATAGTCATTTCTATCTTTATTTATTTATTTATTTATTTTTTAAAAAGCATCTTAGCAAATGTTACCATGCAATTATTATTTAGAAAAATATAAATGCTGGACCTTACATTTAACCTAGAAATCAAATACATCAGTGGTGGGTAAATTTTTTTTTTACTACCAGTTCTGTGGGTGTGGATTGGTGGGTGTGGCATGGCTTGGTAAGCATGGCTTGGTGGGCGTGGCAGGGGAAGAATACCGCAAAATCTCCATTCCCACCCCATTCCAGGGGAAGGATACTGTAAAATCTCCATTTCCACCCCACTCCAGGGGAAGGATACTGCGAAATCCCCATTTCCTCCCAATCAGCTAGGAATTTGGAAGCAGAGAATAGATGGGGGCGGGGCCACTCAGAATTTTTACTACCGGTTCTCCGAACTACTCAAAATTTCCGCTACTGGTTCTCCAGAACTGTTCAGAACCTGCTGAAACCCACCTCTGAAATACATGATTTGATACTCACAGTGAAGTTAATTTGGCAACCACCCATGATATAATCCAGGAATGAATATTCTGTTTCAATCTGTGAAAAACAAAACCATTACAGTATTACAATTTTTACCTTATGATGACAGAAACATCAACTGGATGAAATGAAATTATTCATACCTTACAGGATTTCAATCTAATAATGCCAGAATTTTTGTAACTCTTCTTTTTTCTTTTTTTTTCAGGGTGAATACATTCAAATTCAACCTGTATGAAAGGTATACATACAAAATCAGCTTATTGAGTTGTAACAAATCATGTGCATTTAAACCAAATTTCAATAGAGAATTTCTACAGTTAATAATCAGAATTGAGTTGGAAGGGATCTTGGAGTTATCCTCTCAGTTTGTGAATCCTCTGGGAGAGCAGTCTAATACAGACAGAGAATTAAATATTGGACTCCCAATTGGTATAGCAGAAAACTAATAATCATTGAGAAGTTGAGAAGTTCTCCATTGAGAACAAACTGGAAAATTAAATCTATATTATAAATTACTCAATTATTATGCTACCTTTCAATTCAGCAGAAGATTAATCAGCATGGAGCAGAAAAATTGTATTCAACTAGAGAAAATTTACTTATATTAATGCTGCAACCAACTTAGCCATATAACTGCTTTCCTAACTCTACCAGTTTTGATTCATAAGAATCAGAATGTTATTTTCATGGAAGGCTCAAAAGAAAGAAAAATGTAACTGTGAAACATATATAACTTGTTTTTTCCTCCATAAACACACACACAAACATACACCTGGACAAAAAATATTGGGAGAATGAAAATAATATTTTGTTATCTTTCTTGGAAAAAGAATACAATGATTAAACAAATCAAATAATGTAAAATTAAAAGCTCACCGGAGAACTGTCACCTGCCTTCTGTATCTGGGACAGGGTACTTTCAAAACTGCCTATTAAATCATGTGACCCATCACTATCATAATCATAACAGTGCACCTGAAAGGAAAGAAACAGAGAGCAATAGACAAGGAGAATGACTGCTGCTCACCACTTGATCTCTCACTTCCAACAGCTTTGAGACGTTGCATATGAATTCCCCTATCAAGTCTGAACTGGTGTTGTCATCCATATCACTAACTGCAACCTAATAGCAAAAAAGAAACCCCAAAATGAGTCCTCAAGGACCACTATGTAATATAATAGGTGTTCACTATGCAATGGGAAGGCAACTCAGATACGAAGCATATTTTTAAAAATATGCATCACTGATCCAAGGATCAAATAATCCAATTACAGAAAATAAGCATTCAACTGGGAAACAGATGCAGAAACTTTAAGTGCTGTATGTGCCAGCATAAACAGTAATTCCTAGTCTGATGCCCTCCAGATATGTTGATATACACGTCTCAGAATACTGCCGGTAGAAAATGTCTGGGAGTTGTGGTTTTAATAAATCTGGAGCATATCAGATTGGGAAAGCCTGGCATAGGCAACTTAAGATCAAGATGAGTTTAAAACAGAACTTAAAGATAAGATACCCAACAGCAAGTAGTTGCATGAATTATACAAAATATGACAAGACTGAACCACACAGTTCTTCTCTATTTTATGAGGTTTTATAAGAACATCCATTCATGCAGAAACTGCAAGGCTCATACTAAAAAAAAACCACCAAGGAAAATATGATCTGAATGTCCATGTTAAATTAAACGTTCAGCATAACATATAAAAATCTGGAAATCACACAGATATTGTTTTGTATCAGGGCTTAAAAGATATTTGAATAATGCCGATATCTTTAAGGAAAACACGACTTTCATCTTATTGTTCTTGCTTACCTGTGATACACTAACAGTACAGGGCTAGGTTTTATGTTTAGTGTTTATGAATACGCTGTAAATATTGCGTAATATGATCATCCTAAATATATTTGCTTGCAATCAACTTTTAATGACACATATTTTGGACTAAAATTGTAGATGAAAATATCACAGACCAGCAATAAAGAGGCCTAGGAACCAAAACTTAAAAGCAAAATCCTTTAAGACAGCCACACTGATAGAAAAGACCAGAGACTTTTCATTAGATACAAAAGTAGAAAGTATTCTTTGCTACTACTTTAATTACAAAGCAAAATTCAAAAGTACAAGATATTTTTTGTGTAAGAAAAAGGATGCATCTCAGTAATTACAGCAACAACTGCATCAGAATTGCATTTTACATCATATAACTAATAAATAATCATTCATCTCTTCACTAGCCTTTATCTAGTGTCCAAAACATACAATCCTCTTTACACTAACCATCTGCTTACTAACGATGCTAGTTTCCAAATCTATGGATAGTTAAATTTTCCTCTGAATAAAGTGGAAGACAAAATCTCTGGAGGACCTATAAAATAATAATAGTGATTCTCAAATATGACCTATGGATTATCAGTGATCTCTAAACATTCACCAAGTGCTCCTCTACAGCTTCCCCATATTCTTGAGCCACACTTGCAGTCATAAGCCACATGTGGCAAGTCTTAGCTAGCAAAAATTTGTTTATCACTTTTATATGCCCCACATGAGAATGGCTGAAAATTGATTCACTGAAGAGACAAATGATAATACAAGTAGCACTATGATAACTATACTAAAATTCAGAAAGTTGACAGGTAAACTGCTCTCAAATACAGCTCCTAACTGTGGGTCTGCAAATGTTACGCTTAGAGGAACTGCAACTCCCATAAACAACCCCCAAAGTAAATATATACATAGAAAATGCAATAATGAGTATCCAAAAGTGGGATTTATTTAGGCTGGAGATCCACTAACTCCTTCTAGTCAATGTTGACTGACTCTGAACACTCAGATTCCTAGCAAAGAAAAGATCCTTCTTCACCAGCAAGTTTCTCCTGTTTTTAAGGCATGGAATATAATACAATAGTTCAAGCACTAACTAAATTATTAGTTCAATTTATATTATTATTAGTTCAATTTATATTATTATTAGTTCAATTTATATGCCACCTTTCTCCGGAGACTCAGGGCGGCTTACAGTGCATTTAAAAAAACCATTATAAAAACATTTTAAAATTAAAACATTAAAACCCATTCACACCATTCATGGCCGGATCTCACAAGATCGCAACAGCGAGATCAACGGCCCCAGGCCTGCCGGAAAAGCCAGGTCTTCACCGCTTTTCGGAAGGCCAATAGGGTGGGAGTGGTCCAGACCTCAGGAGGTAACTGGTTCCAGAGAGCTGGGGCAGCCACAGAGAAGGCCCTCCACTGTGGGCCTGCCAGCCGGCATTGTTTAGCTGACAGGACCCAGGGGAGACCAACTCTGTGGGATCTTACCGGTCACTGGGAGCTATGTGGTAGAAGGCGGTCTCGAAGATAATCTGGCCTTGAGACATGTAGGTAACCAATACCTTGAATTGTGCCCGGAGACCAATAGGGAGCCAGTGCAGGTCGTGGAGAATTGGTGTAGTGTGGGTGTATCTAGGTGCACCAACGATAGCTCGCGCGGCTGCATTCTGGACCAACTGTAGTCTCCGAACACTTTTCAAGGGTAGCCCCATGTAGAGCGCATTGCAATCATCTAACCGTGAGGTGACAAGGGCATGAGTGACTGTGAGGAAAGCCTCCGATCCAAGTAGGGTCGCAATTGGTGCACCAGGCGAACCTGTACAAAGGTAAATTGAACTACTACTACTACTACTACTACTACTACTACTACTACTACTACTAATAATAATAATAATAATAATAATAATAGATGGTAACATAGGAACTACATTTTTTGTTTAATTGGGTAATCACTGCATTTTCCAGATGCTGAGTTATTAATATTTCAAAATTTACTGAATAATAGAATTGGGCTATTAACATCTGCAAACTAGCTGTTAAGAGCAAATTCCCTATGTTAACCTTTAAAGGAAGCTAATCTATTAATAATTAAAGACAGATCATATGGGGAGAATCTATTTAGGTGACCACTGAGAGTTGACACCAATTTGATGGCATTTATTCAATCAATCTACTAATATTACTAACAAAAGCAGGATAGGGTTACTTTGGATTGTGGTAAGATATAATAGTTTTGTGCTTTCGTGGTTACTATAAAACTAAGAATAAAAGGCCCTTCTCCATTTGTGAAGCAACTATCTAAGAATAAATGGTATGGACATTTTAAATAAATAACTGAGAATATTTCTAATGACAACTACTTTTCCTTGTCTGTTTTCTTCTCTCAAGCAGCTTTAACTAAACAGGAGAAACTGCATACCTCTAAGTTTTTTTCTATAGGAGGATAATTAAAGAATATGCTATTGCAAGGAGGAAATACTATAGAAAAAAGATTTTAATCCAGGATCATATCCCATTCAAGAAGAAGGAACTCACTGTATTTTTTAGCGTAAGCTTATCTTAGCACAGGACAGCTGTGTATTTCTAATCCATCAGTTTCTTATTTCATCCAACATTCTCATGTCTACCTTTTCTGAATTTTTTCATATTTTTGAAACTTTTCTCCCGACAAGAGGAAGAAATCATAGTTTAATTATTTCAACTTACGCTCATGATGTGTACTTATAAACCACCATTAGAATAGAATAGAATAGAATAGAATAGAATAGAATAGAATAGAATAGAATAGAATAGAATAGAATAGAATAGGCCAAGTGTGATTGGACACACAAGGAATTTGTCTTGGTGCATATGCTTTCAGTGTACATAAAAGAAAAGATACGTTCATCAAGAATCATAAGGTACAACACTTAATGATAGTCGTAGAGTACAAATGATACAAGCAACTAAACTACAGTCATACAGTCATAAGTGTAAGGAGATGGAAGGTGGGAACGATAAGAAGATTAATAGTAATGCAGACTTAGTAAATAGTTTGACAGTGTTGAGGGAATTACTTTTCCAGAGAGTGATGGCATTCAGGAAAAAACTGTTCCTGTGTCTAGTTGTTCTGGTGTGCAGTGCTCTATAGCGTCGTTTTGAGGGTAGGAGTTGAAACACTTTATGTCCAGGATTATAATTCATAATGCTGTATTAATATCTATTAGTAGTAGTCTTAAAAGATTTCTTCTATATAAAATGTCAGATCCTATCCTGTAGCTTTTTTACATTCAACCCCAGGTTGTGAAAATTGAATGGTATTTAAAATCTAAGTTAAAATCAAATGTTGAAATGTTATATTGATGTCAGAGAGACAGGCCTAGTCAGGAGTCGTCGTCAAATAATGAATTAGTCTAGAATCTCTGCAAGCACAAGAGGATGAATCTAGCTTCCCCCTCTTCGCCCCAAGCTGTTGAATCTTATTTATCCTAATCCAAATACAAACCATCAGTCTGAAAAGATTCCTGGGTATAGGCTTCAGCAATAAAATAGCTAGTTGAACTCTTCATGTGTGGACCTGATAGGTCTGACTGTTCGCACCTGACAATTAATCACTAGGCTATTAGGTGACTTTTCTAATGAACATCACCAAATTAAATATATTAGGCAATTTCATACACTACTCTGAAATATAATTTTAAAAAGTGATTAATTATGAGTTTTGCAATCACTGCATTCTAGAATGTTTTGACATGAGCATACTGGTTTTATAAATTAAGACTATAAAATTTTAAATTAAATTAAATTAAATTAAGACTATAAAATTTTATGCCAAAACCCCCAAATAGCTAGTTCTGGTACATTCAGGTCATGTTTTCATATATTACCACAATCAACAATATGTCACACTTACTTTACAAAATGCAAGCTCATACTTTATGTCTTCATAATCTTGGTCTTCAAGAAAAATATATTTCTTAAGTGTAAATACTAAATAACAATAGCATAATTTTTAAATATACAGGTTATCCTCGTTTAGTAACTGCCTTGGATAGCAACTGTTTGCAGTACAGTCAACTGTGATGAAAACTGTGTGACCAATGCCCACATTTGCAACTTCACAGAAGCTCTCTGTCAAACGTTTACCATTATAATCACTAAGTATTAGTGTTGTTCTGTGGCTGACTTTTCTTTCCACTCCCTCTTGCAAAGAGGTTATCTAACAAGCTATCTTTCCACAGCACAGCTGTCCTAACCTCATGCTCAGTTCTCTGATCTTAATTAATTAGATCCCTCCCACTGCTGCCTGATACTGACAAGACTCTAATCAGTTTCACACTAAAAAGCTTTTGTTTGCTTCCTAGCCAGCTCCTGCTTACAGCCATAAAAGGACTAAGCAAACAGCAGAAACTAGCAAATTCCTTTTGATGTGTATTCCTCACTGTGTGCCTGCTTGTTCTCTTGTAATCCCTTCCTCTGCAAAGAATCTACATGCAAACATTAATTCACTTTTGGTTAATTATCCCAGTGATGGGTGAGCATTCATAAAGTGGGGGAGAAAAAAATGGTGTAGGGGAGAAGGACTATAGAGCTTGCTGTCACTCAACTTCCCCTTGAGTTGATATCCAGAAACCTTCCCTATTGTTGGTGCTCACCCAGCTTTTTAGGGTTGTATCCTTCTGATATTGTATTAACAATGGAAAGCTGAAATAAAATTGTAAGTGCAGTCACAGTCATGTGATTTTCATTTAGCGAATACTTTGCTTAATGACTGAGTCACAGGAACCAATTGCAGTCACTAAATGAGGACCACCTATACTTTTGCTGTTCAGCATAGAATTATTACAGATATTAGAAATTATACTGAATGATCTTTTAAAGCAATCAAAAGCAGAGGGGAGGGAGTACTAGTACATTTCAGAGAAATAAACAGATGAAGATAGAGAGAGAAGCATTTGCTTTATAAATAATAAGCCAATTAAATCCTCATACATAAATAAGTTTTAATTCTAATTCATCTAAAAATCAGGCATCATATCAGAACAAAAAATGAGTTGAATAAAATGAGTTTATAACTTGTCTGAAATTAATAATTGTCCTCACCTTGATTTGTCTGTTGAAGTCACCACTACAAAATGTTTGCAAAGGTACGCTGAACTTTTTCCAGCAAGGATTTAAATTGTTCTTAATTACCTAAAAATATTATTTATAGTTATAATCAATGTATATTATGAAAGCACATGTTTTCTCATATTTTTATATCTCTCCAAAGGTTGTTTTTTTTCTGGTCATGGTCACATTTGTCTAAGTCTAAGACAACCACAATGGTATCATATAGTCTTGCATTTTTTTCTGAAGTAACAATTGTATTCGTTGTAATCCTCCATGCGAGATGGGTGGCATATACTGTATTTTTCGGTCTATAAGTTGCACTTCCCCCCCACAAAGTGGGTGGAAATGTCTGTGCGCATTATAGAGCGAATGTTGCCAAAGCCCACCAACCCCCATCCTTCGGCCTCTGCCTCCCAGCAATTTACCTCCTTCCAGCAAACAGCAAACAGCCTGGTCAGCTTCAGCACAGCCTGATTTAGCACGAGCAGCTGATTGGCGGTTTGCTTGGTGGCAATAGGTGGTGGCGCCTGGACCGGGCCAAAAATGGGATGCGTTGAGGCTGAAAATGGGGTGTGCAGAGGCTGAAAATGGGGTACGCAGAGGCGATAGGTGGCAGCAGTGATGGGCGGTGATGATCCCCGCAGCCTGGAACAGCTGATAGGTGGTATTCCAGGAGGCAGATCCAACTGCCAATCAGCTGCTTGTGCTAAATCAGGCTGTGCTGAAGCTGACCAGTCTGTTTGCTGTTTGCTGTAAGGAGGCAAACTGCTGGGAGGTAAAGGCAGATTTCCCCCCCCCCTCGTTTTCTTCCCAAAAAGCAAGGTACGTCTTTTGGTCTGGAGCATCTTATGGTGCAAAAAATATGGTAAGTTGAATGAATGAAGGAATAAAATAAAGTTACCATTCCTTAAATTAATAAATTTATTTCATTTCCAAAGTCATATTTAAATACATTTTCAATACGTGCCTCAATTAATATTTCAGTTCCATCATGGATGAAAGTTGAAGTTGGTTAGACCTACAAGATTGCTAGAGCAAGTCTATGAAGCCTTCTTCTATAACAGGGGTGTCAAATTTGTGGCCTGGGAGCTGGATGCATCATGTGCCGGCCATGCCGACCCCCCATTTAGTGAAGGGGGAAAAAGTTGTGATATGTAATGTGATGACGTGTTGTCATGAGTTTGACACCCCTGTTCTATAACGTCCCAATTGACTTGTTTGTTGTTATCCAACAATTAACAAATTGAGCCCAAAAAATTACAGGCAGAAATCTACTTTGCCTCTGAAAAGCTGTTCCTGATGGTCAGTATAGAATGAAGTGAGATAGCAATGAGAGGCATTTCCCAAATCAATGAAAATATATTTTTATGAGGTAGGAAACTCTGTTTGCACAAAGTGCTTTTTATCTGACCTTTGCAAATAAGAGTTCAGCTTTGCAGCTGAATAACTTTAAAGAGTTGATCTAATGCTTTGGAAATAGCCTGCCCAAAGCAGTCCAAACCTTACCTGGAGTCTATACTGTAGGCACTTACTTTTTTTTTCTTTTAAAACTGTAGAGACTGCTTGCCTGGAATACTTATAAATCATTTCTAAAGCTTCTTTGCACTTACAGTTTGACTGAAACCTATCCTGGCCCTTCCCATAGTCAAGCACTCCTGCTGGCCCTTGCTCTGTCCAAATCAGTGGCCAAGAATCCCTGTCCTCATAATCAAATATTGCACCAAAGAATGTAAGTGAGATAAACAAAGATGGTAGAGGTCACTCTGATCCCCGAAAGGCATTTTATGTAACTTCTGCATGCACCAAGGACTTCTATTCTTCCTTCTCCTTTTTATTGTCACATTTACAAGAGACTGGAGCTTCAGAATAATAAAACAAGTCTGAAGCTCTGCAGAAACTTTTGAAGGAAGAAATGGTAAATTAGAGAAACCCGTTCTACATCATAGGAAAACAAAAATCTGTCCAAATCAAGCCTATTTGCTGAATTTGAAACCCCACCCAACTTCATACATAGACCTGTAATTCCCCATTAATATATAGCAACTCTTGATGAACCAAGATGGAATCGCTGGAAATCTTACCTCTGATCGGTATACAAGCTGCCACTTTCCACTATCACTCTGTTTATAGAATTCCAAAAATGGGTCGGATTTGCCTAAAAAGTCCTGTATTGGGAAAATAATTTTATACAGATATAAGAAAAATAAAACATTTCATCTACAACAGTTCATTTAGTGACCATTCAACGTTACAACGACACTGAAAAAGTAACTTATGACTGTTTTCACACTTTCGACCGCTGTGGCATCCCTATGGTCATGTAATCAAAATTCAGATGCTTGGCAACTGATTCATATTTATGATAGTTGCAGTATCCCGAGGTCATGTGATCATCTTTTGCAACCTCCTGACAAGCAAAGTCAATGGGGAATCCAGATTCACTTAACAGCCGTGTTACTAACTTAACAATGGCAGTGATTCACTTAACAACTTTGGCAAGAAAGGCCATAAAATGGGGCAAAACTCATTTAACAATTGTCTCACTTAGCAACAGAAATGTTGGGCTTAATTGTGGTCATAAATCAAGTAGTCTTTTGCTTGCTTTCTTGTTTGAAAGAGGAAACGTTAAATATTTTTATATTATTTTGTTCTATTTTGGTTGATCCCACTTAAAACATTAGCTGACTGTAATAACTGAAACATAATTATGATGGCTTTTCAGTCTCTTTAGGGGTTAATTCTTTTCAAGGAAACGTTTAAGAAAATTAGCCTATATTATGTTTTAGTAGATTCAATGTCCAATTATTTCTTCCTTCATCTCTGTCTTCTTCCACGTCTTAATTATTCCAATCTATATTTATATAGAGGACATTCAGGTTGCAGTTGTGTATAAAAACTGGTTAGTTATCTACCAGATTCAAGTGGCCATCTGTGAATTCATACATGTGTGATCTGCACTTGTCCAGAACAAGGTTTGTTCTTGAGATTTCTGGGAGGAGTGAGAGAGAGAGACATCTCCCTTACTTCCAATGAATGCCACTGTGGCTTCAAGAGGAACTTCCAAAGGATGGCTTATGTGATGGGACCAGAAGTTACTAAGAGCAGCACTACTAAACCAAAGGTTAAGCCTATAATGTCTCAAAAATGTAAAAGTTGAGCCTATGTAACTACATAATTAAAAAGACTGACATATTCCTAAGGAATACAGAAACACTGAGACTACTCTAGTAAAACTGATTGGAATAAGGCGTTGTTTATCTAGTTTATAAGCCAGAAAGTCTTCACTATTCTTTTTAAGAAATTCTAAAACTGTGGTCTCATAAAACTGAATGCAAAAATGTGGTCATAGATATTGAACATACAGTGGTACTTTAAAGTTGCAATGTTCAATATTTCGGTACAAATATGACCTCAAACATGAACTGTTCTCCACACAAGTCCTAAAACTAGATAAAGAGAACTATATAAAGATAAGCACCGATTAAGCACCACAGTTATGTGTTTTGCCTCCTAAATATATTGTGAAATATAAAAAAGAAAGAGAAGGAAAGTGAGGGAACCCCCTAAATGAGACTGAGTTGAACCCTTCTTTAGCTACAGACCAGGATAATGATGGGGGGAGGAGAATACCAGACAGATGGTTTTCCTAGTGAAAAAGATATATAATTCTAAATTATGATAGACCTTTTCTATTATTGCTGTAATATTTAACACTGTTTATCCTGGACATTGAAGATATTGAAGCACCCGGTGTTGATTTTTCTTTGTGCAGGTGCAGTGAAAGGAATCTTGGCAGAGTTACATGCCACTATTCCTCAATAGACAGAATCTTATTTGGCAGTGTAATGTTAACTGTGGATTCAAGAGTACTGTCACATATTAAGTTGCTGTTTCATCATACAAAAAGTCCCTGCAAAAAGTATTTGGCTTAGTTGCTGTTTGTTAACTGGAAGTCTACAGAAGGAAGCTACCTCACGACAGAGGCACTATGGTACCAGACATGTAATATGTGTGCCCTCTGAATCCAGTGTCCACTTTTCCCTAGTTACTTAGGGAAGGAAAACTGAGCTGGAAGTAGCCAAGGACTCCTGGGAGTGCCTTTTGTCCATGCTGCTGACAATGTCCTGTACCAGATAAAGGGAAGGATACTTTTCTGCTATCTAGCATAAAATATTGATCTGTATAAGACAGCAGCATGGAAGGAGGCTTCCTTTATTAAAACACTAATAGGATTGGGGTAATATATAGTAGAAGTACTGCACACAAGCTTAAACATCAGGTCTAGGCCTATTGCCTCATTTCCATTTTCAAAAAATGAGACATTGATTGCCTTCTTTGAAAATAAGCAGAAAATGGAAAAATAGGGGCTTGTTTCCAACTTTCACCACTGGTGAGTCAGTTCTAAGATAAGTGATTCTGACTCAGTAAATTCTGGAGGTTCATTCCTGGGTAGACGTGTAGACTCAGGTGAAGATTGAAGCTTTTGGATTAAAGTAATTTCAAAATTAGAACATGACTGAACTATTAGAGTTTTTTTTTTTACACCTCTTTTTACCTTTTTGTCTAAATTCCGAGCTTCAACATCAATAGAAACAACTCTGGTATCTTTAATCTCTTCTGCACAAATCTGCAGGTTGAAGGAAATGTTGTTTTAGTAATCTTGGAAGACACCTTATTATTGTAGAATATTTATTTAAAAATTAGTTTGATAACAAAAATTACAAACCAAACAATGGATACATATTAGCTTAACTAAAGGAAAAAATGCTTGAGATACATTAAACCCTAGAAGAAACAGATGTGTAACTTAATTCATATATTCACAACAAATTATAACTTGAGTTTTCCTTTTACCGTAATAATGCCTTTTCCTGCAGGCTTTCCTTTCTTCAACATTAAAGGCTGAACAAGTATTTTACTTGATACAATCTAAAATATAAATTGCATACATTATTCAAATTATACAAGAAAAAAATATGAAAATGTGTCTTACAATTATTTATATTGTAAAAATCTGAACTTCATTAATCTTTCAGAAGAAAAGATTACACTGCATGGTTATTTTATAAAAAAGCACTGATTCCTCTCAACAAGAATAACAAAACAGAAGAAAGAACAGTAATTCGCTATCTCTTTTCTTAACTTAAAGCTTCTGTATATTAGAATCTCCTTTTATTTATTCACTACCAACAAAAAAAATAAAAAAATCTAAACTTTTACTTAACATTTTATATAGTAGTGACCATAGCTGTTTACCATACCTGACCCAGGGTACATTCAGCTCCTCCAAGGTAATCATCATCACTTAAGTCATATGACTTATTATCAATATCATATATACCAAATTTCAGCTTCTGAACTTTCTCAAAATAATAATCAATTAGCAGCTTTTTTGAAAATTGAGGATTCTGGCAATTTTTTATTTTTTCAGTTCGATCCAACTATGACAACAAAAAAGAAAAAGGGTCACTAAACAATGCAGTGTCAACAAAATAGATTCATAGATAGCAAATGAAACAAACGAAATATTCAAAAGATACGATATTTATGTAGTTACTTACCAGGCGCATTTAAATTATATTAAAGTAACCAAAATATCTTTACAATCTCCAAGGCATGTCACAACTTTTGAGCACCCCTAACATTTGGAAATTGGAAGTTGAAAAATTTGACACGCCCTAATATAACATTCCCCTGGGCTTCATTTAACTTAGGGAGATCAGTAGTGTGAGGCAAGTTGATATCCAAGGAAGCATGTCTGGTTTTTTTTTCTGAGCAAAATATTCAGAAAAACATGATGCTCTTTTTCTGTACACAATTAGAAAGCATAACTCACTAGTAACACTGAATATTGTGGATTTTTCTACACCACTCACCTCAAACTTTTAATCTATTTCCATTTTAACTGAAATCAAATTAACAGAATTATGTGTAACTATATTGGCCCATTATAAAAATTTATGCTATAGAAACAGAAATGTTTTGAATAGGACCAACTTGTGATTGAACAAAATGTTGAGTTTTCCTATTCTATTTCAAGGTAAAAAAGGTAAAGGAGTCCCTGCGGATTTTACTCCGCTGACTATAGGGGATGTTGCTCATCTCTGTTTCAAGGCCACTGAGCTAGTGTTGTCTGAGGACATTTCCGTGGCCAGCATGATATCACAGAACGCTGTTACCTTTCCACTGAAGTGGTACCTATTTATCTACTCAAATTTGCATGCTTTCAAACTGCTAGGTTGGCAGGAGCTAGGGTAAGGATGGGAGCTCACCCATCACATGGCACTTGGGTCTCAAACCTGGGGTGCTGGCTTTCCAGCTGACAAGCCTAGCGTTTTAGGCCCAGGTGAGCCTCCACGCTGCCCCATTCTATTTCAAACAATATATTAAATAAACCACATATTCATATGTGTATGAATGAAAAAGAAAGAAAAAGAAAAAACATAATCTTTGAGATATTGTGTCCAGTATTTTTCCACATAATGCTGAGAAAGGTAAAAGGAAAGCAAAAAATTATACAACGAGCAGAAAAGTGAATGGAGTCTATTAAAACAATAGTTAGGTGTGGGAAGATCTAAAGAGCCTGGCTGGGGCCAGATCATCCTGGAGAAGGTTTGTCTATGTAATCGCTAAAAATAAAGTTATTGAAACATGTTATAGCCAAATATTGCTTCAAATAATTAGAAGGAATAAATAAAATGCAATAATAATATTTTAAATATTACAAAGAAAATGTATCTGCAGACAGATAAAAACCACTATGTAAGGAATCAAAAAAACTGAGTAAGAATTCCTTTCTCAATGCAGTCTATTTCTTTTTCCCATCTCAAACTATTCAATAACAAG
This sequence comes from Pituophis catenifer annectens, assembly GCF_029215685.1. NCBI lineage: Eukaryota > Metazoa > Chordata > Lepidosauria > Squamata > Colubridae > Pituophis > Pituophis catenifer. The sequence goes on from NW_027256883.1 coordinate 181,372,710, forward strand.
GAGCAAAATTATTTAACAATAAATACATTTTAAAATAGAAAGGGATATGTCAAATAACTAAACATTGAATGTACTAATAAAACTCATTTTGGGATAATTTAATTGTGTTTATGGTTGTTTATGGGGACTGAAATTTAATGCATTTATTACCAAATTTGTCAAAAATAATTCCTTGCAATTGTTCCACTGAAGTTAATTTAATCATACTTAAAACCAATCTCTATTAACAGGCTTTCCCAAATCTGGTAAATTTATTACCATCAAAAATTTCTTACTTCAGTCCACTGATCGCCACCAATATTTTGAAGCAAGACACACAGAGGATCAGATTTTGAGCCAACATCTTTATCAATCAGGTTGTCACAGGATATGGACAGTTCCACCTTGGTCACGCACTGAGCCATCTATAAACAGATTGGAGGAAAAAAAAAAGAATAGTCATTAAAGGATAAATTCAGTGTACAATGCATATGGAATCTGGATTGATTTATATAGAGGACAGGAAGGCCTGGAGGAACGTTGTCCATGGGGTCACGATGGGTCAGACACAACTTCGCATCTAACAACAACAACAAATTGGTTTCCTATTGTTGCTATTCTTTTGGCATTTAAACCAATCAAAGAATGGAACACAAATGTTAAAAAAAAAAACTGAATAAATTTGGCTGAATACCAATCCTTATGTACAGCCAAGTCTTTTTCATCAAAACGTATTTATAGTATTATGAAAATAACCATACAGCAACCATATTTAGCACACGGCGCATATAATATTCGAATGTAGTCTCTATCAAGAAGTAAGAAAACAATATCTGTCTCCAATTATAAATAAATTTCCCCACTGGATATATAAGCCAAAAATTAGCATTTCTGTTGAGGGCTGACTCTCCTCCCCTGGTAAGAGCGATCGCTCGATACCTTAAAAGAATGACGGCAATACGAGCCAGTTATATCAAAAAAAAATTTATCGATTGTAAGGAAGATGAGCTCAGTTAGAGAGGAGCTATCCTATTTGGGTTATCTAGTCTTGGCAACTTAGCTATTGAAATTTGATATTGTAAAATTTTAATGTCATCTATCATATATTTTTAGATTGCTATTTTTGTAACTGTTTTATCTTTTTCCCTTTTTCTTTTCTGTTTTGTTTGAAAAGGCCTTCGGGCTATTCAATAAACTATACCATATTTAGCAAGATAAATATGTATTTAAACAGGCAGATACCTAATCTGTTGTTTAATATTGTTTTTATATATTGTTATAAAACAATACAAAACAGTAGATTCCACTTGTTTTTACTTTTTTTAAAGTCATAGAAAGTGGTAAAAGTTCAGAGAACTTAACTCTTAAGTTTTTCTTCCTAATGTAAATAATTTCAAAAGCAAAAAAGGACTAAATGATAGCAACCATGTCAGCAATCCCATGTAACACCAAAAGAAAAAAAAATCATTACTGCAGAGTGCCAAATATATAATCATATCAACAATGAATGAAATGTTATAATCTATTCAGTTTCTGTTGTTACAGTTCTCTCACTCCACTCCCAGATTCTCAAAATACTGATACCACATCAGTTTCAGACACATTAGACCAAGTATATCAATATAAAGCCATCTGCTTCTTGAATACACGGAACACATAAAATAGAAATGCAAGTATGTTTTGGCTACATTGAGTCCTAAATCTGAACAACCACAGAAAGCACAATATGAAACAGTTTCTGCATACTTAAAAAATAAATAGAAATTTCAGCTATTCAAATATTAATATATACAGCTAAATATTTTTTTCAGTTTTTTCGGACAACAGTCGTCTCCAAATAAAAACTATGTAATACATTGTCACATGTGTTCTATTGGTGACATTTCAATAGTTTTTTACAATAGCCTTACATTGATGAATAACTGAAAAAAACTATTTCAAAAGTTAAAATAGTTTATCGCTTACTTTGAAAAAACATTTAATTTTAAAAATCCTATGACTAGATAATTGTGCACCCCAATGTCTAATACAATATTAGATAATAGCAAAAACCAAAGAATTGAGAAGTTAACTGACTTGATACTTGAAAACTATTGCAAACATCCCATTCCTCTCAAACACAAGAAAAAAATTTAAGCCAATGAATTGCAAACTACACTTACATGCACACAGTGGGACATGTGAACACTTAACTGCTTTATGTAATTCTCAAAGCACAGTGTGAAAGGTAAACTTGAATATCAACCAGCTTATATAAGAGAGCCTGCACTAACATGCTAACAATACTTCGTACTAGAATGAAGAAAAAATATTTGTTTTTTTAGGGACTGCCAAATCATATTGCAGTGGAAGTCAGAACAAAGAGACACCCTATCAGATCCAGAAATTTAAAATTCAGCAGTTTAAGATTTAGCTATACAAATTAAAAGCTCGTTCTTTTAATGTATGGTTTCCCGCTATAGTTCTATCAGTCAGCCTGCTCTGCCACTTTGCTCCATTTTATTTTTTTCAACATTTCATTGGATGGTAGTTTACTAATCCATTGCCAATTTTAAACTATGATATTTGGCTATTCTGTCCTTCTTACACTTTTTTCAATTGTTTCCCCTTTTCTCCCAATTCTCTTCTCTCTAATCATTCTCTTTGACTTTTGCTTTGAGTTCATTGCCTATTTCTGTCCTACCTTCTTTCCCATGTGACTGCTGATTATAAGCAATTCATACAACAGGCATTTTTGTCACACTGGAAGCTACCATTGTTAGTGGTGCTTGCTGCTTATATAAGTAGAACCAGACTGACTCTAAGAAGACAGTAAGACTTTTTACTTAACACTTAGGAATAGTTAGCATCTAGGGCAGTTCAACCTGTTTTTTCCCATGGTTTTTCTGTTGTATCACTATCAACTGACTTTTGGATGTTATTCACTAAAAGTGGATATGGATCCCACTCCATATCCACAGAGTGGAATGGATCCCACTCCCTCTGTTAGCTAAAGCCTTCTCAATTGCACAGTCAACAACAAATAACAAGACAGGAACCAAAAGTGGGGGAAAAAATGCAATGTGCAGAACAACCCAAATGCCAACTGGAAGAATAGTAGAGTGGATCATGCTGTGCTCTCAGGGAACACTAATCATTTCCTTTAAAGTAGAGTAGCACGTTAAAGTAAGGGAAAGCAATGCCATATCAACCCACTCTGGGGGCACAGCAAGGTCACGTTATATGGACAAGATTAAGGACAGCGTACTCTTATGCAAGGTCCAGTCAAGGATGGAGGTACAGTTACTTGGTACATCTGCCCCTAGACTTAGTTCCCTAGCATCCCCATATAAAACACCACTGCATTCATAATCTGTGACATTTTGACTGTAACCAAGCTAGTATTTCTATAAAGAAATTCAATTGTCAGCATTTCTTGCTGCAGGCTTTGTTTCCTGAGCAACTATAATGTCCATGAACATTCTATGCTGAATCAGTTTATTACCAAAAGCTTTGCTGCCACAAACATGACGTAATTCAGATCAAACCAGATAAACATTAATTTGTGACTGTAATTGTCAGACATGCAAATATGGAAAAGATTGAAAAAAGGACAGGAGTCAGTGTAATATACCTAACTTCCATAACTAAAACAAGCACTGTTGTTATTTAGTACTGAGTAACAAATTTCTAACAATGGAGTCCTTGTTGCTCTTTGAGCTTTGGTTGTTTGCTTGTAGATGTTTCATTACTATATCTTCCGTACTAGAAGGGAGTGGGGTTTACTCTCCTTTCTAGCACTGAAGATGTTTACCCTACAGTAGTGTGGTAACATTATCAAGTCCATGATTATTGTTTCTTGCAACGGAACCTGCTACATATCGGGAATGGAGGAAGCTATAACATTAATCGGGATGATACTTGAAAATGAGAAAAAGAAAAGCAAAGGCCAGGCAGGATGCTAAAGGTGAAACAAACAGGGAGTAAGATAAGGGAGGCATTGAAGAAGCAGAAAACACAATAATTAGCGCTGACTTTTCATTTGAAAGGATCCTTTCATTGCTCTCCCACCTCATCTATATAGATGGGTTTACCTGCAATTGCAGTGCTGCTGACTTGACACTGATATTTAATTTGCAGCACTATTTGTCCAAGAGCTACTTTAAGAGAATACAAGAAATTAAAACATTCATACTAAATCACCTGGTAGTTTTGTCAAAGTGATCTTTGCAAGTGCCCAAAGCTACAGACATCATGGTAAGCCCTACAAAATGTGTATACTTCTGTATCTTACTATGTATATATCTGGACCATGAGAAAAACCAAATATTAGATGGAATATTGTTCTAAATGGTTATAAAATGGCATGTTTAAAAAAAGTGAAAACTCAGCAAAGCTTGACTTCTGGTGGCTGCATAGACACACAAATGTAGTTTTCTTTGGTAACTGTACAGAAGTGGCTTGCCACTGCCTTCTGGGAAATTTGCTCAATTTCTTAGGCTAGTCCCAGGGTTTTCTGGTAGTGTTCCATTCAAGTGTTAATCAGTACTGGGTTATTGAGGGTTTTTTTTTTCCGTTCAAGTAATATCAGCTAGATGGTATATTAAGTTATTCTGTAGATCTCAAAGCCGAATGGCTCAACTTAGATTTTACAGTATTTACATTTCTAAGAAAATGTCCTGCACTTCCTGATGGGAATAGACTGAGTGATGTTTTGCCTCTTATTACTCATGTTGAACTAGCCGGTTAAAATACTCGCCACCATCCTTTCAGGACACTTATGCCTTTGGGATCACCAATACTGCCAGCCACTCCTATTTTGATTTTAAGGGATGGGAAGGGAAGGGAGATGTATATTTAAGCTTCTAATGGGCCCACCCTTACCAAAATGTTTTTCATTTACCCTAAACCTTTCTAGATGTAATCCAAGACACTCGAAGAGCAGTTCAAGATATTATGAAAAACTCAAGTTGAAAAAGAGTATGCTAATCAGAATATGTAATAGTACTCCAAGAGAGATTTAAGTAAATGAGTAAGTAAATGAGAAGCTGTTTTGGTCTGACTACTATATATGTAAACTGCAAACAGTATATAAAGAAAAGTAAAGAAACATAAAAGCCTGCATGAAGTTATGCGATTTTACACATTTCATGACCAAGAGGGATTTACTCTGGATGTTTGAAGAGTTTACACTCATGGCAGTTAAAAATTACTGGCGTCTAAAAGCTATTTCATCATCATCAGCCATTCAGTTGTGTCAAACCCACCCAGCCACTTTATGGATCAGCATTCTCCATCCCCTCTGACTCGCATCACCTCCTTCAAATCTGCCATGGCCATCCCCAAAGCTATTTACATTTGACTTATATGATTCAAATAGTTCAAAATAAGTTCCCTAAGCTACGCATTCATGGAATCTTACTGGTGTGTATACACATTAATTCATGAAGACTGACATACATGTAACCTTCAGGTGACTTACAGTAAAAAAAAATCAAAATTTGGAAGACATCTCATCTTCTCTTTTGCTATAACCTCATGCTTTGTGTGCATGATCATCACTACAAGCATTAACAGCATCTCAATTTGTATCTATACCTTGACCATAATGAAGCCCAGAATTCCCATCATAAGTCATAATAGTGATTATGGCATCCAAAGCATCCAATAGGACTGAGCCTATTTTTAAAACTTTTGCAGTGGTCATTAATGAATCAATGGTTCCCGAGTGTGCTTTGCTGCAAACCGGCCAAAAAGGCCAAAACTGGAAAGCATCATCATGAATCAGTCACATGACCATGGAGAACTACAACCAGCCACAAAATTGAAGTTAGTTGCCAAGAGTCCAAAACATGGAGTGGGTGTGTGCAACCATCAGAACTCCAAAACTAGATCATAATTAGCTTTTTTTTTGGGGGGGGGTGTTTTCAAAATAACTTTGAATGGCCACTAAGCAATCGGTAATTAAGGAAGAACTACCTCTATTTATGTAAATATATAATGCTTAATGGGATCCCTAAGTGCGTGAGCAACTGGAGCATCACAGCCAATCCTACACCTATCTGTAAAAAAAATTCCTACTGCATCCAGGATCTCTCAGGTAAAAATGCACAGATGTTATGACCTAGGCTTCCCGAGTCAATAAAACACACGAGTAGTCCCAAAAACCTTTTTTATTGCTACAGCTGTGAATTATGTTCATTCACAGCTGAGTCCCAATTAGTTGGGATAATCACCAACTTTATCTACCTTGACACTCTGCCAAAGACCTATTTGGCAAAGCCATACGGATTCCAGAATCAAACAGGGATGCCGACTGGGAACAGAATTAACGATGTTGCTTTCCTGCAAAGTACCCACGTGCCTTTTCTCCTTTTAAGCCTTATGGGAGGGGCCAATCATCTCCAGGCCTTACTCCCAAATCGTCCCTTTTGTTTTAACTGTTCGTGCCTTCTGTCAGCTCTGTGCATGGCTCCTCCTGGTCCTCTGCCTCTCTGCTGTCTGACTCTGGAGGGTCCAGAATCCGCGCATCACTTCCAGATGGCCCTGGCCCCATCCCTCATCCGGGCCTTCCCCAGACTCCAGGACTGGCCCATGTTCCTCCCCAGCCTCCTCACTATCTGACTCCGCTGCCAGCTCCGCAGGCTGCTGGCGGACCACAACAGAATTGTATCTTAAATCCTTTCATTTACTTTTATTAATTTTTTTTGCTGCCCATCTCCTCTATACCTCACTTCTCACTACCATGCTATCCTGTTAAAACTCTCAATTGTGCTTTCAAAAAAAAGACACATAAGCTAGAACATACTACTACTATACTACAGGAATATTACATATTGTTTCCCAGAAATATGGAGATAAGAACGAACTAGTTCTTGTGGAGGACATAACATGTTCAGCCACAGCACCCTCCCAATAATCCAGGGCAAAACATTAGGATTTTATTTTATTTTATTTATATGTTTAGGAATTCAATGGGGACAAAATATGTGTATAGAAAATATTTGAACCAGAAAAAAAGGCTGTAATCTTTTAGATTGGGTACTCCATTGCCAAGTCACAATTACATTAATATTCTGCTTTCTCAATAGTTTTCTAGGGATAATCATCATTTGGATCATTTGCATGATTAGTATACACATCCCTGTAGTTGATATTGCTTATAATTATAGTCATGGTTGTAGCTTCATCAATTATATACGGAAACACAGAGCAGACTACTTGGTGCTCCAAAACAATTATGCAAAATAATCTGGTGTTTCAGTTGTAACATGGATTTAGAACAGGGTTTTGTTTTCTTTTAATATTAAACCTTTTTAAGATAGTAGGTTGCCAGCTGGTCAGTCCTTCCTTCCTTCTCTTTTGATATGCTCTACAGTACTATGTTGGGAGGTCTTGTGTGAATGGAAGATAATTTCAAATATTTGAAGAGATATTCCCTATAAGTAATAGATTAGTAGGTAGGGTCAAATGCTGAGCTAAAAACATTCTTGTGAATAAAATGATTCTATTTTACAGTGGAATAAGGACACAAAGAGAAGTTTTCTGATCAATAATTTAAAAACTAATTCTTATATTTAAGAACATCAGTGCTTCCCATAATTATGTTTCTAGTCAGGGTTTAGTTATATATAAATATGGTAATGTTAGTATATTACTTGACCTCAGAAATGGTGATATTTTCTGAAATAAGTGCATTGCTTCCAAAATGAATTTGTTAACAAATCCATGGTAATTCCTTCTCATCTGTTATGCATGATATTTATTAATCAAAAGTTTCATTGTCTTTATTCAACTTTATTTGAATTTTTAAAAAAGATTTTGGTTTATATACAAAACGTATTTCCTGTATTGCATTTATTTTCCAAAATTAAACAGCAGGAAAGGCATAGTCATTCTGAGTTTCCTATGCATTCATGCATCACCAGAATATAAGATCTATCAATGACACATTACCCACATTGTCATAACAGTGAAAACGCTTATAGAACAAGATCTCAAGATGTTTCAATTCATACTTTTTACAGAAATGTGTGTCTTTAAACAAATTTCCAGTCTGTGAGGTGCATAATATAGGGACAGCTGCTTTATTTAGCAAAACACAGCACTATTGTAGATTCTCTCCATTATATCTGAATGTAACTGCCATGAAATAAGTAACTTCCAATTAAATTTAGATGTATTGTTGGATTTCTCAAGCCTTTCCTTAAGCCTACTGTATGTCCTCTTTTAGATCAGCCAGGTTAACTAGGTGCTGCCACCTGCTGGGCATCCTACAATTAATATTTCTTACTAAACTGCTTACTTTTCTCAATTCTAATTCTCAATTACATTTCCAAAAATGACCAGTTTTACATGTCATATGATTAGTTCAGCAAATCTAATTAAGTCTTTTCACAATGAATTTAATATTTTGGAAAATATTAATATTTAATAACTTTGGAATGAATTTTAATTTGTCTAGCTGCATTACTAATATATAGTAACATCAAGGGTAAATTTTCACTGTGCTCTTACATGGGGTGTGTGTGTGTGTGTGTAATTTCAATTGAATCCAGCAATATCCTTCACTCGCTTGGTATTGGAGAGACTGGCTGAGCCAGGGGGAGGAGTCAAGCAGAGAATTAGCCTAGAATTGTTACACAGGCACAAGAATGGAAGTTCAATCTTCCTCACACACACAAACGAATGCTGTTGAATCTTATGTAGTCTGATTCAGGTGCAGACTGCAAGTCGAGGAAAATACCTGTGAAATAGCCATGAGCAATAAAATAGCTTATTGAACTCTTCACATGTAGATCTGATTCTTTGCACCTAATATTTGGTTACATTTATGTGTTCTAGTTGTACACACATTTGAAAGATAGTTTTTACATAGGATACTGTTATTCTTCTGATCTTTCAAACTTTTTTTTATTTTGTTATTTCCAAACATGTATAGGACAAGTATGGAACATATTACATGTCTACATGTTACATATGTAGTTCTATAATTAATCCATAGTTTAGTAATTAATTTTAATATAATTAAATTTTTGTAATTAGTATGTAGGTATGTAATTACGTATCTCCAAAAGAATGAGGCAGGGAAGCTACTAAGAAGATACTCCTTGTATAAAACTATTCTACATAAGATACATTAATATACATAGCTATAATTCCATTTTTATTATCTATAAACATTTAACTAGTTTTCTATATTGGAGATAAGTCTTCAGTTAAAAATAAATGTGTATTACTATATTAATTAAATTTAGTAAATGATATTGTTAATTATGCAATCTTTGTAATTTAACTGAGGATCTTGACTGCAACCAAATGTTAGCCATTTATCTTGGCATTATTTTGGAGTAATAAAACCTAAAGCTTGCACCAAATATATGCATATCTCAGCTGAGTTTGGGAGGAAACAGGTTTGTTTATTTCAGTAAGTCAACTATAATGCTTTTGCAATATTCCAAAACTCATCGATTGTAAATTTACTCAAGATTTTTATTCTTTACAAACAAGGAATGCAGCAGTATACTAGAATGAGTGCAACAAAATTGAGAACTGAAAACAGTATTAACATTATGAAATTGTCATCAACAGTATTACACAGAGAATACCCTCATTTTATTGAACATATATGCCAATGGGGTCCAAAGACATGTATCTAATCCACACCTTCACTGAATGGAACAAATTAAGCTTTACAACTTTGAATTTCCAATAATAACTGTTCAATAGCTGAAGCCAAAATATCTGGTATTATTTCTGGCTTATATTTCTTCCCACCTAGGAAATTAAACTGGATCGCCCTTAATATCTCATTTTAAACAAACTAGTAAATATATTTTCTAAAATAAAATAAATGAAAGCTACTCATTGAATTGTGGATAAAGTGGAATACAGAACCTAAAGATACAATACAGCTACTGTAATATTTTTTTCCTGGGACAAACTCAGAAGTGTTTGATAAGGTTTCCCTTGTTATGACACCATAGCTCTAGGTTAAATAATAAATATCACCTGTGAAAAGTGTCAAAGAAAAAAAGCTACCTTCCCTGAGATGATGAATATTCATTCACTATGAAAAACCTGCATATATTGAATATGCATTTTCTGCGTATTTGAGAATTATGTCCATTTTTCTCTATCCAAATCTCCTGCAATAAAAGTGCTTATACTCAAGGCTATGGTTTCCCCAGTTGCAATGTATGGCTGTGAAAGTTGGACCATAAGGAAGGCTGAGCATCAAAAAATTGAGGCCTTTGGACTATGATGCTGGAGAAGACTCCTGCGAGTCCCTTGGACTGCAAGGCAATCAAACCAGTCAGTCCTAGTGATCAATCCTGACTGCTCTTTAGAAGGCCAGGTCCTGAAGATGAAACTGAAATACTTTGGCCACTTAATGAGAAAGAAGGACTCACTGGAGAAAAGCCTAATGCTGGGAACGATTGAGGGCAAAAGAAGAAACGGATGGCAGAAAATGAGGTGGCTGGATGGAGTCACTGAAGCAGTCAGCATGAGCTTAAATGGACTCCGGGGGATGGTAGAGGACAGGAAGGCCTGGAGGAAAGTTGTCCATGGGGTTGCGATGGGTCGGACACGACTTCACAACAACAATCTCCTGTAACAGTATGTTATATTTTGCAAAGCATGTATAAAAAAATAGCCTTAAAAAATATAAATAGGACATCACCAAAATAAAAGTTCTCGATAAGAGAGCTATTTTGCATTTTAATGTTCCTAAAAAAGTTTATAAACTGAGCACACAATTATAATATATATTGGAACACATACTTTTGCATCAGACAAGATATTTTGCACCCCATTAAGATTATCACCAAAGAATGCTTTCTATACATATTCTACTTGAGAAATATATTCGATAAACATCAATATGTTGTTTGTGGGTGTCAATGACATCTTCAGTTTCCACTTGTGAAGATGAGTATATCCATTTCCATTGATTCTGAAGAAAATAATTGCTGCTCAATTTAAATTTATGTTTAATGTTTATCATTTAAAAGCTCAAAAAATATTACCTAGGCTAGTAGTGGCGAACCTATGGCACATGTGCCAGAGGTGGCATGAAGAGCCCTCTCTGTGGGCATGTGCACCGTCGCCTCAACTCTGTTTTGGCTCTCTGCTGCGCATGCGCCTCCCGCTGGCCAGCTGGTCTTCGGGTCTCTGCCACGCATGCTCATGGCATGTACACATGTGCGGGGTGCATGTGCTGTGCTCGCGGGCACATGCTCAGGCCGTGCACACACCCACACCTTGCAATTTGGGCGCGCATGCACAATTTGGGCACTCAGTGCCAAAAAGGTTCGCCATCACTGACCTAGGCTCATCTAACTAAAAAAAAAAAAAAAAATCAAAGCCAGCATGTATTTTTAGCATATTTTCCACAAATTGTGGTTCATTTTTAACTGTTTTCTCTGTAATCATATTTCAAATACCACAACATATTCTATTTTAGAGATAACACCTGTAGTACAAGTAGTCCTTGACTTACAACAGTTCATTTAGTGACTATTCAAAATTACATCACTAAAATAAGTGACTTATGACCATTTTTCACACGACTGTTGCAGCACCCCCAAGGTCACATGTTCAAAATTCAAACAGTTGGCAACTGACTCATACTTATGATAGTCGCAGTGTCCTGGGATCATGTGATCCCCTTTTGCGATTTTCTGACCAACAGTCAATGGGTAAACCAGATTCACTTAACAAATATCACTAACTTAACTACTGCAGTGATTCACTTAAGAACTGTGGCAACGAAGGTCGTAAAATGGTGCAAAACTCACTTAACAACATACATTTTGGGCTCAATTGTGGTCATACGGTGAGGACTACCTGTATTTCATCATTCTTATCTGAATAATAATTGACATTTCTTTAAAAAAAACGCTCACCTGACAATTACTTGGTGGACAAGAAACAATATTTTAGATGTCCTTCTAAACAGTTTGTGGTTGGGATACAAAGCTGCCACTAAAGGCAACACAAGGTAAATCTATATGTACTTAAGAAAGATAAGTAGCTATGCTTGCTACTTAGAGGTAGGGTAAACCTGAAGAATACAGAAGTAAAGGAAAGCTGAAACACTTATATGAAAGTAAACATTTTTATTTTTTTCAGATGCAAGACAAATGCAAGTTAATGTGTCTGCCCAATACAGATAAAGTATTGGGTAATTTCTCAGAAGATGTAACACACAGTTGGCATATATTAATTTTGTGAAAGGTTTGCAAAAGTAATTGTTGATGAGTTGCACTAGCTCAGGTCAATCAGTTTGTTCTTTGTGAGTTAAATTCTAAATGATTTTCCCTAAGCAAGTACAAAATTAAAATGCCATTATTCTTAGCATGTTGTTGTGTAGCTTTGCAATAATTTTACTGGATATGTATGAATTGCAATGTATTACTTTTGTTGACCAAATTACGACAACTCAGTGGTTGAACAATTTCATTACAGTATCAATAAAACTACATAACTGATTTGATTAATGCACATTTATGCATTATGATTATAAAAGTTAATGGAAAGTTATACACATAGCTCTACATACAGCCATAGAAAATATAAAGAGCAAGTGGTTACACCTAAGAGTTTTATTTAAAAATGTTTCCACTTGCCAAAACATAAATCTTTGTGGACTGGCAGAATGTCTCAGGGGACTAGAGTGTATGCAGCAGGCAATGGCTGTTTTGTAGCTGGTCATGACAAAATCTTTTGTGAATGTGTAAATTTCTCACCTTTTCTCAGTACATTTACATCATCTCTTTCATTGTGTCCATTGCCTGTCTATTCAACTTTTTGTTGGGGGCAAAATAATATGTCAACGAATATTGTCTTTGATTTTGAGCCACGGTGGCACAGTAGTTACAATGCAGTACTGCAGGCTTCCTCTGCTGACTGCCAGCTGACTGCAATTTGCCAGTTCGAATCTCACCAGGCTCAAGGCTGTCTCAGCATTCCATCCTTCCGAGGTCAGTAAAATGATAGTTGGGGGAAATATGCAGACTCTGCTTAGAGAGGACTGTAAAGCACTGTGAAGTGGTATTTAAGTCTAAATGCTATTGCTATTGGTTTTGTCTAATTTGCATTTTCTACAAAATCCAACTATCTAAAGGAATCCAACATTTCTACTGTACAGAACTTTCAAAACAGGAGTGTCAGAGGAATTTGGAAAACTACATTCTTTCTTCCTATTGCCATTCAAATTGCTTCTTCTCAAGGAATAGAGTATTTATAACTAGTGCAACTGGATTTGCTTTGATGACTGTGAGACAATTATTAGAAATCCCTTTATTAATTTTAAATCTGAATAATTTAAACCTATTATAAATTATAATATAATAGATGTCTATAAAAACGATGTTCCTTTGAAAGAAAATCTCAAAACCGGGTAGCACTTGCAATATAATACAAATAGGAAGAAAATGATTTGTTAAACAGGCAGGCAGCTAATCTACATAACTGAAAAATACCAATTGCCTATCAATCATATACTAGAAGTTTCACCTACCTGAAACTGATTTATATTCAATAATGTTATCCTCTGGAACCTTAAAAACATCAGAAAAATTTTCTGATGAACAAGTACAAAAGAACACATTTTCTATAACAGATACCACCTTTGTAAAATATTTTGTAGTCATAAATTTCTTGTACAATGCATTTTGACAGGTCTGTAGTTTAATATTAATGTTAACTTGGTTTTTATTCTTTATGCTTCAATGTCTGAAGTGTAGCATTGTACATAAAATTTTACTGTAATGAATGCAAAAACATTATTAAAATCTGAATAATTCAATAAAACCCCATGCTAGGATTCATTTTAGAGTGCAAAATTTCAATACTTTAATTTATTTCTAATGTTTGTAAGCCACCCAGTGTTGCTTCTGGACCAGATCGGCAGCACATAAATCCAATAAATAAATATTTTAAAAGGGATTTCTGATTTCTTGAATTACGTGTTTGAATATATATTTATTTCAACATTAATAAAACTCATGACATAACTGAAATTCTAGGATGTGTAAGGTAATAGGTATTGCATCCTAGTTTTAGTGCAAAACTTTGAAAACCATCATCCCTCATAACTGACATCTTGCTTGGATTGAAGATATTTTCACTAAAGTACACTGTGAGTTGAAGAGATTAATTTTAGAATTTTCATGAAGCATCCAGTACTCCAAACAGAAATAATTGATGGGATGAGACAAATTAAGGTCTCTAGGCAGTTATGGTTATAATGTTTAAACTGCTTGTACTTTATTATTATTGGGATGGAGTTTGTGTCTTGCACCCTGACTGTAAACATGGCAAGCAAACACAAGTAAGATTAAAAGTTGTTCAAGTTTTAAATGGCTATAAATTTGATTTTGTTTTGTCACACATTTCTGTGAAGTACTAGCAACCCCCCCCCCCATATTTTTCACTTAAGATGTAAAGTTTAGCACTATTTCCCATTTAAATCTGACCTCTACACTAAGACTTGGAGGTACAACTATTTATTTATTTATTTTATTTTATTAAAATTTATATGCCACCCTTCTCCCAAAGGACTCGGGGCAGCTCACAAGTACAAAATGACAATAAAAACAATATCACTAAATAGCATTAAAAATCCAATTTAAAATCCCATAGTTAACTAAAAAACCCAACCAGATCAGGTGATTTGAGTAAAAAGCCAGGTCTTAAGATCTTTGTGGAAGGAACGGACCAACATCAAAAAGAGGGAACTAATTGTTAACACTACTTGTCTTAACAAAGCTACTCTAACAAAACCCCTAAATAAGAACTCCCAAAAAGGTATCACCATTGTTATTCCTTCTAGGTCTTTTGTCACTATCATGCCCATTGGAAGACCAGGTATTTTCCAGTGAGGATGTCCTTGACCACAAGCTTCACAATGCTGATCTGCACATTATACACAGCTCAAAATTCTTCTCATAATGTTCTATTTAATTTGTTAATCCTAAAGAACTGTCAAACTGATATAGAAGAAAAAGTCTCGCTCTCAATTAAAGAAACATACCAATTAAATTGAATGGTTGTTTCCTACTGAAATAAGAAAAAACTTTTTTCAGCTTTGACACAACACATATTCTTTAGACAGAATCACTTACGAAACAGGCATTGTTTCTAGAAGTATTTCTGCATAATTTTTCCTATCTATGTTATAATTTAGAGAGCCAATTTGGTGTGGTGGTTAAAGTATTGGCCTAGAAACCAGGAGACAGTGAGTTTTAGACCTCCATTAGGCATGAAAGCCAATTGGGTGACTTTGGACCAATCACTGTCATTGAACCCAACCCACCTTACAGGGTTGTTGTTGTAGAAAAATAGGAAGCAGGAGTAATAAGTATGTGGCTTGAATTATATATATAAAATTGGGATAAAAATCTAATAATTCTATTGTTTCAATATGCCCATTATATAATGAATTGAATGTCTGTTTAACTGCATATACCACTTTCCCCCCACCCCAAAATACTCATTATGACTTATTGTAATAATTACAATTGAAGGACTGCCTTAAAATGGCAACTAAAAAGAATTTACAAAATATCTGTTCTAAAATGTTTGTATTTATCCAATACTGGGCATGCATTTTAAATCTATTTATGGATAATTGTGTCTGAAGTATCTGAATCCCTACTCCAATAAAAGAACCAGAGACTAATTGCCAGATTTGGATAACATTCCAATTATAATTTTGATATACGCAACTCATATTGAAATTTGTGATGTAACAAATGAAACACAAGTGGTGGCTTAATTTCATAATTAATTGGGTTCACATGTTACATTACAGGTAGTCCTTGACTTATGACAATATGGACCAGAACATTTATTAAATGGTAATACTCATTAAGTGAAGCATCACACGATCATACTCAATTTTAAAATTGAATATGGCAATTTTAGGCATACTCAAGGCAAATCACCATGGTAATTTAACAAGACATCATGTAACCATAACGTCTAGCTTTCCCTGCTGGATTTTCCATTGACTTTGCTTGTCACAAAATTATAAATGGCAAACATGTGACCACAGGACATGGCAACATTGTAAGTATGCAACATTTGCCAAGTGCCAAATCATTGAGAGTAGGGACAGTGTGACAGTTAAGTGCAAAAACTGGTCATAAGTCACTTTTTTCAGTGCCATCATAACTTTGCTAAAGAAATAGTTGTTAAGTGAAGGGCTACCTATACATCACTGATAAACAAATTCTGATTAAGCAAACAGCCGCTGGGTTCATAAAGACCAAGTCAAAATGATGATTAACTACCATGTTTCCCTGAAAATAAGACCCTGTCTTATATTTTTATGAACCCTGAAGTAAGTGCTTGACCTTATTGCCATGCGTTCAAAAGCCCGATTGGGCTTATTATCAGGGGTTGTCTTATTTTGGGGGAAACAGGGTAGTTTGGGTAATGAAATGTCTTCAAGAAATCCACGCTCAGAGAGCACTAAGAACCCTCAAGTCAAAATCACACAAAGCATATTAGAAACCAGTCACCACCTGAGGTTTATAATATATTTAATAGTGAAAGTTAAATTATATTCTAGGTTTCACCAAATTCCCAAAACATGGCCTGAAAAAAGGAAACCAACTATTGCCAGCTATTTAAAATTGTTTTTTCTATCTTTTTGTTCTCCTTTATGCATCAGTGCCTATTAGCTGTTTTCTGCTTAAATCCTATGTTTGTGAAATCTTGGTTCTAAAATAAAACTTTCTGTAACTACACATTTAATAGATTGATCATGTTACACCTGTCTGTTCCCCACTGGAATGTAATCCATAATCACTTTGGAATAAACTCATTTTTTCTTATCTTATTTAGTAAAGCATCACGTATACAGATGGGGTAACATTATACATTTTTGCTCTATATCACAATAATAGTTTTAAATAGAACTGTTTGAAAAAGCTATAAATTTCTATCAAAATTTACAAAAATGTATTAGAAGTATATTCATGTGGTGCAGTTAAAATATCAATTTTTAATCTGTTTTAAATCATATTTTAACATACACTTTGTTTTCTGCAAATCTTCACATGATAGTAACACTATCAGACATAATATCCAACAGTGCTTGTTAACTCCTGGCTTGTCAAGAGATGCAGTTGAAGTCCTAACCCAGTGCCTGGAAGAAGTGCAGATCTAGATGGGGAGGAACAGATTAAGGGTCAGTCCTGATAAATTCTGACCACAGACTATGTCTATTTGACCCCACCCCCCAATCTAGAAGTGTTCTTTGTTGATTCTCAAATAAGGCTGCATTTCCCTATATGAGACTTGTATGCAATCTGGGGGTCCACTTGAAGTTTTAGCTTCTGCTCATAGAGCAAGTGTAAGCTGCAGCCAAGAGGCCCTTTGAACAGGTACATCTAATACCCCAGTTGTAACTTTCCTAGACCAGTAGACCCTTTAGAGTCATCTGTACTCATATTACCTCATGATTGGATTAAGGTAGCATGCTTTACACAGGGATGCCCTTAAAGAACATTATAAGGCTACAGCTGGTTCAAAATGCATGGGTAACACACTGATGTGGGCATCATGTTATGTAAGTGTGACCCAATTAGCTGCACTGGTTGACAGTTGGCTTCCATGTTTATTCAATCCAAGGCACTAGTTATCACCTTCAAAGCCCTTCATGTCATAGGGCTTAGCTATCTGAGGGACAGTTTGTCTTCAAATTATCTTTGCCTGTCTGATTTGATCCAGCAGGCTGAGTATACTCTGAATAATTAAAGAATGTCATTCTGAAGGAAAATATACTCTTACTGCACTATGGAATAATCTCTCCCGCTGCCCACCCCCTGAGATTTGGATGGTCCCGTTGTTCATTGTTATATCATTCAGATAAGTACTGAAGACCTGGCTATTCTCCCAGGCATATGGGATAGGGTAATTGTGGCACCTTTTTTTGTTTTATTATGTTTTGATCTATTGGTTTGGTTTTTGTTTTTCTGGTCAACTGTATTTTTATACATTGGTTTCTGATTGGAAGTCAAAGTGGTTTGAAAGTTGGGAGGCCTAGCAAGTAAATTAATAATAATCCTCTTCCATTAGCTAATTTCCAATACTTTTGAAAAACACTGGAAAGTTGCCTCCTCTTTATACAAATTCATTCAATCTCACTATTTCCAACAAGGCTTACTCTTATCACTAACAATTTCAAAACAAGTTATCTATTTCTATAGTAAGGGATTACTGCAACTATCAAGATTATCAGATTTCCAGTTCCGAAAATATAGTTTTATAGTATGCTTGCTCCTTAACAATCAATTCAAAGCAGATATGTGTAAAATTAAAACTAACGAGGAGCAGCATTATTATTCAACTAATATATGGTAAATATTTTTCAAAGTGACAATGTTTAATCATTATTATCCTTAGAAAACTAATATGTAGTATGTCTCACTTCTATGACGATTTGATCTTCTGATGCCCTCTGTTCTTATGTAAAGGATATTCTGTCCTTCATTCCAGAAGATTCCATGAAATTAATGAAATTAATTTTTTTCGACAATACTTATGTAAAGGATAGTCTGTCCTTCAATCCAGAATGTTCCATGAAGTTAATCAAATTAATTTTTTTCAATGAAAATTAACAGGAAAAAAACCTATTGAATCTAATTAGACCTATAATACATCCCAGCACAAGAGAAATGTATCTCTGGAAGGTGGATTCTTCCATTTCCAGCAAGTTTAATTTTTATTTACAATATCCTCATACCATTTCCAAGATTCAAAGAAATGGCTTCTCAAAAAGTTACTAGTGAAGAAAAGAATAAGGTCTACTCCCCACTGCCATCTTAAATAAATTTCTAGGACACTTTTAACCTTACTGAATCTTTAACACAGGTTCCAAAGTTCACTTTATCTTGCATTATGGAAGAAACTTTCTGTGGCTGATATCAGACATTACTATATTATTAAGATGCACAGTCTTTGTTAATCGTAACTGGACATTCTTGTGCATGTGTGAAGAAAAGCTCTGGTTGCTCTCCTAACAAACAGAAGTATATGTTGCAGTTTGTTCTTGACTTCTATCTTTTCTTTGAGATTATATATATAAAACATTGAAAAATCATACTAGTGTATTATTTTTAATGTATTAAAAACCACTGAAGCAATGAGATGAGATATTCAACACCATCTGCAAAGCAATATTAAAGAATTATATACAAGAATCTCACACTTCTGCAATATTATCTAGAATATGCAGAAGTATGCTAATAATTCCATCTCAAATACTATGAGAATTAGTCATATAATTATTAAATGAGAAACTCAGCACTTTAATTGCATTTCACACCATGAAAAGCAATGCTGAGATGCAATTTTAAGTATCAAGTAAGTCACGCACTATTTTCTTAACAAATTGTTCAATTAAAAATATCTAGCTGGAACCAAAGATATCACTCTGCTCACAGAAAAAACTGCAGCTCATCAAAGTTTTATATGAGTAGTTGAAGCCTTTTTCTTCATGGAGAGGAACCTTTTGATTCAACCTCTCAATTTTATTGTTCAGTGAGCTGGACCCCCATGTACTGAAAAGAAACAATGAGGCAATTTCTGAATGATTCCTTTGTCTCCCGAAAATCTGTCTTTGAAGACATGGGAACTTACCAGAGCAACATGAGAGACCATACTCAAGGCTGCAGCAAAACAGGAAATCAATGAAACTCTCTCTCCATTCCCATTCACCCATAAACAAATGGGGCTTTATTTCTGGAACATCTAATCTGGATTCAACTGAGATTTTTTGCTTCACAGAAAACACTTCCCCAATTAAGTAACGCTTTTCAAAATAAAAATAAATTTTCATTTCCTAGTCAGATCACCAACCCAAATTCTGTATTTTTATTGGCCTTTGCTGTTGAAGTACACCAAACAATTAAAAATAGATAGCTCAAATCTTCAGAAAGACAGCTTTATTAACAAGAGGCTTAGTAAGTTTAACAGTGTAGTACAATCAATCATGTCATTTTTCAGGAGTGCACCATCTCAGTTCCTGTCAAAGCAATTTCAAATCCATGAATTACAATAGTTGTAATGCAGCCACCTCTTCATTGCAACACCTTCACACAGTCTTTCAAACTGCAAAAATCCTCTCTGATGTAGCATTCAATAGGCTTTTGCATCCATTTTACACACTGGGTGAATAGAACAGTCGCCACTTGCATTTCTATATCAAAACAGGCTGTGCACTTCAAATGTTCCATCATACACAACTCAAAAGACACTGTTTAACTAGGAACACAATAGCTTTTAAGTTGTTTAAAATACAATGATTTTCAAAGGGTTTTTCAAACAACTTATTTCAATCTTTCCATTTTTGAACTCTAATCATGAATAGTCCAAATTTCTACTTTGATTTTTCTATATAACGGTATCTTCTCTTTCCTAAGAAAATCCTACTTAAAAAAAAAACAACACTACATAGAGATTGAAAGTGAAAATATAAGCCATTGTAAAGACTGTAAGAACTCAAATGTACTGGGATATGTTTGCAAAGCTTTAATGTCTTAAGTGATCCATAGTAATAATTCACAAAAGTTCAAGAAGTAATAGTAACACAAATGATTACTAACATTAACACTTCGCATCAGTCCCTTATGTTCACGTATTAAACCAAGAGATTTTATAAGAATGTGATTCAAAAAAATACACAACATACACAGTGTACAAAAACCAAATGATAAGCATCCTATTCCAACTGTAACATACAATCCTAACAAAACCATCTAATCAAACATTTTTTTTTCAAGTTATGGCATTGCATGGCACCTTCACGTATTCATTTTAATCATACAGTGAATAAAGATGCAGAACAACAACATGGGTACCTGCACTTGTGGCAAATATATTCTATATAATTAGTTGCAATAATAACTAAAATTATTCCACAAAAAAGCTGGAATTTTACAGATTGTTCTGTTCATATATAGGAAAACCGCCTATCTCTAATTTCACTGTCCATATACCAAGAATCTTTGAAAACAAGTACATAAACAATCTGTGTATACTTTGACTTTATTCAGTTGCAAAGTAAGACTTTAAAAACAGAAAAATCTTTGACTCGTGTAAACAAAGAAATTCAGCCAGCTCTTAACCAACTCTAGGAATATCTTGTTTCTATTTTACAATGGCTTCAGTAGCACCCACTAAGAGATCACTAATTTCATCATGACAATTTTCTTCAACTTTCCTAACTTTCAACAAACCAATCTGGACTCCATGATGAATATTTCATGGTCAATTGAGCATTAGAAAACTTCTCTATTGATGAGAATCCTTTTCCATGTATCTGTACTGGCAGAACTGCACATCCACTGTGATGTATATTTTCTCTTGCAGCAATTGTTCTGTAAACAGTTAAACCAGTGTTCTCATTTTTATCAAAACAAATTTGTAGTTTAAACAAATTATAGTTTCTACCTGGAGCTACTATAAAACAGTCTGAATGCATAAATCACAGCACTAATAACTAATCTACAAGGATGTTATACTCCAACTAACCTAGAACAAGCTTGACTTTTCGTGAGCCTATTGGTCTGTCATTCAGATCAACAACAGCTGCCATTGCTTCATCACGAGATTCAAATGCAACCATTGCTTCACCTGTAGGCATGCCTTTCTCACTGTATTTTAAACACACTGAACCTGGGATTACTTGATAACCATAGAAAAAATCCAAAATTTCATCCACTGATACAGTAAAGGGCATATTTTGAACTTTAATGACAGTAGGCCCCGGCTTACCAGACCCAGCTCCAAACCCAGGTGGCCCAGTAATATGCATGTTTCCAGGTCCAGGTCCAAACCCTGGAGGTCCACTTATATGTCCAAGCCCAGTACTATGACCTGGAGGTCCACTACCAAAATTAGGAGGACCAGTTAAATTACCAGGGCCATTTCCAAAATTCTGAGGACCTCCTCCAAAACCAGAAGGCCCTGTTAAATTACTAGGCCCACCTCCAAAACCTGGGACATCAATACCTGTACCAGGCATAACAGGCAAGCCACTGCTTCCAATAGCAGGCATTCCTGGCCTGGAGTCACCAAAACCACCTCCCCCTATTCCTGGTGGTGGAAGAGGAGGACCAAATACATTAGAACCACTGAAATTGCCAGGAAAATGAAAAGGAGGACCACTCTTTACATCTTTTGAACTACCACTTATGAAAGAATGCTCATCCCCACCAGCATTCTGTACTCCTGGCATTGCTGTACCCCCTTGCAATGGCATTTTCAATGGCATTTTTTTTGCTTGAGAGGGAGGATTTCTCTCAATTTCTCTCATTTCTTCAAGAGAAATCACTCTCAACACAATATCTCTCCCATTCAGTTTCTTTCGATGTAGGCGCTCTGACTTACGAGCATCTTCTTCAGTTTTGAATTGGACCAGCGCTTGTCCTAATCCTTGTCCATTAGTATCAACAAGTATTTGTATAGAACTCTCCTCTATGGCCAGCCCTTCAAGAAATTGAAGAATTTCCATTTTGGTAATATTGTAGGGGATATTAGATATGTGTGCACAGAGTTTAGATGGGCTCATCTCTCCTTCTGCATTTATCATAATTTCTCTCTGGTCATAGTTGAAACTTTGTAGTCTTTTCCGAATCATATCTATTTTTTCTAACATAGCTTTTTTAGTTATGGGATGAACTTGAATGAAACGATTTCCTATGTACTGCTTATGATGACACAAAGCTGCTTTGTAGTCAGTTTCATTTCTGAATTCAACAAAACCTTCACCAAGTGCTTTCCCATTGGGTCCATAAGCTATGTAAATACTGTCTTCTACAATATCTAGTTTTTTAAAGAAATCAATTACGTGTTTGTTCTCAGATTCAAAGGGAAGACCTTTCAAATAAACGCAGAAACCCTGATCATGTGGAGATCTGGATCTTGATCTTTTCTGTCCATTAGGAGATTTGGACATAGAGAGAGTTTGAGGAGGATGGTTTTGTCCAGAAGGGCCCATAGTTTGCTTGAATGTTATATGACCTCCTGCAGAAACCCACTGTCTCTCTGTTGCCGGACTAACTTCGACATAACGTTGAATCATCAGCATCCTGTTTCTTTTCAAGGCTTCAAATGTATCTTGAGGAGAGCAAAACTTAACTAGTCCATTTCCATTATTGCGTCCCACATGATCTTTCAGAATATGTACTGCATCCACACGGAGTCCATGGAAAAAATCTTTGACATCAGACTCTGTTGCTGAAAATGGCATTCCATGAACACTGACATACAAATCGTCTGGATTAATAGGAAGAGATTTCACGCTACTTTGAGAATTGATCTGAATAGCATTTATAGGATTCATGAACATTGGATTCAAGTTACTGTTTAAATTCATTGCTGTTCCAGACCCATTCATTCCAGCAGGTAAAGGAGCAACAGGCGGGGGATTCATAGGAGGCATTCCTGATAAAGGAGGCAGAGATGTCATAGGTGGGACAGGAGGCACAGGAGGTATTGGGGGGACAGGAGGCACAGGAGGCAATGTAGGAACAGGAGGAGGAACAGGTATGGGAGGAATAGAAGGCATTGGGGGCAATGATGGTAAAGTTGGAATAGGAGGTATTGGTGGAGGTGGAACTGTATTCATTGGCGAGGCAGTACTAGATATAGTAGAGCTAAAAGTGGGACTTCCAAAAGTAACACCCAAACTGGGAGGTGCGGTTCCCATACTAGCAGTGGAAAATGTTGGTATGTTTTTGTTGCTTTCATGAACTGAAGTTGCTGCAGTTACTACACTCGGAGAAGGGCTGTTAAAATTAGATACTGTAGTAGAAAGAGTCACTCTACTACTTATTCCAGAACTAGGCGGTGGAACAGATCTGCTAGCATTTGCTGGCGGTATATCTAGATTTGCTGTTTCAAAACGCCTACGACTGAGTTCAATCATGTTTTGCATTTCAGTTTTACTGCTCAGCAATAGGGTGACTTTGGACCCTTTAATGGTACCACCTGTGCGCATCATACCAAGCCTTGCATCTTCATCAGTGGCAAAGACGATGAAAGCCTCACCCAGCTCACCCCCTACAATATGCACGCCCCCATCAGGAATGGTCAATCCAGAGAAGAAGTGACGAATGTCCATAGTCCCCGCCACAATTGGGAGACCTTGTAAGCGGATGACCACAGCCATGCTGCGCTGAAATACACACACCTGCAGATGAGAAAAGCAACGACTAGGTCAGACTATTCATGACACCACATGTTTAATCTAGAAATCATTACTTTTTAATGTTCCTGAAGATCTTGAATGAGAATTCTATTTTCTACATCTATTTACATGGTACTTTCTACACAGACTAATATAAAAGCAAGATCATAACAAGTCTTTCAAATAAACTGCAACATGAAGTGACAAAGCTGTTAGCTTGAATCCAATCAAGAATTGGCACCAAAAAAAGAAAAAGAGAAACCCTCCAAGAAAGCATTAAATCAGAACTTTGCACAATCCAATCCACAAATTGCATTTGAAGCAGGCTGGAAAAATTATAAATCAAAGCTTATATTTCAGGCCCAAACTATAACAGAAAGTTCTTTAAAGATAAGTAGGCATTAAAACCAGAGTTATGGATATCCAATCACTTAGCATCTTTGCATCCTGCTCACGGCCCCTCTTCATCCCTTGGTAGTTTCCTTTTCTCTCCTACAGTAATTTCTTTGTGTAAACTAGAAGATCTGACACTGTATTTGGACAAAAAATTCTAGAATTTCTAGCCACGATAGAACCTTCTACTTTTAGGAATAGGCTCCAAACCAAAAGTTCACTCTTATTTCTCAGTCTCTATAAAACCAACGTTAGATCTTTCTACTACTAACAGTATTAAAATATAGCCATGAACATCTCTGATTCAGCTTAGTAGCAATGACACAAATGTTTCTATAATGAAAGATCAGGAATATCTATGAATGAATACACTATCGAGAATTATTATTTAACATATGATTTAACATGGAAATCTTCTTCCAAACAACATTAAAAAGAATGCTGGGATTCCAAAAATCTACTCTATTAGGATTTTCATCATTTCAAAAATCCCAATCTTTAAAAGATTGGGATTTACCTTTCCCTCTATCCATCTGCCTGCCTGGTTACTTAATTAAGCAGAAAGGGATCTTTTGAAAGTCCACCTCCAAAACTGTTAAAAAGTTACCCATAGACTACACAGGAGAGAATCCTCTACTGTGGTGTTCCCTAGCTATAGAATACATTCTCCAAGGAGGTTTGTTCAGGCCATATTACTGTACAAATTAAGGACAGTATAAAAACCCATCTTTCATCAAATTTTTACTTGACTGAGTTTTGATTTTAAATTTGCCTCGTTTTTAATTATTTCATTCTTTATAATTTGCATTTCTAATATTGTACATTCAATTGATGCAATTTGCCTTGGATTTTACATAGACAGAAAAGTGAGACAAAAAATAAAATGGGAGGAACCCTTCCTTATTTAATTAAAGTCTCCTTATGGTTGCAGAGAACATTAATTTTAACTGAAATCACCAAAAACTAATAGTCCTAAGAATGAAAGCTCAACCAATGCCTTAGAATTTATAACACAGATAAAATAAGACAGGAAACTAATAAAAGGTCATGCTGCTAGAATCTTCAAAACAAATTTAGTTTAATTCTCCTTTAAAATATATGTATGCATTTGTATCTCTATATATACTAAAACTAATGATGCAACAAAGCCATCCATTCATCAATACAGGTAATCCTCGACTTACAAAATTTATTTAGTGAACGTTCAAAGTTACAACATACTTTAAAAAATGGCTTATGACTGTTTTTCACACTTACAACCATTGTAGCATCCCCATGGTCACATGATCGAAATTCAGACGCTTGGCAACTGACTTATATTTATGATGGTTGCAATGTCCCAGGGTCATGTGATCACCTTTTGCAACCTTCTGACAAGCAAGTCAATGGAGAAGCCATAGTCACTTAATAAACATTTTACTAACTTAACTGCAATGATTCACTTAACAACTGTGGCATGAAAGTTCGTAAACTAAGGCAAAACTCATTTAACAAATGTCTCACTTAGCAACAGATATTTTGGACTCAATTGCAGACATAAGTTGAAAACTACCTGTATAGGTACACTGAGAAGACATTGAAATTGGGAATGGTAAGACTATGCTGGTCTACAAATTCTCAGAACATGTAAACATACAATCACTGGCAACATCATAAATTCTGCTATTAAAACTGAGATTAATACTCCCATACCTGAAAAATGTATAATTAAATAAACTTAATGACAAGGCAAAATTGGAGAGGCAGTTTTTGTGTCACCTTATACAACACAATTGGGTTTCCTTTTATTATGGACAAAAGGTTGTACCAAACAGAAGGCCAGAAGGATTCTTTATTTGGGATGTATTGTACTGTATTCACAACATAAACCAATACATTTTTTCACCTAATTATGATTTGATACCTATATGCTTATTTCCAAAATCATCATATATCAAAAAATATGTACGAAGGTTATTTTATGCAGTTATTTTTCCTGCTAGCAAATTCTTTATATGTATTAAAATCACTATTGGCCAATATTGTTAGAGAAAGCAAATAAAATCTTCCAAATACCGTAACAGATATTAATAAAAATGCATTTCAAGTTTCAATGGGAGAAATACTGTATCCTAAAAATATAAGTTACTCAAATGGAAGACAGTTCAAAATCCACACAAACTAGTTAACTTTAGCTACAAATCGGAGTTTATTATAATGTAAGGCCAATATATATAATAAACAAGGAATGAGTTTAAAATTGAGTTCCTATATAATGGTCACATGTAAATATGCTTAATGCTTTAAAAGTTAAAAACACTAGAAGCAGTCCAATTTGTCAATATTAAAAGTATTTAATATCAAAAGCAAGTGTTTAGTAGAAAATCAGAAAATAACCTACTGTAACATTGATCATCATTGATCAACCAGGAATAAAAGAGAGGTATTTAAATGCTTAGACATATATGCCTTTGGACTGTAGAACCTACCATGAATAAATGTGTAAGTTGAGTGGCAAAACCAAGTGGCCTACTCAGTCTTTTAGGTGATATAATTGCTTTAGCCTTTTCTTGTATTATAAAGACTTAAGGGGTTTGTTTTGCATTAACAATCCACATAAATATTCACATTTTCCAAAGATTTAGGTATTATGAATCAAATATTCAAATCCTACTGATGTTTTTATTCAGATTTTAAGAGCTATACTGATTATTAAACAAATTACAGGTTTGAAGACCTAGCCAAAGCTATTTGCCTTTCTCTGTGACCATCATCTGATAGGTCAAACATAAGGAAAGTCACAACAGCAGGCCAACTACATATTGTGAAAATATGTAAAATATATGTAAAAACTCTACAATACATCTCCAAATACAAGTTTTGGCTGAAGGTAAGCTGGAGATTTTTCAAGATCGATATAAATACATTATTTGTATTAAATATTTATGTGCTTTAATATAACACGTAAGTTACTATACATTTCCAATTACTAAGCAAAATGCAATTACCATCTAAGAAAGCAATTACTCACTGAAAGAGTTATATACAGAACTTTCTCTGCAACCATAAACTATTTTGAGACCAATGCAGATAGCTACATCTTTGTAATCAAAATAATTCGGTCTAATAAATTTGCTCAAAATAAAGGTAGTTCACGACTTACAACCATTTATTTAGTGACCAAAATTACAACAGCACTGAAAAAAAGGATTTTATGACCAGTTTTCACACTTACAACCATTGCAGCATCGCCATGGTCATGTAACCCAAAATTCAGACTCTTGGCAAATGGCATGTATTTATGACAGTTGCATTATTCCAGGATCATGTGGTCAACTTTTGCGACTTTCTACAAATAAACTTAATGGGTAAGCCAGATTCACTTAACCACCATGTTACAGGGGTGGGTTCTACCTACCTTTACTACTGGTTCGCAATGGGGCCGCACGCGCTTGCTTCACTCACATGCGCGCGCTGCTCTTCTGCACATGCGCAGAAGCATTTTGATGATGTCAGGGTCGGTGGGCAGAGGCTCCCGCCGGTTTTACTACTGGTACTATAGAATCGGTGCGAACGGGGGGTAACCCACCACTGGTTAGTAACCATGTTACTAACCTAACTGCAGTGATTTACTCCCTGTGGCATGAAAGGTTGTAAAATTAGCAAAACAACTGTCTTGCTCAGGAAAGGAAATTTGGGGTCAGTTGTAGTCGTAAGTTGAGGACTACCTGTACTAAGAGACATTAGGCACCTTCAAAATTAATATTGGATAGATATGAGAGGCATATATAGCTTTAAAAAACTCACGACTATCTGTCTTCATAATGATAGTGAAAAATGTTTACAATAACTTCAGTCTTTTACTTTCATATCTTCACTATGCTATTGGCATGTAGTAATGTTTTATATTTTGATAACTACTCTACCTTTCAGATAGAGCAAAATAAAAATAAAGAGAACTATAATAAACCAATTTTATAAAGCTCTAATATTTAAAGATTTTTTTTGTCATAGGGAGCCTATTTAGAACATTTTAAAATGCAAAGAAATAAAAAATATTATTTTAAAATACAAAACAGAATTATTGTATATAAACAGCCTCTTCATATTCAAAGTATAACCAGCCAACATATACAAGCAGCATAATATTGTATTCTCCAGAAAAACAGCCTGTCCATATATTCAAAAAATGTTTTAAATCTATTACTTTAAAGTAAATAAAGTCCATATTAATACCACCTCTGTTTTGGTGACTGAAATGTTTAAAATCAATGCATATATTCAAAATCATTGCAAAATAATCTTGAGTTGTCCAATTGTGCTCATTAATCATAAATATATTTTGAGAGCATCTTACCTGCAAGGAGAGATGGTTTTTTTTTCCTTAAACAAGTAGTAGAAGCCAAGTCAATCCTGTGGGCAACCAATTAAAACCAACTTTTAGACTGCAATAAAGAATAAATGGAGGCAAGAATCAATGCAAGTAACATATAGCTACAGTTAACAGTCCATTCTGAACTGTGCATTAAAGAAACCTTGGGGACAAAACCATGATAAAGTACTCCCAATATATAGCAAACCACAGGTTTGAGCATGCCCAAATTAAAACTTCTGTTTATCTCTCACATTAGTTCACAATAAACAACAATTAGTGTTTATTTTATATCAAAGTACAAACATAAACATGAAAATAACTAAAAAAAACCATAACATACTGTATTCTCTCAAACTTATATGCTCATTAGATATATAATTTGCCAATACTGATTTCAAAAAGATGATTATTTTTCCCCTATCAAGAAAAAATAGAATTTCTCATCCAATTATATAAGAAAAACCCCTCCAATAGTCTTTGAGATCCTGCCACAGTTGCAGAAATCAGATTAAATCCTCAATACCATACATCAACCTTCCATTCACATATTTTGCTGTGAAACTGTCACTGATCAATTAAAAAAATGGTATAATCCAATGCAAATTAGAAACAGGACAATTCATTCTCAACGGAATAGATCAAAATATTATTCCATAATCAAAAAAGTACCAAACATTAAGCAAGGTTGTCCATTTTGGCAGTTTAGGAATACCTACAAGATCTGTAATTTGGCACTCAGTAACTACAAAATCTAAAATAATATCCTATTTAAAGAAAGAAAACGAAACCAACAATAAACGGAATAAAAATGCCATGAATACCTGAACAAGTAGTGCTGGTAACTAAGGGTATTTAAGGAAAGGAAGGAAAGGACGTTTTTATTGACCTGTATTCCTATAATTTATCAAGTGTTTAAAACTAGCATAACATAACCACATGATTAATACTTTCCACCAAATTCAAATTAAAGCCTCAAATATTACGTTTCTCTGAAAATAAGACCCTGTCTTATATTTTTTGAACCCTGAAATAAGCGCTTGGCCTTATTGCCATGCACTCAAAAGCCCGATTGGGCTTATTATTATCAGGGAATGTCTTATTTTGGGGGAAACAGGATAGCGAGGAAAAAAACCACACCTCCAAATCTAAACTGACCAGAATATTCACTGGCTTCCTAAATGTTCATGTTGGTTTGTGAAAGAATATATTGGCACAAATTGTACTTTCGTTCACTTGAAAATCTTGAAATTTTTACACATAATTTCATTTTCATATAAGTCAGAAGTTGTCCATAAGACATGCTAGAAGCTGCAGTTTACTTGATATTTCTACTAAAAACAACCTGTCAACATGCTGTTTTCCCCTTGCTTCTATTTTGTATAAACTTCATGCATGACTACATATTTAAACCATCAAAATGTGGTGAGTGTGTGTAGAGAGAGAGATTAATATGCTGAAATGTTCTGCAATGTCTGTGTCTGATCTTCATCATTCCAATGCTGATAACTGGGCTAATTATTTTCACAAATCTCACTTCCAACATCTGCAACTGAATTTTGAAAGTACACATCAAAGTCCTATGGAACTATGATACTTGTGAAAGTATGACAAAGTGAAATATTCTAAAGTACAAACAGCTTCTCAACATTTTCTTGGATCCTTCGGTTATACTATAATTGCAGACTTAATGTGCTTACCCAACATCTGGGAAGAGAACAGAAATAAGAAAACAAAAATAAATTAATTCACAGAGCTGAAGTCAATATAAAGACAAAATGCCAGACAAGCTTTCCAATTCAAGTTCACCGAACTCAAAATGCCAAACCTTATTTTTGAAAACTTTTATAAAGCTGTTTTATCCATTTGTACTTCAACACATTTAAATTTCTGCAACTTTTGACTTTTTAAAGTATCTAGTGAATTCACATCAATTATTGCTTCTGTTTAGGATTTTTTTGCATTTATACCATTCTCCAACATGAAAAATAAGTCAACATAATAAGGTATCCAATACAGCTCTATATTATCAAGATTTCAAAGCATATAACTAAATTCTATATATAATTACTTTCTCTCATCTCTCCAGAACTAATGGATATGTTATCTTTTTCAACACAGAACTTTTTTTAAAAAAGCATCCAGGCTGAACATATAGAATAGAATATACACCAAGCCTTATGAAAATATTTCCTTTAAATCACTTTAACCAATACTGACATTTGTTTTCACCTATTATCACTTCACAAAATTGTTTGCATCCAAGAAGGACCAGTTTCGGATTTCGCATTTATGTAATGAAAAAGTGCAGTCAATGCAATGCCTTAAGACCATTCACGATTAAAACAAAAAACAAAAACAAATACACACCAATACCGGAACTTGTATAAAATGACACTATTTTCAGTCCGAAAAGATCAAGAATTATAATAGCATTTTTAGATTAAGCCAAGTATCATTAATGAATATGCGCAAGAGAGCAATTTTATTCAAACCAGAAAGCAGACGTATTGTAGTAACTGTGATCGTTGCAGCGTTTTCCGCAGCCAAGGCCATCTTGGCTTAAAATCCAAAACAGCCTCACTTCGCTTCCCTCCCCTTTAACGAGGGCGCTTGCACTTTTCCTTGGCCGGGCGACCAGCAACATCAAATTAGGCCCGAGGAGGCCCTGGAAAAGCCTGGCTTCACGCAGCCAATTTACGGTAAGAGCACCAATACTCACCTACCCCATAAGAAACGGGGTTACAAAACGACGAGGCCCATAGGCAGTTTTTCCCTGCCCGGAGCCAGCTCAGCCATTCACAGAAACGACACAAACCTGCGCGCCAAGACTAATATACCATGGGGACGTTACACATCCTCCGAAGAAATCGTACCGATGACCCCACATTATGGATCTAAGACTAAGGAGGCAACGAGGCTCTGGAATTTCCCTCAGGCCTAATTCCCGCCCCCTCCGCGCCGCAGCCTTTGTGCAGCCGCAGTGAAAGAGCGCCATGTTTCGCTTGCAACCGGGGTGGGCAAGCCCTGTCTCCCCTCCCGCTCCTCAGCGAGGCAGGAGAGTTCCGTGTTCTTACCGAGGAGCCTGTACGGGAGGAAAAAGGGTTAGAGTGAAACCAACTCGCCGCCGACCCCGGCGCCAGCGACCGAGCAGCGCCACAAAATGGCTGCCCGACCGCACCGCCTTCCTGCCCGTCCCGTTGGGAGGCAGAGAGGGAAGGAGGGTCTACAATGGGCGGCACCCCAAGGTGATGCGATGAGGCTTTTCGGGAGAATTAAAGGCATCGAGGCGTCGCGCTAAAAGCGCCTCCTCAAAAAACTTGTTTTCTGCTGAAGCGGCGCGAAGCTGCTAAGTGCTTTAACAATTAATATTTCCTTTGCGCCGAACGCTTCGGTTAGTAATCTTCCTTCATTATGTCACGAAGCACTATTTTGAAAAGTACCTGCGAAAAGTTCTGCGAATATTAGGACCAAGCGGACATAAAATACAATATTTAACAGGTACCAATAGATCTCCTCCAACGATCTCAACACCCCCCCCCCCCCCCGGTTTCACAGACACGTTCAGCTTTCACGCTAAAGCATGGCTCGTTTCATCACGGCTGATTGAACGAGCCACAATTGCCTCCACGTTGTTCACCAGTAAAAGTAGTAAACCATGTTTTTCAAACTATAGCGGAGGAATTCACACAGCGCTACTCCAAAAGCAAACTAATTGCATCAGGTGAAAATAAAATCCCCCCCCCCCTCCGTCCAGCTTGACTCTTGCCAAGCGCACGAACACCTACATGTTGTTTTCTTCGTAAGAAAAGAAAAACGCTTTGCAGGTGCCTTCTTGAGGATGATTTCGTGACTGGATGCCCAGTTCATTTTCAGCTCTGAAATTTAGGTCCAATCCAGTAACCTTTTTTAGTTTTTTGGATTGGGTTGGGTGCTGCCTCCTGCTGCCTTCAAATTGCCTTGTGGTTTTGTGCATTTCATGGATCCAGTGGTATACCCCTATGGGCTTGTTCGTTCAGATACAAACTCCCTTAGATGATACTGTAATATAGAATTACACTGTATCATACATAAATGTTATTTTCTAGATAGATATTAGACTCTGAACAGTTAGCTCATTTTTGCATTCCATGTCTATATTTTATTTTTTAAAATAACCCCAGGCAGCTTGCATTAATTAGGACACGCCTTATTTTCTTAAATCTTTTTTTCTTTAATTCCTAAAATCCTTAGGGGTTTTACTTTTGGAATTTTTTTTTGTCTGATATATATATATATATATATAGTTTCAATTAGAGTTGTTAATATTGCTTTTTTGGTGCAATTCCACCAGTAGTTAGGGCTGAATCTTTGGGCTTTATTGCAAGTGCTGTATAGATGCAGAGTCCACAAATTCTAAGGATTAAAATATAAAAGAGTTAAAGCTTGCAAAACTAATGCCATTTGACAAGCACAAGGACAGTACACATTTTTAAATAGACATTTCCAGATTTCAGAAACCATATGGCCATTTTAATCCACATGGCCTTTTATTTTAAAATCTTAAAAGTTGTTGGAAAGATGGTAAGACTACAATTACAGAAAGCTTGGAATGAAACATTATCTGGATTTTTTGAGTATAGGACAGAACTACATCAGTTGCTGTGGCTCAGTGGTTAAAGATGCTGAGCTTGTCAGCTGGAAAGCTGACAGCGCTTTGTGATCTGAGTGCTGCACAAGGCAGTGAACTCTTGTTACTTGTCCCAGTATCTGCCCACCTAGTAGTTCAAAAGTATACAAATGCGAGTAGATAAATAGGTACCACTTCAGTAGGAAGGTAACAGTGTTCTGTGCGCCTTGGTGTATAGTCATGCTGGCCACATGACCACAGAAATATCTTTGGGCAATGCTGGCTTCCCCGGTTAAGAAACGGACATCAGCTTACAATCGGACATGGCTGGACAGGGAACCTTTTATCTTTTACATTAGTTGCTATTGTGGATGACCTGTAATAGGTTTGGAATAATCCTGATCTTCCTTGATCTGTCAACTGGTCAACTGTCTTCAGCATCATCAAACGTGTTAATTGAGCTGGGGATGGGATGAGCTGTGCTCCACTGGTACTCGTTTCTGAAGAGCTAATTTCAGTGTTAATGATCAAATCCTTAGGCCCTCCCTCTCCATTATTTAACATCTACATGAAGCTATTGAGAGAAATCATCCAATAGTATGGGATAAGGTATTATCAGTATGCTTTTGGTACACAGCTGTACCCTGCTAGCATTTCAGCCCTTTGAGGTAGACCACACTAGAAAATCAAAGTTATGAATATTACTACTATTTAATATGGAGTTATAGTAACACATCTTGCAAATTTGAAAGTGCCTCTCCCCTCCCTGCCTTTATAACAAAACTAAGGAGTTATGTCTGAGACATTTCCTCAAGTTATATTTCTGTTTGGCCTCAGATTTCTTTTATTTTATTGTCTTGGTTACAGTTCTTTCTGTTCCTCAAGATTATTCTCACATTACATCTGGCCAAGCAGGAGATGTGACTGAAGATATAATTCAGTGCCTCTAGGCAGTTATATTGCTGGGACTATAATCTTGTGTATGCATGTTATGCAACAAAAGATACAAGATATTATAGACTACTAAAAAAGAATAGGTCTTTATGTAATGTGCCCAAAATACAATTTGAGGCTTGAGTGAGAATTCTGAGTTTTGTTTTTGTGATTCATTTGTTTATTTTCTTCACAAGTCTCCAATACTGAAATTCAAAAACATCAATACTTTCTGTCCTGCTTCTTCAAAGCCAAAATATCTCTTCCATAGAGCATCACAGAAAGTACTGCCTGCACAGTACTAATCTTTGTAGATACAGATGTCATAACCAGGGCCGGATTTTCCTATAGGCTAACTAGGCTTCAGCCTAGGGCCTCAAGATCAAGAGGGGCCTACACAGTGGTGGGATTCTGGGGGTTCTAGGGGGTTCGGCCGAACCCTTTGTTAAATTGCTGGCTCACCTGCCCCTCGCCTCCCACCCACGTGGCGCCAGCCTACCGTAGCCAGGGGTAGGCAATTGTGGCTCTTTTACAACCTGTGGACTTCAACTTTCAGAATTCTGGGAGTTGAATGCCACA
This sequence comes from Pituophis catenifer annectens, assembly GCF_029215685.1. Taxonomy (NCBI): domain Eukaryota; kingdom Metazoa; phylum Chordata; class Lepidosauria; order Squamata; family Colubridae; genus Pituophis; species Pituophis catenifer. The sequence continues at coordinate 181,407,741 of NW_027256883.1, forward strand.
GGTTGTAAAAGTGCCACAATTGCCCACCCCTTCCCTAGCCTGAGTTCCGCTGCCTGGGATCCACGTGGGCTGCCACGTGGTTCCCCACCGGCTCCGGACGCAAGAGAGCAGGATGGAGAAAGCAGCTTCCACGCCTTCACTCACCCTCACTCTCTGCTCTGTTGAATCGCCGGCCGTTCGCTTTCCCCACCCACTCCCAATCTATTGCTGCCTCCGATGGCTAGAGGAAAAAAAAACTTCAAATTCTTGCCGCCGGGCTTCAAAGGGCCGCCCTAGAGCCAGTGGTGCAGCCGAACCCTTTGTTAAATTGCTGGCTTGCCCCGCCCCTCCGCACCACTATTTATTGCCAATAAATAGTGGTGGGCGAGGGGCGGGGGAGCCAGCAATTTAACGAAGGGTTCTGTGTTTTTTTTGTAATTTTATTGGCCCACGGAGCTTCAGCATAGGCTAATTGGCCTCCCGGCTCTCAGCTGATTTGTCTCAGCTGTTTTGCTCAGGGCTCTTCTGCTTCCTTGCAAAGAGTGCTGATTTTTTTCCCCCTAGCTATGCTGAGAAATGAAACTGAAACTGTTTTGCTGTTGCTGCAAGGTTGGAAAATTAGGCAGGCAGAATTCTTTTCTTTTTCCTCACCAAAAAAGGTAGGTGCAAACAATGGGAAATTTAGGGAAAAAGAGGAGAGTTCAGGATTTTAAAACACAAAAGAAAAAAAGCTCTATTTAACTAGGGAATTGTAATAATTGAGATACTATTAATTGTATATTTCTGAAAGCAGAAATGGTTAAGTTGTGGTTTGGAGGAATATATGGGGGAAATTATTTGGTTTATTATTATTGGTAAATATAATTAATTCATTTGTAAGAAATTGGATTGCATGGAAATAATTGGAATATTCATGTTCATATTGATTAATATACAAAAAAGGTAGTTATATAACTAATTGATTTATATTAAAATGTTGAATTTATATTAAACAACTAATATTACATAATTAACCAATGTGAGGATGGATATAAAAATAGATGACAATGGGAAGGGGTATAATATAGAATAGAAGGGAAAAATTGAATTTGATTAAGATTAAAGATGAGGATGAAGGGTAATATTGGTTTTTTACAAAAATAGATGAGGAATAAATATGGCAAAAAGGAAATATAGAAATTGTAAATTTAATTGAAATGACTAAACACTGTTTAAATTTGTGAACCGGCCAAATACTCTGTTCAAAGAAAATACATTGTATGTTTGTATGTGTGTTTCTAATTATTGTTATTTATTCATATTTGTTCTCTTTTATTCTTTAAAGTTTAACAATTCATTCTTTATCTTAATATCTTTATATTTGTTTGGATTGGCTTTCTTCCCTTTCATCTTTTTTATTGTACAGCAATCTTTCTCCTCAAACCTACCACCTCTCTCTTTTCTTTCCTTCTTACTTTCTCTTCCTCCCCCTCTTCTCCTCCCTACTTCCTCTTCCTTTCTCCTTCTCCTCCTCTCTTCTTCCCTCTCTTACCCTCACTCCTACTCTAATTTCCCTTCCCTTCCTTCATCCCTCTCTATTGCTGTATCCTTTTATGCATATGGACTACTCAGAGGGCTGAAAAAGTTATTTCTGACTGGTCCTCGCACTTTTGACCAGTCCTCGAACTTAGGACTGTCCTCACATTTTAAGTTTTTGCCCTATCTTGTCACCATGGTGAAGAGAAGCAGTTGTGAAATGAGTGACATGGTTGTTAAGAAAGCTGCACGGGCATAAATGTGAGGATGATCATAAGTGTGAGGACCGGTCAAAAGTGCGAGGCCCAGTCAGAAATGACTTTTTTCAGCCCTCTGAGTAGTCCCTATGCACATAGCCACTCCCACCCGGTCACATGACAAGCTACCCACACCTACACAGTCACATGACCAGCTAGCCATGCCCACCCAGTCACATGATTTCCAAGCCACACCCCCAACTAAGCCACGCCCACAGAACCTGTTGTTAAAAAAATTGAATCCCAGCACTGGTGAAAGGGCCTCATAAGTGGAATAGCCTAGGGCCTCTTTTCATCTAAATCCGGCCCTGGTCATAACAGCTGAGCATTTTTTCTCATAGCTATCCTATGTATTAATATAAGATATATTTGTTGCATTCTGCTTCCTTTCCTGATGATCCTAAAAGGAATAAATTGTCAGCACTTCAGTATATTTGTTTTCATTTAATGTCAGTTCCATGTTTTGCCAAATTTCATCCAGACTGTGGCTTTCTATTCTAGATATAGATTTCACAATAGGACAATGATATATTTTGGAATTCTCATTTTCCTAAGATTGATCTATAGCTTGAAATGGTCAATACAATCAAAGGCCTTCTGTAACCAATAAAACACATTGTCTTTTTCCTCTATCCTTTGGTTTTCTCAATTGTCTAGCATGCATCCACAATAATGTATCTTGTTCCTCAGCATTTGTGAAACCCATCTTGTACATTTGGCATCTTCTATAGTATAGTATAGGCAAAAAGGGGTGAGGGTTGCCGCAGGCGAAGGCGGACCCCCTCCGCCTCTCTCGCCCCCCAATCTTCCCCTCTCTTCCCCTCTCTCCAAACCGAGCAGAAGGAAGATATGGAAAGTGAACCCCCCCCCAATACAACACACACACAATCCATTGTTTTCCTAAAATGTGAAATTAAGGATATTTTATGAGAGTTTGAATACTTCATTAAATATTTCTTTGGTATTGGTATGTAATTGACTTCTTCAGTCTATGGGTCACTGTGTCACTCTGCAGATTTGCCCTAAAATTTGGTTGGAATCTTTTTCTGAGTTTTCTCCTCTTTCTTACCATATTTCTATAGAAATATTCTATAGAAATATTTCTATAGAAATATTTCTTACCATATTTCTATAGAGTCTATCAAATTCTGTAGTCTTTTAAATTTATGAATAGTATATTAATCTAATTTCATATTCTAACACTAGAGGTTCTTGTATATAGGCAATATCTTCTAAGATATTTTAGATGCTGATTTTTCTACTGTACAAAATTACATTATTATTTCCATCTTTCTTTAACCTATGAATCAGTTATTATCTGTTGATTACTGTCCTTTATCATACCAATTTGAAGTTGGAACCTCTTTCTGAGAAGTTAACAATGAAGGAATAATACAATTAGCAGAAACTGATCAATTATCTTTCTGCATCATTTTTGTTTGCTAGCCCATACAACTGCTTTTCCTCCGTACTATTTCATCTTTAACATTCTGATTTCCAACCTTAAGCAATATATCTCACTTCAATCTATTTCAGATAGATCATGACTATAAAACTAATCAACTTCTTCTTCTGCATGAATGGTTAAACATAAATTTGGATGAAGGTCATATTGAGGGGGTTCCCACAACATCCAATTGATTTTTAAGATACATAGCCTACTCATGTTCTATGAGATGAACAGTTACATAAATGTGAGGAATTAATATTATTCAATCATTAACTGCATTGTAACCAAGCATCCTTTGCTGTATATTTCCTATGAAAACAATGTTCCTTTGCTTTTCAGACCTGGAGTAGGATGATCTTCTGACTGAACGAATCCAGAACATTTCAATTCTGATGGCTAAGATGTCAGTTTGTAGTTAATTTCATGTTTTGCTGTGTTGAGCTTTCTCATGTTCATGCTTATATTCCATGTTGTCCCAATAATTCTCTTTACAGCTTCAGATTTTTCTTTTCTGCATGGCAACATCAGCAATCAGACATCCCAATGATCTTAATCTAGTCATGTCATAAACACTATTACAACTTTGAAAGATCTCATCTCATTTTAAAATGATAGAGGTATCTAATCCAAACTATGATTCACCAGAGCATCTGACAGATGATCATCCAGCCTGTTTGAAGACCTCTAGCAAAGGAGACCACATTTTTGTGCTACCCTGTTCCATTGGTGACAACTTGTATGGTCAGAAAGTTCAGTCACAGCTGAAATACTATTTTTTTAAAAAAAAATCTTTCCTTTAGGTTTTATTATTTCATATAAGAAGTAATATAAAGTAATACCAGAAAGAGAGGATTAATATAAGTTTTATTCCATCTCCCATCTGCCTGCACAAACAGAATGAAACTTCCAAAAGTGGGTGAGGGATGCTAAATCTGATTAGACCTCCATAGGATTCCCCCCTTCCCATCTGTTACAACATGGATGTAATAATTGGAATGATATCACAAAAATACCTTGGAATGCAATCAGGATGACTGCTTTCCACATAACAAGAGTATTTCAGGTTCCAGTGATAGTCTGCAGCAGCATTATTGGAGGAAGAATAGCAGAAGATTCAATCTAAAGCAAATAGAATCTCAGAATGTGAGTGGTGTTAGCCTCATCACTTTGTCAAGCAAAAAGTGCCGTGTTTCCCTGAAAATAAGACCTCCCCAAAAATAAACCCCCCTCCGAAAATAAGACCTCCCTGAAAATATTTAAATGCATGCGCAGCTGGTCTGGTTAGGGTTAGGGAGACAAATCTGGAAATCAGGTAAGAGGGCAAGAGGAGCCCCATCTTGTTCCACGTGCTCCAAATAATAAGACCTCCCTGAAAATAAGGCCAAGTGCTTATTTCAGGGTTCAAAAAAATATAAAACAGGGTCTTATTTTCGGGGAAACACGGTAACAAATATTTTTGAATGAATATGAGCAAATAAAAACAGCAGGCAATTTCCAAACAAATTTGTTTTTAACCCAGCATCCTCTTATATCACCTTTAAAAATCAACATGTTGACTGCATGAAATTCTTCTCTGTCTCATCCTTCTTTACTCCCTTCCTATCCTCTCCTTTTCTGGCTGGCTTAACCATTGTTAATTGATGTTGTACTACTGTCTCTCCATCTTCTTCTGGTCTGCTTCATGTTCTTTGATTGTCTCCTCTTTTTGTAAATGCTCTGTACAGTATGGAATCTCACAACATCCTCTCCAGGCAAGCAAACCACTTTGCTGTTTTTGTGTGTAACTTAAGATTGGTTCTATGCCAATTCTTTCTCTTATAGTCTCATTATGATTTTATCTCTTCTGGTCACTCCAGCAACTTTCCTCAAACATTTCATTTCCATGGTGACTTTCATTTTACTATAGAAGGGTATGCTTTTTTCTTAGGGTATGCTTTTAGGGTATGCTTTTTTTTTTCAATTGCTATTACTACTGTTTTCTCTTTGCTAATTCTCATATTATTTGTCTGGCATTCTTGGTTCATCGACATAAAATGTTGCAGTTTCTTAGCTGTACTTGCTATCAATGCCTGTTTGTCTGCAAAGAGTAGACAAACTACTACTACAGAGTTCATTGATATTATTTCCATTCTTGGGTTTGTCTTCTTTGCTTATGCTGTCAATATAGGTGATAAACAATAGTGGTGACAGTACAAATGCCTGTTTTATTCTGGATATTACTGTGAAGGGTTCTGATATTTCTAGGTTTGTTCTGACTACACTTCTGCAATCACTATATAAGCTTTTGCATACTCTAATAACATGTTAACTTACTCCATATTAGGTCAGTGTTTACCATAACATTTTCCTACGAACTGTATCAAGTGATTTCTCTTGGTCTACAAATGCGACAAAAAGATTCTTATTGTATTCCATATTATTTTCTATTACTTGTTTAAGCACAAAAATTGCATCGGTGCAGCTTTTACATGAAATACATGAATGCATAAAATACATAACATTAATTCTTTCACTTTCATTTGAACTTTATATAGGGAAATCTACCTATAGATTTAGTTAGCTTAGCATGCTCATTGCTACATAACAAGCACCAGTGCGTAAGCATAAATGTAGGATTTAGTAAACTCCTTTCTATAAGAAACATTATTTCTGAATGCATAATATATTTCTGCAAGGTAACATGATAAAATACATTCAGAATGGCCTCATGATGCTTACAGAAGACCAACAAAACCAACCATTTTCCCACAATGATACAATTCTGAAGTCTCATTATACCAAGCTGTGATAAGGTCATCTAAAAATAAAAGTACTGCAACTTTTATTTGGTGTCAGCATACTTTATGTCCATGTATATTTCTTTATGTGAAAGTTAATGCACAAAACAAAACTCTTGTCTTAGAATTAGTTTTCAGGCTCTGTATTTAAAAAATGCATTTCACTGGTCACACAGGAATTGCACACTTAAAACTATATACTTTTCCTCAGGAATGTACAGAAACATTTAATCCACAACCATGCAGTCTGATATATAAGTATTTTAATGCTGTGTCCATTTAATGCTCTTCAAATCAATTCCGTCCTGTACCATCTCCCACAGTGGGCTGTAAAATAAGAAGAAAAATTAAATTTCAGTTCCTCAGAACTATAAATTATATTTTGTCATAAGACAAATATTTTTTCCCCAAACAGCTGCTTACAGATATAGCAAGGGTACCTGTGATGGATCCAAAACAGTTACCCACTTTAGATCTGAATACCACATAACTACTATCATGGTAGTATAATTCAAATGACAAAGCATACATACCAACATTAGGTAACAGCTATTTAAATTAGCTACATAGATCTGATAATTTCACAGCAGACACAGCTGAAGAACATAAATAATCTAATTCTCTTCACAATCTTTATCTAAATTTATTTTTAAATGAATAAAAATACTGTTTTTAATAAAAAATATTTACCTCATTTCTCTTAATCTTTTCACATGTTGTATGCATTTATTTACAGTATAATCTACTTCTTCTTCAGTAGTAAAACGTCCAATTCCAAATCTGAAATAAAAACACAAATCAAGCACAAAACATACACAAAGATGACAAGCAATTATCCTTTTATCAAAATAACCCTTACCTTATGGATGAATGAGCCAAATCCTCATCTGTTCCAATAGCACGTAATACATATGATGGTTCCAAAGATGCAGATGTACAAGCACTAACAACAAAATAATATACTTGTTTTATGAAAACAGCAGATTACACTTTGGTATACTCTGAATATACCTCCTTTATAACTTTAATCAAAGTACTTTGGGTAACCTACTGTATTTTTCGGAGTATATGTCACACCCTTTCCCCCCAAAAAAGAGGATGAAAATCTGGGTGCATCTTATACTCCGAATGTAGCCCAGCGTCACAAACGGAGATTTCAGAGGCTGAAAGAAGCCTCTGAAAGCTTCAGAAAAAAAGCCTCAGAAACGAAGCTTTAAAAAAAAAGCCTCTGAAAGGCTTTTATCTAAAATAATATGGCAAGCAACAAAAAAAGAATCAGTAAAGGTTCTAACCAAACTATGTTAACAAATCTGGAGAATGACAACAGATAGGAAGACGTTAATCTACATACCAATACCAAAGAAAGGAGTACAGAGTATGGATAGTCCTTCAGAATAAAAGCCTCTGAAAGAAGCTTCAGAAAAAAACCCTTTTTTTTCTGAAGCTCTGTTTCAGAGGCTTTCAGAGGCAGCAAAAAATGCAAGGCACAGAGCTCACAACAACAAACCTGTTGCTAAAATTCACCTCTGGAAACAGCTGATTGGGGGTATTCCAGGAGGCCAATCTACCCACCAATCAGCTTTTTTTTTATTTTCCTCCCCAAAAACTAAGGTGCGTCTTATACTCCGAAAAATACGGTTTTAATGAAATCACGTTTCTCTGAAAAGAGGATTTATTTTGCAAAATCAATGAAGGAATGAAGAAGAAAAAAAAAAGAAAGGAAAAAAAAGCCAAATATAAGAATAAAGTCAACAAGATTACATGTGAACTGGATCATTGGAAATATCTTGTGAATTCATTGGCATTAAAATAACTGAGAAGAAAAAAGATTAAGCAAAAAGAATTAACTGATGGATTCCATTCTCAACAGTAAAACCTTATTGCTAGCTTCTCCAGTTTAGCGCATATCTACAGATTTTAAAAAGGAACCTGAAATCTTAACAGCTTTTTTTTTAAAGTGAAATGAGTGGAATCCAGTCAATACCATTCATAATTAAGAAGGTGCAGCCTAGATTTTTAATACTATATGCCTCTTTTATTTTGATTTTCTTTCAAAATTCCGGTTTCTTTGGAAATTCCAAGCAGTCTTTTCTCTAGAAACAGATTGTGCTGAACCATGTGCCCTTTTACATACAAAGTTATACCTTCCAGAAGAGAGTGCCACATCTTTCAGGGCCATCAGCAAGCTTTCCCCTTCCACATACGCAAATGATAAATTGATGCAGCCTGCATTGTTAACAGAGCAAAGTCAGATTATTTAATAGTCTTAAACAACTTCCAGTTTCTAGAACTATTTTTCTTTACAGGAATCTTATTTTATCTGTCTTCCAAAGTGCCATTCAGCAGTTATGAAAATTAATGCAGTTATATATTAAAGGAGTCTGTTATACTGCAACTGTCATTATAAGACTCTTAGAGCCCTCCATTATGAAGATGACAATGAAGGTGGCACAGAAAAAAGAAACAAGATTTTCCTTGACTATAAGAGGATTCTTCTCTGCTCCTTGTTTCCACACATTGGAGTTATTCTAGCACCCTTTTAAAAGTAATTTTTGGATATAAAACGTAATTAAAATAATGTACCATCCATAAATCATTGGACATTATAGACCTACAGCCAGTTAGTATTAAAGGAGATATCACTACAGAATTGTTTCAATATCAAATATCCTACAAATTACCAGTTGGAGTTATTTAATTCTAATTTCAAATACTTAATACCTTAAATAGACAACCATGATCTGATAATGAACCAATCTGTTTTAACTCTGATGTTACAATTTTATCTCTTAATTTTCCCCCCATACACAAACAGTGTCTTCACTGAAATGAAGCTATAAGGAATGAGAAGTGTATTACTTCACAGTAGTCTTTTGGGGTTAAGGATTGCATGGAACTACTATGCAGTTATGTCCAGTTCTAAAACAGTTATTTTGCTCTAGACATATATTGTAAGTCAGATTTTAGAGGAATGATACAAAAATGCTTTAAATATGTGTGTAGTCAAATGAATAATGACAAAGGTCTACATTCTGCTAATTATACCTGGATAACGATCCATTGGGTCTCCATTCATTACAACGTCAGGAACTTCTGATATTATTTTTGTAATTAGCCTATCAGCTAATAAGCTAATTCGTTTATGGTCATACTAGAAAAGAAACAAAAATTAATTTATCACAATGGATTTGAGCTTTGACCAGTTTAGTCTAATTACTTCATTAATCATTTATAGTTTTATTATTAAACAGGACACATTATTAAACAGAACACGCTGACATCATCAAAACTTAGAAATAATAACATATTTTTTTCATCAAAATTCATACACAATCAAACATCTTATTAATGTAATATTACTTTATTATATTCCTTGCTAAATGACAATAATTGGGACTGGAATTTCCATCGCTAAGCAATTCAGTTATAAAACACGATGTCATGTCATGGCATCACATAGTGACAGCAATTCTCGGTGATCTCAGTTGCTATTGTTAAACAAGGATTATGGGTCATTATTTATTTCTTTATTAAATGTATATACTGCCCACAGTTGCTTGATAGTGAGATGGGCAGCATATAAACTTAATCAATCAATCAATTAAGTATTTCAGGTGACCACAGATTGTGACTTCCTGCTGGCTTCCAACAAGCAAAGGCAATGGAAAAGCCGACAAGAAGTTGCAGGTCCCAGTCACAACAAGCCATTCCTTAGGTGGTTCGCAAGCAGGCCAGTGGGTGGGTGAGTTCAACAGAGTGTGGATGGGCAGCTGGGTGCTGTAACCTGGCCCAATTGTAGCTGGGCAGGGATCTGCATGCTGCAGAGTGTGAAAAAGTACACAGGTGGGTGCTATGGCCCACCATGAACCCCGCTGGGTGAGGGATAAGCAATGGAATGAAAGCAAGGGCAGGCACATGCTACCGAGTACAAGATCCCTAGGATCTCATATTCCACCATGGGGATCATTGAGAAAATGTGATGGGAGGGGGAGCAAATTGCAACATTATCTGCCAGTTTCCCCATTGACTTTAGGGATGCTGCAATTGTTGTAAAGGCTAGTCAATTACCAAGCATTCGAATCGCGATCACATGACCACAGGATTGCTGCGCCAGCCACAACTTCAAGGACCGGTTTGTAAGTACCACTCGTTCAGCCACATCATAACTCTCAATGGTTGCTGAACAAGTGATGGTTAACTGAGAACTACCTCTAAGCCTTTTGCTTCTGCATAAAAAAGACAACCGAAAGGGTAATGTAAATATAAACATTGATTTATTATGTAAGCAAAACAGAGACCCCTATAAAAAAGAAAAAAGAAGAAAAAAAAATCCAATAGAATTTGTCTCAATACTGGTGATCACAAAAACTGTCAAACCTCTTTTCTTATCAGTACCAAGACTGAGACTTGTAAGAAAAGGCCTGTGAACTAAAATGAGATGGCTTATAAGACACATAATAGATACATTCAACAAATTAAGACAGTTCAACAAATAATTGCATTTTAGTTACCACTAAAACAAATTGCACTGTGTGTTGTTTTGAAAAATGTTAAGAATGAAATCTAGATCAAAATAATTCAAAATGTGAAGAGACATATTAAATCCAATTCCAGAACACTACATAATAATATTATAGACATTCAATTTAAATAATTATGCTAAGAATATCTCAAAAGCAGAAACCGTCCTAAATATGCTGACGATAGACTACACACGTACCGTATGTCTTCAACATACGACCAGAGTGGAGCCTGCCCATTATGTCATGATGGTCATAAAATGGATCAGTAACATGACTGGCCTGATTTTACAATTTTTTTTGCAGCAGTCATTAAGTGAGTGTAGCAATCGTAACAGTAAACCCATTGTTCGCTATGGACACAGTTTTGCCAAAAGCCAGAAGTAAGTGCCACGGGACGCTGCAAATAACTGTAAATGCAGCCATGTTGCTAAGTGCCCAAAGTGTGGTCATGTGACCATGGGCAGGGAGGGAGAACCGTTAGAATGTCAGATATGGGTGATAAGTCCTTTTTTTCAGGTAGATTGTAACTTCAAATGGTAACTAAATGACTAGTTATAAGTCAAGGACCACCTATACAGAGAAATTGAATCACAATTTTTACCTCCATTTCTTCTTGTGCCAATTCACAAGCTGCCCCAAGGCCAACTACTAATGGAGTTGGCACAGTTCCAGAACGTAATCCTCGCTCTTGACCTCCTCCACTCTGTATAGGTTCCACTCTTACTCTTGGTCGCCGCCGGACATAAATTGCACCAACCCCTTAAATACACAAATAATTTTGTTCAAGGTATTTCAGGGGCTTACAAACAGACAGGCTAATGCAATTCAAGCTGTTAACAGATTTAGAAAGCTTCATTCTCCTAATGCAGTCCTCGATTTACGACCACAATTGAGCCTAAAATTTCTGTTGCTAAGTGAAATATTTGTTAATATTTTGCCCCATTTTTATGACCTTTCCTGCCACAGTTGTTAAGTGAATCACTACAGTTATTAGGTTAGTAACACAGTTGTTAAGTGAATCTGGCTTTACTATTGACTTTGCATGTTAGAAGGCCGCAAAAGGTGATTGCATGACCCTGGGACACTACATCTGTCATATATGAGTTAGTTGCCAAGCATTTGAATTGTGATCATGTGACCATGGGGATGCTGCACGGTTGTGAGAAAAACAGTCATAAGTCACTTTTTTCAATTTGTTGTTGTAACTTCGAACAGTCACTAAATGACCAGTCGCAAGTTGAGGATTAGTTATATAACAGAAACATAATGCAGAAAATCAAGCTATCCTTGTTGCAGAAATACTGTATTGCTTAGAAGAAATTCATTTACATTGAAATGCAAATTGGACTTCTAACAAGCTGATTTTACTGTATAACCACTTCACACTGAATTTTATGGTTACTAGTCAGTGGGGGAAATTAACACCCAAAATTACAGAGGAGACAAAGAATCTTTAGCAGTTTAAGTTTAATTACCTTGGGGACAAGTTATGTTTATAAAGTGTCAATATGTTTAAATTATTTAACCATTCTTCTTTGTCTGTTTGCTTTAAGAGAGCATTAGCTTTCAGTCATTGCTAAATACCGGTAATAAGGCATTGATGCAGCCAAGAGCTAAATAAATACTTCCTAGATTATCCAGAATAATTGGATCAGTGCTACCTTAAAATAAATAATAATGCTTCCACATAATTTTAAAATATTTACATACTTTTCCTGCATAAAAAACTTAAGAATTACAACAAAGAAAATCCTACAATTCAATTAAAATAATGCTTCAATAAGTGACTGCCTTTTCAAAAGAAGTCTTTAAATATTTCTAAAAAGTAAATAAAGAATAATAAACTCTTTCTTCAGTATTAATCACTCCATAATCTTAGGGAAGCTACAATAAAGTACAGTTCAGCAATTAAAACATTCATGCAATAATGACTATTTCTTTCTTAAATACAGTGACTCACAAAATATTAATACCTTTGGGACCATAAATTTTATGGCCACTTATGCTCATTAAATCAATTTTCATATCATTGACATCCAGAGGGATTTTTCCAACTGCCTGTGCAGCATCTGTATGAAAAAAAACTTTATTGGAACTGCAAATGTCACCTGTAATTTAAAAAAAAAACACAGTATAATTATTTCTGTCATCTTAAAATGAGTATTTTAAGTATAGAAAGTAATATTTATCTTCAAAGGATAATTTTGAGGATTAATCAAAGCAATTGCTTTCTCCTCATATATAACTTCTTGATTCAGATTTATAGGAACTATCTTTCTGTAATATAGGGAGCTCACTAATTCACTTCCTTCTATGCTGTGTTTAGCATCTGCCCTGGAAGCTAATGAGAAGCTCTAAAAGAAAGGCTACTAGAAAAAAAAAGAAAAAAAATATCCCTTGGTTGTTTCTAAGTTAACTTCTCCTACCTATAGTTCATTAACCTCAAACTCTTTCTTGTATTATATAGAGAAGTCAGTCACTAGACAGTATGGCTACAGACGAATTTTACTTACTGGCAGAATTCATGACAGAAGCTGGAGGCAATAAACTGAGACACGGTTTAATGCTCAGAGTTCTGGCCATTCCAGCACTCCCACAGACACATGATTGTAATCTGGACCTTGGCAACCAGCTTGCAGTTACGACCAGTTGCAGTGTCCTGCTATCATGTGATGGCCATTTGTAACCTTTCCCTGTCTATGGGGAAAGCCATTCCCAGAAAGTAAATGAGGAATCCAGATAGATCGCAAGTTGTTGGGGTAAATGTCCCCCCCACCATGGCACTCACTCAAATCCTCTGCGCTTGCACTGTGCAAGCCACTTGCATACTACTATGCACCCTTCATGAGCCTCTCTGTGCCTTCCTCATATCTCATGCATCCCCGTGCACCCTCTCCAACCCTCACTGCATCTCCCTTGCATCCTTATGTATTCTCCCCAAGCCTCCCTTGCACCTTTCCACCCCCCATTTCCTTCCCCACCTAGCAGCAGCCACTTATCTGCCAGCTGGCCAGCTACCTAAATTTGCTATTTCCTACTGGCTTCCTCACTGATTTGGTTGAGAGAAGCCGACCAGAAACTGCCTCGGCTAATGGCCATAGAATTCAGTAAACAATGATAACTGGGGCTTCAAGGATTGTTATTGCTAAATGATGTGGTCATGCTTCATGACTGCATTACTTAAGAACAAACATTCCAATCCCTATTGCTGTTATAAATCAATGACTACCTTTACCTTTACTGTGTCTGTAACTACTGTAATAAAATTGTGATTAGGTTTAACCAATTAAACCAGGTTAGCCTATATATGATGATTCCTCCAATGTTTTACACAGGTTTTTAGAAGCACAGATCACAAATCATGTCTACGTACCAATATCACTAATTGGCTGTTTCACTCCTATTTCATTATTTACAGTCATTATCGACACTAGGCTTGTATCAGGTTCTATTGCATTTTTCAGTTCCTGGTGGAAATCATACAAGAGGGAAATAGTTAGATATGTACAAACCAGTTCAAGTTCAAAACAAGTGAAATATAATGGGTCAAATTCAGAACTGGCCACTAAAATCTTAAAATAGCTGATTCTAAATTCATTCTATCAGTTCAAGTTTGACATAGCCTTGGGCAATCCAAGGAAAACAAACTATGCATTGTATACATCTTCCTTATTTGAATTCTCAGACTAGAGACACAGAGCTATTATTTTATCTGATGCCATCAAAATACAGGCCCACATTCCACAAGAGAGAGGGAGTAACTGTAATGGTTGCTATACTTGATGAATCCTAATACAAACAAAATTAATCATACATTGTCTCTGAATGGTCAAGTAAAGTCTAAAATCAAGGAAAACAATTATACATTACACTTCCCACATTACAATATTCTACTGTTTGATAGACCTTTAGTTTCCATGGATTCAACTAGTTAACAATTATTTTAGAAGTATAACATACACTACATACTGTAGAATTAAATTTAAAAAGATAAAAGATGGCTACAAATATCTGTACTAATACATATGGCCACATATAGCCCATCAAATTCTGATTACTTGAACTTTTAAAGCTGGAAAAAAAATTGCATAATGGATCTGTGAACTTTATTTGTCTTTCAGCGGGATAACTCTCTGAAAGCTAAACAAAATATAGTGAAGACTGGTATGTAGGGAATAGTAGACAAAATTCAAAAATGAGTGGATTAGGCTGGAGGCTAGGAAAAGAAAATCCCCCAATGTATCCTATGGGAGAGATATTTGTGCAGTGGCTCAGAAGGTTGGTGACTGCTATTCTAAGCCCCTTTCCCTCCTACTCATATGACCTAGAATAAAGCATATGTAGCCTTCCCCATACCTCCCAGTGTGCAAACACACAAATGCAGTGACAACACAACAAAAATATACATACATGTACAATATTACTTTGTTACACAGATAACATGGCTACCTGATAATATGGAAAGAAGTCAAGAAACTATTTTTTTTCAAGCTTTCCCTACTTTCTTTAAAATTATGACAACTTTGTAATTTCTATTTTTAAATGGAATCCCGGGTCAAAATTCTTGTTGAGGTAAAAAAGCAGCAAGTTTTAACAAACAAATGAATGTTATTTGATGCAATCCTATGTATGCATCAACATTTCCATTAAATGTTCCATTAAATCAAATACTGTATGACCTTAGTATTCTTAGAATTGCATCTTAACAAATAAACCATTACCATTTAATCAAATTATTTCAATGTGAAAACAAGCTTACCATGTTTTAAATTGCATTTATTAATGTACTTAGATTTACTGAAAATGGTTAACAGCCTGAACGTCAATTCTAACCTTCTACCAGATAAACATTTTGTTTGTTTTTATTGAGGAAATTCTATGCAGAAAGCTATACTAGGCTAATGAGGACAGCAAAAAATTGAAACAGCACTGTGTTTTTCAGATGTACAAATATTTGAAAGTAAATCATTTACCTTTATATCTATAAGGCCATTTTTCTTTACAGGCAAGTAAGTAACTCGAAAGCCCTCAGCTTCTAGGGCACGACAAGAATCTAGCACACATTTGTGTTCAGTTTGTGTTGTAATTATATGTTTCTTTCTGGATTTATAAAATCTTCCAACACCCTTTAAATTGATACAAGAAAAAAAGATTTTATGATCAAAAGTGATGACAAGAAATAGTTTTCATGAATATTAAATAAGAAATGTAAAATTCTCATTTTCTTTAAAACTTCAAGCAATTGTCACCAAAAGTTTGAAATTCCCTATTCAGAATTATATATCTTAATGATTTAGATTAGTTTCCAATGAAATATGCATGCTGCAGTTCTGCACTTATATGGAAGTAATTACATTCAGTATAATTTCAAATATAAAATTATAATATGATTTTGGCTTTAATTCAGTCAAGTAGAATATTGGAGGACAGCAAATGTCATCCCCATCTTCAAAAGGAGGATAAGCAGGAAAATTACAGGCCTGTTAGCTTGATATCTATATTGGGCAAAGTTTTTGAACAGATAATGGGTCTATAAATACTTGGAGAGGCAACTATGATTAAGCCCTCACATAGGTTTGTCACAAATAAATCATGCAGTTTAACCTTGATTCTTTATTAACAGAGGTACATACTAAGTAAATCAGGAGAATGCCAGAGACATAGTAAACCTGAACCTTTACAAAGCTTTTGACATAGTGCCTTATGTTATGTTGGGGTGTACAAACAAGCTCCCAGAATCCAGATGATAGAGAGTATCTGAAGTACTGTAATCATTCTGGGCATCACAGTTCAAAAAGGACAGTGACAAATTGAAACAAATTCATCAAGATGATGAAAGATCTGGAAATGAAGCCATATGAGGAATAGTTAAATGAATCACAGAATATCTCATCCAAAGAAAAAACAACTTCCAGGCAAACTCAACATATCTTGGAAAGAGCAGAAACAACAATTGTGGCAAAACCTGACAACCGGCAATTAGATTAGTTCTTTGGAACCTCTCCAAACAAGGAGAGGAGGGGAGATTGCCCACAGGTGCTCTGGACTCCTGCCCCTGTGATAAGATGCAGGAAAGAGGTCGCATCAGCCATTATGTTCACAGCCCCAGCTGAGTCTTTTAGAAGACACCGAGTTTACTAACCGCAGTTTCTAATCGCTTTCAGAAATTTCTTATTTAACTATCCTAAGGCATAATGTTTATCTGAGACTATGATTTCACAAATTGGACACTAGAGGGAACTAAAGATTCCAGGAAGAAAAGGGGAAAATAGTGAAAAATTGCCTTTGGTTTTTAGTTATTACAGGAATGTATAAAATGACACAAAATGCTATAACAGTTCAAATAGTAGAAGAGATTTTTGAATTAGTAGGTATAATGTCAGCAACATAAACAATAAAGTATGCTTCCATTCCAAAAGATGCTAATGAAGTTGTTTATTGAAAAGATCAGTTATTGCATTTATTAGTGACTGGAAACCAGTGGTGGGTTGCTCCCGGTTCAGTCCGGTTCTATAGAACTGGTAGTAAAACTGGCGGGAGGCTCCACCCACCCGCCACAATGTCATCATGGGTGATCTGCGCATGCACAGAAGCTCGCAATCCCGCTGCGAACCGGTAGTAAAGGTAAGTGGAACCCACCCCTGCTGGAAACCCATTATGGATATTTTGCTGAAAAAAGAAAAAAATATTTTGTAGACTTTTATCCCCTTTTCTCTATATATACAGTTCAAGCCAGAGTACCTATCCTTCCTCCTCTAATTTTACCCACAACCATCATCCTATGAGGTCAAGTGGACTGAGACAAAGTAATTGGCCCAAAATCACCCAACCAATTTTTCATATCTAAGGCAGGACTAGAACTCAGTCTCCTTTTTTCTAGGCCTTAACCACAACACCAACCTGCTCATTTATGGATTTGATTTATGGATAATTAAAAAGAATAGATTATAAAAAGAAGGCAACAATGATGTAACTTTAGAGAGAGAAGATATAATGTAATATACTTATGACTATTAAGGTCAAAAGCCACAAATGCTCAGAGGCAATGGAATGTTGACTGATTGCTTTGGGGAAGGGGAAAGAGAAAAGGAATCAAATGAAGTGTCCTTAACATCACACTGTGCTATAATATTCTTTTGTATCTCAAAGTGCCCTATAATGCTAGCATACAAATGCACAATTACAAGAAAATTTCAAAGTATATTTTGTTTAAAGAGGAATAGCATTCAGTAAATTTAAGTACTGTACACTGCATATGCAACTTCTCAAATGGAATTTCTGAGATTTATTATAACTTTTATTTATAGTCTAGAAAAATGAATATGGGTATGGTACTAGTTGCTGTTGCTTTATTCAAATACATGTCTTCCTTAGAACTAAAGGGAAACACAACAATTGTTTAATTCTCATAGTTCTGAGAAATTATTATTATAACATTTTCAATTAATACTACAATATATTGGCTTTGCCAGTTGGCTTGGGGCCCCAGTGGGGGAACAGTGCAATGGAGGTGGTTGACTGAGTAATAACAGATCCCACCTCCTCTGCACTCCACTCCTGCCCTCCCTGAGTGTCTTTGGTTTTAAGGTTTGATTTTAACTTTTTATGTTTTAATATAGATGTAACTGTAAGCTGCCCAGAGTTACCCTATGGTAAGATGGGTAACCAATAAATTTTATTTATAAATAAACACATACATGCATTTACCTTAATTGCTATATTGTTTGATTCTGTGGCCCCACTGGTAAAAATAATTTCTCGAGGATCTGCTCCTATTAATGATGCAACTTGCTGGAGGGAAAAAAATGGAATGCACAAATGTAAATTAGAGCAGAACTTTTTTGGGGAAAAAATCTAACGTTTTTCAGAATAAAACTACTTAACAATACAGCAGAAACAGATTATTATTTAATTTTAAGAAGAAAACAATATTCTTACCTGTCTGGCTTTTTCCATTGCAGTTTCACTTTCCCAACCATATGCATGAGTTCTAGAGTGTGGGTTGCCATAGTAATGCACAAGATAAGGCAGCATGCTATCCAAAACCCTTGGGTCCTAGAACATAAGATACATAGCAAGCCATTTTACTTTGTTTTTGCTCTTATTTGATTCCCATAAATGTCAATCCAGTTCTGTTAACAGAGATGCAATACATAAGTGCATGTAGATGCACTTATAAAAGGGCAGCGTAGTAATCCTAATTCAAAAGGGAACATTTTTGAGACTACATAGGGCATGGGCATTGCACCCGTCAGTTTCTCCTTAAATCAAATATGTCCTTTTCTAGGACTGTTTTATTTTTCTTCCATTCAATCATAAATCCTCAGAAGCTGCCTGGACAAGTCCCGCAAGGTTTTTCAAAAGTGATTTGTCATGGTCTCCTTCCTATGATTGTCCCAAGGTCAACCTGCTGGCTTTGTGCCCGAGCTAGACCAGAATTCATGATCTCCTGATTTCTAACTTGATGCCTTAATCATTACACCAAACTGATTCTGTCCTATGAGAAGATAGGGTATTTAAGACATTTCTGCCAGATGTAATATCAATAGTCTGTGTGCTCCAAATCATTTTTCCTTTTGAATTCAGATCGTTACATAGCTTTGATGTGTAATATTGAGATAGCTTTAGGCACTTTTTAAAATAAAAGTTAACATAAAGATGTAAACAAGTCTATATATATTCTCATTAATCAGGTTTAATACAGTGACGATATTTAGATGAGTATAGGACTCAAACATTATGAACCAGAGGGGACCTCCAGATATTTTGGATTACAATTATTATCCTCAACACTCAGATTTATGAGTTTTTGTATAAAATATGGAAGCCACCAAATAGCCAGTGCAACATAATGATAAAAATCTTGTACAAAAACTTTCAGATTCAAGGCCACTTATAGCAATGGAAAGTCTGATGATTTTGGGATACCCAAATGCAAACTACCTCACAGAGTTGCCATTGTGTAAAAGAATAAAGGGAGATTCCTACATAATCCCTATTAAACTCTTGGAGAAAAATATGTAAGAGAATATTGTCTATTCCTAAAGTACATTTGACTGCAATAGGACAGGTCCCTAAACAAGTGTGCATACAACCATCCTGTAAATACAGTTTAGTTTTATTTTTCTGTTAGTAAAGAACAAAATCTTTCCAAACCAGAATTTAGTGGACATACCATAGGGGTTGTTGCTTGGACGTCCATATATAATGGCCGGAGTGAAGATTCATCAACATGGCCTTTACCTAGCAAAAGACAACACAACAACTCTTAAGAAACACAGTTTGAAATGGGGGAGGAGGGGGAACGACACTGAACTCCCAACTTCTTAAACTTCTCACTGTACGAGAACCTGTTTCCAAAATGCAAAAGAGCGCTGCTCAAACGTCACACCTTGCAAATGTCAATATGATACTTTTTTTTTTTTAACTTTATCCTTGTAGGGCAGTGTTTCTCAACCTTGGAAGCTTGAAGATGGGTGGACTTCAACTCCCAGAATCCCCCAGCCAGCAGCGCTGGCTGGGGGATTCTGGGAGTTGAAGTCCACCCATCTTCAAGCTTCCAAGGTTGAGAAACACTGTTGTAGGGGATACGATTAGCCAACAGAAAAAAGGAAAACGCCGCGCAGCAGACAGATGTCATTAAATCTGAGAAAGAAGATGCCTGTATATTATTGCTACTTCAAACTCAGATCTGCTGTATCCCAGCCAGGTCAGCTCTTCAAAAAGAAATGAGCAGTTACCTTGTTGGTGCAGAGCCCCCGAAAACTTCCTTCCTTGGGAAACCACCCGCCCTTTCGAGACCCACAACGCCGTCGGCCGTAATATCAGCATCATCCCCTCTTCTCGGGTTCTCCTACACGCTCCTTAACGCAAACGCAGTTTCAAAGCTCAGCAGCGCCTGCAGTTAACCCTTCAACCTAGGGCTGAGGTGGTTTCCTGTTTCGTCATCAGACTGAGCCGGAAACAGATCGAACGGTAAGAAGATCGTCGTTGGAGAGACTTCTCAGGGGTCGAGGTGAGAGAGAGAGAGGGAGAGAGACGGCCCCGCCGATAACTGGGCCGAGGATTTTAGACCTCAAGCGGCTCGACATTTGGAGCGCTTCCGGCTTGATTTTTTTTTTTTTTTTTTGCGCCAGTTTCTGAGGAGAGGCCTTTTAAATGTGTTTGTTTATTGGTTTTACCAAGCTTAATTAAAGCTAACCGTCCAGAAACGCTAGGAATCGGGCGGCATATAAATTTCATTTTATTATATACACAATAATGTGAAGTCACAGCTATCCTGTTTCCCCCAAAATAAGACATCGCCCAGTCGGGCTTTTGAGCGCATGGCAATAAGGCCAAGCGCTTATTTCAGGGTTCAAAAAAATATAAGACAGGGTCTTATTTTCGGGGAAACACGGTATCAGTGCCTTAGCTGTATTGGCCTAAATACGCATCAAGTTCTTTAATTGGTTTGGGCTTAATGCTGTATGAATACAGCCTTGGTTATATCTTAACTGGTAGCCAATTGAACGTTTGCCTATAAAACATGGTTAAAGAAACCCTGGTTTTCTATGTCTTGGTGGTAACCTAGTGATCATCCTGATTTTATTATATATATGTATGGTCGTTATGGTTTACTGTAGGTACCAATCACTTTTAAGGTACAGGAGTTCAGGAACTCACAGTGAAAGAATAGGGAAAAAAGACAACTTCATAATATTTTATATAAAAGAAAAAAGCCTTGGTGGTGCAGTGGACTAAAGTGCTGTTAAATAGCACTTAGCTGCCAGCTGCCTGCAATTACTGCGAGTTCAAATCTCACCAGGCTCAAGGTTGACTCAGCGGTATAAAAAAGAACACTGCTTGGGAGGGCCAAAAGCCCTACTAAGCAGGTATATACAAAAGTATGACGGCTATTGTTTAATGCATTGTAAGCCGCCCTGAGTCTCCCGAGAAGGGCAGCATAAAAATCGAACCAATAAATAAACAAATAAATAAATAAATAAAATAAATTTTAAAATCTCATTTGCAGAAACATGGTAGGCCGTTGTAGTGCATCTAGCTTTCTTTCCCTAACAATTGTTCGCTGTCCCTTTTAAAAGTAGAGCTTTAGAAGTTGATAAATTTTCCTGTGAGAAAAGAAATTAGCTTGTTTATGGGATGGATATAAATTTATGAACAAATATTATGTTCATAATATGTACAAATATTAATGCAATTATACGGTAGATTGTATCATCGTCTTTTAAATTGTTTAATACTGCATATCAGTATCACACCTGCAGATTTAAAATACATATCTGAATGTTAGGGGACAGTGAATTAAAATAAATTATGTTCCCTGAATTAGTTTACTAGTATTTGCATTCAAACAAATATTTAAAAAAATGTGTTCATCTCTTTATTTAGAAGATGCTTAAAGTTTTTAATTTGTTTTTGCTAAATAGATTTGCTGGAAGGGGTCATTTATAGCATCAAGTTCAATCTGCAGAAATCCATATTAATGCATCCTTGAAATATGATCTTTAATCTTCCTTTTGAATATATATCCAGTGAAGCAGATACTACTTTTCTGGATAATTGGTTTCACTGTTGAACTGTTTTTACTTTTAGATAACTTCTGTTAATGTTGAAATGGAAACCATTTTCCTACAATTTAGACTGATTATTCCGAGTTCTGTGCCTTGGGGAAAAAAGGGAATAGGTCTTGATCTACTTTCCTTCAGTTGTGTTTTCTCAAGACTAAACATACTCTGTTCCTTTCATCTTTCTAAATAGGTTAATTTCTAATCCCCAAATCATTCTTTGAGCTTATAAATCCTTCCTAAACTTGATTCCCAAAACTGAAAACTATTTTCTAGGTGAGGTCTAACCAAAACAGAACAAAATAAATTATTTTCTGTGATTTCCAAATCACACTTCTGTTATTGCAGTTTAAAATTGTAAATGCTTTTTTAAAAGCTACATAACACTGCTTGTTCATATCCAGTTTATGGTCAACTGGTATTTCACGATCTTTTTCACAAATATCATTGCCAATCCAAGTATCCCCTATCCTACACATGTACATTTGATTTTTCTTTTCTGAGTGAAAACTTTGTTCTTGTTTCTGTTACATTTCATTCTATTATTTTCAATCCCTCAAATTTATCAAGAAATTTAATGAATTTTATTTCTGTACTCCAGACTACAATACTAGTTATTCCAACCAGTTTGGGGACATCGAGAAATTTGATGGGCATCCACATTCCAGTTCATGAATACTAAACAGCAGAGGACCCCTTGTGGTTGAAAATCTGTCCCCAATTTGATGAGTAATTGATGAGCAGTCCTTAAGTATGAGTCATATACATACAGATTTAGCATGTGACCAGGTCCATTGTTAAGTAGCTTATGCGAGCATGCATGATGTATAAGATATATTTTGTGTGCATGGAATAAACACTTTGTGTCTTGCCAATCCAACTAAACCAAACCCTGAACATTTTATTTTGGATTTTGACCAAAACTAATTGGAAGGAGTACCTTACCCCTCTCTTCTGCTTTCCTCCCATATGTTCTATGCATTTGCCCTCCTCTGATCTCTCCATATGTTCTTTCCCTTTCTGTAGTCGCTACTGTGCACTGTTTCCTTCACTGACAGTCCTTTTTCCACCACTCTCTTCTTTATATTCTGGGTCTATGAATGAACAATACACAGGTGTTCCAAACTGTATTATAAGTGAACATAAAGGTAGAACATGTTTCAGCCTGTGCACAGACTGTCCAGAATTATTTGTTCTGTGCATGTAATGCTTTGCCCATCCTTACCAAGTTGTTACTTAGTTAGTCACAGTTTACTTTCACTAAAATAGTTATCTGATAAAAAATGGAAAGAGTTATCTGGCAAGAATTTGTTCTTGACAAATCTTTGTTGACATTTGGTAATTCAAATATAGTTTTCAAATATTTTGTTGAATTTTTATGATCAACTGAATCTGCGATCCCTGGATCCTCCTTTTTCTCTTTTTTGAGGATAGGGACAACAATTGCCATTTCTCAGTCATCCACTAGGTAATCAGTTCTGTAGGATTTCTTAAATATAATATATGATTCAGCCAGACCATCAGCTACTTCTTTCATTACTCTAAGAAGCAATTCATTATTAAGTCTGGGAAATTATTGAAAGTAAATATGTTTCTCTTAACCATATTTCTGTCAGTCTCGAGTTTCAATCCCACCCATTCATCCTATTCTTCACAATCTGGTAGCGGAACACATTTTGTTGAATAAGATGGAACCAGTCTTGAATCATGGAGTCATAGTGGCTGATTAGTGAAAATGTTAACATACTACCTAGATGCTGGGATTATTTTAAAAAAAATAAAATTTCATGCTTGGAATCTTTCAGAAGGATTATTCATATATTCCTATAACATAAATGCTACTTTTACCCCCAAACAGTATTGCTATAATGAGATATAATACAATCAATTATAAAACATCAATCCAATGTAACATTACTCAGGGACAGCATGATCTTATTCATTTGCAAATGTTTGTTTTTTCTAAAGGGAACATGTTTTTTAAGATTCTTTGAAAATGTAAGAAGGTTACAGCCTGTACATCTGAGAGTAAACTGTTTCAAAGGGAGCATGGTTAAAATGCGCCTCAGTGCTTCTGAAAAAAATGCAATGCCCCCCCCCCAAAAAAAAACCTGCTCCAAAGGAAATTAACTGAGAAGGCTCAAGCCCAGAGTCTCTGAACATGGATTTCTTCACTACTGGGACTCTCAGAAAGTCTTGATTAACAGGTTCCAGAGAAGGCAAGTCATGGAGATACCTGGACTTGAGTTATGTAAGGAAACAGCAGCTTGAATTTCACTCAGAAGCTAATTGGCAGCAATGTAACTGTCATACAAGTGATATTACATGAGAATATCTTCATATGCCCATTACTAGCCATGCCAATTGCATACTACACCATCTGAAGCTTCTGGATGGTCTTCAAGGTCAGCTCCATGTAGAGCAGTTTTCTATAATACAATCGCTTAGTTTAATTGAGGGACTAATTAAAGCAGTGGTTCTTAAACTTGGGTAATGTGAACATATCCTTGGCGGTAATGGAGCAATTTTGTGAGTTAAGGATCCAGTGTTGGACTGCTGCTTGTGTAAAACAAGAGCCTAGGTTTTTTGTGAGGGTGATGCTATAATTCAAGATTGAGAAACAAGGTAATAGGGTCAAACAGTTTTAAGAACCATTTTATTAATCCAAAGCACTCTTGATCATGACATCAACCTGTTATTCAAGCAGGAGCCATTAATCCAGGAGAAACTTCAATTTATGGCCCTTCTCATAAGTTCAGGAGAGTGCTGTTTGTCCAGACTCAGATAGATTCTAGGTTTAGTTGGTTCCCAAATTCACAGCTACTGTTTTGGTAAGATGCCATATGAGTCTGTTTCTCACCAACAGCCTGCATTGATCAGGAAGTTCTTCCCAACCTTCACCCAGCTCAGGGTACAGATATATATATATAAATATATTAAACCAGGGGTGTAAAACTGGTGGCCCGCAGGCTGGATGCGTCACGTGCAGGCCATGCCCACCCCAGGTCCGCGAATGGGAAAAATATTGCACGATGGCAACATGAGGTTGCGAGTTTGACACCCGTGTATTAAACAATAGGAGGAAAAGGTTGAGCCCACAGCATTCCATAATGCTCCCCATTTACCACCACTACCAATTGGAACTGGCCACTCAGGGGAGAAGAAAATTACTGTCAGTGCAGAAGATTGGGCATAATCAATGGTATCAAAGGCTGCTAGAAACCTAGCATAACTGGAATATGTGTATTTGCATATTATTCTGGTTTATCCCCCTATTATCCTTTCAAGGTAGATAATCAGGAAACTAAGTCACTAAGAGTATGGAGAGCCCATGAAAGTGATAGTTAATTTGAATTTGTTTGCTTCTCATACTCTCCCAGGACTAAGATTTATTTATATATTTTGGTTAACTGTTCCACCTTCTCTTGATATTCCATCTTAACACTGGTTTAGCCTGCTTTAATGGGCTGGGACAAAATTCATGGAGGAACAGACTGTAAATGATTATACTTTTTAATTTTGATGGTTGCTTATTACTGTGTTGTTTTTTGCCTTCAAGTCAGTATTAACTGCTGATGATTACTTGAACAAATACCTGCAGTTTTCTTGGCAAGATTTTGGAAATAGTTTTCCATTACCTGTTTGCTACGGCTGAGACAATGATTGTCCCAATGTCAACCAGCTGCCTTTGTACCCAAGGTCGGACAAGAACTCATATCTCCTAGTTTCTAGCTTGATGCTTTTACTACTACACCAAAATGGCTCTATACCTTAGATTGAGATATTATATCTCAATTACCAGCTGAGAGAGAGAGAGAGAGAGGAGAGAGAGAAAGAGAGAGAGAGAGAGAGAGAGAGAGAGAGAGAGAGAGAGAGAGAGAGAGAGAGAGATGAATGAAGATTAGCTTGTTCTAGCATTATTATTATAAAGCTTCCTGCATCTCATTGTTTACTGGGGAAAACAGAACATCAGAGTTGATCCAATTTAACAAGTTTTTGTGTTCTTAAAATCTCTCCTGAATTTAACTTGATTCTAGGGACTTCATGCAATTTTGGCAACAATATGAATGTGATTTGCAGTTGCTATCCTCCTCCTCATTGCTGTTATACTATTTTTTTTATTGAAAAAGTTTTTCAAATACAAATTTTCCCCCCTTTTTCCCCCCCCTCCTCCCTAACCCCCCTCACCCCCCCTTCCCCTTTGACTTCTTCATAATAAAACCCAAATTCATAACAGATTATATCATACTTTGCTATCCACTTACTCCATCTCCATATACTGACCCTTTCTTTTTAATAAAATTATCATGCCCCCTTTATACTATGCTATAATATGCATTTCAAAGTGACATTCTATTATAACAATATCTAGTAACTCCTGATTTAACATAATGATATTATTATATCTCCCAATTTAACAATTTCCACTCGTAATCTACCCTTTTACTACCCCCCATACGATATAACATTTCAAAGCATACTTCCACTCTAATACTATTCAATAAATCCCAATTTAACACTTATTCAGTTCAACTACCCATTTCCTTCCCCCCCCTTCATTACATACATTCACATCTAAACATAATATCCCTTTTCTTTAAACTAAACAATCCATAACCTATCCTATCTCCACCCACTTTCCTACAAAATTACCATAATTATTCTTAATATCTTTATTCTTCTGCCCACTCCCCTAGAAGAATATTCCCTTATGTAAATAAAATCCTAAAAGGAAAAAAAAAAAACTTTTTGCTTGTAATCCATATAACATCTTCTGTAATATCCTTCAACTGGATGATAAATTCCATCACCCATGTTAGGGTAACATCGCATCCTTATTCCAACAGTATTTTCAGAATCTTCAATTACCATCTGCCCCCATCAGTAACAAATATCTTCATATTGGAAGAAAGAAACAAAAAGAGCCCCCAACAACCACCCGAGTGACTTTATAATTATATTCCGTATAATGTTTATGGAGATGTCTTTTATCCAGATTATTAATTCCAACCATCGTAATGGGGTAACAACCAGATCTTCTGCGTGCCCCAATCCAGTAAATCTCTTGCCATATAACTCGACATACACTTAATATATTTATCCAGAAATCCGAAAATCAAACAAGATGTTTCCAACCATTCAATTTAGGGCCTTTTTCACATCCCAAAATAATTCAGCACTGCAGAGATCTGCCCTATCCTTAGGATAAAATAAACCAATACTTTGCCAATTATCTTTTCATATATTCAGTCCTCTCATAAGTAACTGGCATTACTGTTGTTTAGTTTAAAAATTTTTATGTTTGTGAGACCTACTTCTTCTTTTCTTGATTTTTTGTGGGTTGGATCTCCATCCTAAATTCCTTTCTGTGGATTGTATATCAACTATTTGGTTTTGCTGGTGTATAACTTGATCCTGTTGAGTTTGCTTTTGTGGCTGAGATCTTTCTGGTTCTGTAAATTGTATACCAACTAATTGGCTTCCATGCTGGTTTGTGGTTTGACAAATCATTGCAATAGGATCCGGAACCGCCTCTCTTATATTAAATAATTCAGCTGAGACCTCTGAAGAAGAATCCAAAAGCTGCTCATCTGTGGAGACCTCATTAACTTGTTGTTTCTTCATTGTCTCCATCTCCTTCTGCTTTTCTTGAATTTCTGTCTCTTGTTGATTTTGCTTTTTAAGTACCTTATGATAAAATTCTTCCGCTTTTTCAACAGTATTTATCTGATATCTTATTCCTTGATATCTCAGTATTATACCCACTGGGACATCCCACCTGAATAGAATATTTTGTCTTCTTAACTCAACTGTTATACTATTTTTAATTGTATGATATTCTTTGAGGATCAGAGTAAAAACAAATTCCAACCCTATTTAGCTTTTTCAAACTGGCCAAGGTTGACTGAGTACTACTCTCTGCACTAGTCCTCCAAGTTATTATTTCAGAAGTGTTTTTTTCAATAATCGCTTGCTACCTTAATGTTTTACAATCCTAAATCAAAATAATCTTTTTTGGAAAGAATTAATACAATAGCTATGCACTTGTTATTATCCCTGATGTCCACAGAGAAGCCAAAATGGCTTTAGGTAAAATATGTTGTCTTGAAAATCATGCTGAACAAGTTAAGGATAACCTGATAATTCAGCAAAGGATTGATTAGCAGGCTGAAAATGTGTAATTGATTATTGACATTCCTACAATTCCAAAGGTTAACTTCCAAATTTCATTAATCATGATTGGGACAGATACTTAATTTATATATCTATTTTGGCAAATATTTGTGTATTATTTTATAAATGACATTGGATCTGAAGGAAAAGAATAGCTATTTTTTATGTTTCTAGGAAATCATTTACAATCTTTTATTAGAAATTGTGGCTTATGCACAATGATTTGTTTGCGAAGGTCTGATGTATATAGCCATGCATATTAGTGTATTTTTACCAGAAATATGAGGCTTACATTATTTATTTATTATATTTCTATACTGCATTTCTCCCGTAGGACTCAAGGCGTGTACAGTCAAGAAAAATATAGATACACAAACATCTATATAAAATTATAAAGATCTAGCTAAAATTCTCATCATTGATTATTTTAAAATGCTTCAAATATTTTTAGTAATACAAATAAATATTCCTTCCAGTTGAAAATGGGATCCTCTTGATGTTTAGAAGCAATACATATTACATATGTGCTCAATTTTCTTTCTAGATGCCTGTGACAGTGGGATCATATGGCCAGTCCCAGCCCAGTTGTTTTGACAGAGTAAAAATGGGCTTCATGATGGGCTTTGCTGTTGGCATGGCAGCAGGTGCCCTATTTGGCACGTTTTCTTGTGTCAGGTATGTTGGAGACCAAATTCCATAGTTTTATGCAGTGTAATTACGATTGTACTAAACTGCCAGCTTAGTACAATATGTATATACTTACATTCTATTACCCTGTTTCCCTCAAAATAAGACATCCCCTGATAATAAGCCCAATCGGGCTTTTGAGCGCATGGCAATAAGGCCAAGCGCTTATTTCAGGGTTCAAAAAAATATAAGACAGGGCCTTATTTTGGGGAAAACATGGTATTAATAGTATATTAATAACTAAATATCTTAAACTTGACGTTAAGATTTGTAGACTATTTGTATATACTTTTTAAGACTTACCAAATACTCAGATCTCATTATGTTTATGAAGTATTGAATATAATGACTAAAGGAAATCATAAAAAACATAATTTGCATAGCTTGGATGTGGGCTGACCTTGAAACCATGTTTTGATCAGGGAGGAAACATTCAGCAGGCAACTTTGGTGTTCTTTATCCTGACACTTTTTAATCTTCCACTGATGATTTTCTTTTGACTTATTTTGAAAAATAACTTTCTGTTAAACATTGTGTTTCTTTTTTAGGCTTGGCATGAGAGGACGAGAACTGATGGGTGGCGTTGGCAAAACCATGATGCAGAGTGGTGGAACGTTTGGGACATTTATGGCTATTGGCATGGGAATCCGCTGTTAACTTGAATTTCTTTTATTCTTTTTTACCATGAAGACTAATGCCCCTGTTACTCCAGATCCTGCTATGTAAAATAATAAAACTTTGTATCAGGAAAAGATCAAAGTATCTCAGCCCTTTTTGCTGTATTGATTTGCTATTATTTCTCTTAGCAATCATTTTCTACAATAAACTCTGGATGTGAGCATAAGTGGCATAGTTATGTAGTATAGAAGAACTACATGTCACAATAATTTCCCTTTTTTGGTTGGGCTGGGCTCAAGTTAATATTGACATAGATTTTCATCCTGTGTTTGTATGCAAGTCCAAAGTACTTGGTAAGCAATTTAAATACCATAGCTTCCTAACAGATGTCAGAAGTACACACTTAAGATTTTTGGTATATCATTAACAGTGGTTTACTTTTAACACAATTTTCTGGATATGCATGATGCTGAACTAATTTTACGTCATATATTTATAAAACATGCAAGGCATTGCTGACTGGCTAGCTTGCAATTTAATACAAGATGTGAATGCAGTGAGCAGGTGGCACCATAGATTGCTGAAAAAGCTGCAACAATTTACCGGTAGATTTTAGATTTTATTTACCGTATAAATTTGAAAGTTAACTATTAACTTTTTTCAACGTAAAAAATGAAACACGTCAGGTATAGCACAAAAATAGTATTTTTATGGCTTGCCTTGCAACTAATGTTTAAATCAAAAGTTGAGTTGCTTGCCTATCATTTTTAATTCCTTTTATTATTGCACATAGTAACTACAATAATCTTGCTCCATGTCTATATAGTATGTTATAGCTGGCAAGATAATATAGCTAGCTGTGTCGAATAATGGCAGGTATAAAATCATTTCAAATATGCAGCTGTCTCACATGTGCCAAACCTTGATCTTCATACTCAGGTTATAAATTTACAACAGGATATTAAAAGAGCAATACAATAATACTAAAGAAAAACTTTCAAGCAGCAAATGTAAGACTCAAATTACACTTTTTCAAGAATTATTCCTGCTAAGATATTCTCATCTAGTGTGTGTGGAGTGTGTGTGTCTAAAGATAGATAGATCGATAGATTTCTATCTATCGATCTACCTATCTACCTATCTACCTACCTATCTATCTATCTATCTATCTATCTATCTATCTATCTATCTATCTCTCAGTCTGGAAACAGGAATATAAGCGAATGGGGGTCCATTGTTATAGTAACTCTGGATGTTATTCTTTGAGACCATGCATGATTTTAAATCAGTTTTTGGTTGCACCTATCTTCAAAGCCAGTGGAGATTTAAAAGCACAGGGCTTGCCAGTGGTTCTGTCAACAGCTGCAGTTTCTAATTCCCTTGGCTGGATGTCAGTGCTGTAGGATTTCTTTCACAGTATCTTTATAGCGCTTGGGTGATCAACCTCAACACCTCTTCTCAGACTCCAGCACACTATAAAGTAACTGGTGAGATAAAAGGCCAACAAATGTCAAGACCCCGGACCACCCCAACGATGCCCTTGAAGTGATGTCCCGGTGCCTGGAGGCCGTGCGGATCTGGATGGGGAGAAACAGACTCAGGCTCAACCCATCCAAGACCGAGTAGCTGTGGTTTCCAACAACTCGATATAGTCAGTTGGTGCCATCACTGACTATTGGGGGTGAGTCATTGGCCCCCACGGAGAGGGTTCACAAATTGGGTGTCCTGGACTCACGGCTGTCTTTGGAAGAGCACATGACGGCCGTGGCCAGGGGGACTTTTTATCAGGTCCGCCTGATTCGCCAGTTGCGTCCCTTTCTGGATCGGGACTCGTTAAATACGGTCACTCATGCTCTCGTTACTTTCCGCCTGGACTACTGCAATGCTCTCTACATGGGGCTCCCCTTGAGGAGCACCCGGAGGCTACAGCTGGTCCAGAACACGGCTGTGCGGGTGGTTATGGGAGCGATGTGGCGCTCCCATGTGACCCCCCCTCCTGCGCGAGCTGCACTGGCTCCCAGTGGTCCTCCGCGTGCGCTTCAAGGTTTTGGTTACCACCTTTAGAGCGCTCCATGGCATCGGACCGGGGTATTTACGAGACCGCCTTCTGCTACCAATAGCCTCTCACCGACCAGTACTCTCCCATAGAGAGGGGCTTCTCAGGGTGCCGTCGGCCAAACAGTGTCGAGCCTTCTCTGTGGAGACACCTACCATCTGGAATGAGCTCCCCCCAGAGATACAGAGGATCCCAGACCTGCGCACATTTTGTCGTGCTCTCAAAACTTTTTTATTTCAGCAGGCTGGCCTGGCCTAATTCTCCTCTTTTAAATTTTTAATTTGTTTGATTTTATAATTGGGTGTTTTAATCTGTGTTTTGGCCAAAATATTTAATAATTTTAAGGGACTTTTAATATTTGTATTGTCTGTATTTTATCTTGGCTGTTCACCGCCCTGAGTCCTCCGGGAGTAGGGCGGTATAGAAATTTGATTAATAAATAAATAATAATAAATAATAAATAAGAATGAAAGACAGCATATATGTGAAATTTGATGGGCCTTTGGTACAGAATCCAGGACTTTTATCTATATAGGAGGAAAGGATAGCCACAGCTCTAGAATTTCAGCTTTGTGGAGAGCTGCTCTGGTGCCTGGCTGGCCCTGCTAATCCTACAGTAAAAAAATTTAATCCAAAAAGACCTATTGGTTGGAGATAATGTTTTCCAAGTATTTGAAGCTGTGCATATGTCAACTAGGTGTCATCAAGTGATTCTAGACTCAAGTTTATTTGGCACAGGTGATAAAACTATTTGAGTCTTGTTCAGGCTGATAGGCGGTCAAATCTCATAACTACAGAATCTCATCAGTACAGAGGTCTAGGGCATTAAGATATAATGATCAGTTATGGACATCCCATTTAGTAAATTAAAAAGGGCTCTGTCCAGTGATTTTCCAGACCTTCCTAGTATTTGATCCAGCTTGACGAATCAGATGTCAGTAAGGAGAGACCATCCTGATATAGAACCATAGACTTCGTAGCACTGAAGAACTTTCTGGTGGCATGCATGATTACATAGGAATAGGTTCCTACAGGTGGTAAATTGCTGGAGAGTACATCTTGGAAATGTCGAACTTGATGTGGGTCTGCTGATGTTTCTGAGGGTCCTTGGTTACGCATGATGCAAAGGGCCTGTTTAGGTTGAGTGACTAAATTAGCCTGTCATCTATCTAGCACGCAGCATTTTGCCTAATAGCATGGTTGATGGTGATGTCTTTTAAGATCACACTGACATACTATGACTTAGTCAAGTATGCGCCAGTGTTAGGACCTGGATATACTCAAGTAGTTTTGTACATCCAGGTTCTAATATTGGTATATACAGTGGGGCAAAAAAGTATTTAGTCAGCCACCAATTGTGCAAGTTCTCCCACTTAAAAAGATGAGAGAGGCCTGTAATTGACATCATAGGTAGACCTCAACTATGAGAGACAAAATGAGAAAACAAATCCAGACAATCACATTGTCTGATTTGGAAAGAATTTATTTGCAAATTATGGTGGAAAATAAGTATTTGGTCAATATCAAAAGTTCATCTCAATACTTTTTTATATATCCTTTTTTGGCAATGACAGAGGTCAAACGTTTTCTGTAAATCGTCACAAGGTCGGCACACACTGTTGCTGGTATGTTGGCCCATTCCTCCATGCAGATCTCCTCTAGAGCAGTGATGTTTGGGGGCTGTCGCTGGGCAACACGGACTTTCAACTCCCTCCAAAGGTTTTCTATGGGGTTGAGATCTGGAGACTGGCTAGGCCACTCCAGGACCTTGAAATGCTTCTTACAAAGCCACTCCTTCGTTGCCCGGGCGGTGTGTTTGGGATCATTGTCATGCTGAAAGACCCAGCCACGTTTCATCTTCAATGCCTTTGTTGATGGAAGGAGGTTTGCACTCAAAATCTCACGATACATGGCCCCATTCATTCTTTCCTGTACACGGCTCAGTCGTCCTGGTCCCTTTGCAGAGAAACAGCCCCAAAGCATGATGTTGCCACCCCCATGCTTCACAGTAGGTATGGTGTTCTTTGGATGCAACTCGGCATTCTCTCTCCTCCAAACACGAGTTGTGTTTCTACCAAACAGTTCTACTTTAGTTTCATCTGACCATATGACATTTTCCCAATCCTCTTCTGGATTATCCAAATGCTCTCTAGCAAACTTCAGACGGGCCCGGACATGTACTGGCTTAAGAAGGGGGACACGTCTGGCACTGCAGGATCTGAGTCCCTGGCGGCGTAGTATGTTACTGATGGTAGCCTTTGTTATGTTGGTCCCAGCTCTCTGCAGGTCATTCACTAGGTCCCCCCGTGTGGTTCGGGGATTTTTGCTCACCGTTCTTGTGATCATTTTGACCCCACGGGGTGAGATCTTGCGTGGAGCCCCAGATCGAGGGAGATTATCAGTGGTCTTGTATGTCTTCCATTTTCTAATTATTGTTCCCACAGTTGATTTCTTCACACCAATCTGCTTGCCTATTGCAGATTCAGTCTTCCCAGCCTGGTGCAGGTCTACAATTTTGTTTCTGGTGTCCTTCGAAAGCTCTTTGGTCTTCACCATAGTGGAGTTTGGAGTGTCACTGTTTGAGGTTGTGGACAGGTGTCTTTTATACCGATAACAAGTTCAAACAGGTGCCATTAATACAGTAATGAGTGGAGGACAGAGGAGCCTCTTAAAGAAGTTACAGGTCTGAGAGCCAGAAATCTTGCTTGTTTGTAGGTGACCAAATACTTATTTTCCACCATAATTTGCAAATAAATTATTTCCAAATCAGACAATGTGATTGTCTGGATTTGTTTTCTCATTTTCTCTCTCATAGTTGAGGTTTACCTATGATGTCAATTACAGGCCTCTCTCCTCTTTTTAAGTGGGAGAACTTGCACAATTGGTGGCTGACTAAATACTTTTTTGCCCCCCTATATTTGACTGTCATAGTTTGTAAGTCTGAACATTGTGATAGTGATGCACAGGTTGTCCTCAGCACATTTGCTCAGAAAAAGTAGGCCCCACTGCTATTTAGTTTTCCCAATCCATGTCTCCCATGAACTCTGTTCCAGTTGTTGCCTGTCCTCACTCTAGTTATGAAGTCACCAGACTGATGAATCTGTCATAAGTAACATACTAATTATTTATTAAATAATTGTCTAAGACAGAAATATGTAAGGAAGCAACATTTATAACTGAATTTTCAAATGAAAGCAAGATGATATATTTTTAGAAAAATACTTTCCTTTTTAGAGTTTAAAATAGGAATATTAAATTGATTACAGCAAATTCAACATTCACAGTATTCTTCTATTTACAAAGCTCAAGGATGGAAACTCTAGCCCTCATTCTATTAACCTTTTAGCCAGTATGATATTCAGGCCCACTATCTGAAGATAGTTATTTCTGGCAAGCATATGACCTTCAATACGTTTATTACTGAGCAATACAAATAGGAGAGGTATTTATAAAACCATAGGTATGAGCCAGAAAATAAACAATAATCTTAATTGGAAAAACATACGAGAATCATGTTAGGTAAAAAATATGTTTTAAGGTTTATGAAAATTGGAATAAAATTCTCTATCTCTCCATGACATTACAACTATTACTATATCATAAAAAACAAAGCTGCTACAGTATCTGCAATGAGATAACTGGGTGGCTGGTAAGGAAAATGAGTTCAAAACAGCACTGATATCTATGAGCTCAGGCTAAATTAGTATGTGTCTTAAAATAGCCAGCTATTGATTCTTCTGTCCCTTAGAAAGCTTTGGGTTACACAGTGTATCTCATAGCAATGGTTTTCAAGGCAAGAATGTCAATGGTATATGACAGAAACAGACTGGTCTGGTTGGAATAATGGATATATAACTCCATGCAATTCTTATATATTTTCAAGATGGGTAGCCCTTCCAACAAACTTAGTATTTTGTAATTCAGTGCAGCAGTAGTAATTTTTAGGGTAAACCTGTTTAAACAAATGATTTTATCATGTCCTGTACTATCTATTTACATAATGTAGTTTCAATTGCTCATGACCAACTTGTACCCTGAGAATTGAGCAACAGAACACTGCCCATCAAAATGTGTTAAGATATGCACTTTCTTGGATAGAAATGAGATCTGAAAATGTTCAGTCCCAAAATAAACTTGGAACAAATAATGCACTTTACTCCATGCTGTTCCCCAAAGATAACTGACATATTCTACATAGTATGTCAGGAATTTCAATCTGCCAATCTCAAGTATGTTTCAAGTCTGTTTTTCAGAGTGTTCATTATTCTTATACTGACACTCTATAATTATTTTAAATCAAAAGTGGGTAATTGGTTTAAAACATGCAATCTTCCTCATGCAATGAACGAAATATAGAGCTCAGAAATTTATTATTTTTGTCATGGAGCATATCTTATTTTAAACAATATTTTGTTTTTAAAAGAACTTATGAACAAGGATTTTTCAAGTTTTGACTTTTCGATTCATTAGAACCCTCCTTGAAGACTCAAAACAATGCATTTAAATCAAATTAAATTTGGAAATGAACCAGAAAAATAAGTTTACCTGACCAACAACTATAGAAGGAAATAAAGGAAGTCCTCCTCAACTGGCCATAAAAATATGCAGGTTCCCTCCCCCCCTCCATATCTTGAAAGCTGTAATTGTTCTTAAAATGCAAGACATTCTTTGAATGGTTCTGTGCAGCAGAGGAAAGTGAAGAAAACCACTAAAGGAGATACGATACTTGAAAATTCTAATAAGGAAATATATGGACTGAAGGAGATTTTTCTGTTAAGCGTTAAGAGTTGCTCTAAAAGTTAACTATACTGCTGATTCATTTTGTAAACACAAATTAGAAATCAGGCTTCTGCTCACCTAAAGAGATTTAATGTTGATTAAAGTTAATCTTCAGTTTTGTTTAAAAAAAAAACACCCAATTCTTCTGGAGGCCTTTGAGAGAATTTTATTTGAGTGGTTCTTACAAAGATTGTTGCCATATGAAAGTTGTTTGTTGATAGAAATATTAAGCTGTTTTGTCAAACACACTGAAGTAACCCAAAAATATATTTCAGAGCTCACAGAGCTTAAAAAAGAGCAGAGATTATATGCAACCAGACAAAATATATTCCTGCATTTCCTACTTCAACTTTTAATTAAGTACATTCCCTGCAATCATTGGAACTTTAATCTGGAAATGCAGAGATAGCTTTGTTTGGAATTCTAAACACACCTTACACCTTATTTACAAGAAACTTTTACAGAGACAATCAAAAGTTACCATCTAGAAATAAAATCTTCTAATCCTCTCAATTTTACCAGCTGTTCAATATTACATGAGCAGATCAGATGACTGAAAATTGTTCAGTAGCCTCTTCAATTTTCAATCCATACAAAACACACTAAATATGTCCAGTTAAATCTGATTTTAACCTTTAGCAGAGCATCTACATTTTAATAAATGTAAAATGCAACTTCTGCATTAAAAGAAAGGCTTGCAAAACATTAAAAATGTCCTCTCCATCTTTTTACAGAAAAAAAATCTTTTCTATAACCTATGTCTGTTCCTACACCATACTTTAGCCAAAAGTCTAAATGTACAAGAATTACAAGGCAGAACAAGTAGTCAGCTTTGTTTACAGTGGGAATGCTAATCATGAGAATAATCACAGCATTCCTGCTTATTATATATATTTCTTTAAAAGTAACAGGAAATGTACACAAAAGGACTTTACATCTTTTTCCTTTTGTTTTCATCTAAATAAAGGTAACTCAAGTCTTCCTTCAAAAATAGCTATGTACAAAACTGACTCAATCCTCCTTCATCGCCGAGTTGGAACCAAGAGCTGGGTTGCAGTCATAGAATCTGGGAAAAGATTATGGTATGTCGGAAGAGGAACATATGCTGCTGTGATCATTTTACCTGTAAGAGAAGAAAACAAAGTATTAATATCTAATAGGACAAAGTGCAATGCCTATAAAATATAGGACACAGCTTCCAGTTTTATTTTAGATAATTCAGATTACTATCCTACAATGAATATCCATCATTCAGTATGACTCAACTAAAACCAAAACATATTCAATATGTTTATCACAGACACAAGACCATGCGAAGCATTTATTTAAAAAACAAGTCCTCAGGAGATAAAATGTCACATAGGATAATAAAAAAGAATTTTAAATGCTTGTAATAATTGGACATTTGGTTCCCACCCATAAAGATAAACCAATTTGTACTAAGTATGGCAAAGATAACGTAGGTCACACTGCTCAGTAGGTAATAGTGCTGTGCCCTTGTGTAGAACTCTGGAATTAGCAACCCGGTTTCATGTGTTTGTCCAAGTCTCAGGAATATGTAAAATAAGAAATATTTCCTTATCTGCCTTATTGACTAAATTTCCTTGGGGCAATTTGTCACAAACAAGACAAATTATACAAAATAGGCATGATCAGAGATAGTCTTCAAATCAATTCCTTATTAGTTTTGTTAACTCTCCTAAATTTGGAATTTTCAACTTATCTCTTAAACTACCCCTAGCAGAAATCACATCAAATAATTTTTTGTTTCTTAAAAAGTTTTCCTTCATTTTGAAATGTAACTTCCATTGGCTCTTGACAATATGTATCACTTGCCATATGTTTACGAGTTGAAATCACTGAAAACCAAATTTGGGAAATGTACTTTTGCATCATTTTAAGAACACTTTTTTCTAGACTCCCGCTCCTGGCCCAAAGGAGTTGGTGATAGTAGGGCAGATACTAACAGAGGATAGAAGATGCATCTGAAAGAGCAAATTTTCCAATTTTCCATCCCTAATCTATATCTATTAGTCATATTATAACCATACTATATTATGACAATATAGTAAATATTCACTTACCTGCAAACCATCTTCCATGTA
Source organism: Pituophis catenifer annectens (assembly GCF_029215685.1). Taxonomy (NCBI): domain Eukaryota; kingdom Metazoa; phylum Chordata; class Lepidosauria; order Squamata; family Colubridae; genus Pituophis; species Pituophis catenifer. The sequence goes on from NW_027256883.1 coordinate 181,446,228, forward strand.
ATGCATTGACAGCTGCAATTGCTGCTGCTATTGAAGGGCATTTGACATAGACATTGCCCTGAAGTTAAAAAAAAAACAAACAGTATTTACAAGACAGCCCATAAACCATTTCCTTACCAGATTCCTCAATGCCTCCAGTAACAACAGAGATTTTGATGTACTGCCCTCATCAATAAAAGTCCTTAAAAACTCGGGAGAAATATTCAAAGAGGAAAGAGGTGCAGCACCACCACTACCACATCATGTCACAGCAGATACTATCACCCCTTGTCCTGATGAAGAGTTCACCAGAGCTTGAATCTAGTCTACCATCTCAGCCTGGTGAGATGGTCTGTTGCCATGAGGTGAGCGAACATCAGTATGCTCATGTTATCCAGTTATATATCTTCATTCTGGTGAGCTTAGTGATGCTGTTGATGTCCTCTCAGTATCTGGATGGCAGGCAACAGGCTTACATTTGAAAGTAGCCTATGTTGAATTGTATAGCAGTCAAGCTTCAGCAGTTGAGCTCAGGAAAAGTTTTATGGTATTTTGTGCTTCATAAAATGTTTTTTAAAAATGTAAAATATATTATAAAAATTTAAATTTCATGGGAATCATGAATCCTGGATTTCATATTCATTCTGCAAGTTAGCCCATGTGAGGAACCTTGGTTCAAAAGGTTTTGCCCTACAATGCATGGTTTTGCCCAGTTAAAGGTTACAAACATGAAAATTTTAGTACAATATAGATTCATTCTACCTAGCAATTTATTTTCTTCAACTATTTGCTCTTCTCTATTTTAATGCTTAATCAATATTTAATTGATCTTTTTACTTGCAAATCAACAGGCCTTGGCATAGAAATTTTAAGAAAAAATCAATTGTCTTGATACTTTTCTTTGCTAATTGCTTAATTTTAAAAATAATTTGTATTATTATAAATCATTAACAGTTAAAACACCTAGCACAATTTTTTGACTAAGGTGAAAGCAAAGAAATGTATCTTAAGAGTGTATCTGTAGGAGATAACCAGGCTGAACCTGAGGGAAGGGTCAAATGTGTCATTACTCTCGAGTCCCAGAAGAGATCTAAATTCAGGCCACCTTGAATTCTATTGATTCTTATCTACCAATTATTTGCTTTCATTGTTAGTAGTTCAGATTCTTGTAGAGAGCATCAGCTTGCAATAAACATTTATATTCATTTAAATTGCCTGGACTTCCTGATTTTCTCACACTTGACAATATCTCATTTATTTGCTCATTAATCCAATATACAGTGACCATTCAATCCCATCTAATGATTTTAACACCTAGTCTCAGATAAATATCTTGAAAATGTTGAAGTTTTTCAATACTTGAAAAGAACAGTGCAATACAGAGCTTTTGAGTATAATCTCCTGAAGTAACAGGAAAATTAAAGTATAAATAACCACTGTATACTGTACTGTTACTGACACGCCTGTTAGAAGTTGGAAGAAAACACTCCAGGATTTATGCAACCAAAAGAAATGCAAGACTGTGGAGACCCCTCTTCTCAAACTAGAAACCAATGTTTATAGGTAGGTTGATCCAGAGTTTTGCACACACTATTTTGTTATTGGTTGAAATATATTTGAATTAAAAATGGTGATTTTTTCCCCCATTCCATAAACTTTATATTGAATTTTCAACATTGTAATATTCATATAATTCTACATCTATGAGATAGAATTGGGAAGAGAGAGAAGCCAAAAGCCCAATAGAACATCCAATTGAATAGTGTTTGATAAGTTTAAAATTGCTATGGACTGTGAGAAGAGGAAATAGTAATTCAGAAGAGGAATGACGAGATGAGCAGGAGATTGACCTGTAGTTGTCACTGATTAAATAATATGGATAGGTATAGCTGGCTGCCACTTAAAGGTAAATTGCCACTCAACGACAGAGTAACCAGGAAGACAGCCCTAGTAGATATATATCACAAAGGTACACAACGATTACTCTGGAGTGGTAAAAATGGTTGTCCCATGTCAATTTCTTTGAAATTAGAGGATGGAAGAATATAATTTGGGTCTTGAGAGACTGAACAGTGAAAGTTTGATGCTGGTAGACCATGTATAGAGGAAGTATGATCTCCTGGTTCTGCTAAACTTTTTAACAGCTGGTGATACTATCTACCTACCTACCTACCTACCTACCTACCTACCTACCTACCTACCTATCTATCTATCTATCTATCTATCTATCTATCTATCTATCTATCTATCTATCTATCGTGATTTTATATATTTATATATATATAGCACTTAGATTTTAAGGTATATGTTGCAGTGGTTCTTCTCTCAAGTAGGTAGTTCCAGTCAGCAAGGGAAAGATCATATCCCAGGGCACTCCAACATGAAGAATCATGAAGCGTGGATTTTCAATATATACTATTGACAGTACATTATCTTTACTATTCAATATTTATATGAAGCTATTGGGAAAAATTATCCACCAGTACCTGTCTATGGAGATTCTCAGTCATCCAGCCAAAGGTGCTTTTTCAAAAGGCAACTAGGCTTTCTTTATTTTGCCTTGAAGACATTTTGCTTCTAATCCAAGATTCTTTAGAACTGAAGGTTCTTGGATGAGAAGTCAAACATCTTCAAGGAAAAACGAAGCCCAGTTGCCTTTGACGATAAAACTATACAGCACTTAGAACTGTGTTATCCCTGCATTGAAATGGTTTTGTAGATGAAATGGATGTGTGATTTCACTGTTCCCAGTCCTAAGAGGAGGTGGCAGTCATAATGATATTATGTTGTATACTATTTTATTATATTTGTGTCTTAATTACAAATGTAATTAACCATTACAAATTACTAGAAATGGGATTTGTTTACATAGCGAAGTGGCATAAAGCACAAACAAATCAATGTTTGCGTCACTTCATGTTAGAATATTTTAGTTAAAAAACAGTGAAAAAGAATCTATATATTGCATACATTAATAGCATGAACACATTTATAAAACTTTAAAGGACCCAACCATAATGCTATCATTAGTTATTTTTTTCAAAAACATACCTGAGTTGAATTTTTGTCTACATAAATGTGGACAACACCTCCATGCTTGTTACATTCTTCAATCACATCATCTTTAATTTCTGTATCCCAGCCAGCTTCTTCTTCACTGCAGAATAAGTTAATAAGACAATAAACTTATGTCTTTATACCAAATAGAGAAAATTTTAGAAAACTACATCAGGTTAACTTACGTTTGAGGGTTAAACATATTGGACAGCTGAAAGCATTGTGTTGCAAGTGGTTGTACAGAAGCAGCTGCAGCTAAGACTGAAAAAGAAAACATAGCATGACTTTTCGGTCATTTTTATTTTGGTTTACGTATCAGCTTTAAATATATATATTATATTATACAATATAATTCTGTTATGAAATGCAATTCCTCACAAGCAAAGATTTTAAATCTGAATCCACAAAACTAACTCTAATCAGTGACTAATCAGTGAAGACATTGCCTCCAAAAGGAGCCCTTCCAACATACTGCTAAAAGAATGACTAGACAATTATAAGATCAACATTTAGCCCCATTTCTGTGTATCAACTTGGCAACTAAAACTAGCCAATAAATTCAATTACAAGAAGGATCTGAAAGAACAAAATTTCACAGCCATAAAGGGTAAATGCAGCAGTGGACAGGAGTTCATTATGTGACTGCATAAATCGCAATGTTTTCAAATGCTTTCTCTGCAAGCACAGATGACTAACTTACTTTAGATTTAGGATGTTTGTTACCAAAAGGGAAAGCATAATTTTTCCACATTCTGCTTTGTATTTCAGCAAAGCTGGAAATTATGTTAGCTCTATTCTGACTAGCCTCGGAGAGTTAGTCTGTTATGTAAAGTTTGGATCAGATACTTATGGTGGATGTTATCTAGTTCAATTGATCTGTTGATAGCTCCTTTAAGTGCCAGGTTTCCAGGAATTCTGTAGCACTTCTGCTCTTTTTGTGTGGTTACTTGCATTTTCCCAGTTAGATGTATATGGATCATTTTGAGGGAATGGGTGACCGATGGGTAGTCCATAAAACAAATTGATTTCTTTCCATAATTAGAGATGGCTTTTACTAACATAGGAAGCTTTTTCAAAAATCCAGTGAGGATCATGGCCAATTCAAAAATTAATGAATTATAACTCTGCAGGCTCACTGAGTAATATATTAAACGTTTATACAGCAAAAAGTACCAGTATTAATATAAATTGCAGAATCTACTAAAAGTCCCTTACTCAATATCAAATCTGGGGAAGGGACAAATATACCCCAGATTCTGCAGTTAGAACTGAAACAGGCCTGCCTATCCTATATAAAGTTGTTCTATAATTAAAGATTGAAATTGTTGTTGGAGGATTTTTTCTAATCTGGCAAATTATCCAAAGTAATACTTTAGAGAAAGAGACTAATATGTCACATACAGTTGCAAGAAAAAGTATGTGAACCCCTTGGGATTACGTGGAGTTTTGCATGAATTGGTCATAAAATGTGCTCTGAACTTCATCTAAGTCACAACAATAGAAAAACACAGTCTGCTTAAAATAATACTACCCAAACATTAGATGTTGCCACGGTTTAATGGAACGTAACATGTAAACATTCACAGTGCAGGGAGGAAAAAGTATGTGAACCTTTGGACTTAATAACTGGTTGACCCTCCTTTGGCAGCAATAACCTCAACCAAACGTTTCCTGTAGTTGCAGATCAGACCTGCACAACGATCTGGAGTAATTTTGGACCACTCCTCTTCACCAAACTGTTTCAGTGTAGCAATATTCTTGGGATGTCTGGTGTGAATCGCTCTCTTAAGGTCATGCCACAGCATTTCAATCGGGTTGAGGTCAGGACTCTGACTGGGCCACTCCAGAAGACGTATTCTGTGCTGTTGAAGCCATTTTTTTGTTGAATTACTTGTATGCTTTGGGTCATTGTCCTCTTGCATCACCCATCCTCTGCAGAGCTTCAGTTGGCGGACAGATGGTCGTATGTTTTCCTGCAAAATGTCTTGATAAACTCTGGAATTCATTTTCCCACCAATGACAACAATCCGTCAAGGCCCTGAGGCAGCAAAACAGCCCCAAACCATGATGCTCCCTCCGCCATGTTTTACAGTGGGGATGAGGTTTTAATGTTGGTGTGCTGTGCCTTTTTTTCTCCACACATAGTGTTGTGTGTTCTTCCCAATCAACTCAATTTTGGTTTCATCTGTCCACAGTATATTTTGCCAGTAGTGCTCTGGAACATCCAGGTGTTCTTTTGCAAACTTCAAATGTGCTGCAATATTTTTTTTGGACAGCAATGGCTTCCTCTGTAGTGTCCTCCCATGTACTCCATTCTTGTTTAATGTTTTCCTTATTGTAGATGTGTCAACAAAAATGTTAGTATGTGCCAGAGATTTCTGTAGGTCTTTAGCTGACACTCTAGGATTCTTCTTTACCTCATGAAGCATTCTGCGCTGTGCTCTTGCAGTCATTTTTACAGGACGACCACCCCTAGGGAGAGTAGCAACAGTGCTAAACTTTCTCCATTTGTAGACAGTCTGTCTTACCGTGGACACATGAACATCAAGGCTTTTGGAGATACTTTTGTAACCCTTTCCAGCTTCATGCAAGTCAACAATTCTTGATCGTAGGTCTTCTGAGAGCTCTTTTCTGCGAGGCATGGTTCACATCAGACAGTGCTCCTTGAAACCAGTAAACCCAAAACAGGTGTGTGTTTTTAAAGGGCAGGACAGCTGTCAGCAACACATCCAATATCATCACACTGATTGGAGTCAAGATTGGTTCACTCCTGGCTCCAATTAGCTCTTGGAGAAGTCATTAGGCTAGGGGCTCACATACTTTTTCCTCCCTGCCCTGTGAATGTTTACATGTTATGTTCAATTAAACCATGGCAACATCTAATGTTTGTGTAGTATTATTTTAAGCAGACTGTGTTTTTCTATTGTTTTGACTTAGATGAAGTTCAGAGCACATTTTATGACCAATTCATGCAAAACTCCACGTAATCCCAAGGGGTTCACATACTTTTTCTTGCAACTGTATACTGGAATGTTATTGTGGTGATCCACGGGCTGTCTTACAAATGTTTGGTTTTCCTGAATATATCAAAGTGAGTGGGACAATAGGAGGAGGAAGACGTGTTGGATATATTTTCCATTTTGAATTATTTGTAAAAATTATGAAGGCAAGACACAAGTAATTATAAATAAATAACACTCTTGTATCTGTAACCTTTAACTGGCAAAATGGTAGGATAAATGCTTTCTTCTTTCCTTATCCAATACAAGCAAGAGAATGTTTGAAATTCTGAGATTACTTCTAATAAATGGCAAGCAAGCTAATGGAATTGTGGGTGACCAGTTCTTAAATGGTGTACAATATTCAAATTAAATCTCACCTTCACTTTGCTGAGAAAGTCTTGTCTGTAAATCTGAAAAAGAAAATTGGAAAATTTTAATACTATTACATCTTGAGAAGAGACTTCACACTCAATAGAAAATGTTACGCACAGGTAGTCTTCTGGTTATGGCCATTCAGTGACAATTCAAACTTAAATGGTGCTGAACAAGTAGTAGTCACAACCAGTCCTTGGAGTTCTGGCCATCGCAGTATCCCTATGGTCATGTGATTGTGATCCAGGCATAATGCCCGGCTCACATGCCAGTCACACAATCACAATTTCTGACATCCCCTGCTAGCTTCCCACAAGCAAAGTCAATGGGAAAGTAGGCAGGGGAAAATGGGCAGGAAGTCATGGTGACATGAAGTCTTTAATTAACAACTGTGCAGTCCTAGCTTAATGACAGCAACTATAACTGCTAAGCAGTACAATCACAGGACATCCCGTTTTACAACTGCATCACTTAGTGACAGCAATTCCAGTCCCAGTTGTTGTCCCAGCCTGAAGTAACTTTTTCATTATATAAATTCATGATGGATATCTTGGCAAAAGGAAAACGTTTTAGAAAAGGAATGCCTGCTTACAAGAAAAAGCATGCAAAATTGTTATTTCAAGTTAGATTTTTCTATAATAACATCCACATAACAATATAAAAATTAATTTTACCTGCTACAGCACTAAATGCTAATGATCCACTCATTTGCAGTGCTTGCTGGGCAGCTGGAGGAATCTGCAAACCAGTACCTGGAATAAAAAAAAAACCCATTGAATCCTTTTTGGGATCTACTTTTAACTAGGACATGCCTTTTATAAAGTTTTGAGAATAAATGTGATTGTGTTTAAATCCACTATGAAAATCATAATAACCTCTTCATTTTATTGAAATACTGAAAAATATGACACAATGTCAGATACTGAAAGAAAGAAGCAAGAATGACACGCAAACTAATGAAGCTTTAGGGTTAGGAAGAAGCACATAGTACATTTATTAATTCACTTACCCTCAGCAAGCCTTGCCATCAACTGAAGACGACCAGTTGTTCCCAAATCAATTCCAGTCCTTTCCAATTCATCATTGTCCAAAAATGAACTGGCACTGGATGCATCTGTACGTTCAGTCACATGTCCTACTTTCATTGGCCTACCTGCCAGTTCAAATCCATTTAATTGTTCCAAGGCCTTTTTAGCACATTCTGAGTCTGAAAACTGAAATATATAATTATCATTTGAAGCAACTGTTAAAACACATTGCCTACATTTAATTTAGATACAAAACTAAACAGGTGGCTTAAAGAACAGACAAGGGTATAAAAAGGGTAAAAAGAGACAAAAACATTTGTCTGTTCATGAATTTATATCGTCTCTGCTTGACCACAGTTGGGACTAAGCAATGAGGTTGTTAAGCTAGACATTACATGTCTGTGACTTTTGATTTCATTGCTGGCTTCTCCATTAACTCTGTGTGTTGGATACCGACTGTAAAGTGTGCAAATTGTGATCACAATCATGGGGATGCTACAATAGTTAAGTGCAAGGAATGTTCGTAACTTTTCTTTTTCAGTGCCATCCATCATAATTTTCAACAGTAGCTAAACAGAGCAGTCATTAAGTGAGAACTTATTAAGCTAATATTTTCATGCTATTGTGCTTCCAAAGGGCTCATAGTAGCATGCAGAAAAAAAGATTGAAAACATGGGAGGGATCTTGTAGAATATCCTAGATTAATCACAACATCAATTTTAAAAAATTGATGGGAGACAAGATAGATTTCTGTTCAAGAACATATGCTGTCTCCATTTAAAACACAATAGGCTACATACATATTATACAATATAAAATATACTTCTTATATGCATTGAAATTATTTCCTAGTTATGATTGATAATAGATGGACTATCGTTGTAACCAAGAGTTAATTTATTGTCTCCTAGCCCATATATGTCAACTATATAAACTTACAGTAATAAATCCATATCCTTTGGACCTCCCAGTTTCACTGTCCATCATTAGCTGAATGCTTTCAATCTGAAAAAGATCAAGACTACCCGTTAGTATTAATATATACTACATTAATATATATTAATGTAGGGTAAAAGTTAAACAGTTTTTAAAAGGTTCAAATACTAATGAACAGCCAGGGAAAATACCTGCTACCTCCTCCAATATTGTCTTTTACTCTTCCTAATACATTCCAGGAATAGTAAAAGATGTAGTAACTGTTTATTTGGAGCCATTTTAGATTTTTTGAATTCCAATCAGCTATAGCTGGGGTCCCCAACCCCATTATATTAATTACATTAATTGTACATATGAACACCCAATTTAGTGTGCTTTTAAACATACATGTACAGTATAATTCCAGATTTAATAAGAAAAAGTTAAATTTTCTATTTTCACTTATTAAGCTTACACCTATCATTATTTCAGCTTTATATCTCTTTGAGTTGTTCTGATGCTAAAATTCTGTTAATCATATAAAATCATATTTGTTCTGTTTGGGACTATTTTGAAGATGTTTCAGAAACTGCAGCTAATACAGAGCACAGCAGTCCGATTACTAATTTTGGTGACTACTAGCACTGAGGACTGAGACTGAGAACACTAGCACTGTAATTGGTCAACTGGTAACCAAATGGGCTTCTGGGCCTAACCTCAAGTACCGTATTTTTCGGAGTCTAAGACATTCCGGAGTATAAGACGTACATTAGTTTTTGGGGAAGAAAACAAGGAAAAAAAATCTGCCTCTGCCTACCCAGCATCCATCGGTATTCATCTGGCTAGCGTCCTTGCAGCAAACAGCAAACAGCCTGGTTAGCTTCAGCACGTTATCGCACCCTGATTTAGCACAAACAGCTAATAGGCAATTGGATTGGCCTCTTGGAATAGTGCTAATCAGCTGTTCCAGCCGGCGGGGATCGCCAGAGCCTATCGCCGCCTCCACGCGGGATGTGCAGAGGCCAAAAATGTGCTGTATGGAGCCAGCTATGTGCTATGGCAATTCCCGCAGCCTGGAACAAGTCTAAAATGGAGCATACGAAGGCCAAAAACGCAATGTGCAGAGGCCGAAAATGGGCAAAGGGTAGGGGGCGGCGGGTGGGTGGGGCTTCAGCAATATTCAATGTATAAGATGCACCACAATTTTCACCCACTTTTGGGTGGGGAAGTGTGTCTTATACTCTGAAAAGTACAGTACCTGTAATCACTTTTAAAATCCTACATACTGGGATATATCAAGGAACTTCCTTTCCATGTTCAGTTCAAACAATAAGGGAAGACAGGTTCTCTACATGTACTTGGACAAGAAAAGCTCATGATTTATAAACACATTCCCTCTTGCATAGAACATTCAATCTCTACTCTCCTATTGTATTTCAATATTGAGCCCTAAACTGTCTTGGCTCTATAATGAATTTGTATTACATTAAAAATTATGATATTATAAGAGGATTTTTAAGCACGAAGATACTCATTTATGTTGAATACTAAGCAGAGAGATACTGTATTGAAAAAAATCTTACCCGGCCAAATGGTTCGAAGATTCCACGAAGCATATCTTCAGTTATATTGAAATGTAATGAGCCTACATAGAGTCTCATGGGGCCTGCACTTCCCTTTTGTAAGTTATTAGCCATTGCTGCTGCTCTGTTTTTCTCTGCCTAAAAAAATTATATACATAGGAAGCACTATATATTACTATATACAGTAGTATAAACTATGTTGCACTCTACCAGGAAACATTTCTATGTATGTCCAAAATCCAAAACTTTCTCAGTTATATAAGCTATATAAGCTAGAGAACAAAAACATTTATATTTGAGAGCTATCTGAAAACTAACACAGCTGATACTTTTATTTTACTTTCAAGATTTTGTTCTATTTTCTGCTTAAATTTTTTGTCATATAAACAGTCTTATTATTTGTTTGGCATCAAAAGTTAAAGAAAATCATGAAAACTAACTGAAAAGTACTATCTTTGTCTTTCATATTGAGAAGTTACACAGGATAATGTCTACTGCAAAATTAACCTAAACCCAATTTCAGGATAATACATAGTTCCTAGAATTTTCCAGCAACCTTTGAATCCTTACTTCCTCCAGATAAAAAAATTGCTACTGATCTATTAATGTTGTCTTCAAAATAAGACAGGCTCCTCATCTCTTCTAAAGAGACTGGAAACTACCTGTCCTTTCATAATCTTATTTCTCACAAAATGCAGAATGTTAAGCCAGGTCTACTGGATATAATCAGCCAAGATGGAAAAGGATTAAGATTATCAGTGACATCGCCACCAATTTGCAAGTATGGTGTAATCTAGGATCTCATAAACTATTTCTATCAGTCATAACAGGCAGCTGGGGTTTCAATTAAGAGGTTTTGAATAATCATGAATATAATACTGATAGTTTTAATAATGTTAACTATATAGAAACAACACATTAAGCAATATGGTTAATGAAGAATCATTTAGTCTTATCAGATCAAGCCTTATCTATTAGCACTAAGAAAAGAATTCAAGTCAAACTTACCTGAGATGCTTGTACAATAATTGGCACTCCCAACACTCGCTGTCCAGTTAATCCAATGGCCAAAGGAACTGAGCTGACATCAACGAATTCTACATAAGCAATTCCTTTTGAACGTCTTGAATTTCTATCTGATATCATGCGTACATCACGGACCTAGAAAAAAAATTGAAGTATTGTTTTATTTGGTTGAAAGCTTTAATCGATTTAATATGTATATACCACTATAAAATCAAACCACTACCTGAAAATTTTCATATCTGATACAGGATTACTTAATTTTCTGAGATTTTAACAACAGATTCCATCCACATAAGAAAACTTATCTATTTTGCATTGTATATGCACACCAGGAAGCTTCCAAGAGTACACAATATATATTGTATGCATATACATTACATTACATTAATACATTACATTACATTACAATAATAGTTAACAGTTTAACACTTTTAAATAAGTGGCTTAACACTTTTAAATGTTTTTAACTGGTTTGTCATTGTTTTTTAATTACGGGGCCAAATTTATATATATCTTTTTAATAGTATTTTAATGTTTGTAGTTTATGTTTTTATTTGGCTGTACACCGCCCTGAGTCCTCAGGGAGAAGGGCGGTATATAAATTTAATATAAATAAAAAAAAAAAATCATACAAGCTAGTTTATATATAAATTAAGTATCTTGATACATAGACGACTTTGTAATTTTCTCAGGAGGCTGGCACTGGATCCCACTGTTCTGGACAACTTTTGTCCAGTTTTCCATCTTCTCTTTTTTTGAGACGGATTCAAGCCCAGATATGGGACAGAGCTCTGGCAAGAGCTGGCAAGAGCAGTATGAGGGTAGTACATCCATTGAAGCTCTTCTTGACCACTTAGCTGCCTTTGATACCATCAACCATGGTATCCCCTTTGGGGTAGGTTTTGGTGTTGGGAGCTGGTGAATTTTGTGGAGAGGCTTTGAGAAGCTGGGTGGGGAGCAACAGGCTTCAATTGAAACCTGGTAAACAGACTGGCTATGGGTAGGTAGTTCCTCTGTACCTGGGGGTTTGCCATCTTTGGGTTTGCAGAGGATAGCACTGCTCTAGACAAACCCAGTACCTAATCTTGGGGGGGGGGGGGGGGGGTCTTCCTGGATTTATGACTTCTGCTCAAGGAGCATGTAGCTGTCATGTCTAGGAGGGCCTATGCTCAACTTCAAGGTTGTACACTGACTATGCACTTTCCTAGACTGAAAAGCTAGTCTTTCAGTCACTCATGCCCCTACTCACTTCCCAGATGGACAAGTATAATGTGCTGTATATGGGTATACAGCATGGGAATACCCTTGAAGAGTATTCAGGCGCTGCAACTGGTGCAAAATGCAGCAACATGAGCAGTTTTGGGTGCCCCTAGAATGGCACATGTAAACGAGCTGCACTGAATGCTAATTTTCTTATGGGTACAATCCAAGGTATTAGTTATCACCTTTAAAGTCCTTCAAGGTATGGGACCAGAATACCTGAGAAACCGTCTCCTCCCTCCCAAGCAGGGAATGCATGCTGTATATCCTGTCACTCGAGGAGTTTCAACTAATGGGATCTAGGAAAAGGACTTCTCAGCTGTCTACCCTATGGAACATCCTACTCCAAAGGCGAGGTGAGCCTCTACTCTTCTAGTTTTCTAGAAGAATGTTAAGACCTGGCTTTCCAATTAGCATGGTGTCAGGCACGAAATATCAAGACCACAAATAAATTTCCAATTAAATTGATTTATTGCTAATGATGTCCATGCACAGCAATCTATGGTTAGCACTATCTCGGTGCTAGATAAACGCCAACAGCATTCAGGAAAAGATGGAGTTAGTTGATTTATGGCTACACAGACACTTTAGGGTGATTCTTCTTTTGACTGCCATCAGTTTCTGCCGTTCCTTCTCCTACACATAGATATAGGATGCAGTCCTGGGGATGGCTGGTGGTCCAAAGACTCTTCTGCTGCCTTATTAATCTCCTAACAATCTTTGAATTTTTAACCTAATTTATCTTCATTTGCGCATTTTAACCCATTTTAACTGTTTTTAAACTATGCTTTCATTCATGTATTAATATGGTTTTATTATGCTATTGTAAATTGCCCAGAATCACTTAGGTGAGATGGATGATGTAGAAATTTAATAATGAATAAAATAAACATCTCAGAACAACCCGGAAGGCATTAAAAGAACTGTCAAGAGTTCTTCATATCACACCTTTCCTACAGTAGAGAAAAATTCTTCCAGGTCTCTTGGCCTAATTCTCGCCGCAAGCTGCATGCAGAATACTGTTCGAGCATCCCGTTCCTCTGGAGTAAGATTATCAATAGGCTCTCTGAAAAACAGTAATTATTATTGATATTATTGTATCAATATAAACACATTTGAACAAGCTAGATTTGACCAGATTTGATTTTTACATTGTTAAGATCACTTGTATTCAAACACAGATAAAGATTCATTAAACTTTCAGAATCAGGAACATAATTTCAGTCTCCACTGTTTTTTCTCTGAGCAATATATTTCCTGAGCATAATTATCTCCCTTGTATTTTCACATGGACTATATTGCAAATGAAGTGAAAAGGACAGAGCTTTCCTGGACATCTTCCTATTTTAGCTTCACTTGAATGCTTTTAACTCTTGCACTGGAACATGGTGATAGCCAATGCTAAGCTCTCATGCCTTCTCTGTTGCAGAATCTGCCTCTGGAATAGCATTTCCCTGGAGGTTTGACTTGCCCTGATCCTGCCATCTTAAGATTCTGAACCCCTAGCTTTCCCCAGATATTAATTTAGGGAACTATGTGCTCTCTGAGGGAAATGTATTAACATGCTGGTTAATTAGCTCATTTTGCTTTCATTGTATTGGATATGCTTTAAACTTATACACTGCTCAGTTGACAAGTGACCTATACATTTAATAAATAAATATTCAACATGCAAAATATGCATATGAAAAGACAAATAAGAGTATGGAACAAGGAACTAGATAGAACAAGAAATTTTGGCTATCTTTAAGCAAAAACACCTGTGACTAAGGGATACCTGCAGTTTCAATGGATATACAGCTGGGCAAAAAAGTATTTAGTCAGCTACCAATTGTGCAAGTTTTCCCACTTAAAAAGATGAGAGAGGCCTGTAATTGACATCATAGGTAGACCTCAACTATGAGAGACAAAATGAGAAAACAAATCCAGACAATCACATTGTCTGATTTGGAAAGAATTTATTTGCAAATTATGGTGGAAAATAAGTATTTGGTCAATATCAAAAGTTCATCTCAATACTTTGTTATATATCCTTTTTTGGCAATGACAGAGGTCTAACGTTTTCTGTAAATCGTCACAAGGTCGGCACACACTGTTGCTGGTATGTTGGCCCATTCCTCCATGCTTTGGGGCTGTTGCTGGGCAACATGGACTTTCAACTCCCTCCAAAGGTTTTCTATGGGGTTGAGATCTGGAGACTGGCTAGGCCACTCCAGGACCTTGAAATGCTTCTTACAAAGCCACTCCTTCGTTGCCCGGGCGGTGTGTTTGGGATCATTGTCATGCTGAAAGACCCAGCCACGTTTCATCTTCAATGCCCTTGCTGATGTAAGGAGGTTTGCACTCAAAATCTCACGATACATGGCCCCATTCATTCTTTCCTATACACAGATCAGTCATCCTGGTCCCTTTGCAGAGAAACAGCCCTAAAGCATGATGTTGCCACCCCCATGCTTCACAGTAGGTATGGTGTTCTTTGGATGCAACTCGGCATTCTCTCTCCTCCAATCACGAGTTGTGTTTCTACCAAACAGTTCTACTTTGGTTTCATCTGACCATATGACATTCTCCCAATCCTCTTCTGGATCATCCAAATGCTCTCTAGCAAACTTCAGACGGGCCCAGACATGTACTGGCTTAAGAAGGGGGACACGTCTGGCATTGCAGGATCTGAGTCCCTGGCAGCGTAGTGTGTTACTGATGGTAGCCTTTGTTACGTTGGTCCCAGTCTCTGCAGGTCATTCACTAGGTCCCCCCGTGTGGTTCTGGGATTTTTGCTCACTGTTCTTGTGATCATTTTGACCCCACAGGGTGAGATTTTGCGTGGAGCCCCAGATCGAGGGAGATTATCAGTGGTCTTGAATGTCTTCCATTTTCTAATTATCGCTCCCACAGTTGATTTCTTCACACCAAGCTGCTTGCCTATTGCAGATTCAGTCTTCCCAGCCTGGTGCAGGTCTACAATTTTGTTTCTGGTGTCCTTCGACAGCTCTTTGGTCTTCACCATAGTGGAGTTTGGAGTGTGACTGTTTGAGGTTGTGGACAGGTGTCTTTTATACCGATAACAAGTTCAAACAGGTGCCATTAATACAGTAATGAGTGGAGGACAGAGGAGCCTCTTAAAGAAGAAGTTACAGGTCTGTGAGAGTCAGAAATCTTGCTTGTTTGTACGTGACCAAATACTTATTTTCCACCATAATTTGCAAATAAATTCTTTCCAAATCAGACAATGTGATTGTCTGGATTTGTTTTCTCATTTTGTCTCTCATAGTTGACGTCTACCTATGATGTCAATTACAGGCCTCTCTCATCTTTTTAAGTGAGAGAACTTGCAAAATTGGTGGCTGACTAAATACTTTTTTGCCCCACTGTATACTTTAAGTATAGGCACCTCACCTATTTACAACATTATAAAAATATTTTTAACTTCAATGTACTTTAATTGATCTCCCATCCTCAGAAAAAGAGTTTTCTAACTTGCTTTTCTGAAATATATACATATATGCATGGTAGCAACACCAGTCCAGAAGAATTCCACTGCCAATTATCTCTACACTCACACAGTATGTTTTCTAGCACACTGTCTTTATAAACATAAATCCACATACATTGCAAGAGCAGCCAATCACACAGAACAGAATTTTTTAATGACAAATCAGTGTAGAATATAAATGTGTAGAACAGTCAATATGTTATGGAAATTTCAACATTAAGCAAGATTCAAATCCCTACCTTACAGGGCTCTTGTCTTTTCTGAAAGGACTTTTGCTCCTAGATCGACGTCTGCTATAAAAAAAAACATGCACGGAATTATGAAGGGAATAAATATCAATATAAACCATTAAATCCATCATTAAAGAAAATAAGACAAAACCTTATTTTCATGCTGTGTGGCAAGCCAATTTTTCCTCTCATGGCACTATTGAACTTGGGACCAGAACTAGGATTAAAGAAAAAAACAGTGTTATATACAGTCTTTATCATTCTGTTTGACATTTACCATTAAGAGATATATTCTTATTAGTATCATAACCACTACACTGAATGGTTGTGAAATAAAACTGTCATGCTGATTTAATTATATTACAACTGAAGTTTCTAAAATTCTCAAGCTAAAAGTTTTGCTATTTATTTACTCTTAAAGAAACCTAAAACAATAATTTCACACAACATACTAGGGGCTTCTGTAACGGCCTCTGAATCGACGTTCTCTGCTTCTTGAACGGCTGCGTCTCCGTTCTTTACTTCTACTGCGCTTTCTTTCTCGACTCTTGCTTTTCTTTCTTTCACGTTCACGGCTTCGTTTGCGGTCCTTGCTTCGGCTTCTCTTCCTATCATGACTACGACTTCTGCTCTTGCTTTTTTTCCTCCTGAACAGGACAGATTTAAAAAATCAGTTATGTTTTCAAAGAGGAAAAACATTACTAACATTAGGCCATATGAAATAAGATTAGGTGACTTGAAAAATATGTCAATTTTAAATGAATATTACACAATATTTTAATGAATATAATAGCAATCAATTATACAACTACCTGTAAATTTCACAATTAAACATATTTAAGGTTAAAAGCAAAACCATTTAGGTGAAAAATGTATTTCAAACCAAGTGAATATATTGCTGCTTTTATCTTTACATTTCTATTTCCTTAAGTTTTCTGTCACAAAAGAGTTTTTTAAAAATTGCAAATAATTTTACCTACCAAGTTCCTTTCTAGGAAATTCAGCTTCATAACTGTATCTGCATTGTTCATTTAATGACACTGGTTTTTCACTCTACTGCCTGTGTATTGTTAGATATGCTCCAAATGGCCACTGGAGCCAGTGGCTTGGATCCAAAGGAGCCCTTCCACTAGAGGAAAGCCTCTTCCACACACAGAAGGGCTGTTTCCAACCTAGCAGAAGAGCATTACGTGAGAAATGCGAACCAAAATTGAGGTAAGATATTTGATTTATATACTTTAGATCTCCTTATACCCACAAATTAATTCAATAGCTTAGCCTCATATTCAGTGTCCTCACATTAGAAATACCTTCCCATATATTTGCTTTAATGGACTGGATATTTTTTTCCATGAAGAATTAATCAAACACCACTAATGTTTCTTTGGCTCATAATTATCTAGATCCAAATCAGGTTTTTTAACTCCTATCGTTAAGTATGTGTTATATAAATGCATCATTTTACTAACAAATATTGGTTAATTAGAATACTCGCAAATACTGCTAAATTTAACTTTATTAATACAAACTTCAATATGAATGAAAATTGTATGTTTTATAAACATCTCAATGGTGATGACATAGATATTAGTGGAACAGCTTGCCTTCAGAAGCTGTGGCTCCTCCATCAATGGAGGATTTTAAGAAGAGACTGGACAGCCACTTGTCTGCAATGGTAGAGGGTGTTCTGCTTGTGCAAGAGAAATTGGGTTGGACTACAAGACTCCAAAGTCTCTTCCAACTCTGTTATGTGTTAAAACCATTTTTTAACATAATTCCTACAAGTCTGACCAAGATGCAAAACAGCACAATTCTAATGTAAATTCTAGATATACTAATGTACTAGATATACTAATGTAATTTAATAGTTCCTATAATCTAAATATTCTGTTTTCAGTAGAATAAATCTCCCAGTGAACACAAAAATATATTTCCAATTCCAACAGATACAGCAGGGAAGATTAAAAAATAACTAACAATACAACCATGATATAGGCTCAACCACACAGCTGGGATCTAAGGCTCAATAATAAAATCGGTTTTCAAAGTTTTGAACATACAGCAAAATCAGGGCAAGTCTAATCTCTTGGGCAGGGATTGGCAATTAATTTTTCCTGAGGGTCCATGTAGAAATTTGGACTGTTATGGAGGGCCAAATCAATAGGCTGAACTTAATTCTGCTGGAGGCACCCACATGTTGACGGAGGATGGAGCGCAGAGCCTTGCCTCACCTTGGCTGCTGCTCTTCTGCCATAGAAGCAAAGAAGTTCTTTCTCTCACCACCTGACTAAATGGTCAGCTGGTGAGCGCACTTAGCTTCTTTTCTGTCCACTGCGGCATGCCTGTTTAAAATTTATTTTCTAATTTACAACTGATGCAACTGGACAGAGGCAGCCAAAGGGCTGGTTGTGGCCCAAGGGCCATAAAATGCCCAGGTCTGCTCTGGGGGAATAGCATCCCTCTCCTGTGAGATCTAAAAGAAGAGTAAATACAACAGTGAAGAGCCACTTCCACAAGTAACCTAGTTGCAAGCCTTTATAGGTAACTACTAGAACCTTCAATTGAAGTCAGAGGCATACTGGCAATCAATGCAGGCTTGCAGAGCACATGCTGAATAAGAAGCACCTTTAATTGCCCAAACTGCTGTATTTTGCATCAGCTGAACCTTCCAAATGCTCTTCAAGGACAGCCCCATTTAAAGTTCTTTGCACTAGTCCAATAGGGAGGTGACCAAGACATGAGGGACTGTGAGTAGAGCCTCCTGGCTGAGGAATGGATGCTATGCAAGCTATGCAAAGGTTCTCCTAGTCATGGCTGTCACCTTTTCTTTGAACTGGAGGAGGACCCCGAATTGTCCACAGGTTTCGCCTGAGGTAGCGCAACTCCATCCAGAACAAAAGATGGAAAGTCTCCCAAACTAGCAGAGGGACCCACTCTATCTCCCCAAGTCTGAGGTGAAGCCTGTATTTTCCCATCCAGATCAAATAGAGTTTGGCCAAATAAACGATGAATTCTGTTCTAGGTCAAACAATTTAGAGCAAAAGTGCAAACAAAAAATAGCACTTCATCTTATTTTAGTGCTTTAAAACAGAGTCCCCAACCCCCAGAAAGTCCATGGACCAACATCAGTCCGTGAAATACCAGAAACCAGTCCATGCAAACAAGCGAAGTCCCATCCACGGGATGCAGGCAGCACACAAAACCACACCCCCTCCATTCCGCGGAAAAACCTCTCTCCAAGAAACCAGTCCCTGGTGCCCAAAAGGTTGGGGACCACTGCTTTAAAATGTTTATACAAGTAGCCCAAAACTTACAAGAGTTCATTTAGTGACTGTTCAAAGCTACAACGGCCCTGAAAAAAGTGACTTATGACCATTTGTCACACTTATGACAGTTGCAGCATCCCCATGGTCACATGATCAAAATTTGAATGTTTGGCAACTGGTTCATATTTATGATAGTTGTATAGTGTCCTGAGGTTATGTGATCATCTTTTGTAACTTTCTGACAAGCAAAGTGCAGAAAGTGCAGTTAAGTGAAGACAGATTCACTTAACCGTGTTACTAACTTAACAATTGCAATGATTCACTGAACTGTGGCTAAAAATGGGGCAAAACTCACTTAACTAATGAAGTATTTTCAACCCCATGAAAAAGCTTCTACACAAGACACGGAGAACCCAAGTCCCATGCTGTGGCCCTAAAACTTCCTGTGACTGATTAAAACTAACAGCTATGTTTTTGAACATTGTGAAACAGATATATCACAATTTAAAACTAAAAATCATGAAAACACTGTACAAGATCCCTGTTGATTACATATTGTCATGGGCTCATACCCTGTTTTCCCCAAAATAAAGACATCCCCTAATAATAAACCCAATCTGGTTTTTGAGCGCATGGCAATAAGGCCAAGCGCTTATTTCGGGGTTCAAAAAAACATAAGACAGGGTCTTATTTTCGGGGAAACACGGTAGTTACTCTGTGGTCTTCAACTATTTTCAAAAATGATATAGTTCCAAACTTTGGGGATTATTATATTTGGAATTTTGAGATATATAAGCACTACTGCAATTGCCATGAAAGGTATACTCAATCACAACCTATAATTAATGACGATAAAGCACCAACTTGTATTAATCTACTACTTCATGTGGACTGTGCAGGGTCCATAAGAACTTTGACTTACAATGATAGTACTGGAACTTCCATCACTAACCAATTCATTTAGTGCATTGTGCCCGATTTTACCTGTTGCTATTTCATTCCATAGGGCAGGAAAAGAATTGTCTTGTACAATACTGGTTTTATAGAAAGTGGCTCAATCACCCCTCTCCCTTTGTTTCACAGTGCCATTTTACAAGAAAAGCTACTTTTTAATTTTGTGTTGCTTAGCCTAAATGAGAGCTATTTTCTGCAATAGAAAGCCTTCATCCAAATACCTATGTTTGACTTCGAGAAAGTGAAATAATTAATCATAATGGAGAAGCCAAGCAAAACTAATATCCTGCCAGATGGCAAAAAAAATATTTAAGTTATGTAGCCTGCAGTGTCACCAGTTTTGAACTATATATTCTTTACCAAAGGTTCTGGGTCTTTATATAATTTATAACATGTACATTCATTGTTTAAACAGGTTTCTATAGGATTTTTTTTTCTAATGAGGAAGAACTTAAACCAAGTTGACACAAAGTAAGTAGTAATTTTTCTTTTTCATAATTGGTCCTAAGAAAACAGTAGATAGATAGATAGATAGATAGATAGATAGATAGATAGATAGATAGATAGATTACAAAAACAATGGCTCCTAGTCTTTTGAGACCAATGAGCAGACATGTCATTTTGATGTTCAGAGATGGATGCTACAATGGGTGTAACTTGCCACCTTTATCAGAAAGCAAACTGTGTGTTGCTTACTACCATTCTCTGTACTTCTTTGCAAATACTGCCAACTCTAATAATATTTTTCTCTTTTTTGGGTAGGTAGGCAAAGCATTGATTACAGCTACCAATTCCTTTTTATTTCTAGAAAGCATGTGGAGACTACTTAGTATTCGAGGTCGGCTTGGAAACAAAAAACATTTTGGAGCCTGATGCTTTATAGCCATGACGATGAACCTATGGCATATGTGCCAGAGGTGGCACGCAGCGCCCTGATGGCACGCGAGCCGTCGCCCCAATTCAGTTCCGCCACACATGTGTGCTTGTCTCCTGCCAGCTAGCTGGTCTTGGGTCTGTGCTGCGTGTCTGTCGGCCGCGTGCGGAGGGGGCTGCACGCGCATGGCACACGCGTGGGGGCTGCACATGCCTTGCATTTTGGTGGTTCGGTCATGCGTGGAGGAGCACGCTTTGGGCACTCAGTCTGGAAAAAGTTAGCCATCACTGCCTTATAGCATGCCAGCTTCCTTCCTCACTCCATTTTTTAGGAGCAATCTCACACATTCTGGCAACACTTGTCTTGAATTTAGTTGTCAGAATTTTAAAAATCACTACTTTATTTTCTACAATATGGATATTACCTACATTTCCTATAATATAGATTTTTTAAAGGCCTTAATTGAATGATGTACAGGAACAGTATTTATCAAAAAAAGTATTGCTAAATACAAAAAATATTTAAAAAGAACAGAGAACAATAATGAATATACCTTCAAAGCCTATGAATGCACACTATGTAAGTAAATGTAAATACATGTTCTATTTTATCACTGTAAAAGCAACTTACCAGACAATTCAACATAAAACAATTAAGACAAAATTTCTTTTAAAAAGAGGATTAAAAATATGGGGAAGAAACTTTTATTGACCACTTTACATATTGGAAATATACTACAAAACTGCTGGAACTGGAATTGATATTGTTTATCCCTTGAATGGAAAACTAATGGAAGCTCCTAAGAATAAAATGCTAAAACAATTATTTTACTTAATTGATTGTCAAAAAGGAAAAGGAAAAATATAGTAAAATATGACATGGTTAAATTCATTAAGACGTTTTAACATCAAAGGCACTGAACAAAAGGTCTTAAGCAAGTAAACACATTATAAAATCTCTATCTTTAAACTATTGTAATAATAGTGTAAGATAAGGTAACATTTTGAAGGTAACATTTAACTTCAACTCAGTACTGTTATGATCTAATTATACAACTAATGGAACAGAAATATCAATACTTTGTTAATTTAATGGCCTACAACTCCAAGCCTCTTTTGATTTTTCCAAAGGAAAAGAAAAAACTTTCCTCCACTCAAAATAAACAGCAAAGATGCATAACATCTTCCTGCCAAGATAATATTTAATAAACAGAGGAATTTTAACTAATCAGTGCTGGTTTACCAAGCTGGTACAAAATTGCAAGGAAATACAGATAGTCCTCACCTTACAATCATTCATTTAATGACCATTCGAAGTTGCAACTGCAATGAAAAATGATTGATGAGTTTTTCACACATGAGACTGTTGCAGCATCCCCATGGTCATTTGATCAAAATTTGGTTGCTTGGCAACTGGTTCATATTTATGGTTACAGTGTCCCAGGGACGTGTGATCCACCTTTTGCAACTTTCTGACAACTAAAGTCAATGGGAAAGCCAGATTCACGTAACTGTGTTACCCATTTAACAACTGCAGTGATTCATTTAACAACTGTGGCAAGTAAGGTCATAAAATGGGGCAAAAGTCACTTAATAACTGTCTTGTTTAGCAACAGAAAATTTTGCTCAATTGTGATCTTAAGTTGAGGACTACCTGCACAACCCAATTTGGTTTAGACCAGTGGTGTCAAACTCAAGGCCCGTGGGTTGAATCTGGCCCATGGGGCCAGCCTGGAAATAGAAAAGGACCAGTCCACAGTGCCTCTGGCAGGCAAAACAGGGTGCGGGGGGGCCACAGGTGGGTCCCCGTGCCCCATTTTCGGCCTGGACAGCCTCCAGCACTCAGCTGGCCAAAACGGGACAGGGGGCCCACACGCTCCCCCTGCACCCCATTTTGGCCGCCAGAGTGCTGCAGGAGGCGTCCGTCCCATCTCTCTCCCCACCCCCGGCCTGCAGAGAACTAGAGTGCTGATCCAGCCCTCAAAGAAATCCAGTTTGGAACCCCTGATTTAGACCAGTGTTTCTCAACCTTTTGCCAATTTCTTCTGTCTTGGGAATTCTAAGAGTTGAAGTCCACCCACCTTCAAGCTGCCAAGCTTGACAATCACTGATTTTGACAGATGAAAATATATACCCAAATCTGCACACATTCCCCCATTTCAAATAAAATTATAAAATTATAGGAGTAGGAAATGCTACCATCTATTAGAAAACAAATAAAACTAAATAATGTTGGCTGCTCTTCAGATTTAGGCAGATTTCACAGGACAAGGGCAAATCAGAATCTACATAAATTTGTAACATAAAAGAAACTCAAAGAGGTCAAAGTCTGCAAATGCACTGCCAAATCTATTTTACAATTTATCACTGTTAATTATATTTGTTTTCACATACAGAATAAACTTAATTCAAAGTATGAGGTATATGAACGGAGGAACCTAGGATCAGATTTGTATATTCTACAAATGTGGCGTAGTAGTAGTTAGATTTTTAGCCTCTACAAAAGCATTATTTCACCATTATTATAACTACTTTTTCTCAGCCACAAAGCTACTTATCTTTCTGAACTGGGTCCTTGACTTTCCCAGTGTACAGGATAAGTAACTAAAGATGCATTAGCAACCTTAGTTTAACCGCAGAGCTCCAAAGTAAAAAAAAAAAACTGTCTTAACAAAAAAAAAAACTTGTAATGGAAGACAAGCAAGTTACTGGGATTTGAGTTAATGCTTTCTGTAATAACTTCCAACATTATGAAATAATTAATGCCCTGTTTAAACTAGTTTATGTCTATTTCTCAAAGTGAAACTAGCCTACACTGGGAATAAAACCATTCCATTATATTTTGAAGAGTAAGAAGCTCTATTGTATTCTGAACTTCTACAATTAAATGTTTACTTTAGCTGGAGATTTGCCTATAAAAATTTAGTAAATTATTTCCCTTCATCTTTAAAGCACAGAAATATTTTTTTTAAAAAAAATAAAGCAACATTTATTCCAATATAGTTATATGGCCTGCAAGAAAGATACACAATTGAAGGAGCTGAAGGAAAGAGTGGGGTGTTAAACTTTCTACTATGAAAGTCAGAAAACCATCATAATTTCAAGTTGAGAGTTATTAATATTTACCTCAAAAAGCAATAAAACTATTACTGTAAAAGCTCAGTTTTCTAAATGGACACTCAGTTGGTGAATTTCATATGCAAATGCAAAATGTGAATTTGGACTTTTTCAATGTTCATATCATCTACATAATTTTGTAATCATTTCAACTATGTAAAATGTACATATAAATACGTTTGAGTTAGAGACAATCCTCCCCCTTCAATTAGCTTCATGAAATTGAGATTATGTTGTATTGTAAATGTTTTCTATCCTGAAAAAATGGTCTTTTGTTTTGGAGAGAAGGGGGGGACAAATGCTGGGAAGGATTATGTGAAAATGAAAACATTCAAATGTTTTCTTGCTACTTTTTTCCTACTATCTTAACCAAACTGAAAAGTGAATTACAAAAACTGAAGAAGGGATGTTAGACATCCAAAGTTATCAATCAAAAATGTGAATGCTTTATTAAGCAGAAGTACGTATTTAAAGAGCCAGCAAATACTTACTTCTTACTTCGCTCTTCATGTCCATTGGCACTGCTCAATTTGTTCTCATCCTAAGCAGGGTTGATAGAAGAACATCATGAGGACGAAGTGGAAACATTTCAAGTGGTCAAAAGGGTAATGGGGACAGGGATAAGAAAATACAAAACAAAAATTTAATACTAAATTTTACATTCAATATGGAATGCTACTAATTAAGGTAGACTTTTTAACCACTTTGCTGCTTACATTTAAGTCATACAACTATAAATAGAAAATTACTATTTAAAAATGATTTAAATTGTACAAACTTTCTTACAATGAAATAAAACCATCCTGCAGTTTCCAGCACTGAAGTGGTTAAATGATAAAATATAAACAAGAAATATCAAGTTTAAAAGCACATTCATATGCTATAATCCCTTTTGACCAATACCAAGGCTATATTTCTGCCTAAGCCCCAAGTGACCAAGCTAGCAGCCAGCCACTATCGATTTCCTGTGACCGATGCCATTCCTGAGATCTTCGCCCATTTTCGTTGGAGGGTTGGGACTGTAAGAGCTTGATGCCACCTCTGTCACACATCTCGCCCTGAAGCAAACAGGGATTCACACTGCTTTAGTAATGTCGACTCCCAAGTCATTCATCAAAAATCCAACCAGTCCAGCCTAAATATTTCCTATTTCCAAACCTGTTTACATGGAAAATATCCATGTTAAACTAGCATACAATATACTTAACATTACAATTTATATTCATTTCAAAATTTTACATAAGTACTAATTACATACTAAAACATGAACATTTAAAAGGTTACAACACTTTTCCAAATCTCATACCGAAGAGCTGCACTAAATATACTCCAAAATCAACTAACAGTTGCTGTTATGTTTATTGTAGTTATCACACCAGTTACACCATGAGTTCAACTGCACATTAAGTTTTAAATGTATATATATATATATATATAAATTTGTGAAGCCAGTGCTACTGCATGCATAATTTCATAGTTTTATGAAGATCTGGTGAAATCTATATATATTTGCTCCTATTTAATTCTGAAGCTAGGTACTCAGTACTCAGAAGCGCAGAAAGGTAAAGATTTCTAATAAATTACTAGATAAAAGAGTACTCTGTCACAATGAATGTAGTTTGAAATATATTTCATGTTTACTATGATGTGAACTATTCAGGGATCCAAGAATTTTGGAAACAACTTGCACATAACACTTTGATTACTGTCTGGTGTTGCTAAAAGATTAATAACCCATCCTTTAAATAAAAAAAAAAAAAAGCTGTAACTCCTCTTGCATTAATAAGCAGACTAAAGATTTGCTTGTCATGAACTTAGGGAAAAAGTTATTCTTGGAACCCTGCTGTTTGCCCAAACCATTGCATTCACCTTCTTGGTCTATCAAAATTGAAGTGGTAGTCTTTAGGAGTGCTTTTGTTCGTTTGTTTGCTTTACCTAGGGGGACCACGGTACAGCGATACGTCACTCAATTACTACCTTATGATTGACAGTTCACACTGGAATCAAAGGTGAATTCATGGGAGTAGAGGTGAGATATCGTTAGGCAAGTCTACAAAGAGAGATAGATGGGCATTTATTCATCACGCTGAAGTGAAACTACTGCACAATATAATTACATTAACAGCATTTAGTTACTGGTAAGATACACGTAATGCATGTCCAATAAGATAAATCATGAGGGCTCCAGGGATGTTAGTTTATAGTTCAGCAGTAGTTTCATGAATAATGCTAAATGAATATTGCTAAAGAACTTGTTAGCATATCTTCTCACCTTCTTAAAGGGGGCTTCAAGCATTGCTTCAATATCAATATCATCAGCCATTTTTCAGGACACCTAGAAAAAAAATAACAAGATCCTTTAATCAAGAATCTACTTCGGTATTTGTGATCAATTTAAGATTTAGTGGTACCACATTTCCAAAGGATGTTGCTCTAGAAATATGTACTAAGTACAGCTAAACTGAACTTATCCATGTATTTAGTACTTTTCTTTCAAAGAATGAGTCAGTTCTTATCTTAGAAAGTACTTCATAAACATGTACTCTACACTTTTTTTTAATGAAAAGTAGATTAAGAAAATAAATTATGTGATTACCAATTTTTTTTAAAAAACCACAACATATTATCTTAATCTACTGTTGAATTTCTATCTGTAGATTTCACAAAATTATTGCTTCATGTAGCTCATATTGCAACTCTGGTATAGAAAGTCAGCTTCTTTGTTCAATACCAAACCTAAATTTTAATCATGAGCAAGCAATGCAAAGGATACAGGTCTTAAACAGCCCAAAAATCCTGTAAAGTAGATAATGATTTTTAAAGTCTGATCAAGTTTCTATCTTTAACCACTGGGATTTGTGAAACTGTGCTCTTGGTGGTGGTACATGTATGTTCTTCTAAGTAAACAAAATTAATGTTCATTATCACTTTTGGTAAAGTCTAAATGGTTCCTTACTTGAAGAGTCTATTCATCTAACATACTTCCTTGAAATTTATTTCAAATGTAACTCATGTGATGCTATTGCCTTACCTCCAAGATGTGGGAGAAACATCCCTATGATGGAAAAAAGCTCATTAGAGCTTCAGATTGGAAGTTCCTCATGAATTTGATGATTTCCTAATTCCCCGAAATCTGCCATGAATCATTGACTCCTTGGGTCAAAAATTCGAAACAGATTAGTCAAGCTATCTTAATAACCACTTGTATGGAATTAGTATAGATTCTCAAATGCAAACTTGTAATATAAGCTTCCAAGTTTGTCATAACAATTATGACCAAATATTTCAGTGAAATGAAAAGGTTACAAGTGGCAATTACTGTATATAAGATGAAACCAGAAAACATTTCCAAGTATGGAAATTGAAATACAGATGTGCATATTATCTTGCTTTTTACTACTACATTTTGAGAAAATAGTGTAAAGACAGAATGTGTGATGAAATGCATGCTCATTATTGAATTCAGGAAATAGGAAAAGGAGATCTGTCTTCTGTTACAGCAACAATTATATTTCTATTCAGATCTCCTATATAATGTACCATTTCAAACTATTGTAACACTTTACTGTTAACAATTTATAAAAATTGCTGTAACAATTTTTCACCTTTTTCAAACACTAAAAATGCATATGACACGTATACCAAAGTGATTATAAAATCAGCAGTATTGCGGAGTTATTTGGATCCAGAGTGAGCGACATTTGAAGAAATGTGGGGACACAAAATGTATTCATTGGAAATGTATTCATTTCACTCCCAGGAAAATACGATTGAGTAAACAAATATTTTATTCAGACTGTCTGGTTATTGTGAGGCCCATAAAAAGGCACAACAAACCCCATGTAAAGGCACCAGCAAGCCTTCTTACATTTGAAGATTCATATCTACTTTGGACCCAAATAGTTGCATATTGCTTTAAATTTGCCATTTAAGTCGAGTCCAGAGAATTTCTCAGGAAATCTTTCAATAAAGGTAGAATCCAATGTAATGAAAGAAATATTAAAGTTGCCTCAGATGATCAACTTCTGTGTCATGATACTCAATTTATGGAACTACTGTGCTCATATATTATCTACCTCTGAAACAAATATCTACCAGAAGATATAACTGCTACTGCTATGTAGAAAGCAGTATCTTCAAAAATCCTGTATTTAAGTATCATCATCCAGAATGTCCCATTAAACATTCACAGCCCTATAGGAAGAAAAAAGAAGCAGTACTATGTAGAAAACATTTCTAAGCATGTCACAGAAATAAAATTAGGGATACACTTTCAAATTATATCCAGCAATTGATTAAATCTGTAGCAAATAACTTCACACTGGCATATTTGACAGTAGAAATGGTAGTAAGAATAAATATAACTACACAAATCAATAAGTTGCAACACAACTTATTAAGAATCCAAAGGTCATAAACCTATTGGAAAACTAGCAACTAAACCTAGCAAATGTCCCAGCTCTTGATATTTGGATGAAAATATAACTATTTGCAAAAAAAATACTGCTTAAGTTTTAGTATTTGTACATGTAGCAAATTGTGATCTTCTCATACTACATTTTAGGTTGAAATTAAGTACACCTGAACTTAAAAATATTTTCAACACTGTCCTAAGTAATATGGTGAATAAACAGCATGGGATAGGGGAATGTGACTTTAAACAAATACTACAGAGTTTGACACCAGACAATTTAGCGAACTCCCACTAAGGGAAACCTATCCTCAAACAAAAACAGTATTGGAAAATCTGCAATTTTATATATGGAAAGAACAGAACTTACTAAGTATGCCCTAAAAATTTATTATATTTCTCTTTGTTTGAACATATAAAAGTTCCATAAGGTAATCTGACCAACAGACATTATGAATTACAATTTTTAGAGATGTTGAAATAGGCCTACACTACACATAGTGCCCTATATTACAGAGCAGTTCAAAGATAAATTTAAGAGCTTCTCAAGCATTTAAGAGAAATGTCAGTTATTCACAGAAATATGGAAAGAAAGTGCTTGTTAGAAATGCTGGTTTTCATTATAGTAAAAACAGCACAGCAGAAAATCTAGCAATATTATTAGTAGTATAAAACAGCATTAAATAATATGCTCATAGAGAATAGTATCATTTATCCAGTACTGGATCATTTCAATGTCTTTTTTTACAGAATGAGTTATAATTTTAACAGAAAGCAAACATGCGTAAGTATTATAAATTGAATACTTTATGTTTTTGAAAATTAAAAATTAAAAAATGATCTAGTCCAAACAGATCAATTCAAATTACCTAAAATTATCTAAGTAAGCAGGAATATTAAAATATACAGATTTAGTCTCATAACAAAGAAGTCAGAACTCTGATGGTATTCGCTTAAAAGCCTGCTTTCCTAGGTTAAAATATAAATTATGACTTGTATGTTACAGATTATACACTGTAGCTTTTGTACCATATGTGTGCGTGTGTATGTGTGTGTATACACACACACACATATACAGACACACAGAGCAGATATTTATTTTCCATCTATTAAAGATATACTGATCTGACCAATTAAATGCTAGTTTTGCTTCTTGGCAATCTGGCCTTTTAATGTAGAATCCAAACAGTTAATTAAAACAAAACTATATAGATAATGCATTTTCAGAAGCAATATCTAGTTCAACAGATCATAATCCACCATAAAACTTAGCACAGTAATCTACAATTCACACAAGCAAATTCAGGTATAATTCTCTAAAAAGACCTTGCCCCACACCCAAGTTGTAACAAACCACTGTTGAAACTTTTGTGCATTTCAAAACTAGTTTGTGACTTAGTATGCCTAGGTTAACTACAAATTAAAATCAGGTTTTTAAGCAAGGTGGGTTTTTTTTTTCCTTACTAAACACTGTCTAGTTACATGAGTGAAATATTTTCAAACTGTCAAGCAAAAAATACGTACATTTACTTATTTAAAAATATCTACAAAGAACTACACATTTTTGGGAAACAAACCACGTGTACGGATTTAACCTCTGCAGATATATACCGTAGAAAGTTCGTTTCTCCCCCCCACCTGAACATCTTCGGCCCAGTAACTATTCAAAAAAAAAATACCACAGTAGTAAACAGACTTTCTATTCTCCTTCCAGTAGTTATTACGATGGCTCTTTACTAAACGCCCTTATTCTCTCGGGTCATCAGCCTTTCGTTAATACACAACAGCACACACTGCGAAGTTTTAAGGCCCTTCCCGCGAGAATATCTAAAGCAATAAAGAAATAGTTAGGAATCTTGTGGCGAAATATATCCCGATCATAATCATGAGATTCAGGAAAACCTCTACTCCAGGAAACCTTCCGCGCGAAAATAAAAACACCGATTTCCAAAACTAAACCATACCATTCGACTTCCCTCGTTTTCTCCCGCCACCCCCGGGCACCACGTAAGAGGCCTGTACACCCACCCACCCCACAGGAGCTGGGACTTCCAGTCCGGCTGACCAGACCAGAATTAAATCAAAGACAAAAAGAAATGGGCCCGCCACCGAGAAAGCCTAACGCAGACACTCTTTAAGTCTCGCAGAACCTTCGCTGCTATTTCCCCGGAATAGTTCATAAAAGAGAGACGTCAAAAATATGGAAGCTATTACCTGCTCTGCCGGCCTCTCGCTTCTGGCTCAGGTGTTTATGAGGCGGAGGGATACTGCCAGGGCCGTCGTTTGCTTGCTCTGGATCCAAATACGCGTGAGGAGAGGGGTGCTGGCCCTTAAACGAAAAAATTATCTCAGCAACAGGAGCAGGCAAAAAAAAGCTAGACTAAGAATGACCTCGAAAAATCAGTACGAGCAAAGCCAAGGAAGCTTCGCAACAAGAACACACGGACTCCGCTTTAGGCAAAGGCGACTGCTCCCTGAAATGGCGCCCGCCGCGTCCTGATGCTTGTAGGAGGATCTGTGTTGCCGCTATGGGGATGCCCAGACCTTGCTGCACGGGCTCTCGCGAGATTTCCGTACAAATCGATTGTGCGTACTACGAAATTCTCGCGAAGAATGCGTATCTCGCGAGGAAGGTGTTCGAAGAAAGCAAATTCAACAACTCGCAAGAGCGGTACGTCGTTTATCAAACCGCATCCAAAAACGAGGTCTATTCCATACGTGGTCAACATTCTCGCGAGAAGTTGTGTAATTTTGCGCGTCATAAAAGAAGGCAAAAATATTAGGCTCTACGTAGTAGGTGGAATGGGTTGAATTTACGGATGCCAGTTTAAAAAACGGTTGAAAAGGATTATATGTATTTTAAAAATTGTACGTTCTGGGTTTGATAGACTTAATTTTCAACGGTTTATTTTTTTTGAGAATAATGTGATTGTAAATACTGTGAATACATTGCAAATCCTAAATAAGTAATTGCTCAGTGAGACATTCATGGAATTGCACATCGTTCAACTACCCTTAGTTAGGTAAACAAATACTACAATTACATATAAATACAATTTAAATAAATGGGAGATGTTCAACATAAGTTGTTCGCCTGTGTCGAAAGTTAGCATCCACCCCTCTCCTAGAAGAATTAAATAATTTAGGAAATATTAAAAAGGCAGAATATTTCCCTGGATGAGAAAAGGAGAAATATGTTTTTAAAGACAAAGTGTCAAGCTTCCAAGGAACATGTTCCATGAAATAAAATTCAAGGCATCCATTTTCCATTAGAATCTATTTATTAGGAACATATCAAATTGGCAAGGACTTGGTGTAATTCCGACTGACCCAGATCTGGAATTACACCCAATAAAAAACAAAAGACAGAAACCTCCTCTCTGAGTCACAATCTCCAATCAATTCTCAGGCCATCAGTCCGGTGACTCCAAACCCCACCTTCCTCCAGCTGCAGGCATCTCTGTTCCCACGGGAAGGAATGCCACCTAAACATAACATTCCCCCTTTATCTCTATAACCTCCCTCTCAACAGTTTGAGAGTGGCGAGCCTGAAGTAATACTAAATTCCTTTGCTAGCAAACCTACAAGCTAAGAAAAGAATAGACAATAAAAAATAAATACACATGTCATCTTCAGGGTCAACACAAAAAGGACCTCCCTGCAGTTCCCTGCCCCCAGCAGATATTTGGTGCGCATTGACTGAGCCAGGATTAAGACATGACCTCTCAGGGCATAATAGGATTAGCCCTCTACCCATCTAACAGCAGGGTTCCTTGAATTGCAAAATCACCTGGGGACATTACATCAGCCCAAGGTTCCATCAAACTTGATTCAGACAAACATGACTCCACATGGGAGTCTGACTACAACAACCAATAGAATACATGTTCTTGCCACAGGAACAGGAAGCTCAAGCTCAATGCCCAAGAGTGGGTATAAATAATCTTCACTCTCCACTCCATGTGGTCAGCTACCCAGAATCACATGTACTTGGTGGTTTTGCTTCACCATTAAATCATTTTTCCAATCAGCCTTCATGTTTCCAGTGTCTTTCTCCCCACTTGGAACTGAACCCAGATGGATATTTCTTTCAACACCTGAATTATCTATCCATCGACCTCAAAATTGAACAGGAACAAATTTGATTTGATATGGTAGATTAATTTGTTATATTCCATCAAATCGTTATCAACAACCACACAAACTTTCCTCATGATAATCTGTTTCCAAGAGACAAGACCCTTCAAGTATGCCATCAATACACCTATCGTTGCTATAATTGAATCCATCCACCATGCTACTGATGGTCTTCTTTTTCCTAGATTCAGCGGTGAAATCCGCCCAGTTCTATCCGGCTCGCCGAATCGGTAGTGTCGGGAGGCTCCGCCCACCCGCCGGGACGTCATTATGTTCCTTTTTTTACCTTCTGCGCATGCGCATAGCGTGCGTGTGCATGCTCCCGCACACTCCCGTTCCCGAACTGGTAGCGAAGGTAAGTGGATTTTACCGCTGCTTAGATTTATAAGTTACAATATTTCTTTGCCTAATGTGTTTGTATATTATACTTTGAGACTAGCTGTCCTCTAAAGGTGCTTTTTTATTTTCCTTGAAGACGTTTCGTTTCTCATTCAAGTTTTGAACTGAAGAAGCTTCTTGGATGAGAAGTGAAACATCTTCAAGGAAAACAAAGTCCAGTTGCCTTTTGAAAAACCACTTTTGGGACAACCATGACCTGGATGACTAAGAATCTCCATAGACATTTGAAACTAGCTGTTTACACATTGAGTGTGAACTCTGAGTTGATTAATGGTATTCTGAGAAGATAGAAGACTTATTGAACACCAAAGTTCAAAAGCATCAATAGTCTTCTCATTCTGTTTCTTCAAACTCCAGGTGTGAAAAGAGGAGCTGACAAATGGCATCAATACTCCCATGGGACTGGAAGTTATGTTTCTATGAACAATGGAGGATGCTGTGGTGCCAGCACTTGCTCTATGATCTTTTCAAATGCATCTTCTATTGCTCTCAGCTCTGCAAGCCTACATTTGACTCTGTCATAGAAAGCTTTCAGTCCTATAGGAGTATTGATGCTGTTGGAGTAAGAGACAACGAAGTGCCAAATTGTATCTATTATACATTCTGCTAAAAGTTTCTGCTGGAAGTTCTAGAGTTGAAGTCAGGAACTCATAATAACCTCTGCCTTATATTAGTCAGATTTAAGCAATTATTGTGACAATCTCACCCACAGAATCCTCTGTGCCTTGACTGTAGGAATTCTGGTTCAATATGTTTTGCTGCCCAAACTGAACTTTGATGACTTTTAATCTGCACTGGACTTTGACCACACTATTGCTTACTAATTCTATTGTGTCTTGTTCTGTTACTGATCCTACAATGCTAGATTGCTTTGAAAGTACCTGCATAACACAATATTTCTTGTCCACAAGTAGCATGGGTTTAGTTACATACTTATTATAAACATTTGAAGTGGAAATAGAATTATAAACCAAATTATGGTAGTCTAGTAGCATTAGAATTATAACATTTTACTTTATTTAAAAAGTATTCAGACATAAACATTAACCTGGTTGGTCTAATTTTTCCATTAATACCATTTTCCCTCTTCAAAATCCAATGATACACCAAAATCTGAAAATTAATGTGTCAAAGCCCAATGGGCTTCTAATATTATCACAAGTATCCTTTATACATTTATCCATACATTAACCAAGGAGTCATCATACATCCTTTTCTTAATTTTTGCTCGCTAAAGAATTATTGTTAAGTACTCCATTTATTGTCTTGCAGTGTTTACTTCTATTACATACTGCCTTTACCACGTTCAGTAACCAAACTTCAAATTTTTATTCATGCATACCATTCCATGTTCACTTTTATCATATATTTCCTCTAAACCAATAAGTATACATTAAACTTAATTTCTGACATGAACATATTTTTCAATTAGTTGCTGAAGATCTCACCCTTTTGTGACAAAAATACATGTGTTTGCTCAGGCACAGATATGTATAGTATTGGTAAAATCAAAGTTGCCTACGTCTCTAAAAGTTTATTTAAATGGGTTGATTCTACTGCATAATGGCATATATACAAATCATCCAAAAATGGGATTTATGACTCAAGAAGACAATGGGCAGAAGTAGAGCTTTGGTAAAAAGCAGAATTTATATCCTTTCAAGTTATTTTAATCTTCTGTATGAATATGCTACCATAATACCATTTTGGTCTTCCGGAAATATGAAATAGTAAGCTACTTAGACTATTGCAGAATACTTTTATTTATTGAAAATAAATGTTAGCTTTTCAACTCATGAGACCACCTATTACAATGCTTTCCCTCTTCATTCCAACAGAATTAAAAATTATTTTTTTTATCCAGCACAGAAAAAAAACTTAATTGTAAACAGAGTTTAAAGTGTTTACTGTTTAATAGGTTTACTATTCAGTACACTGACAAAAACATTTAAAGGATTTCAAAAGAGTTTGCAATTAGCCCACGAGTAGTACAGAAAGGCAAAACAAAATACATGTGTGCACATGAATATACACACACACACTCACAGATAGAGAGGAGGGAGGGAGAGAGAGAGAGAGAGAACAAAGAACGCTGGAGATCTGTCATACCTTTGCTGACCTCCTCAGAACAGCTGGATTGCTATGGTCTTTTAGAAAAAAATTGTACTACCAACTAGTTTTACTTCAGAATATATAAGGATCAGTGGTGGGTTGCTACCGGTTCACACTGGATCAGGCGAACTGGTACCGGCGGCAGCAGGAGGCTCTGCCCATGCGCCCAGACGCTTCTGCGCATGCGCAGAAGCATTGCGTGCAAGCACCCATGAGCAAATCAGTAGCAATGAGTTTTGAAACCCGCCCAATAAGGATGCATAGAAATGAAACATTGGCAAGATTGCATGACAAACAAATACATATATAGCAAACTTGCTAATTAGTTTCAATTCATTGATGGCTACTAATATTACAGGTAGTCCTTGCCTACCAAATGCCTCATTCAGCAACCATTTGAACTTGCAATGGTGCTGAAAAAATGACTAGTGCCCACATTTACGACCTTTTCAGCATCCCTGTCTCGTGATCACCATTAGTCTTTATGTGTTGTCCTGTACCTGTGTTTTTCTCTCCCCACTTTCCAGCATGGAGAGGAAGATATTACAAGAGAGTAATGGATACTCTGGATTGTTTGTGTAGGTTGTAGGGCATTTGCAGTTCCTATCCCTCAGTACAATCAGAGCTGCTGGTGCCATTGCATTGCTTTTAATATGCATTCTCCATTGTATGCCTGCTTACTTTCCTGTAATCCTTTCATCTTTAATTAATGTAAATGCAAATTTTAATTCCCTTTTTGTTAATTATCTCAGCTACAGGGTAAGCATTCCAAATTATTTCTCACTTAGCAACCATTTTGCTTAAAGACAAAACTGCCAGGCCCAATTGTGGTTGCTAATGGAGGACTACCTGTATTGCAGATAAATAATGAATGGAATGCCACAAGGAATAGTCTTAGCTCCTCTATTCTTCAGTATGTTTGTTCATGATTTGATGAAGAGATTAAATGAGTGCTTCCAATATCAGCAAATGACAAAATTAGAAAGTTTGGACTTTAATTTGTCTTTTAGGGTATTAGTTACAACTTAAGACAAGAACACACATTTAAAACATTATTATTGCCTATCAGGTGAAAACTTGGAGATCTTAATCTTCTTCTTCCAGAGGCTTTCTGGATATACATAATGTAGTTCTGTCACCTGCCTTGATGTGGGATTTTGTAATTCTTGCTGCCTCCAGCTATTTTCTAGGAACTGTCTCATTTGGGTCCCCCTTTCTAACTCTTTCGGTAAGATAGTGGATTTCCACACCGTGTGTTAATTTCTACTAATTTAAAAGGAAAAAAGGAAAATATTAAATGTTATATTCATTTCTTGTCCTTAAAATGTTGAAGCATGTGACCAGAGAAATCAATCTTTACTTCCCCTCCTACTTTTGAGACCAATCTATACTAATTGCATGAGATAAATGAAATTAAACTTTATTAAAATTAGGAAAAGGTAAACATTCAATTTTTACTTTGAGTGATGCATTACAAAACAATCAGTGAAGGAAATAAAAATAGCTGTTACAACGATAAGCAGTATATTAGAGGAATTTACTTAGAAGTAGCTCTATTGCAAAGAGATACCAAGTTGCTGAATTGTTAAGATTGCAAAGGAGCATTGTTGTTTTGTTTTGTTCTAACTCTAATACCAGAGATAGTAAATTGGACTAAAAATTTATAGCCAAAGTAAAAATAATATTATTCAATATTTCTAGTTAAATCCATTATTTCCTAAGATGATCAGATTTCTAAAGTTATAGTCCATTTTCTTGGAGTTTTTCATTCTTTTTCAGACATTCAGGAATGTTGTTGTGTAGCCATGGTAATCAGCTGCTTGGATTCTCATCTGTCCAAGAACTACCTGAAATGTTAAAAAAAAAGTTATTCTAACTGGAGAGGGATAATTAATTTTTTTACATAAGCACTTCTCCCTCACTGGTAGTAGGAAAACCTGCAGTTTGCCTGGCATGTAGTTAACTTAATAATTTCAATATAGTTATAGAGATGGAACAATGGGAATTCCAATGGAAAAATAATATTAAATTTGCTTCAAATATTATGTTAAATGAGAATCAGTACAAGATGTTTTATTATATCTCATCATTATTGCAATTATAATTGCCAAAATGAGCACCTTTCTCCATAATGCTGGGAATGCAAAGAACAGATTAGATTCTCCTTCTGTATGTGTGGCAATGTTGCAAAGCCCAACAATAATAGAAAATAATCATTTTTGAAAGCCATAATTCCTCCCTGGAAGTTTTAAATTAAATTTTACTAACCTATATACATCTTAAAATATACTGAACTGACATTGATATATTGAGACAGCTACAACAATTTTATTTGGTTTCTATTGGAAAAGATATAATTAGAGCCTCTCTAAGGAATAATTATTTACTAAATTTCAGGAATACAATTAAATGTCAAAATAACTGTATAATTTAAAATCTAATGTACAATTAAAACTTATTTAGAAACATTTTAGACTATAATTCTACACATGGAATTGTGCCACATCTGACATTTGAGTTTATATTTAAATTTGACATATATGTATACTCTTAATGCATTGTTCATTATCCATAAATTGTCTTTTTTATTCTTATTGATTTTAATCATGTTAATCAAATGTTTTAAAAGTTCAACAGAGGCATGTTTTCAAGAAATCAGATATGAAATGTTTCATAAAAATTGTGTATTTGAATATATTAAATTTATGATATTTTAGACTTAAGACTTGTTAGCTGTACACTTCTATTTTAATTGCTTAAACTATTTATGATTTTTCTTATAATACTATAATTTCTATTTTTCTATAACCTTTTAAGCATGAATTACGGTAGTATTATATTTTTCTCAAAAACTGTAACATTTCTTTTCAAAACAATTAAATGGGGAAAAGTTATATGTCTCCCAAATAGGATAAAGAAGCATAATGGTTTCAGTTGATGAAAGTATGTGTGCTTCAAGCAGAATATCCTGAAATAGATTGTTATGAAAACAGATTGCTATGAAAAGAATGCCAAGGAAGGTAGGTGAGATTTCTCTCTTCATTGGAAAAAACTGCCACCAGGGGTTGCCATTGTATTATATTTGAAAGAAGGCACGGTTAGGCACAATTTCCAGAGAGAAGTTAATAGTAAATAGTTCAAGGCCATTTCTGCCTTGTTTGTCAGAAGAGGATGCTGTTTTGAATGGATTATGCTTCGATACTCTTTTTCTTTAGGACTTCCATACATTATCTTCATATTAGCAATGAAGTTTACTGTAGTACAATAAAATTACAGCTAATGTTACAGTGGATGGAGATCTGAAAAACCATAAAATAGTATTAAGTATGTTTGTCATTTTGAGTTATTTATAAAAATAAAGACAGGATATAAATATAAATAAATAAAAATAAGTTAAAAATAAAATGACTATATTATTATTTTCAAAAGCCATGTATTCTCTTATATGCATTAGTGTGCCCAAAACTAAATGAATAATAAACCTCTGGTTATTTGTCCACTTGGCTATTACTAACAAAATATCAATTTGCATTTAGTTTCCAAATGAAAATGTAATGAGCAGGATCATATTCTGTGGGGAAATGGTGGAATTTTTTATATTTCAGTAAACCCAAAGCCAGCCTCTTATGTGTTTTCATGACATGTTGCTTTATGCAGGGAAATATATCTATGCGAGTCAACTTGCAGTAGTACCCCATTCTTTTAAAATTCTTGATAGATTTTGAAAAAGATAGATAGATCCCAGGGTACCTATTTTCTAGCTTAGGTGAGTCTCGAGATGCAGGATGAGACTCATGATCTAATAAAACGAGCGATTACCGAAAGGAAATATGTTGGTATTATCAGATCGAAAAAAAGCACAATGCTTTTATTAAACGAAATTGTTTAACACTGTTACACTCCCGGGTCAAACTGCCCCTCTCCAACATAGGGACTGCAGAGCGGGGTCCTGCCCAGTTTAATATACGCGAAGCGGGGAGGGGCGGCGGCGGCGGCAGGCAGGATCAGGTTTCACATCCTGATCCTGTCTGGCTTGGGACCGAGAGCCTTCGCTCACCCTGAGGGGCGCAGGGAGAAAAATCCGGATAGCGCGGCCCGAGTGGAGATATGGCGGCGGAAAAGTGAGTGTAGTTTGGGGAGAGAGGCGAAAATTTCGGGTCAAGGCATGAGGGGGGTGCCCTTTCGGTCTGCCTCTTACCTGTTGAGCTGGGTGGGGCGCAGGGCTGGGCCCCAGGCGCCGCCAAAGTATCTCGAGACGCCGACGCCGCCATTCCGCGCTCCTTTTTGCACGGAACGCGCGGCCGAAGAACCTTGGAGGGTTGAGGGAAGAGACCGAAACAACTTTGGGCGTTTCGTTTGCAGGACCTAAACGAGCAAACGGCTCAGAGAGTTTCCCAGGAGTTTTTCGGCTTCGAGCTCAGTCGAGGCTAAAGAGGCAAAAGACAGTACGCGAGATGGCGGTGGAAGAGAAAGTTTACGGTGAAGAAGTGGGTTAGGGGCTTAGCTGGGCGAGCTGAGGTGTAGTTTACTTCACCCCTTGCCTTTTCTAATTGTCTAATGCTCGCGCGTTTCTTTTTGGAGGAAGATACACTTTGGCCGCCTTTAAAGTAAGTGGCGTTTGGAAAATAAAACTTTGTGGAACAAAAATCTAAGTTTTCTCTTTGGTCTCAATAAATAAGGCTGGATAGATAGATATAGGGATATATCCTTCTTAACTGCGATATATATATATTATCCTGTTGACATGTGTGAGCTGAACCATTGTGGTTTGCAATCAGTGGGTTGTGACAAAATTTATTGTGAATTGGGTCAATCCAGTTTGTTCAAACCATCTGAACATAGTTATCATAAATAGTATTTCTGCTCCTGGTGACAAGAGATAGAATTCTTCCTTCTTTCATATTAAAGAAGGGTTACTTCTTGTCATTGCTAATTAATCCTTTTGGCTGTGAGTTTTATAACTAGAGGACATTGACCACAGGGCAGTATATATTTTTAAATGTCACTTCTATTAATATTTACATAGGCATTGCTGTGGTTTAGATATTCAGGAAAATAATGTTCTTTTTGCTGTTCATTTCCAATTTACAGTACATAATAGGAAGAATCTTTTTCTTCATGATTTGTTTTTGATTGTCAGGAATAGTGTAGAATATATGTATAATATCTTCATAGATTTCTTCGGAGCATAGTTCGTATTTAATAATAATAAAATTGATGATTATTAGTGACCCTTTCATAGCAGAGAAAGAGAATTTCTAGTTTGTAGTTGAATTTTGGCCTACTGCATATTCCATCCCCTTACTAAGGGCAAAACCAGGATATTTCTTTGTGCCTTTTATTTGGCTCTCACATTTCATGAAAAATGAAAAAAGGGAGGAGGGCTAACTGGAGGGTGCAGTATTAACTATTCACTTTAGGGACTGTCAGATCCTGAGATAATTTCAGGTCCATAAAATATCAATCACTTTGGGGGCAAAAAGGACAGATAATTTGAGACTTTTCATATATTGCACTCCTAAATTTGTAAATACATTATTTTGAAACTATATTCTTTATTTTTTCCAAAATATATTTACATTCTATTACCCTGTTTCCCCCAAAATAAGACATCCCCTGATAATAAGCCCAATCGGGCTTTTGAGCACATGGCAATAAAGCCAAGCACTTATTTCAGGGTTCAAAAAAATATAAGACAGTCTTATTTTCGGGGTAACACAATATATTTGTGAAACTAGACAAATCATAGAATCATAGGATTGCAAGAAACCTTGGAGGTCTTCTTGTCCAACCCCCTGTGCAAGGCAGGGTTCCCTCATAGCATTTTGGGCAAATGGTTGTCCAATTGTTCCTTGAAAAATCTTCAAGGATAGAACAGGAGCAACTCTGTGGCAAGCTGTTCCACTGTCAGGAAATTCCTCCTCATTTCCAGATTGGATCGCCCACTGACAAGCTTCTACCCATTGCTTCTCATCCTACCCCAGGTTCTATGGAGAATAAATCAACATCCTTTTCCCTGTGGCAGCCTTCAAGTCTCCTCTCGGTCTCTACTCAGTCTTCTTTTAC
This sequence comes from Pituophis catenifer annectens, assembly GCF_029215685.1. Lineage (NCBI taxonomy): Eukaryota > Metazoa > Chordata > Lepidosauria > Squamata > Colubridae > Pituophis > Pituophis catenifer. Next base: position 181,487,508 of record NW_027256883.1, read on the forward strand.
TTAAGCTAAGCATACTTAGTTCCTTTATTTAGGCGCTCTTCAAAGGATTTAATCTCCAGATCCATTATGATCTTTGTTGCTATTATCTGCCCTCTTTCTAGGGCCTCAACATCTTATTTGTATTGTGACCAGAATTGGACACAGAAATCTGGCCTCACCAGTGCCTTATAGAGAGTACTATAATTTCTCTTGATCTTGATACTCTGTTGATGTAGCACTGTGTTGGCTTTTTTGGCAGCTGCAGGATGCCCCTTCTGCCAGCATGGGTAGGGGCAAACTAATCCCATCAGAATGAGCTGTTTTTTCAGTTACCCTGGACCATGCCATAAAGGGTTGAAAGGAGATAACTAACACCTTGAATTGGATCAAGAAGCAAACTGGCTGCCAGTGAGCTTACAGAACAGCAATATAACATGAGCCACCCTAGGAACCACAAGAACTGCCTCAGCAGCTATGTTTTGCACCAGCTAAGGTCTGCCCACCTGGGAATATCAACAAATTAGATAATTAGAGTCTATAGTTTAGGAAATGAAACAAATAGTGTGTAATGTAAAATATTCTCTAAAGAATCTAAATCAGGAACATCCGAATTACCAACTGAAGATTTGATATATTTCCAGTGTAAAGTAAGACAATAATACCTAATCAATAAGACTCACAGAATTCAGTGTTATTTGCTTCCAAATAAGTGCATATAAAATTGAGCCTAACTTAACAAAGAAACAGAATGGTTTAAAATTAAGTTTCAGTCTGTTTAGTAAGGCATATTTCTTTGGGTTGGTCATTAACTCACACCCCAATTTACTTGAAGAATTGCTATAAGAGTAAAATTGGAAGACAGTATATTATTTTGTGTTCCTAGAGTAGGGGACGTATAACTCAAATACATTTTGTTATTTTTAATTGTTTAATAAAATTAATTTTTGAGGCCATAGTCATGGACATTTAGGAATGTAGATACCTCGTATGTCATACCTCAGATATATTACTAAATCTTATCATCATTTAAATTTCTTAATACAAATCAATTACTTTATCACCAAGTCTTGTCAAAATCTACACCTAAGACTACCTGGAGTCTTAAATGGATCACAATAATTAGAACATAGGTAAACTCACCTAATTTAAGGTGGATTAGTGAATAATGTTTCATAAAAGGAATAAACATATCTAAGTACATACTTTTATATTGCATTTATTTTTAAACAGATGAGCGACAGTTCATTTAGCCTGCAAACTGGATCTCTAGGTTAGAGATCCAGTTTGCATAGAATAGCCATGAAAATGCTTGCTAGAGGTGAATCTGGAATTCATTGTGCTTGTGGCATTCTGGCCAGAGTCACCTAATGGTGTACACTCCCTGCACACAATGTTATAGTTATAACCTACTGCTAAGTACAGCACTAATGTTCTTTAGTTGTAACAGAGAATACCAAATTTGGCATCGTACAGCTAAGGCTGGAAACCTTATCTAACCTGTCCATCTTACTCAAAAGGTTTCTGTGGTTTGATTCAACAAATCATGAGCAGCAGAGTTCAGTACTTATGAACCCATGCCTATGGAATATTGTGAACTGGATTATGAGTGTTATAAATGGTAAAGTATAAAGCCTAAGGAACATGAGACATTATTGATGCAGATAATCGAGAAAGCCAAAAAATGCCGAAAAATGAAATAGTGCTGAGGGAGTCAAATGTTCAGTAGAGTAATGGCATGGGGAAAAATTACCTTTGTGTCTAGTTGTTGTGGCATGCAATGCTCTATAGCAGTGTCCTGAGAGGAGAAGTTGAAATAGATTATGTCCAGGTTGTCAGGGGGGTCTGTAGATATTTTCTCAGCCCCCTTTCTGGTTCGTGCAGTATAAAGATCTTCAATGGAAAGCAGGCTAGTTGTGTTTTTTTCTGCAGTCCTAACTATCCATTGAAATCTGTAACTCTCCTGTTTGGTTGCTGTGCCAAACCAGACAGTAATTGAGGTACAATTGACAGACTCAGTAATCCCTCTGTAGAACTGTATCAGCAGATCCTTGAGCAATCTGAGTTTTCTGAGTTGATGCAGGAAGAACATTCTTCATTGTGCCTTTTTAATGATGGTTGTAATGTTAGGCGTCCATTTCAAGTCCTTAGAGATAATAGAACCTGGAAACCTGGAAGGTGTCTACTGTTTATACTGTGTTGCCTAATATTGTAAGAGGTGATAGAATATGAGAGTGTCTTCGAAAATGTACTATCATCTCTACAGTTTTAAGAGTGTTCAGCACCAGATTGTTCTGGTTGCACCACAGAGCCAGTTTTTCTACTTCCCTCTGTATGCAGACTCATCATCATCTTGAATGAGACCAATGACTGATGTGTCATCTGCAAACTTCAGTACTTTAACAGAGGGATCCTTCAAGGTGAGTCATTGGTATAGAGAGAAAATAGTAATGGAGAGAGCACACTGTGTTAATTGAATGGTATTCCATGTGATTTCCCTAGCTGCTTTCAGGCACAGCTAGGTGAGTCAGTTTAGAGGAGGATTTTAGGAATGATGGTGTTGAATGCCAAGCTGAAGTCTACAAAAAGGATCCTTACATTGTTTGGGGATTCAAGATGTTGTAAGATGTAGTGCAGTGTCATATCGACAGCATCATCTGCTGATCTGTTTGCACAGTAGGCAAATTGAAAGGGGTCTAGCAGCAGATCTGTTATAGCTTTCAGGTAGGCCAACACTGACCTTTAGAAGGTTTTATAATTATGGATGCCAGAGCCACCTGTCTGTAGTCATTCAACTCTTTGATGTAGGTCTTCTTGGGCATCAGGATGATAGTAGAGTATTTGAAGCAAGAAGGAACATAACACATTCAGTGCTGTGGAGTCGGAGTCGGAGTCGAGGAGTCGGAGTCGGAGGAAATTTTGGGTACCTGGAGTCGGAGTCGGAGTCGGCAAACAATGCACCGACTCCGACTCCTACTAAATTTAGATTGGAATTTTAAAAAAAGCAAGTTTAAATGTCCCAATTCACAAAAAGTTATAATTAATGACTTCTCTACTGTAAGAATAAAGACCAATGCATGCAGTGCCTCACGTAACCGCAAAATGAACACGTTAAGTGACCGTGAAGAAGCATGCTTTTCATGTGCTTCACTATAAGGCACGCAACGCACAATTAGGAGTGGCAATACTTATACTTTCCATAGTGTTGTGTTCTGCTGTTACAGGGAACGCAGCGCCCATGGGTAACCTAGCCTCTCACTGATAAGGGATTAAGTAAATATGTTTCTTGCAGGACTAGAGACACTTGCATAAGTGAAGGGAATGGAGGGTCAATAGTTCAAGACTGAAGCTGTAAACCATTTATTGCCAATAAATAGTGGTGGGCGAGGGGCGGGCGACCCAGCAATTTAACAAATGGTTCGGTGGTTTTTTTGTAATTTTATTGGCCCACGGAGCTTCAGCATAGGCTAATTAGCCCTTGATTAGATCGGCTCCCGACCCCCAGCTGATTTGCTCTGAGCTGTTTTGCTCAGTGCTCTTTTGCTTGCTTGGAAAGACTGCAGATTTTTCCCCCCCTAGCTATACTGAAAAACGAAAGAGAAAGTAAAGCAGGCTGTTGGTTTTGCATGTTAGAAAATTAGGCAGGCAGATTTCTTTTCTTTTTCCTCACCAAAAAAGGTAGGTGCAAACAACGGGAAATTTAGGGAAAAAAGGAGATTTTAAAACACAAAAGAAAAAAAGCTCTATTTAACTAGGGAATTGTAATAATTGAGATACTATTAATTGTATATTGTGTTGAAAGCAGAAATGGTTAAGTTGTGGTTTGGAGGAATATATGGGGGAAATTATTTGGTTTATTATTATTGGTAAATATAATTAATTGATTTGTAAGAAATTGGATTGCATGGAAATAATTGGAATATTCATGTTCATATTGATTAATATACAAAAAAGGTAGTTATATAACTAATTGATTTATATTAAAATGTTGAATTCATATTAAACAACTGTAATATTACATAATTAACCAATGTGAGGATGGATATAAAAATAGATGACAATGGGAAGGGGTATAATATAGAATAGAAGGGAAAAATTGAATTTGATTAAGATTAGAGATGAGGATGAAGGGTAATATTGGTTTTTTACAAAAATAGATGAGGAATAAATATGGCAAAAAGGAAATATAGAAATTGTAAATTTAATTGAAATGACTAAACACTGTTTAAATTTATGAACCGGCCAAATACTCTGTTCAAAGAAAATACATTGTATGTTTGTTTGTGTGTTTCTAATTATTGTTATTTATTCATATTTGTTCTCTTTTATTCTTTAAAGTTTAACAATTCATTCTTTATCTTAATATCTTTATATTTGTTTGGGGTTGGCTTTCTTCCCTTTCATCTTTTTTATTGTACAGCAATCTTTCTCCTCAAACCTACCACCTCTCTCTTTTCTTTCCTTCTTACTTTCTCTTCCTCACCCTCTTCTTCTCCTCCCTACTTCCTCTTCCTTTCTCCTTCTCCTCCTCTCTTCCTCCCTCTCTTACCCTCACTCCTACTCTAATTTCCCTTCCCTTCCTTCATCCCTCTCTATTGCTGTATCCTTTTATGTATATGGACTACTCAGAGGGCTGAAAAAGTTATTTCTGACTGGTCCTCTCCCTTTTGACCAGTCCTCGAACTTACGACTGTCCTCACATTTTACGTTTTTGCCCTATCTTGTCACCATGGTGAAGAGAAGCAGTTGTGAAATGAGTGACATGGTTGTTAAAAATGCTGCACGGGCATAAATGTGAGGATGGTCATAAGTGTGAGGACCAGTCAAAAGTGCGAGGACCTGTCAGAAATGACTTTTTTCAGCCCTCTATACACATAGCCATGGCCACCCGGTCACATGACCAGCTAGCCACACCCACCCAGTCACATAACCTCCAAGCCATGCCCACAAAATAAGCCACGCCCACAGAACCGGTAGTAAAAAAATTTAGAACCCACCCCTGGTTGGGGGTCACCACAACATGAGGAACTGTATTAAAGGGTCGCGGCATTAGGAAGGTTGAGAACCACTGGCTTAGAAGAACTTGGTGGAACAGCTTCTTGGATTCAACTGTAAGTGTTTATATTGTATAGGACAAATCATGTCTAGGTTTAGTGCTGGGATATATAGCTTATTTGTTTGTATAAAGCCATGTACGTACAACTTACAAGACTGTGTATGTTGATATTAAAAATCTAATTATATGCCAGTTAGTATAACATATTTTATATTTTAGGGAAAGAGGCATCCTAAACAATGGCAAAAAGACTGCTAACAACAAACACAACAAAGTCTACTGTTTATGAGCACTTTGCATTATCAAGTGATGGAAAACATTACGTGTGCCAATGTATTAGAAAAGATGATGATGGTGAAAAACAATGTGATGCAAAAATTAGCAGTTTCAGTGGGCCTGATAAAAATGCACCTACAAGAGCATCAAATTTGAAAAGACACTTACAGCGTTTTCATCCCAAAGTGTTAGAAGCCGTGAATGAGAAAGATAGCAATGAAAACATTGCATCTACTTCTGTGACAAAAAACGTTCAGAAATCTACTGGAGAACAATCACAAATAAGAAAATTCTTTATATCTGACAAAGTTACCATAAGGATGACACCAGAAAAATTCAAACACCACATTATTGAAATGGTAGTAAAGAATAGTGTACCACTATCCTTCTTTTCACAGACAGCCTTTTTAGGCCTAAATGGAGAAATGGCAAAAAAACTTGGTGTTTCTCTGGAAAGAGAAAGTATAAGGAAACTTATAATTGAGGAGGCCAAATGTAAAAAGGAAGAACTACAGAAAGTTATGAAAGGACGTTTTGTCTTCCTTAAAATGGATGCATGCACACGTCACAGAGTCAATTATTTCGCTATTAATGTTAGATTTGTGGATGAAAATAACAAAACAATAACACGGACCCTCGGAGTAAAGGACACTCAGGCACATCACACCAGTGATTACCTTCAGAAGTTAGTGGAGGGTGTTCTAGAAGATTTTGAAATTAAAAAGGAACAGATTTTATGTGTTGTGACAGATAACGCTTCTAACATGTTGAGCACAATTGAGAAGATGAAGGCAGATGAAGAAGGTATCAAACAGATATTAGACTTAGAGGAAGACAGCTCTGCAAGTATTAGAGAAAGTTTAGAAACTGAAGAGAATGCTGACATTTTTTTAGACTACTTTGTTGAAGAAGCATTGAAGCTTGCTACTATTCATCATATGCGATGTGCTGTTCATACACTGCAACTTGCCATAAGAGATGGATTAAAAGATCGCCATGCAGCTACATTAATTGGCAAATTACGGCAAGTAACTGTTGCAGCCAGGGCCCCAAAAACAGATGCAATTTTGAAAAGACGTGCAGGAAAAGGAGCCATTTTGGATCAAACAACTCGCTGGGGAAGCACTTATTTAATGGTGAAGCGTTTGCTTGAACTTAAAGACTTCATAGAAGAAATGGACAATGAAAATCTTGCATTAACTGCAAGCCAGTGGACACAAACAAAAGAGCTGGAGAACCTTCTTTCTCACCCCTTCACTGTCACCAAGAGGTTGCAATGTGATGATCTAACCCCGGGTAAATTCCTCTTGGAATGGAAGAGCCTGTTATATCGCCTGAACAAAAATGGAGGGTTAATAGCTGAGGGCATTGCATCTTCAATGATGAAAAGAGAGAGTCTTTTGCTGGAAAATGAAATCTTGTTAGCGGCTATTTATGTCGACCCAATGAGCCGACTTTTATTGAACAGTAAACAGATTGCTACTGGGAAAAAGGCCCTCTATGATGTAGCAGTTCGCATGAAGGGATTACGACCTGAAATACCTCCACAGGAGGATGGAGTTCTTTTAAGCAATAGTGGTAACTCAGAATCATCTTCTTCAAACGAAGAATTAGACTTTGATTCCTTCTTAGACAAAATGGAAGTTGCTAAAGGAAAGCGACGTCGCATAAGCGTTACAGAACCAGTAAATGTCCAAATAAAAAAATTCCAACAGGAGTTTTATAAAGCACTAAAAGAAGTTGAAAAGTATGATCGCTCATCAAAACTTACTGTTGAAGAAGCCATCCTTGTTTATCCAGAGATCGTTAGTGATGTGGCCAGAATAGTTACTGCAATGCCACCCACCCAAGTCAGTGTCGAAAGATTATTTTCAGCCTTAAAAATAATAAAGTCTGACTTAAGAGCCTCTATGAAAGAGGATCTGGCAGAGGCAATTCTCTTCCTTAGAACTCTACATTGAATTGATTTGCATTTGCTAAGCCTATAACTACATTTCAAGATTAATATAAACCATTTCTAGGTTTTACAGATTTTGTTTTTGGTTCATATAGATAAGCTTTGTTTTTGTTCTAAAACAACCAAATAATGTGGTTTGTATTTTTGAACTGGTAAAGTTCCTGTTCCTGATGTTTATGCCTGCTGCTACTATCCAGCAACTTGATTAATTAAATTAATAAAAAAAATTAATAAAACTTTGTTGTTTTCATTGTGTTTGTCTTTTGCTTAAACTGTTCAATACAGTAGACTGTTGGCTTCCCAGCCAGTAGTCCTGTGGTAATGACATGTATGTTGCCTTTCTTTCCTTCAAGGAATGTATAAAATACATTCGCATATTAATACAGAGGAGTCGGAGTCGGGGAGTCGGAGTCGGAGTCGGAAGTACAAAAAACTGAGGAGTCGGAGTCAGAGTCGGAGTCGGAACATTTATCTCCCGACTCCACAGCTCTGAACACATTTCCACTGATCTATTAAAGATGGGGGTGAAGATGGAGGCCAGTTGATCAGCACAAATTTTCAAGAAAGAGGGAGTTACCCTGTCTGTCCTGCTGCCTTTTTACCTTTTTGTCTGTGAAATAAACCTCACACATCTTTTTCTGTGATCACTAGAGGTGGAGGGCCCAGAGGGTTGGAGTGGGTGTAGAAGACTTAGCTGTTGTTGGTGTAGCTGTTATATTCCAGTATATGGTGATAAAGGAAAAATTAAAAATACATTTTGGGGAGAAATTGTGCAACATTCTGAAAGAATGCTACTCAGGGAGAAAAATTACTCTGCTAGTTGTCATGAATGGAATGGGTGTAGGAACCAGTGCTGTGGAGTCGGAGTCAGAGTCGAGGAGTCGGAGTCGGAGGAAATTTTGGGTACCTGGAGTCGGAGTCGGAAGTAAAAAAAAACCTGAGGAGTCGGAGTCATTTATCTCCCGACTCCACAGCCCTGGTAGGAACAAATGAAAGTTTAGAAAAAGTGAATGAGACATTTGCAGAACAAAGCGTGAATGAGAATGTTAACTGTTTTGTGAAGTTTGTCCTTATAAAAATAGTTGTCTGTAAAAATGTAATGGTAATTACAAATGTATGGTAATTACAAATGAAGTATAAACAATATTTTAAGATTTTAATCTATTTCCTCTACAGAAATGTCATGTCCTTTATATAAATTACAATAATTCTGATGAAATTGCTTGTTGCATAGCCAGATTATCTTTTTAATGAAGTATCATCCTCTTAAATTTTCAATATGATTTTATTTTTTATAATTTATATGCCAGCCATTTACTTGGATTATTTTACATATTCAAAGGTTCTTTTACTTTACATGGTTCATTTTTATTTTTATTTCTTATTGTTAATATAGATAGTAGTTGTTATAAAATTTGTTCAGAGATATCTCTGAAAACTTTTAAATTCTTTTTTTCCTGTTAGGGGATTCGAGACTCCAGGCATGGCATGGGATTCTTCTAGCTCTACAGACTGGGTTGTAATTGGAAGAGACGCCCCCTCTGGTGCTCCTCCCAGTTTCAACTCAGTCTTGAGACAGTTCAGACAGGGTTTGAGTGACCTAGATGCAAAATCGGAGTTGGTCATCAATTAGATTGGAAAGAGAAAAATAAAAGTTTTGGAGAGAAAGTTGTGTTCTTTCGCGCTGGGGATTGGCGCAAAGCAGCGGACAGGCCAGGTGGACCCGTTAGCGGCTGCTGATGGGATATCCGCCATTTTTGGACGTTCCTGGAGGATAAGAGTAAGCAGATCCCGAAAAAAGATTGTCACAGCACACACACTGATGACCACAGACAGCTAAGTAACGGCGTGCGGGGGGTGGCAAGCAGTGAAGCTGTTGGGCGGCTGCAACAGGCACCGAGGCGAGCAGGAATGCCCAAAATTGGTGGCGGCTTGTGCGCAGAGTGCATTTAGCCACAAAACAGCTGCCAGAGCCATTGGGAGCAACGGCAGTGGCCATTTTGTACCAGCTTGAATGGCTGCAGACACAGGGGAGCGCAGGAAGGCCCAGATTCACTGCGGCTTTGGCGCAGGGTGCTTTTGGGCGCAAAACAGCTGCCAGAGCCGTTGGTCACAGCGGCAGTGGCCATTGTGTCACAGAGTGACAACATTGCAGCTCTGGTTAATTTTTTGAATCGGAGGATCGGCTGGTAGAAGAGCCTGGTTTCCAGCCCTCGGGCATGGCTGAGACTCAGGGAGACAATGGTCTCCAATTGACTTTCAGGAGGCCTCAGACGCCGGGTTTCAAATTTAGGAGCGTGAAGGGCACTGGCCCAAACCCGCTCAGGAGCCTTGAAGCCCCAGCCTTACTGCTTGATCAGACGGGATTGACCGGTTCCGGCCAGCAATTGTCTCTTTTGCCCGCTAAAGGCTGCCTTGCTGCAGCAGCGGCAAGCGAAGTACGGCCCATTAACATTAGTGCCAGGGAATTGTGAGTGCACATGGACTAAGGTGCCTTTGTGGATTCCCCCATTGTGTCCTGTTTGGAAATAATACTGCGATAAGCAATTTTCAGCAGTTTGATAGATAAACTCTACCTTGGACTGAGGCTTCAGTTCAGTTATTGACATTTGCTCAAAAAGAGGCAGACTCATAGTAAAATGACATCTGAGGAATCATTTCAGGGCCTGATGGAATTGGGTGAGGGATCTCATACCCACAGTGAGAAGGGGTGAGGCTCCAAACGCAGCCATCATAAAGCAAAGAGGGGGAGCAAGGAGTCAGCGGCCAAAATAAAGGCCAAGGCCATATCTCTTAGGAGACCATCAAAGGCTCAGGAGAAGTCTGAACAGCGGCTGAAACAGGCTTTAGAGAAACTGATAGAGAAGGCAGCAAAGGTGACAGAAAAGCGCAAATACCTCTGCCCCCAAGGGGAGGTGGAGACCAGAGCAGGCCTTGCGCAGCAGGTGACAGAACCGGACTTGGATCAGGAATTCTTGATTGAGCCAGGTCCTTCCACTGGTGTTAGGGCCTCACTTTCGTTCTCCCCACTGCTGTCAAGTGCCAGGGCGTACAGGCCAACTACAGTTTCCCTGGCGGTCTCTATTGCCCCAATCAAGGCGGTGGAACACCTTTCTGGGGGCAGAGCCACATTTACGCCACATATGGTCCAGAAATGGATCTCGGAGGTGGTATTGCATGGCTCTGAAGTCGGCAGACAGCAGCATAAACAGCCAGCATTATGGGCAGAGGCACCAACTCAGGGTACCTACCAAGCCTTTTCGGCACAGAAGGAGAGGCTGTCTCAACAGAGTGCTGCTGCTTCTTCCTCTTCGGCCTCAGTGTCTGGGACCAATGAGACTCTATCCTTTGATGAAGGGCATTTGGATCGGGAGCTGTCGGATGACGAGGGGCTTTTGCCGGACCAACCTGTTTTCAAAAGGTTGTTTCGGCCCCACTTGTTCAAGATCCTATTATTCAAAGTGAAGGTCTCAACTAAATTAGGGTCAGCAGACACGAGACCAGGGGGGTCTATAACAGAGCAGGATCCGGCTGAGCTGCTCTTTTCAGAGCCAGTCACAGAGACGGACGCTATTCCAGTGCCTCCTTTATTTCTGGATATGATCCAGAAACAGTGGGCTTCCCCGTGGATGCATCCAAATACGACTTTGTAGGAATGAAAGTTTTACAATGTGACTCCTAATCTTACTGAACTTTTACAGGTGCCAGAAGTTGACGAGCCAGTGATGGCCTTAGCTTCGCCTTCCACAACACTAGCGGAGGCGGAGGAGATGCTGAAGCCGGATGACAGGAAACTGGAGCTGGCGTTATGAAAAGCTCACCAGGCAGCGGCATGGGGTATTAAGACAGCATCTTTCTTTACCAGGTCATCTCTGCTCTGGTTAAAGCAGATACAGGATAAGATACCGGCCAGTGACATTAGAGCCCATCAAGAGTTTAACAAAGTAGTGGCGGCCGTGGAATTCATGGCAGATGCCACATTGAATTCGGCCAGATTTGGAGTGCGTTCCATTGCCTCCATGGACACAAACAGGCGCCTATTATGGCTCAAAAATTGGCAGGCAGATTTCAAATGAACGTAGAGGCTGGCATCAGTCCCATTTAAAGGATCTAAGTTATTTGCGGCGTCCTTAGACCCCCTTTTGGTAGAGGCTAGGGACAAGAGGAAAGTATTGTCGGCCCTATCTAGGCGCTTTGATAGTAGATCCACAACCACCTTTAGACGGTCTTATTTTCATCCCTACAGAGATCAAATTTCAACCGTACCCAGAGAGGGTTCGCTCAAGGGCAAGGATATCAGACAACACAGTACCACCAGACAGGCTAGGGGTTCTCAGATAGAAACAGAGCACACCCCACGAATAAGTGGCCATTTTGCGGAGGGAGCAATTGGCCCTTTCGTCGACCCGCTGACTTCAGAGATAGGGCTCCCACTGGTGGCCGACTAGGTCTGTATGTGGACCAATGGGAGCAGATAACCACAGATGTGTGGGTAAGGGAAACTATTACATCCGATCTATCCCTAGAATTTCTAGTTTCCCCCCCACCCCAAGAATTTTGTCCGCTGCCCCGTATCACGGGACACGGCCAAGAGAAACATCATGGACAACGCCATTCAGCATTTGCTGGAGATTCGGGCAGTGGAGCCCGTACCCATAGAACAACAAGAAAAAGGATATTATTCCATGCTGTTTGTAATACAGAAGGCCTCGGGGTAGGGTGGGGCTGCGACCAATTCTCAGATTAAAGGGCCTGAACAAATTTCTGAGGTTTCTGAGGTTTAAGATGCATTCTCTACAATCAATCTTGGAGAATGTACAAAAGGGAGACTTCTTAAGGCCACCAGGGCCTCCGTTCTATAACTGTTGCACTTTCTTCAAGATGGTTGGGAAAAAGGGTTCGTCCCGTCGACTCTACTTAGGCAGGTAGTGGCTCTGGCTTCAGTTTTATCCTGCGGAGCGAGTGGCTCAATAGCAGAGCATCCAGAGGTGCAGAGGTTTTTAAGAGGGGCCACCAATTTAAGACCCATGGTGGTTCATTGTATCCGACTTGGAATCTTTCTAAAGTGTTACAGGCACTCACTAAAGCTCCTTTTGAACCACTCAGGACTGTACATCTGACCTTTTTATCATATAAGGTGGTTTTTCTCTTGGCCATCACATCAGCCAGGAGAATATCGGAGTTGCCGTGCTCTCCATGAGAGAGGAATTATGTATTTTTCATACGGATCTAGTTGTATTGCGGCTGGACTCTGCTTTTCTGCCCAAAATCAACTCCTGGTTTCATCGGGCACAGGAGTTGATTTTGCCGAATTTCTGCCCTAATCCGTCTCACTCCGGAGAGCGCATATGGCACACTCTGGAGGTGCGAAGGGCCTTGCGTATCTATATCAAAAGAATGAAGGCCTTCTGGAAGACGGAGCACTTTTTGTGTCCTATTTACCAGCCACGATGGGGCAGAAGCTTTCGGCTTCCACAGTAGGCAGGTTGCTCCGGGTGACTATTGCCAGGGCTTATGAGGTAGAATCTTTGCCGAGACCTAGGGCAATTACTGCCCACTCCACCAGAAGTGCGGCGACCACGGCAGCTTGGGCAATGTGTGCTTCGGTGGAAGAGATCTGTCGAGCAGCGACTTGGACGATTCCGTCGCTGTTCATACAACATTACAGCTGGACTCTTACACCTCGGCGGAGGCAGCGTTCGGCAGAAGAGTCTTGCAGTGGGTATTGGAGACGCCCAGCAATCAGGATCAGACAGATACCCACCCATGAAGACGACCTGCTTTGGTAAGTCCCATGCCTGGAGTCTCGAGTTCCTTATCAGGAAAACAGGTGTTGGGCCTACCTGACAAACCCCTTTTCTGGAGGGGAGGAGAGACTCCAGCCCCACCCTAAGGGGGGGTCTGGTCCAGGGCATCCTTGGGGTGTCATTACAGGTGCTGCTTTCTGGAACATCACGAGGACATCGTTGAAACTGGGAGGAGCACCAGAGGGGGCGTCTCTTCCAATTACAACCCATTCTGTAGAGCTAGAAGACAGAGTGAATCCCATGCCATGCCTGGAGTCTCTCTTCCCCTCCAGAAAAGGGGTGTGTCAGGTAGGACCAACACCTGTTTTCTTTTTATCTCATCCTAAATATTTTGTTTTTTTCTTGTCCTTTCTCTTAAAATTCAGTACTATCTTGCATACGATAAGTCCTAATGAAAGCTTGCATCCCCAAAAGTTCTCAATTTAATGTCTTTATTTAAATTAATTTTTAAAACAAAACTTTTAATTTTTTTTATAAACCTCCATGATTGCTTCTTTTTCTAAAAATATTTCATTTAATCTTCATCTACAAAAATTAGGTTTTCTTTCATAAATTGAACTGATACCATGTTTCCCCAAAAATAAGACCTCCCTGGATAATAAGCCCTCCCCTGAAAAATCAACACCCCCAAAAATAAGCCCTTCCCTGAAAATAAGCCCTCCTCCAAAATATTTAAATGCATGCGCAGCCGATCTCCCCTTTCCTCTGGTTAGGGTTAAGGAGACAGAGCTGGAAATCGGGTAAGACGGCAAGAGGATCCCCATCTTGCTCCACGCGCCTCAATAAGACCTCCCTGAAAATAAGGCAAAGCGCTTATTTCGGGGTTCAAAAAAATATGACAGGGTCTTATTTTCGGGAAAACACGGTAGGATTATGATTTGAAAAAGTATTGGGTTAGTATCTCTACTTTAGAAATCTTAGTAGCCAAGTTCTTTGAAATATAAATTGTTACCTATTCTTGAGAAGGATCTATGTCTTTCTGAAAAATAGATATACTCTTGAACTGCCATTTTTGTCACATATATCAATCAACCCTAAATTGTCCACCAAATTTTAAAAAAACTTCTGATAATTTCCTTGAGTAATTTTAGTATTTTTCTCTGAAGTTCTTTCTAGTTGTGAGAAGATGCCCCTCTTCCAGCACCCATCATCAATTTTCATTAGAAAAATCTACTAGCCTCTCCATAAGTCATTTGTACAACATCACTTTATCCTTGTTTGGAGCATACATTCCCAACACCATTGTCTTAGTCCAGTGTAAATTAACTTCCACCACAACAAATCTAAGCATGCTCATCAGTCAATATAATTTCTGGTTTTGGTTGGGGTTTAATATTCAAAACAATTCCATTCCCTCTTCACTCAATTTTTTATTAATCAAATAATTTGTATACTTTGTCCAATATTAGTCTTTTGTAAGCATATAATTTCATGTTTTGTTTCAAATATTTTTTCATTTGAGGAACATATGTTCCATTTATACTTTATGTTAAACGTTTTAATCCCTAATCAAGTCAAAACTTTAGAAAAATAAATATATGAGCACCTAGTTCAATATTATCCCTTTTAAATTCATGTTGCATCTGACACCTCCATTTGAATTTCCTCCAATTTTTCCTTTTCCTTGTTCATCTCTTATTCTGCTCAATCTAGAATTTATTCTATAAGATTTATTGATTTCTGTTTCAGTGTCCTCCTCTTTCTAATCCAAATAAATTCGTATGGCTTTAGTAATCCTTTCCCTAATATCTTCTCTGAATTTTCAGGGATTGTTCTAACTTTCAAACAAAATTCCTAACTTTCTGACTTTCTGTCTATAATTTGTGTCTTGCTCTCTGAAATTTCTATTTTGTCAGTAATCTGTTATACTTCTCAAGACATTTGTTTTGGAGTTTTCATCTCCACAAATTCAACAAGTGATTTAACTTATTACTCAATTGCTCAAATATATTCTAAGTAAATCTGATGTCATTCATTTCTCTGCAGAGAGCTCTGACAATCCCCTTCTCCTTTCCATTATTGTTTATTTTCTAATAGTTACCATTGTGATCCAAAAGTAAAAGTGAGTCGAACAAGAGAAAGGAAAAAAGTGAACTATCCCTCCCCCATTTTTTAATTTTGTATTTTTGTGCCTTTAATATTTTAATCTCTTAATAGTACTCCATAATTTCAATCCACTTCACTATCTATCTCTCCAGAGCAATGAAGCATCTGTCTGACTCATATTAAATTTATCTTTTGTTTTGTAAAATCTGCCAATTGCTTGCGTTTTTTAATACTAAATAAAAAAAAACCCACATTCCCATGAAGATTCAGTCTGTCTAATTTAATTCAAGTTTATGCAAAAGCACTTTCACCAAAAGGAAAAAATAGCATTTCTTTGGAATAACTAAACCCAAATATAATTAAGTAATGAGGATGGCTGAACTGTAGTATATAGAGACCATGTTATGCCTATGAACTTGGATGTGATCCTGTGACTCCCAGCCACTCAACTCATGAGCCAACTGCAAAAATCTCTATTACTATAAGTTACTCATGAGGAGCAGCTGTCCAAAGTCCAAGTGTCTCACAATCTGTCCTTTGTCTGCAGAGATTTCACCAACCACTCACTGTTTGCCCTCTGACTGCTGTTCTTAGGCATAATATCCCCACTGCTTCATGATGCCTAGTCCGCTATGATGCTCATTGGGAGTGAGGCAGTCTAAACTATAAAATGGATATGGGATGAATGTTCATGTTTAAGATGCAAAAAAGCCCCATGCGTTAAAATTGTAGAATCTATTACTGTGGATGTCATTAATGGAATATTCTCTGCTTGCACCACTTCCAAGTTAACTAGAAGCCACTGACAAAAATATTAATTCTGTATGCAAAAGAAAAAGAAAAAATCATTTGTTTATTTTACTTTATACACGATTTGGGCAAACATTCATTTAAATGAATTGCTGATGTGAAGTTTGCTTATTTTTTAATATGTGTATATCAAGAGAGAAGACTATCAAGGAAGTGTGGTGGCCTAGAGGTGGAGCTGTCACCTCACACTCGGGAGGCTGTGAGTTCGATCCTAGGTAGAGGCAGATATTTCTCTCTCTGGGCACAATGAGTATGTATCTGCTGCACAAAATTCCGCATTGGCAACAGGAAGGGCATCGGCTATTAAACACTCTGATAGCTCCATTCAGTTACCCAAACTCTACCCCGAAAGGGATTATGGGGTCGTTAAAAGATGAAGAAGAGAGAAGACTATTTTATTTAATTACACAATTACACCTGCCTTTCTGCTTAGCTTAACATATCAACCTCAAATGGATCTGAAAATTTTTAAAAAAATTCACAGAGGGGTCCCAAGCAGGTTCCAAAATAAGAGTGATTCTTCATGTGCAATAGAATATAGTGTTCTTGCACACCAAGATTATTATTCATATAATGTCATTTGTGAATTGGTAATTTTTTTCCTGACAGTTCTTCTTGAAACTTTTTGGAGACCAAAAAAGCTAGTTGTATGTTCAGAACAGATGATCAATTCCCAGTTAATTGAACCTTTATTAATTGAACCCAACTGCTGGATCTGCATAATAGGTTGAACCCCAAACTAAACCATACCGTAGGAATTGCTTAACATATTGAACTGTAAACTAGTTGACACGTTTTTATCAAGTGTGCTGTATGAACCATTTTCTCATCCAGTTTGTATCATCATCATTACCACCGCCACTTTTGGCCAGTAATTTTCTACCAAACCGATCAATCCACAGAGGAGTTATGGAGAAAAATAGGAGGAGAGAGCACTACATAGACCCCCTGAATTCCTCTGCAAAAAAGTAATTGGGTCAAAAGTTGGAGAATCACTATGCCAAGAGCATAAACATTATTGAAGAGCCTAAAATAAATCGAGTTTAATCACAGTTGAATAATGCTTGAGGGACTGGAGGTTCCAATTCAGCCTACTCTTGATAGCAGAAGGCCTGCTGGCAACATTGTGATGTCACTGGAAGGCTTGTCCCTCATTCTTTGCCTGTTTGGAGTGTTTAATACAGTGTTTAATAGGAAAGTATATTTTATAGATTTGAATTGGAGTCAGATGATGGTTGGAGTAGGGGCTTAACTTTAGCAGTGACTACTTTTATTCATATGCTGAAGGAGCACAAGTTACATAGAGAGCGTAAATGTGTATGTTGTAGCATTTAGAGGAAACCTCACTCCTTGCAAAATTCTAGTTACTAGACTCAGAAATCATACTTCTAGTTATTTGTGTTCAGCTGAATGTAGCATTTTGGCTAGAACTATCTGTTTACAATGATCACTGTCTTTGTTACTGTTGCCCTTGGCATGGTAGAATACAGAATAACAGAGTTGGAAGGGACCTTGGAGGTCTTCTAGTCCAACCCTCTGCTCAGGCAGGAAACCCTATACCATTTCAGACAAATGGTTGTCCAATCTCTTCTTTAAAACTTCCAGTGTTGGAGCATTCACAACTTCTGGCAAATTGTTCCACTGATTAATTGTTCTAACTCTCAGGAAAATTCTCTTTAGTTCTAGGTTGGTTCTCTCCTTGATGAGTTTCCATCCATTGCTTCTTTTCCTGCATTCAGGTGCTTTGGAGAATAGGTTCTCCCTCTTCTTTATGGCAACCCCTTAGATGTTGAAACACTGCTATCATATCATCCCTAGTTCTTCTTTTCATTAAACTAGACATACCCAATTGAGCAACTATTCTTTATATGTTTTAGCCTCCAGTCTCCTAATCATCTTTGTTGCTCTTCTCTGCACTCTTTCTAGAGTCTCAACGTTCAAGTCTTAACAAGATCCTTCTGTATCTTAAGCCTATCTTCTTTTGGCTATTCCTGCCAGCTGGGTCTCGTCCACAAATTTGATGAGTTCCCCATCTATGTTCCCCAAGTGTCTCTGTGGTGGCAGTCCCAAACTGAAACTTTGTCTCACAAATAAGCAATTACAAATTGCTCCATTATACCTAGGATACCCTTGCCTCAGATGTAATTGCCTCCCATTTAAGATAATTGCCTCCAATAACCACTGTTTTAGACCTGTAGGTTCATAACTCTTGTGCTAATTTTAACACTTAATTTGGAAACTTTGTATCTTAATACTCTGTTGAGGAGCTTGTACTTCATGGATTATCAGGCTATTCTTGTGGATTATGGGACTGTGAATGCACCATAAAAATAATGGCTTTAGATAGCAATAATAGCACTTTTTTTCCAGACAGCTGCATCTAAGGATTTGTTTGAACTCCAGGTGAATGTGTTTTGTTTTGTGTTCTATTGCTCTCCCCTATTGCTAAATATTTTGGGGACTATATACAGAAATATGTTGGAACTCATTTCTATTGATTTTTGAAAGATTAAAATATTTTTACATTAGTCTCATTCTCTATGCTGAGATTAAACCATGGTTGATCAAGTGCAGTCTAGTGTAATCAAAGAGTTCTGTTTGGTTGCCTCAGTGAAAGAATCCTGTTTTGTCCTTCTCTTCTTTAAAATAGGAAGTTTCCACAATATTTAAACATTGGCTGCAGTTTCCTGAGGTCTTGGCCTTTTGTTCTATTCTAAGTATAATTATAGGTGTTTCCTTTGTATTGTGCACCCTAATATACATAAATCTAGATCTTGTGACATGGAAATTAAAAAGATCTGTTTTAGACAATGTTAACACAATTTTATGTAAAATAGTCTATTTAAGAGAAGTTGTTTTATATTTATGTTTTAGTAAAATCTGCTAGTTTTTTATTTAAATTGATGAGCAGTGTGAAAGTTGCAAGATGGGGTATTAGTGAATAATCTGTGAAGACTATGTATGTATGGTGGTAAATTTGTGAACCCTTTTGAATTTTCAATATTTCCAAATAAATAAGATTTAAAATATGATCTGTTTTCCACTGCGCTGCTCCTCCAATCCATGGACGGGTAGCTTCTCCTTAGTTGCTAGGCAGAACTGAGTGCTGATCTCCTTCCTGCAAACTGGCCACGCCCACGCTGTCCAATCAGCTCCAGTCTTTCTCACTCAGTTGCTGTGAGAACTAGCGTTTCTGAGTGCTCTGTAGTTTACATTCTAATTTCCTTAATCCCTCGTTTATTATTTTTGTCTCCTTCCCTTTTCGTTCCGTTTATTGTTGGAATGAATTTCTGAGGCTGCTGGGGCGCGCGCGAGCTTGGGGCTTCAAGCTGCTGTCCCGCTGCCTGGATTAGGCTAGCAGCCTTCCGGATCCGACCCGGCTGGGCAGATCCGTGTGGAACTTTGACCGCTATCGTTTGGAGCTGTGAACTATCTTTCTGAGGCTGCTTGGACGCGCGCGAGCTTGGGGCTCCAGGCCACAGTCCCTGCCTGCTGAATTACGCTAGCGGCCTTCCGGATCTGACCCGGCTGGGCGGATCCGCGTGGAACTACTGCTCAACACCGCCGGAATCATCAGCGGTAGGACTAGCGTCGCAACAGCTCCGTGAGGCATTTGCGGCTCCGTTTGTTTGGCTGGTGCATGGAGCGAACAGCGGTGAGGCGCTTCGCGCGCCATTAGCACCCTTGGACTTTCCCGCCAGAGCTATATTCATAGTGACAGCCGCCATTTTAGAACGCAAGGTGGCGTCCATTTTGTGAGTAATCTAGTTGGCCCAGGGATCGGCCTTGCCGGATTCGCCGCAATTTAAAGCAGACTATTTACCACGGAGGGCTTGAGCTCAGCGGCTTCTGAGCCTTTGACCCACTTTTCCGGGGACAAGTTCTAAGAAGGGAGTTACTTTCCGCTGCGCCCCGTGTTGAGGCCTTTCTGTCCTATAGTAGAGCTCAGTGTCTTCTGGGCCTATTGTTGACCACATAAGGGGGCGCATTCCCCATTGATAGACTCTGTTTCCCTGACACAGTACACTGTCAATTAGTCATCAATCAGTGTGCTTTGTTGCTTTGTTTGTCTTCTGGTCACCAAGATGGCGGATGTTCCACTGTCTTCGGACTCTGAGTTGGACTATACTCCTCCGCAGCCTCAACAACAGGCTCGGACAAAGAAGGCCAAAACAAGACAACGAAAACATCAGGCCTCTCAATCCGGGTCTAATAAAGTGGAACAGCGCAGACATCAGGCCTTAGAAAAACAATTCGAGAGGGCCCAGCAACTTTTGGCAAGTCAGGGACAGCCCTCAGCTGTGGATAATGGGTCAGACCTTTCTAGAGCCTCTCATTCGAGGTCTTGGGCGGAATGGAGTCGCACGCCTCGTCTAATCTTCGCCATTCTAAGGGCGTTTCTATGTCATTACCAGATGTGTCAAGCCAATCTGTCCGAGAATGTCCTTCTACTCAAAGACGCGCACCCGAAGCGACCTTTACACCGACGGCTGCCGGCCTTCGGCCTGAACTCTCGGACAATCCTGTTAACTTTCAGGCAGACTTATCGGATGCACTGGCTAAGATACTGGCGGCTGGTATACAACGGGGCAGTGGGGGCCAATCTTCCCTCCATTGACCCACCAGTGCCAGTTCGAGCTGAACCCAGACCTTCACAAGTTGCGACTCACCATTCTGACGACGGATCTTCTGATGAATTCGAATCGGGCGAGATTCGTCCTGAAGATGTTGAATTTTCGGAGGACGAAGGCCTTCCACCAGATAAACCAATTTTCACTAGTCTCTTCCGCCCTTCTGTCTTTAAATCACTTCTCCATAAAGCCAAGGTTACCACAAAGTTTGGCGTTTCGGAAGCTCAATCGGACAGTACCTCTCAATCATCATCATCAACACCACATGATGCTGTCTTTCATGTATCGAAACCGGATCAGGAAGTCATTCCTTGTCCTCCGTTATTCTCCAATGTCATCAATTCGGCCTTTGGACAGCCGGGAGCCTTATCTTCGTCTAGTGGCATAGACAAACGGCTTTATGCCTCTGCGAAAGAACTAGAGGATGCACTGGCCTTGCCTTCCATTGACCCTCCAGTTGTGAGTTTGTCTACCTCTTCCTTGCCTACTTCTGACATTGTAGATGGCTTGAAAGCTGAGGACCGTAAGATGGAACTGGGGTTTCGGAAGGCGCACCAGGCGGCGGCTTGGGCAATAAAGGCGGCCACAGCGACTTCATTTTTCAACCGCGCTGCTCTAATCTGGCTCAGGCAATTACAGGAGAGATTACCACCTGATGACACACGACTCCATCAGGATATTAATAAGTTAGTGGCCGCAACAGAATATTCGGCCGATGCATCTCTCACAGCGGCCAAGTTTGCTTCCAGATCCATGGCAGCATCGGTGACAAATCATCGTTTGTTTTGGCTCCGTAACTGGAAGGCCAAATGGAAGTTGGCATCCTCTCCCTACTCAGCTCCGTCTCTCTTTGGTGCCGCTCTTGAGCCAATTTTAATAGAGGACAAGGACAAACGCAAAGTCCTCCCATCCTCCTTTCGTCGACCTGAGAGGAGATATTTCCCTTATTCTCAGCGTCCGCCCTTTCGGGCCTACTCAGGGTCAGGCGGACCCTACTTTCCTCGTTCATATTCCCAGACTTTGGACAGGACCACAGACAGGCAACCGTTCCGAGACCGGTCCAGGGGACAATCCCAGTCAAAACGCCCCTTCCAAGGCTCCAGTTACCGCCCAGCTCACAGAGGCAAGTGACGCCCCCGAGCCAGGTCCTATTGGGGGTCGACTCCAGCACTTCCACCCCCAGTGGGACCTCTCGACAACAGATGCTTGGATCCGTCATATGATTCAGCAGGGCCTTCACATCGAATTCCACTCCACGCCGCCCAACAGATTTTGCAGCTGTCCTGTTCCACTGTGTCCCCTGAAGAGGAGGCTCATGGACGCAGAAATATCGCATCTGTTGTCGATCGAGGCGATAGAACTGGTGCCCCAAGGACAGGAGGGCACTGGATTTTACGCTACCTTATTTCTGGTGCCCAAATCATCAGGGGGTCACAGGGCCATCTTAAACCTAAAAAGTCTCAACCGATACGTTCGGTATTGCAGGTTCAAGATGCAGTCCCTTCGGTCGATTCTGGCGGCGGTCAGACCCAACGACTTTCTGCAATCTGTGGACCTGCGCGAAGCCTACTTACATGTCCCAATACATCCTGTCCACCGCCGTTACCTGCGGTTCGCCTACAACAACAACCACTATCAATATCGTGCGATGCCCTTCGGGTTGTCATCGACACCCAGGACCTTTACGAAGCTAGTAGAGGTAGTAGCAGCGGCTGTCAGGGCTTACACGATCCGGTTACTGTGTTATCTGGATGATATTATTGTCATGTCGACTTCACAAGTTCAAGCAATGAGGGACATGGAGTTGGTGTTACAGATATTCCAGGCCCACGGTTTTTCCATCAACCGTCAAAAGAGTCACTTGTGTCCGACAACCCGTCTGCAACATTTGGGGGCGGTGATCGATTCGCAACTGGGACAAGTGTTCTTGTCCCCGACTCGCATTCAGGACCTCAGGGCAATGGTGCGGCAGGTACAGGATCAGAGGAAAGTGCCACTTCTCCTTCTATCTGAACTGTTAGGGAAGATGGTGTCCTGCATATTGTGCCGTGGGCTCGCAGGCATGCCCGTCCTCTGCGATGGCTGCTGCTTCCCTTCCTGAAACAGGGTCGCAGCACTTCCAAGTATCAGATTCTCTTGCCTCCGCAGGTTCGCCTGTCTCTTCGGTGGTGGAGATCATCGGCACTACAGAAGGGGTGTCTGTTTCTCGAGCCAGACCGCCTCGTTCTCACCTCAGATGCAAGTCTACAAGGTTGGGGTGCCCACCTGCAGGAAGCGGTTGTTCAAGGTCAGTGGTCCCAGGCGGAGCGGACGAACAGCATCAATTGGCTGGAATTGAGGGCTGTTCGTCTCGCTTTATGCCACTTCCGTCACACCCTGGAGGGGCAACATGTGCTGGTCCGTACGGACAACATCACCACCAAGGCACACATAAATCGAGAGGGGGGCACTCGCTCCAAGGCCTTGATGATGGAGTCCGAGAGACTGTTAGCCTGGGCGGAACTACACACGGTGTCTCTGGTGGCAGACCACATTTCTGGACAGTCCAACGTGATGGCAGATTGGCTCAGCCGAGAACACATCGATCCGGCGGAGTGGAGCCTGAACCACTCCGTGTTCGAGCAGCTGACACACAGGTTCGGCCAACCTCAGGTGGACTTGTTTGCCACTCCCCAGAACGCCCAACTACCCCGCTTCTACTCCCGCTACCCAGGCGTGAGGTCAGAGGGCTGCGATGCTCTACGTTGCCCGTGGCCCCCCGGGCTTCTCTATGCTTTCCCCCCAATTCCCTTGATCCCTCGTTTGATTCGGAAACTGATCCGAGAAGGTGCAGAGCTCCTGCTGATAGCCCCGCTGTGGCCTCGGAGACCCTGGTACGCGGATCTACTAGAGCTGTCCATAGTTCCACCTTGGATGTTACCTGTCCGGACAGACTTGTTAAGCCAAGGGGTCGTCGTCCACCCAGATCCGCAGTGGCTACGATTAACCGCCTGGCGTTTGAGCGGCTCCAGTTATAGAAAGACAGGCTGTCAGTTGGGGTCATCTCTGTGATTCAATCAGCCAGGCGTCCCTCTACGACACGAATTTACGAGGCTTCGTGGCGTGCCTTTACGTCTTGGTGCCTAGCGCACCATGTGGACCCGACCTCTCCGGATATCCCAGATGTCTTAGACTTCTTACATGACGGTCTCACCAAAGGTCTTGCCCCAGCGACATTGAGACGCCAGGTCGCAGCTTTGTCCACTGTCACCACCTGCGAACGGCACCGCACACTTTCGCTAAATCCCAGAATTCAGGCGTTTCTGCACGGTGCCACTAACATCTCTCCACCGGTGGTACATAGGTATCCGTCATGGGATCTGCCGTTAGTTCTGAAAGCTCTAACTTCTACACCGTTTGAGCCTTTAGCCTCTGTGTCTCTGAAATTTCTGACCTTTAAAGTCGCCTTTCTGCTAGCGATTACATCCGCTCGGCGGGTGTCGGAACTCACCGCTCTGTCCATACGCAAAGAGCTATGTACCTTTCACAGTGACACGGTCGTCCTGAGGTTAGATCCAGCGTTTTTACCAAAGGTTAATTCTCTTGTTTCACAGAATCCAGGAGGTGATATTGCCGGATTTTTGTCCGAATCCTCACCATCCATCAGAGACTCTATGGCATACTTTGGACGTTCGTCGGGCACTTCGTCGCTATATCAGGCGTACAGAATCCTTCAGACAAACCGAAGCACTGTTTGTTTCTTTTCATCCTTCATCAATGGGGCGGAAAGTATCGGCAGCCACGTTAGCCCGCTGGATCAAGGCCTGCATAGCGACCGCCTACGACGTTCAGGACCGACCTCGTCCTCCGCATATTTATGCTCATTCTACCAGGAGTGCGGCCGCCACAGCGGCTTGGGCTACGCAGGCTTCAGTTCTGGATATTTGCCGTGCGGCTTCATGGGCTTCCGCTTCGTCGTTTATTCGACATTATAAAATTGATTCGTATGCTTCTGCGGAAGCTTCTTTTGGTAGAAGGGTTTTACAACAGGTGGCCACAGCCCAGGACTCTGAGAGCAGACAGCCCCCTCCCTGAGCAATGAACTTGGGTACATCCCGTCCATGGATTGGAGGAGCAGCGCAGTGGAAAAAGGACGTTGTCTCACCTGAACGTCCATTTTCGATGCGCTGCGACTCCAATCCATACCCTCCCTTGGGCTTTCTGCTATGTTTGGACCTGTTACTGTTGTGTTCATTATTCTGGTTCGGAGTTCTTGCGCCTTCGTGAGGAAAGACTGGAGCTGATTGGACAGCGTGGGCGTGGCCAGTTTGCAGGAAGGAGATCAGCACTCAGTTCTGCCCAGCAACTAAGGAGAAGCTACCCGTCCATGGAGTGGAGTCGCAGCGCATCGAAAATGGACGTTCAGGTGAGACAACGTCCTTTCTCCATAGAAGTCCTAGAAATGTTAAACAATCCAATTAAATGAGTCAAAAATGATATATCTGTTCATTTATTTATTGAGGAAAGTTATCTAAAGCTACATTTTTCTGTGCAGCAATAGTATATGAATCTTTGCTTTTGGTATTCCCTTTGCTTGTGATACAAAGTCAACCATACAAAGTCTTGTTTGAAAAAAGCTATGATTATGTAAATAGAAAGGAAAAGATGAAACTAATTATGAAGCTAGTCTCAAAACTGAAACTAGTAATTTGAAATCTTGAAAAAAGAATTGTTTGTATTTGCATGCCAACTCAGAACAACTGTGTTCTTTAACAGAAGGAAAGATAGTGAGCATTCCTTCTGCTGTCAAAACAGTCATCTCCCAAACTTCTATAGCAATTAAGCATTCTAGAACATGCATATATCTTAAGATTTGCACTTCTTAATCAAATCTTTCCCCAGAGGAAAGAATAAAGGTTGCTGGCAAAATATAAATGGGGTATACCATCAGGTATACCATGAAATGAACAAACACATTATTTATAAGTAATTCTCACTGAATGATCATTAGTTCAGCAATAGTTTGAAGTTTCCATGATGCTGAATGACTGGCTTATGCCTGATCCCCAAAGATACAGCCATTCATCACATTATAAAAATTTGGCTTCTTAGCAGCACCCCCTTACAACAGCAAGGGTGTGTCAACTCCCCCCTCCATCTCTATCCTCTGGCCACCCTGCACAGCAGCAGTCCTTGGGCGGGGGGCAGTGCTGGGGCTGAAGTAGAAGCCTAAGGCCTTCAGTAGTCTCCATCAGCCAGCACTTCTCCCAGGAATCTACTTCAGTAGCAGTGCTGCTGCTGAGGAGTGCTGCCTCAAGTCTCAATCAGTCTGTCTGATTGTCAGAAGCTTTTGTTTTCTTTTAAAAGCATTTTTTTTTTGCTTTTAAAAGAAAAAAAAGCCTCTGACGATCAGCCAACTCAGCTGGGATCGTCAGAGTCTTTTAAAAGCATTTATTATAGAGCCTTGGTGGCGCAGCAGACTAAAGTGCTGTTAAGTAACACCAGCTGCCGGCAATTACTGCAAGTTCAAATCTCACCAGGCTCAAGGTTGACTTAGCCTTCCTTCCTTTCGAGGTAGGTAAAATGAGGACCCGGTTTGTGGGGGCAATAAGCTGACTTTGTATAAAAAAGAACACCGCTTGGGGGGGGGGCGAAAGCCCTACTAAGCAGGTATATACAAAAGTATAAAGGCTATTGCTTAACGCATTGTAAGCCGCCCTGAGTCTCTGGAGAAGGGCGGCATATAAATCGAACCACTCAATAAATAAATAAATAAATAAATATAATAATAATAATAATAATAATAATAATAATAATAATAATAATAATAATAAATAATTTAATAACCTGTTTGGCTGAAGAGATTGTAGAAAAAATGCTTTTAAAAGGCTCTGACGATCCCAGCTGAGCCACACCCAGCTGAGCCGCGCGATCATCAGAGGCTTTTTTTTTTTACTTTTAAAAGCATTTTTTCGGCCGAAGAAAAAATGCTTTTAAAAGTTAAAAAAAAAAGCCTTTGATGATCGTGCAGCTCAGTTGGGCATGGGAGGGGGTAGGGATTTTTGCTACCGGTTCTCCGAACCACCCGCCGCCATCGCTACCGGATCAGGCGATCCTGTCCGAACCGGGAGCATTTCACCCCTGGGGCAGAACATACTAGTTGAAAATTCTGGGAATTGTAATCCCGCTATATTTAAAGATTACCAATTTGGACATGGTTCATATAGATTATTCTGCTCTGCTAATATTAACAATTGCTCATGCTGTATTTGCTTAACTCTTGGCAGGATAAAGTACTGAAAGTTCTAAGTGTGATAAAGATTAGAAAGCTGCGACCTTTTGGAACTGAAGAAAAAATGGTGCTTTGATCACATAATCCTTGTTGGCAACTCCTTAAAGCAACTGTGTCTGTTGCTGGGATGGATGCCCTTCAAAGGTGCAACATGATCCCAGGACAAGATAAGTTTACTAAAGAATTGTGCATGCACATGTAATACCTGTTTGCATGTGCTCCAAACCATATTATTAGTCCCTACTTAAAAGACCTATGCTGTAGCTATGGTTTGCCTTAATTCCTACAAAATTCTTAAATCAACAATATATTTGAGCTGATTTTTTTTTTTCATAAGGTGGCTGCAGATTTTCCCATTGGGCTTCGTCTTGCATTAACATTGCAGAACAGAGTACCATTAATTTTGTCTTCCTTTTAAATTAATTATCTTTCAACCAGTCTTTATTAATCAATTTTCACAACAGTTAGATTGCATCAAAGAAAATTAAGAGTTGCAGTATTTCTTCCTATTCTTGAAAGATATTTACTCTATGTCATCCTCATAAATACTTGTTTGTTTCTATAGATACCTAATTCTCATTCCTAATTTAAATAGCAGATGGGCCTTGTATTTGCCTTCAGTAGTCTTGTGCAGAATACACACTGTAATGTGTAACATGAACTATAATGGTCTAAATAGTTTGCAGCTGTGCCAAGACTTGGATGGTTTCATTACACACGCAGCTTGTTCAGCAAAAATAATCTATTTATAAAATTCAGTTGTGTTTCTTACCGTCTTATTCACATTGCAACTTGCAAGATGAGTGACAGGGCCCAATGCCAAGTCACCTGAATACTTTCTGAACTTATGTATATAACTTTTTTGAATAGTTTCCAAACGGCTGGACTAAAATTACAAAGCAGCAGCCATTAATACAGCCAGCCCACCATACTTAATACTGGAAAGGAGATGCCAGTCACATATGGAAGAAACAACTTGTTAAAAGCCATTGGGCAGTGACCTTCTTGATTAGAAACTTCTAAACTTTAAAAATTGGCTGAAGCTTTGTCTTCAATATAAGAATATGATTCCTTGTACAAGTTATAATATTTATTAGAATATTAGAATCTGTTCACCTTACTGAAGTTCAGGAAGGGTAAGAACAAGAGATGGACATTGTACTCTTGACCCTGTTTAGTATTTTTGGGAAAGAGTTCTGGGGGAACTTCCCAGAACATGAACTTCAATCATGTTCCAGCTCACTACCTTTTCATTTAGTGCTGACCCTGGCTTGCCTCCAAACAAATTTTAAAACATACTAAGCAAGCTCTTCCATTTCAGTTGAAGCAGGACTCAGTCATGTTCTTTAGGGCCTGGCAGAAAAATGTGATCTTCCATGGCCCATTGCTTATGAAGCTTTTCTCCTTTTGTAAAACCTAGTGAATTCTTGAAATTTTATTTGTTTAGAAATTAACTATATAAACCCATCTATTAATAGCTGTTTATTCTCATGAAGTCTTTCAATGTAGATCCCTTTTTCTCTCAACATTCTCGTACATCTATATTAAGAATTATATCTATACAAAATACATTTTGAGATTCTGAAAATATTGTTAAGTCTCCAAACTTGGATAATTAAAGTCAAGAAGCACTGTGAAAAAACAGGTCTCAGATAGAATATTAAAAAAGACAAACAGGAACAGGAGCTAGCCATAATGAAGATATCAAAGTAATTTCTGCCTTTTAGAGTCAACTATCAACTCCATTTTGGAATCAATATTAATGTTACATATTGCAGAATATTATTACATTCCTTGAAAATGTTTAGGTGAATCTCAGCTTATTGTTGAGTGGGCCATCTTGCATCAATTATTCAAAGACAGATACTTTTATTTGGATACTGTTACACATTAACTTGCAGCTTCAAGACAACATTTGTTCTGAGTATCTTTCCTCTGTGAGGCACAAATACATTGACATTAGGGATTAGGGTATATTTGCCTCACTTTGGACATTGATAATGGATTCTTTTTCATATTTTCTTTGATATGATTTTTCTTTTATTGAGTAAAAACCAATTGCACATAGGAATTGTGTCCAGAACAGTTTGCTGTAAGAGACACTGGAAGATTCTACGTAGTTAATATTGGTGTACATTTTGCAAAGCAGAAAAATGCATATCTTACTAAACAAACTCTTCTATATTTTTGTTGAATGTTTACACAAGCAATGACCATTCTGTATAGTTATATTTACATTAGTTTCTCTATAATTTTCCTGACAAAATGGAGGATAAATATGGAGATGTACATACATAATTGCTTGCTTTTAATGTTTCAAATTATACCTTTTCCCATTTCTGGCTCAAAATGCAGACAGACAATATGATTGGTAGTAGAAATAGACAGTTTTCCTCTAGGACTTGGCCAAAATAGCTAGTAAAGTTGCATAATTAATACAAATGTTGAAAAAGAAACATATTTGTTGGCATTATAAATAAATCTCAACCATCACATATATATCTGGGGGACACAATTACAAACTAATATACCTAAGGATACCTTAGGAGAAATAAGAACATAGAGCCTTCTTTTCAGATTACTTGCAATCTTTTGAAATTGAGAGCTCAGTTTTAACAATCAGTAATTCATCATTTAGTGCTCTTTTACATGTGAAATTTGAGTTACTCTTATTTGAAGATAAAATACTGATTCTTAATATTAATGGGATGTACAAGTATCTTATTTGAGTAGTCTAACCAACAATCCTTAGATTTATCACTCAATACAAATAAGGCTTTCAACTGAAATATTGTAGCCAGCTTGATCAGGCTAACTAACACTGCAGTTTATGCTGCATGTATATTTTTCAAAACCCAGTTTAACATGTAGGGAAGCAGAGAAGATGTGCTAGAGAAGCTAAGAAACAGCATGTCTTGGGAGGAAAAAACTTTGCAAAGGTAATAGTTGACAACCAAAAATAATTTTATCTCTACAAGTCTCCATCAGAAAAATAAGCAACCTTTGAAGAAGTTGATATCTCCAAGCTATCAGAAACTAAAAGTCACCGGAAACGTAAGGAGCTTGAATTTCAGACTCTGAAATTGAAAGCTTGCTGACTTTCAAAAGTGGGAATATTGATCCTGTTTCTAAAATATCACATTGTATTCTCAATTATTGCAGTATTATGGATTTTTCTAAAGGAATCATAAACTCACTCTCACTACTTTAGCTACAGT
Organism: Pituophis catenifer annectens; assembly: GCF_029215685.1. Lineage (NCBI taxonomy): Eukaryota > Metazoa > Chordata > Lepidosauria > Squamata > Colubridae > Pituophis > Pituophis catenifer. Next base: position 181,517,556 of record NW_027256883.1, read on the forward strand.
ATCTCTGCAATATGATTCTTGTATTATAGGCAATCGTTGACCCATTGAATCATTTCAGAGATTTCCTTACCAGATTCCTCAATGCTTGCAATAAGGACAGAACTTCTAAGTTCTTTAAAATTCATGGAGATATTCAGAGATGTATCTGTCCTAAAAGTAATCCCTTTTGAACTGTATAGCACAGTCAAACATCAGGAGTTGACCACAGGCAATATTTTATAACATTTTGTATTCTGTCATAAAATGCTTTGTGATAATTTTTATGTCATAAAATCTATATAAAAGTGAAAACCACTCACGACGTAATCACGAAATCTCCAGAACTGTAAAGCCTACAAACTTGAAATTTGCCACATATGTTCCTCTTGGCTTCTAGGTGCTAACTAAGAAAGGATTTTTTGAAATGACCATCAGAACATTAGTATTTCCTATATTATGATTAACACGCTCTGATCGGTAGTGGCTTTCAAATCCCGTCGCTCCTGGTTCACTTGTGCACGATGCTTCCGTGCAAGCGCAGCTCCCGCCGCCGCCACCGGTACTCCCAATCTGGGGTAAACCGGTAGCAATTCACCACTGGCTCTGATGCTAAGGAGTTCTATTCCCCCACCCTCCTGAAAAGAAATCTGTTCCAAATACAAAACACTAGCAGAGGAAAGGAGTTTCACTTTTAGTTTTACTTTCACAGCAGCAACCAGGGGATAGGATAGGGAAGGCTTCTGTGGGGCAAGCCTGAGGGACAGAAGGGGATAGGATAGGGGAGACATCTGTGGGGCAAGGCTGAGGGAGAGAAGGGGATAGGATAGGAGAGGCTTCTCTGGGGCAAGGCTGGGGGAGAGAAGGGGGATAGGATAGGATAGAAGTCTGTAGGGCAAGGCTGAGGGAGAGAAGGAGAGGAGAGGCCGATAATAACTATTAACTTTCAAGCTGTGTCGATTTATGAAGCCCGATCACATAGTTTTGTAGCGAACACGGGTATCCAGCTAGTCTTTTATAAAATTTGCTAAATTTCAATTCCATAGAAGTCATGGGACCTGGATTTTAGATGCATTCTGTTAAGTTAGGGTATTTGAGGTATCTTGGTTGAAAAGCTTTTGCCCTCTGGTGCACTATTTTAAAAACCCTGTTAAAATTTATAGACCCAAGAATTTTAATGTAAATATATGTATGTATTAATGTATGTAAATATATTAATAACACCTCTTGAACAGGCTTCTAAGTGTTAATGGATTTCATTTTGATTTTAACTCTTGTTTTAGGTCTTTATAATAAACCACAGAGAATTTGGTAGTGACTACAAAAAAATGTTTATAGGTAGTCTTCAACTTGCAACCATTTGTTTGTCACTTTTCAAAGTTATGAAGGCTCTGAAAAAAATAACTCAGAACTACTCACAACAGTTGCAGCGTCCCCACGGTCATGTGATCATGATTCAGGTGCTTGGCAACTGTCACACATTTATGACATAGTGTCCCGCAGTCATGTGATCACCATTGGGCTTCTGACAGGCAAAGTCAATGGGGAAGCCAGCAAAGAACATCACGTGTCATGATCATTTGATGTTTTGCTTAATGACCATGGTGATTCAATTAACAATAGCCATGTTTCACGACAAATTTTGTGGGCCCTATTGTGATCATAAGTCAAGGAATATATGAATGTATCCATAACTCTGAGAGGTATATAAGATTACTGGAATCCTGAAACCATAGAACTAATACTTGTATTTACTGGTTTCCAACTTAAAGGCAATCTTCTTAGTCATTTCTTTACTTTAGATAACGGGTGTCAAACTTGATTGCATCATCTGTCATATTGTGGCGGGTTTTTTGCCTTTGTGGAGCCAGGATGGGCATGGCCTGTGCATGATGCATCCGGCCTGCGGGCCACCAGTTTGAAACCCCTGTTTTAGAAGATTGTTATAAAGATTTAAGTTAAGTCTTTTGTCTAGCCAAGAATTTAATTCAAAAGTGAAAAAGATCATACTTATTTAAAACATAAAAAGGGTATATTATAAATTAGTGTATATAAAAATAACATACTGTAACATATGTAAGACATAAATATGTTTTCTAATGAAAAACATTTAAAAATAATCTCAGATGTAATGCAGAACAGTCATGGCACCTATTGAGGGAGTTTTCAAAAGCACTTTAGAGGGTCACAAAAGTATTTTAAAAACACTGTGTTTTCAATCCTTTGAGTTTTAAAAGAAGGTATGCGAGAACCCTACTGTATAAGGAAAGCACAAAAGAAGCATAGAAAGAGAATAAAAAGTATAGCTATTCTTTCACATATTTCATGGTACTAAAATATTTGCCAAGAAAAATATGAATAGATATTTAAAAGACATACAGTAGGTTCCATTTGTCTTGCTAAATTAAACCAAAGCTCCACTACTTTGTATTTTGTTTCAAAAATGTAAATGCCCATAATATCTTGCAAGCAAGATACAACCCCCTCATGTTTCTGATAACATTGGTAAGTCCTTCAAAAAAATTTTCTGCAGGAGAGAACAGAACAATGTTTGTATTGTTAGGAAAAGCTACTGAGTAAATATTACAGATACATGCTGATTCAGAAGAACAGTATCTCTTGTGGAAACATCAAAAGAATCTCTACTATATCAGGCACATTTTATTTCTTAAGACAGTAGATCACCTGAACTCTAAATTAGTGATTCATGAATTAGTTTAAGAATCTTTAGTACATAAAATGCATCATTTGAGTATTTTGAAAATGACATGACATGATTTTCTGCTCTTAATCAGCTGTTTTTCCAAAAGTATCTAACAATATATGTGTAAGCACCCTTAAGGTCTACAAATGTGTGTGCAATATATGGCAGTGAAGGGAAAGATAAGATGCTAATGATTTCTTGTGTACCAGGACTCATTATTTCTGGTGCTGAGAAAAGTACTGTAGCTTGTTTTAGTATTATCTATTAGTAATACCTATTATAGTAATGATTAGTGTGCACAGATTTAATGTGAAACCTAGTAACATTATTGTATCTTTTGAAACATATGAACAACAAAACTGGCATGTTTTACTGTTAGTATTTCTACTGAATAGACATTTGCTTCTAGTGCTAATACTACTCCAGTGACATTCAGTAAGGAGAAGATCTTATGTATACTCTAAGGCATCATACTATAATTAGCTTTCAAGGTGTCAGCCAGGGTTCTCAGTGAAGAGTATATTTAATTTTTTAAAAAAACCCTACATTTGATGAATTACCAAACAAAAGGACTTAATGGACTCGAACAGTTCCTAGATTAGAAATATTGAGTCAGTTATATCATACACTTGGTATGATTTACAGGCCCTTAAAAAGGCAAGCAATGCACATTTTAATATATCAAAGAGAAGAAATAAAAAAAAAAACTTTAAAAAAACAGCCATCATATTGCTCCTTAATAATAGTATTTATTGTTTGGAGAAAACAGTTGTATATAATAAACAGACAATAATGAATAGAGATATGACAAATTGCTTCACTTTGTGAGCCAAAATAGAACAAATAAAATTTCAAGTAATATGACTAAGGAGGGACTTATATTTTTGTGCCTTTCATACTATTTCTGTTTAAACAACTTGTAAAGGAAATAAAGAGTTGTCAAGAAATTACTTTAGACTTCATTTATATAGCATTTCTGAAACTTAATAAATTCTATAACCTAACTTATGATTCAGAAATTTACTTTTATACCTACAATGGATTATTTGTTTACTTGTTTATTTAATACTATAGCTTATTTAATACCATGACCAAGACTGAGATAAAATTTAGAATTTTATCTTTAATTTAAAAACTTAAAGGAAAATTAACACAAAAATAAGAACTAAAACATCAGAGAAATATTTGCATTGCTTTTGTTGTATTGTTTTAATACAGCCAATTGTGGTTCCTTCTACATTGTATTAAGCAAACCATACCTTGTGTGATTTGAGAATCAGACCAGCCTATGGCACTTATCTCACTTTATATCATTTTTGCAAATTAAGATGCCAGATTAGTTTCGATTATTTCTCAAACGTCACCTAGAAGAATTATCGGAATTGATCATTGACCCTTCTAATATTTCCTCAGCATTCATTAAAGCTGGGTGATATAAAGTCGGAAAATGTCTTCCTTTTCAGGAAGTCCACAGTAGCAAATAGTTCAGAGGTATGATTTATTTTTACAGGCTGAAGCATTTTTGAAAGATTTTTTTTAAATTTATGAATACTGAGCAAATGCCTGTGCTCTATAAAATAGTACAGAGAGGAATGTACAGATAACTATTTGGTGTTTGAAGTAACTGAAGTTTTGTTCATGAATCCAGTTAATAATTAAAATCTTTGGTTTCTCTAGTAGATAAATGTGTTACCAAATCATTAAAACAAATTAATTTAAATGAAATATTAGGTATAGATTTTTTTAAAAAAATCTATTTTCATCTCAAGAAAGCTTGAGACTTGAGCAAATGTGTGTTAAAGACTGATTATGTATTTAGCTATACATTTTCAATTAATGTTTATGCTAGTGAAGTTTGTATTAAACACTTTTAAACTATATTCAGATAAAGAGAATAATTGGACAGTTATTTAGAAAACATCTTTTGCTAAATCAGTGGAGAACCATTTGAGACGGTATCAAAATGCATTTCTTAATATGACAGAGAATGAAAATAATCAAATGCATGTTAAACTATGTATTGCTACTTTGGGGAAGATTATACCTGACATACTAAAGAAAAGCCCCTGTCTAAGTAACTTGAGATTTTATATGTTTTATTTATTTTACACACACTGCCTCCCTCCCTCCCTCCCTCCCTCTCATATCCTTCCCTCCCTCCCTCCCTCCCTCCCTCCCTCATATTATCATTTATATTAACCGTATCTGGGATTGAGCTTGGAAAAGGTGCCTTGCTGAACATTCAAAGTGTAAAGATGTACTGTATAGTAGTAGATACAGGTAATCTTTTAAGTAACTTGGTCCTAAGCTGTACAAAACTTTGTATTCCAATTTGGCCATGAAAAAGAACCAGCTAGTAATATACTGAGGTGAAAAACTCACATAAAAAAATACTGCCTACTTGAGAGAATTCAAACAATTGTTTTATTACTTCCAAAACTAGCAGGTTACAGGGAGAAGCAGGTTACTATTGCACAAACAAACCAATAACAAGGTTACATAGATTTTATGTAAAATGTTAATCAAAAGAATTTGAGTACATGTATACTGAATATACTAATTGGAAATTCTCGATAGAATTGGTTTATAGTATATAAGGAAAAAGATAATTCTGAGAGGAAGTGGGTAGCAATCATTGTGTGAAAGCGTTCTTTGAAATACAGCGGCACAACTTTTATACATTGGAAATGTCATTTCTCTAATCGTTATTCTGGCAAGTTGACCCTGTATTTTACTGCAGAAGGAGAGAGAAAGATAAGAGCACAACAATGTATCCTTGAATCTACTGCCTGTATTCTAGTCATAAATTCTATAAGCATATAGTAACAAATCAGCAGAAAAACTAGGAATTCTCAGCTATAAGAAAAATGCAACCAAGAGAGTAAATGCAATACCAGTTTGAAAAGATTATTAGTACAATTATTCAAGCTAAATTCTTATTCCAAGTAACTGGACAAAATATCTTATTCCAAATACACAGACAAAATATAGCAATCATCCCCCAAGAAGTGACTTTTGCCATTTCTTTCTGGACCAGTTTCCAGTCTATTTTCAAGGGCCACCCTATGAAATGCAGCTTGCAAGAGTTCAACATTGAATTTCATTGCTTCATATCCAGTTTTTCGCTGGATTGTTGTTCAGTGCTAGTTTTTTTTTTTTCTGGTTGAATGGGTCCATTTTCTTGAACAGAACACTTACAAATAATTTTGTAGAGGTCAGGAGTACTTGTGATGCATCAAAAATAATTGCCAGCACTCAGGCGAACAAAGGATGTGAAAGAAAACTATGGAGATCAAGAAGATCAGCATGAGATTAAAGGGTTGCTGAAGTCTAGGTAACTATCTTGGAATGGTACTCTTCTACCAATTATTGGTCTGTCACTTAGGAAGCCTTTGGCCTAGTTCTCACAAATATGAGATGAAGAGATAAGCCTATGTTCCAGAATGAACCAACTAACACTGCAGATAAGAACACATGAGTTAATATTTTTCATATTAAATAATTGTTCATATTGGGACATTCTGTAATCTTTTTATATCCTTATGAATAAAATTCCCCCCCCCAAAGTAATTTAAGGTATAACTTTACCTGCCTTTCAACATTCATAAGGCCTAATGTTTTGCCTAGACCACTGGTTCTCAAACATTTTGGTCTTGGGGCTCTCTGCAGCCCAAAAGAGCTGTAGTTTATCTGAGTTATATCTTTTGATATTGACGGTATTATAAATTAAAATTGAGTAATCTTAAAATATTTCTTTATTTAACGTCATGGACCTGTGAAAGAATCCCAGGATCTCCAGACCACACTGGCAACTCCTGGTCTACACCATTGCTGAAACACCAGCTCTTTTTTGAAAGTTAACTCAGGCTCTACTTAAGTGCAATGAGCTCTCCAAGGTCCTGAGACAGCTTTGCTCTGTCAAGTCCAGTCCTTCTGTTGATCTTAGAAGTACTGGTACCTAGCTTTAGTAAATATTTTTTTAGTTCTTCATAAACATTTCAAATAAGATACTACTGTTTTGATCTGTAAAAAGGCTTCATCTTCTTTTGAAATGTGGGTTTACTGGATTTTGTGGACAGTTTTTCAGAATGGTGCAGTATCTTTTCTCAATTATATGCTAGATTTATTTATGGGTTATAGGTAGTTTGCATATATTATGTTAACAGTAATAAAACAATATAATAAGTACATAGCAAGTATATTTATAGATCTTGTTTCAGTTCTTACAGTCTCTGAGAATTCATGTCTCTGATCAGCTGAAAATATATTAAGAAAAAAGATAGGAGCTCATATTATTGTTAGAGATTGTGACTCCTCACACATGAAGAAACTGAGAGGAGAGAGAGGCCAGTAGTCTAAACCAGAAAATCAACTCCAGAACTATATTTTATTGAGATAGACTATAATAACAAAATCTTAATACTGCTTTGCCTTCCCTCTTTCTTATACCCCAGTGAGTTGGGGGGGAGCCTACCTGAGTTGCTTCCAAATACTGTCTTGATTCTTGGGACTTAAATAATGTTTCACCCAGTCGTGAAATCCATATTTTTTTACTGCCAGTTCTGTGGGCATGGCTTGGTGGGCATGGTGTGGTTTGGTGGGCATGGCAGGGGAAGGATACTGCAAAATCTCCATTCCCACCCCACTCCAGGGGAAGGATATTGCAAAATCTCCATTCCCACACCACTCCAAGAGAAGGATATTACAAAATCTCCATTCCCACACCACTCTGGGGCCAGCCAGAAGTGGCATTTGCCAGTTCTCCGAACTATGCAAAATTTCCACTACAGGTTCTCCAGAACCTGCTGGATTTCACCCCTGGTTTCAAGCCTCTTTGCTTATGTAATTGTTGTTGCATATTTCTGTCTCGTGAGAATAAGAGCCATGTGATCATCCCCTCAGAGATGTGTTTGGATTAAAATGTATTATTAACATCTTTGACACTTAGCTGGACAGACATTGGACTTGGATTTGTCTTCAGATAGGCTTTTTCGGCTGGTTGGAGCTAACAGGCAGACTGTGTTTGCTGACGTCCTGTCTGACTGTGACCGCTGCATTCCCAGAGTGTTGATGCGCTGGGATATTTTGCAGGTGGAGGACTGAATCTGAGATAGCATAGGAGGCTGAAGTCATCTACTGTGATTTTGTGGACTTGTTATGAGGCTGTGAGGTTGGGACAGTTATCTGACTGTATTGGGGTGCTTAACAGTGGACAGAGCTGGGAACCAGCTAGAGGATGAGTCAGTCAATGGAACAGGCTGGAGGTCAGGCCATATCCATAGATCAATGTGTTTGCTATCCTTCTGAACCTGTGCTAGTGCTGACAAACCTGGGAACCAGAGGATAATTGAGGACAGACAGGTTGCACCAGGCTTGCTGCCATATTGGCTGCATTTGTGATCCTGGTGCTGATTGCCCCTGTTGAGCTGTAATGTATTTTCATCTCTTTGCTACTGATCTCCATCACACAGGCAGATGACTGCATGGAACTTTCCAACTGGAGTGGCCAACCAAGAATTTGGGGCTTGGATTATTAATGGTGGCAGGGTGGGATGGAAAGCAATAGATGGCAGTCTTCTGTGGACTCCTTTCTCCCCCCTCCCCTCTGCAGAGCTTTTCTCTGATAGCTTGAAAGCTTATTTTCCTCTCAACTTTGTCAGCTAAGTGCTTTGTTTGTATGTTTCCCCACTTAGGCTGAGCTAGGAAAGGGATTAACTGGGTGGAGTGGATAAGAAGGGGTCCGTATTGAACGGGTGAGAATGGCTGGGGAGGGCCCCCTTAGGTATTAAGCTAAATATATCTTTGTATATTTGTGTATGTGATTCTTTGCTGAGGGGCCATGGGTGCTGAAGGCCTGTGAGTGCTGAGAGCCAGTAAAGCTGAAACATCTCAGAATGCTGTTTTCTCCTCCCTGGGATAACTGTCAGTGGTTATTATGGGAGGTCCTGGGCCTTTGAAGTTGGGGTTTTTGGAAGAGAAGATGCCATGGCCACTGGTGGGACACGGAGGGCCATAATACTGTGGTGGTGATAGACATGGGAAAATCTGGTGGGAAAAGAGTGGGCTGCTCCAAGGAAAAGAGAACCAATGTTTTATACTTGTGTTGCATTTTAGCTTCTTTGTCTCTGCCCCAATACCATCTGAGGCCCTGGCTTCTGGATGTTTCTCTTAAATGTCAGGTCAGGTTGTAATAAGGTCTCCCTCATCTGTGATTTATTTGTGGTTGAGAGGGCCAATGTGGCATATATTACTGAAGTTAGACCTTGAAGGGAAGGGCTACAAATGTAGCCACAGCCCAGAAGCTAGGGCAGGGATGGTGGTATGGCAATTATCATTTGAGAATTGTTTACATCTTTCAGAGAAGTGTTCTATAGGTTACTGGATGTGAGACCCTGTTCATTATGTTTGGCTCTAGGGATCAGTTGGGATTATTGCTGTTGTACCAACCTCCCTGCTGCAAAGCAATCTACTTGCCTGAGCCCTTTGATTTCATCTCTGGGTTGATGGTGGAATTCCTCAGCCTTACATTCTTGGGAGACTTTAATATGGCTTCCCTGGAACTAGGATTTAAGGTGTCTCAAGAGTACTTTTTCCATACACAAATATGTAGCTTTGGATCATTTTCTTCAATGAATCAACGAATGTACATTTTAAAATCTGGGTTTTCTTTATCTAGATTTAGAGCTTGTGTGAAGAACAGATGATATTTTAGTGACATTTATGCAGAAATATTGAAAATTCAAAAAGCTTCACAAACTTTTAAGCACTACTACATCTTCAGTGTTGTTTTTTTATCCAGGGAATATAGTACATCTTTAGTGATTAACCATTTTATGAACCTTATATGCCAGGGAAAGTAAATGAGAATTTATTCCTATTCTCAACTGACAGAGTAAGAGTTCTTGATAAAGATACAAATTACAGTGTCGAGGTCAGTTTAGGATTATGCAGGGTTTGGAGTATTATTATTATTATTATTATAAACTTTTATTCACCAAACATGAAATTTAGTCAACTGAACATTCAAAAATGCATCGCAAATACCATTGACTGGCGCTAATGGTTGATATGGGTTGCTGCCAGTGTCCTAGGTATCAACCAAGTACCTTCCTAAGATGTACAATGTTCCGAATAGTGCAGTTTTTGGCAGCTCTGCTGGTGTTATTGCAGGAAGCTGCAATTTCTTGATGTATTTTATAAAATTCTTGGACATGGTACCAAGTGCCATGATGACAGTGGGTATCATTGATACATGTTTCATCCATAATCGCGTAACTTTGATAACCAAGTCGCGATATTTCGTGATTTTTTTCCAGATCTTTTTCTTCGACTCTGGCATCTCCTGGTACCGCGATATCAATAAATTGTACGTTTCGATTTTCGACAACTGTGATATCTGGCATGTTGTGTTCCAAATGATGATCCATCTGTATTCGAAAGTCCCACAAGATCTTCACCTTCTCATTTTCGATAACTTCCATTTTATGTTCCCATGACTTCTTGCTGTTGTTGTTGTTACTACTACTATTTCTATTACTATTACTATTAATTTGAATAAGTAAGCCCAATGCCATCCAGACCTCTTCTTAAATTTCCCTTTAAATTCTTTGTGAGTTTCTTTGAGACACTGGGAACAGAAGACCAAGATAATTTCTGATCTACTCACCCTGGTTGCATAGTTTTACAGTTCTTTGGACTCTGGTCTGTGTGTGGAATTTTCCACAGCCATCTGTTGCCTGTCCCACAATTATGAAGGACATAGATGAATTGCAATACCAAATGCTGTTTGCTATGCAGTATTCAGTCTGCTTCCATATACATATACCTCCCCTTCTACTGACAGCTGTTGCCCTCATACTTAGACCATGGGGTATACTTATTCCACATGTCACCAAACTAGACTGATTGACAAAAAAACATTTCTAGTGCTGAATCTCAGCCACAAGATTAAAGCTCATGATTTGCTGATATAAATAAATTGAGGTGCTCAAAATATTCTACCATGGGTCATTTCACCTTTCAATAGAAGTGAATATATGTAGCTCACGGTTGGACTGTGGAGTCCTTGGTGCTCTCTGAACTTGCCTGTTGGCTTGCAGATGTTTCATTACTTTTTTTTAAAATTTGATTTATATGCCGCCCTTCTCCGGAGACTCAGGGCAGCTTACAATGCATTAAGCAATAGCCTTCATACTTTTGTATATTTATACAAAGTCATCTTATTGCCCCCATAATCTGGGTCCTTATTTTACCTACCTTAGAAAGGATGGAAGGCTGAGTCAACCTTGAGCCTGGTGAAATTTGAACTTGCAGTAATTGCAGGCAGCAGATTTAAGTGGATGTTAATTAGTCTGCTGAGCCACCAGAGCTCCCTCTGACATGGTAACATTATCAGTACCAGAAAGTGTGAGGTTTTACCCCTATTTATATATAGTAGGTCGCCCTGCCAGTATTGGTCAAGTGCGGTTTTCTCCTTAGTAATTCCTTTGTTAAGATATTGCTATGTGCTTGATTTTTTTGTCTTCTGTTAACTCCTGCTTATCTGAACATTGGTGCTGAAATAATATAATTTGCTGGAGTAAATGAGTGATCAGTGATGCAGGGTGGGAGGAGAAGAGTGTATGGAATCTGTTGGGCTAGCAAAACAGGCCCAGAGCCTTTGGGGACCCGGCAGGGCAGGATGGGGCAATAGACAGGATGGCATGCTATAGTGTTTCTGTGGTCAGTTGTAACAGTGAATGACCACAGAGGTGGTACAACAAAGTAACTTTCGGACAGGGTCATAAGTACCTTTTGGAAGTCTGTTGTAACTTCGGATCATCACTAAGTGATCTGTCGTACCTCAAGAACTATCTGTATTAGAACATGAGAATTACAATCACAAATTTATCAACTCTTTAGATAGCAAGCATCAGTGATATAATATCTTGGTGCCAAGTCGTAGTTTTCATGTGTTTATCTAGCATACCATTTCTTGTTTGGGCAAGCATTAAGCTTTGCAGGGTGATGAGAAAAGCTCATTGCAGGGATATTAATAGCCTTTTGATCATTGTACTCCTTTATCTGGATTATCTTCTACATTAAGGATTCTCTCTGAGTCATTGTACTCTCCCAAATGCTTATACTTCCCCTTGACAAATTAATTCCTTCTCTAGATTGCTAGTATGTTTATGACTCCACCAGTAGGGTTTGGTATAAACAAAACTATGCAAATATAAAATCATTTTTAAAAGCTACAAATGAATATGTACATAATGCCAAACTATTTATGTTAATTAGTTGAATTGTACTTGACATGTCTTGGATTGCCCTGATATTATTTATTTCTGTTGAATATTTATATCTTCCTTTTAAAGAGAATTTTCCAAAAGTAGATTAAATTAGAAAAAATAAGTTCAATACTGTACAATGATATACAATAAAGGAGAACACAAATCAGAAGTTATTTAACCAAGTATGTCCGACAGTAGTGATTGGGACACTTTTTTTGTTCAACTAATGCTTCTTAATATTTCATAACTATTAATAGTTAGAAAACTATTGGCATCAAAGGCATTCATTTTGGAAAGTAAACAATCTTCCCTTAGCCATCTGGATAGATTGTTTGCAACAACATTGGTGATTGAACATATGCAGGGAAACTGTATTATATTGAAAAATGCAGTATTCTGCAGCATCCACTAGAAAATGGCTGATGGACAGTACCCAGATGAAGTACTTTGAGGGCTGAACAGTTTGGGCAGTACTCCCAAGTCTGAAGAACTCTCCCACGACAGAAAGGGTTCCAGAAATCACTCTCCAAGGCCATCCAGACAGTGGTGATTTGCAAGAGGATTCTGGAGCGGTGCTACAGAGTTGGCTGGTGAATCATTAGCTGTCAGATACGAAAGACCAGATCAAGACATGAAAGTTTAATTAAATTGATTTATTGCTAAACAGCCTGTAAACAGGATTCTTCTCCATAGTGGTGGAGATAGCATCCAGGAATGGGTTAACTCCGTCTGTCAGCTAATTGGACTGAGTCTGCAAGTTGTGATGACATGCCTCCTCTGCTTGCGTCCCCAGCTTTTAGACTCTGTTTTAGCTTGGACTAGACGTGTTTTCTAGCTACTCCGTTCCTGAATGCTTTCAACCACAGAGAATTACAACATGGATTGTTGACAGCTCCTAGTTTCGGCTGGTTGAGCTACTCAAGATATTCTGGCGTGAAGAGCTTTCAGCCTGACCCTGCTGAAGGCTGCGTGGCGGCAATCAGGCTGCCTGACTGCAGCACTGACAGGGCAGCGTGCACGAGCTTAACTCTGCAACGCTGACCCTGGGACTCGGGGAAGGACAAACTTTCACATACGCTTGACAGTGGGTGAGTCACCAGACTGTTGGAAGATTCCTGCCACGCAAAAACCCCCGGTAGCCAGTGCGCATAGCCTTGGATTGCATCCGGAGGCACTTTAGCCCCTGCCCGTAATCCGGGCATACTAGATAGTGCCAGACTGTTCGCGGCACTTTGAGCAGCAGGTCCCCAATCAGGCGAGACTAATAGGCCAAGAGAATTAAAATGGCAGCCGCCTTTGCCAGAGACACCACTCTTGAGGCGGGAAACCCGGGACCCTCTGGCAACGACATTACTGATGGTGCAGGGCCCTCGAGAGTGAGGCCCACAGGAAAGGGAACAGCAGCTGAGCCTCACTCAAGGGAGCCGACTAAGAAGGCCTCTAAGACCACAGAATGGGAGGCCAAGCAATGCCAGAAGGCTATTGAGAGAGCGATCACTAAGGCTCAGAGGGAGGCTGATGAGAAGGCAAGGAGTCTTCAAACTTCAGAGCCAGCCAGTTCCCGACCATTTGCCTCACAACCATTGGAACTGCACGCTCTTCAGCATGGCCTGCAAATGGCAGCATGGTCACCAGATGGCGCTATGTAGCAGTCCTTTGACTGCCCGGCAACAGTGAGTTGTTCTTTAGCTCATTGTCATAAACCAGGCCTTTCCAGGGCATGCCTGGGAGCAGCCTGTAAGATAGGGATTTTCCTCTGCTGAGGCAACCTTCACGTCCACCGTTGCAGGCCTTCACTCAGAGGAGCGATTGGAGCTTCAAATCCCTGCCAGTATGGGAGCTTTAATCTCTGAGGCGATCAGACAAGGGATTGCAGCCGGTTTACAACAGAGAGTGGCTTCGATGATTTCTGATCACCCCAGGCCCCAAGTTCGCCATTAGGGGTCCCATTTTTCGGGGGAAGTTTTACCCCCTCAGGGGCAATATTCTCCAGCCTCTTCCAGTCAGGCATCTTTGTCGGAAGAAGCAGCACAATGGGACCTAGAATTATCTGATGATGAAAGCTTAATGCCTGATCAACCTGCCTTTGTGGGTCTATTTCGGCCCCCATTGTTTAGATCTTTGCTCTTCAAAGCAAAGAATATTGTTCGCCTGGGTACCAATCAGACAACTTGAGACTGCATCAGGGTCGGATGATCCTACGGATTCACTCTTTGCAGAACCAGCCATAGAAACAGAGGTGGTACCCACCCCCAGAATGTTCCTGGATGTAGTGCAGAGGCAGTGGGCTTCCCCTGGGACAGGGCCCAATCCCAGCGGTTTGGGCAGACGATTTTATAATATGAGCTCAGATCTTTCCAAGGCCCTCCAGGTGCCAATGGTAGACAGCCATGTAGTGGCATTATCCTCACCCTCTGTCATGGCGGGATCTCCGGAGGACGCCCTCCAGCCTGAGGACAAATGGGCAGAACAATCATTAGTAAAGGCCCACCAGGTGGCCACCTGGGCTGTTAAGGCCTCTACAGCTGCCTCATTTTTTAATAGAGCTTCACTGCTCTGATTGAGACAACTACAGGAAAGAATACCAGCGGGTGACATGAGGTCCCATCAAGACCTTAATAAATTAATGGTGGCAATGGAATTTTCACTGGATGCCACGCTGAATGCGGCGAGATTCGCAGCCAAGCTTGTTGTTGGCAACCTGACATCTTCTATGGCTCTGCCAGTGGCAAACCGATGCCAGGAATAAGGCATCCATCCCATATTTGGGGGATAGGTTGATTGGAGACTCCCTGGACCCTCTTCTGGTTGAGTCCAGGGATAAGCGCAAGATTCTGCCATCCCTGTCCCGGTCAGTGGACTCACACCCACCCCTTTATTTTCACCACTCGTCCTTTCATGGGCCGGACAGTGGATTTGGGATGCCGCATTCACAAAAGCCCTTCCCTCCCAGACAGGGACAACAACAGGACAGACTGGGCAGACAGGGACAGAGGTTCCCACCCAAAAGGGTCTTTTTGAGGTGAGGGAGTTGCTCTTTTCAGCATTCGAAGTGACCCTCCCATTGGGGGTTGCCTGGCTTTCTTTGCCAGCCAATGGGAGAACATCACCACAGACGCCTGGGTCAGGGAGACAGTGAAGTCGGACTTCTCCCTGGAGTTCTTCTCCACTCCCCCAAGGTTTTTCATCCGTTGTCCTGTGTCAAAGGATCGGACGAAGCAACTCCTCGTGGAATCAGCCATAAAACATCTGTTGGATATTCAGGCTATCCAACTGGTTCTGGAGGAGTTGCAGGGACAGGAGGGGTTTTATTCCCTTCTGTTCAGAAGGCCTCGGGAGGATGGAGGGCAATTCTGGACCTCAAAACTCTGAACAGTCACATTGTTTACCGATGGTTCAAGATGCAGTCACTTCAGACCATCTTAGAGTGTGTCAGAAAGGGCCACTTCCTCCTGTCAGTGGATCTGACAGAAGTGTACCTCCACATGCCCATCCTCCCCACCCACCAACAGTTTCTCTGCTTCCATTATGCGGGGAAACACTACCAATACCGGGCATTACCATTCAGCCTATCAACGGCACCAGGGCGTTCACCAAGCTGAGGGCTGCATTAGCGGGCCATCTCTGGAATCTACCAGTCAGGGTCCAGTTTTATCTGGACGATATCCTTATTCAGTCCAGCTTGGAATCCGAGGCGAGGAGGGACCTGGCTAACACGATCCAAGTTCTCCAGGACCACATATTTTCTATAAATATGGCCAAAAGCAACCTGGTCCCGACGAACTGACTGCTTCATTTGGGAGCAGTCATAGACACAGTGGAGTCCAAGGTCTATCTGTCACAGGAGCGCCAGTCCAGCCTGAGGGAATTGGCAGATCATATAAAGATATTTCTATCATCCCATGGGCACGACTCCACAGCAGAGGTCTACAGTGGTTCCTCCTCCTGTACCAGAGTACAGGTTCCTCCAGAAGTGATCCTTTCTCTCAAATGGTGGACTTCCCGGGCCATCTCCAAGGGCTGCCAGTTCAGAGAAACAGATCGTCTGACACTAACAACAGATGCCAGCCTCTTTGGCTGGGGCACTCACCTGCAGTCACTTATGGCTCAGGGACGGTGGACTCAGAAGGATCTGAGCTGCAACATAAATTGGTTAGAGCTCAGGGCGATCCACTTGGCCCTCAGGCGGTTCGAGAAGGTAGTCTCAGGCAGACACATTTTGGTCTTGATGGACAATGTAGCCTCCAAGGCCCACATCAACCACCTAGGAAGGACCCACTCTCATGCAAGGGGCCAAGCAACTGGGCCTCTGGGCAGAGACTCACCTTCTGTCCATGAGGGCAGAACATATCTCGGGCATGGCAAATGTGCAGACAGACTGGCTCAGCAGAGCCTCAATTGACCACACGGAGTGGTGCCTGCACCCATCCCTGTTCTGGGAAATGACGGACTTCTTGGCCTCCCGGTAGTTGACCTATTTGTCACCCAAGACAACTGCCAGCTCCCCAGGTTTTACACCAGGTTTGCGACACTGGGGGCAGAAGGAGTAGATGCGCTACATAGTCTGTGGCCTCCAGGGTTGCTGTACACCTTCCTTCCTCTTCCGCTTATTCCGTGGGTCATCAGGAAGCTGCTGGAGGAGGAAGCGGAACTTCTGCTCCTGGCACTCCACTGGCCCAGAAGGCCTTGGTTGCAGACCTGGTAAACCTGTCAGTGGCTCAGCCCTAGAGGATCCCTCAGAACAGGATCTCCCTCAGCCAGGGGGTATTGGTCCACCCGGAGCCACTGTAGTTCCAATTTACCACCTGGCAATTTAGTGGAGCGTTCTGAGTGGGGACAACTTTTCCTCCAGGGTTATCAAGACAATTTAGGCCTCTCGGAGACCCTCGACTAATCGAATATATAATGCCACATGGAAGGCCTTTTGTGGGTGGTATGCCAAAGTGAAATTGGTCCCTACGGACGTTTCCATAGCCTAGATCCTGAAATTTCTCCAGGAAGGACTAGATAATGGGCTATCCCCAAATACCATCAGGAGGCAGGTGGCGGCCCTGTCCTCAGTTTTGGCATGTGGAGCTGTGGACTCTCTCGCCCAGCCCCCCATGGTCCATCGATTCCTCAGGGGAGCGACCAACCTGAGGCCACTGGTGGTGCACAGGTACCTGACATGGAATCTGGCCAAGGTCTTGAACTCCCTTACCGGGGGCCCCTTAGAGCCTTTGAGAGAGGCCAGCCTGCAATTCCTTGTGTAAGGTGGCATTTCTGGTGGCCATTACATTGGCCAGGTGGGTCTCAGAACTGGTGGCTTTATCGGTAAGGCAGGACCTTTGTGTGTTCCACTCTGACAGGGTGGTTTTGCAGCTGGACCCCCTTCTTTGTCCCCAAGGTGAACACTTGGTTCCACAGGGCTCACCCACTGGTGCTGCCGAACTTCTGTCCTAAGCCAGTCCACCACTTGGAACATAGGTGGCATACCTTGGATGCAGGGGTGGGTTCTAATAATAATAATAATAATAATAATTTTATTTCTATACCGCCCTTCTCCCGAAGGACTCAGGGCGGTGTACAGCCTATTTAAAAACACAAACAAAACAATGATATAAAATTTAAAATAATTAAATAAATGGCTCAAATTTAAAACCCCAATAAATTTAAATACCCCAATTTAAAACTATTGTATTGATAGTCCGGCCTGGCGGAACAACAGGGTCTTCAATGCGCAGCGAAACACCCGGAGGTCAGATATCTTACGAATTTCCGGGGGCAGTTCATTCCACAGGGCTGGGGCTCCCACAGAGAAGGCCCTCCCCCTGGGCGTCGCCAGCCGACATAACTTGGCTGACGGCACCCTGAGGAGACCCTCTCTGTGGGAACGAACTGGTCGGTGGGAGGCTATTGGTGGCAGAAGACGGTCTCGGAGGTACCCGGGTCCTATGCCATGGAGCGCTTTAAAGGTGGTAACCAACACCTTGAATCGCACCCGGAAGACCACCGGGAGCCAGTGCAGCTCGCGCAGGAGGGGTGTCACATGGGCATAACGGGTTGCGCCCATAACCACCCGCGCGGCCGCATTCTGGACCAGCTGGAGCTTCCGAGTGCTCTTCAAGGGGAGCCCCATGTAGAGAGCATTACAATAGTCCAACCGGGAAGTAACAAGGGCATGAGTGACCGTGCGCAGGGCGTCCCGATCCAGAAAGGGCTGCAACTGGCGAATCAGGCGAACCTGATAAAAGGCCCCCCTGGCCACGGCCGTCATATGCTCTTCTAAAGACAGCCGTGCATCCAGGAGGACACCCAGATTGCGAGCCCTCTCCGTGGGGGGCAAAGATTCACCCCCAATAGTCAGCGATGGCACCTGCTGACTATATCGGGGCGCCGGGAGCCACAGCCACTCGGTCTTGGAGGGGTTGAGTCTGAGCCTGTTCCTCCCCATCCAGGCCCGCACGGCCTCCAGGCAGCGGGACATCACATCAAGGGCAATTTTTTTACTACCAGTTCTGTGGGCGTGGCTTATTTTGTGGGTGTGGCTTGGAGGTCATGTGACTAGGTGGGCGTGGCTAGCTGGTCAGTCATTTCTGGAAGGTCCTCGCACTTACGACCAAGTCCTCGCACTTACGACCAAGTCCTTGCACTTACGACCCGACTCATTTGTTTGCTTTTAACACTGATCAGCTGTAGGACGGCCCTATGAAGCCCCGCGGCAAGAGTTTAAACAGTTTTTTTCCCTCTAGTCAGCAGCTGGGACTCAGGAGGCAGCAATAGATTGGGGGTGGGACCAAATAAAAGGTAAGAATAATGTGGGTGGGGGGGGTGGGAGGGCCGGGGGGGGAGAACCGGTTCGGTGACATCATATCATCACCGCTACCGGCTCGGCCGAACTGGACCAAACCAGGAGGAACCCACCACTGTTTGGATGTGAGGAGGACCTTCCACATATACATCAAAAGAACTTCCTCCCTACAGAGGACAGAATCCCTGTTTGTCTCTTTCCAGCCTGCCATGCTGGGCAACAGGGTCATCCCCTCAACCTTGGGACAGTGGATTAGTGTGTGTATCGCCAAGGCCTATGAGATCCAGGCCTTGCCGTTCTGCTTCTACCAAAAGCATGGCCACAACTGCGGCATGGGGGACGCAGGCCTCTATAGAGGAGGTCTGTTGAGTGGCTACCTGGTTCTCTCCATCCCCTTTTATCCGCCACTATAAGCTGGACACTTACGCCTCGGCTGAGGCGGCCTTTGGCAGGCGAGTACTTCAGAGTGTCCACACAGAGCAGGGGACTTCAGACCGGACTGCAGCCCACCCGTAGGACAGCCAGTTTTGGTATGTCCCATTCCTGGATGCTATCTCTACCATTATGGAGAAGGGGCTTTGGTCTTACCTGATATGCTCCTTCTCGTTGGGGTGGAGATAGCATCCAGTCCCAGCCAGATTGGCGTCCGGTCCTGGGTCCATGAGGGGATACGACTACAGCATAGCACGTCAATCTGCATCAACGCCTTCATCAAAAAGCTGGGGATGCAAGCAGAGGAGGCATGTCATCACAACTTGCAGACTCAGTCCAATTAGCTGACAGACGGAGTTAACCCATTCCTAGATGCTATCTCCACCCCAACAAGAAGGAGTGTATCAGGTAAGACCAATGCCCCTTCTCAGTTAATTTTTAGCACCTATTTGAAATTAGATCAGGATCCGTAGAATTCAAGGAGAGTTGGCCTTAGTCCTTGTATGGCTCCATAGCGATTCTAGGCTGATCCCTCTTTTAATTCAGCTCCTAGATTCTGCCACTCCTGCATCAGTGAGAGGCAGAGAAACATTGTTAGTGCTAGACAACAAGGAGAGGAAGTGCCATGCTGAGTGAAAATAAGAAAGCTTGGAACTTTTTCAGTCCTTACCCTGTTTTTGAGAAACATAAGGACTTAAAATTTGGCGGCATAATTTTGCCTTTTTT
This sequence comes from Pituophis catenifer annectens, assembly GCF_029215685.1. NCBI lineage: Eukaryota > Metazoa > Chordata > Lepidosauria > Squamata > Colubridae > Pituophis > Pituophis catenifer. The sequence goes on from NW_027256883.1 coordinate 181,537,456, forward strand.
CTGCCATGCTCATTTGATAATGGAATTTATAAATCTTGACTCTGAGGAGCTTGTGAGAGAGTGAAGTCTTCAGATTTTAACTGAATCTGATTTGCTAAGATACAACTTCAGACGTGCATGTTATTTAAAAGATTTGCTCTTTGACCACAAGAGGGAATCAACAATCACAAAATAGTGGGAAAGCCACCTCTGACTTTATTAAATTTTAGAACAAATGATGAACATCAAACCAGAACTGTCCAAAGGAGGGAGCCAAGCCAACTGGACCTCTTGGGAAGCATTTTGTAGGAATGCTCAAAAAAATATTTCAAGCAATCAAAGCAATAAGAATAAAGATTGTTACACTAGAGATGTAACCAAGTGCAAAAACTTATCAAACCATTGGGAATGTTCCACAGTGACAAAGTTGATTCTTTGAAACATTGAATGGGTAGTAAGAATGTTCATTATGAAGGTGATATAAACAAAATTTTCCTAATGAAACTAAAAAAAGAAGCGCTTCAGGTAAGACCTCAAGCCATAAAAGAACAATTTCTGGATCTTCATTTCAAAATTGAATTAAAGATTGACCACATGGATCCAGCTGTCCTGAAATAAATATCTAAAGATTTTGAGAAAAAGAAATGTTTCTGCTGTTCAACAGATATTCTGAAGAAAAGAAAGATTTTATTTTGCTGATAATGAATTATAACTTGAAAGAAAACCTTCATAAAAATGGTAATCTTTAAGAAATACTCTGAACATTTAAAATGAATATAAAATTGAAACTAGAAACTGTTGGGTTGTTGATCAAAAAGCTTGAAAGAAAACCTGGGTCATTGTTATACATACTGACAGTGTTGAAAATTCAGTATGTGCGGATGGAAAGATATATAATTCCCACAATGGAAGAATGGATGGAAAAACTAGTGGATTTGGTAGAGATGACAAAGCAAACTGTTTTAAACAAAGAGAAGAATTTATCCAATTTTGTTTCCATTTAGAAATCATTTCTGGACTTTATGCTCCAAATAGAATGTAAAAAATGAAACTGATTTTAGTTTAGGATTGGATAATTTTGTAGTTATAGAAATGGCTTGCAGTTACTAGAAATCTAATGTAAAAATTGAAGTTGTAATTAGTATTTTACTGCACTGAGTGTAGCTGGAAGACCATTTCTTTTTCTTTTTATCTTGAATCCCCCTTTCCTCTTTTTCTGATCATTATTTTCATTAGTAATTTATATTATAATAAATTTCAATAAAAATTCTTGGGAAAAAGTGAAACATGCAGCATGCAACCTAATGCTTTACAGGTTAGGCTTACATCTTTAGACAAACTGACTGCCAGATTGAGTAGTTACAAGGAATTTGTGGGCTGGAATTTCTGGAGGAAAACAAGTTTTCTGCCCTTGTTTTTTTCTGTTTATTTTTACTTTTCAAAGTTAGTCCTGAATTCCTTTTACTGCAAATGTTTTAGAATTGCAAGTAAGTATAACAGATGATTTCCTAAATTAAACAATTTTGAATTTTTATATGTCTAGTTTCATCCTAGTACTTAGCAGTACTTTGCCTCTCTTCAGACTTTGAAGTGATATGCAGGATGTTTTTCAACCATATAATCTAATTGCATTTACTAAATTACAATATACAGTTAGATTTGTAAATAATCTCTGACCTAGACTCCTTTGGTCCTCCCCCCCCCAAAGAATATTCCATCTACCTGGGACAGGTAGAAACAGGAATAGTTTGAAGACTGGCCTTAAACAGCTTGAAAGTAACTAGTGGTTTTCCCAATTCATTTTCTAAAAGGGGAGCATTGCAAGAGAAAAATACAGTAATGAGGTAGAATAGGGTTCTCTGCAGGGGTGAAATGCTCCCGGATTGGGCTGGATAGCCTGGTCCAGTAGTGATTTTGGCAGGGGGTTCGGCGATCCGGTAGCGATGGCAGAGCAAAGCTCTGCCCACCCACCCAAGTGTCATTATTTCCTGGTTTTAACCAGGAAGTAATGTGTTTTTTACCTTCTGCGCAGGGGCAGAAGGTCTACATGTGCATATGATACGTACACATGCGAGCGTTTCCTTACTTTGGGCAAGTAAGATAAGTAGATTTCACCCCTGGTTCTCAACCCTAAATTTTACTTATCCAACCGGGCTGAAACATCTGAAGAGAGTATGTAACCTCTCAAGAAGTTTGAAAGTTGCTAACATTGATAAAAATACAATTTTTTTCACAATGTGTAAAAGCACAAATGAAATACTTCTCTTTGTATATATTTGTGAAACATTTAAAACAATTGTGCAAAGACATGACTGCTTTAACAATTCAAGATGATGTGCTTTGTTTGCCTTCCTATGTAACATCAAATACCTGTTCTGAATGCTTTGCACAGCTGTAAGAAAGGTGAAGCTGTTTGGAGAGTTGCATAAATGTTACCTTAAAGGGCAACTGCTTAGCATAGTAGCAAAGTTCTGTGTACTGCGAAGAGATACCATGTTCTATTACAGTTTATTATGGAACCACAGAATCACTGGTGTGTTTTCTAAGAGGGAAGGACTGCTTCAATCAATAGAATTTTAAAAGTTTACAAAAACTAATGAATAGAACAATAGCAATAGCAATAAATACCAAATGGTAATAAAACAGTCTCATGACTGAGGACACTGTAAATGCCTATAACTTATCAGCTATCTGACAAGGGCTCATGTCACTGCGGGGGGGGGGGGGCGGATGCTCAGCCACAGAAACTTCAGAACGGACTGTAAGCACCACAGGGAGGTCTTTCATAACTTCAAACAGTCGCAAATCAAGAACTATCTGTAGTCAACAATCCAGCTTTTGATAGTAGTGATAATTAGCGCCCTTTCCATCCTTCCATAATCTCTCTTTGACTAATCAGTCCCTCCAAATCTCTAAAAACAGCGACATCTTGGATAAAAGTGAAAATGTATGTGTTCAGCTACATTCTGTGCCCACTGTAGTTTCTGGGTGGTTTTCAAGAGTATATAGATTTGTGTAAAATATATTACAGTAGTGCCATCACAAAATGACAGAGACGAATAATTGTTGTCAGTGCCTTCTGTTCCGAGAACAGCTGCAACTGGCACACCAGCCAGAACTGGGTAAAGGCAATCCATGGCCATAACTTTTATCAGATGTTTCATTAGGAGTTGTGGAATTGGCTATTCAAGCAAAGCTACTTTTGCTACCCTTTGGAGAAGACTAAAGCAAAGGGGGAATCAAAATTATTGATTACTTCACTCTTTCTTGTACCATCATCTTCCAAGTGAACAATGGAAAGATGCTTGCTACAAATACATACAAGTACATAAAAGCATTTGTACATGCTGTTTGTCATTGTATGCTGCATTAGTAGTTACAGTATAATCTGTTAGAGATACTAGGCATAAGACAGATGTGAAATGTGGTCATTTATAAGAGCAATCAATGCAGTTTCTATCCCCATCCCCCGCCTCAGTTCTTACTAAAAAGGGTTTAGTAATATGTTTCTTCCAGAGCTCTTTGTAACTTCTACCCTGTCACTTAACAATCTTCCACAAAAGGGTTCACTCAGAAGCAATTTTGTCAAAAAAAAATTGTCACCTCCCTTTGCAAAAGTCAACAAGGTTCTGAAATAAATCACATCATGGGCTGCAGGGGAACTCCTAAAGTAGTCCTGGAGTTCATTGAGATTGATAAAATGCCTGAGGTGACCCATTTGAATTGACTCTAGTAATCATCAGCCTCCCAGTGGATAAGTATCACTCTTTTGCATCAAGGCTTATACAATACTTCAGGGCTACAAATGGATACAAGTCAGCCAGTGCTTAATAACTTAAGTGTATTATCCAATCAGGACTCCTGGCTTATATAAGTTTCAAAAATAGAGACACACATCCCAAGGTGTGGTGTATTTATGAATTGAACATAATTGTTTATATTATTTACGAAGTAGAAAGTATTCTAGCTTATTCATTGCATGATACCGTGTTTATTCCATATTGATGAATTTTCGGAAAAATGAAAGGAAATTTCTCCTGAACACAAGTTTTTTATTTTGGCTTTAAAAATTGTTTTTTAAAAAAACAAAGATATATAATGTTTTTGCAAATGAGCTATTATATGAGGGAAATATGTAGGTTAGAAGAGTGAACGAAAAGATGTTTTTTAAATCAGTGATGAACATTCTTACATTTGAATGTACTCTTCCCATTCTAATTTGGAAATATATAAATATCCCATTTGAAAGTACAGTACTCAGTGGATTTTTTGTCTTGTTACTTTTTTTTTTTAATTTGATTTATATGCCGCCCTTCTCTGGAGACTCAGGGCGGCTTACAGTGCATTAAGCAATAGGCTTCATTCTTTTGTATACTTTATACAAAGTCAGCTTATTGCCCCCACAAACTGGGTCCTCATTTCACCTACCTTAGAAAGGATGGAAGGCTGAGTCAACCTTGAGCCTTGGAGAGATTCGAACCAGCAGAAATTGCAGGCAGCTATGTTAATAACAGGGTGCACTAAACCACTGTACTATCAAGGCTCTTATTAAGGTTAAGACTTTAACCTTCTTCCTAATACATTTTCCTTTGGACAGCTCTGGCTCTTCAGCTTTGAAACGGAAATGAGCACCGCCCCCTAGAGTCGGGAATGACTAGCACATATTGCGAGGGGAACATTTACCTTTACCTTAATACAGTAGTGGCCAAAATTCTGGAAACCTTTTGGGCAAAGTATATTTTTGAGGTTTGATGGCTAATAACACTAGGTTTTTTTTGGAGTTTCAAGATAATCATATTCCACTGCTGGAATAGCCTGAGAATAGCCCAGACCTTGACCCAATTGAAAATCTATGGAGCCAACAAAAGAAACTTGTTAGTCAGAAGCGACCCATCAATAAAACCCAGTTAATAGAAGCAATCATTCAATCTTGGTTTCACATTATAACAGCTGTAGAATTAAAATACTTGTCTCAGGAATGCCGTGCGAGACGCAATCAAAACACAGCTACAGCCTTATTCAGCTCTTTTGGCACGTGGTTTATTCGCATCCGCATCCGGCTACACACTGTGATTCGTAAACACGATTGAAATCGGCGCTACGTTACACCAAAAATGGGGCGTTTATATAGCCCATCTTTCCATTAACTCATTAGGACCGCGCCCTTGTTTGTTACTACGCCCCTCGTTTAGGGGCGTAGACCGCGCCCTTGTTTATTACCACGCCCCTCTTTTAGGGGCGTAATTGGTCTTCAGCGTGTTCTGGAAGGTGCTGTCTCTGTGTCCTCTGGAACGGCCCTAATCCCGTCACACCCGATACCACCACCCCACACCCCGCATATGGCCGCCTTCACCCAGTGCCACCACCACCAAGTATGTATATGTCCCTCGATGCTTTCAGCATGCGTTAGCGATGTCGAGCAGGTTGCCAGGCTCGACAACTTGATTCACTCCATGGGAAGACGTTGTAAGGCCATAATTCATGCTAAAGGTTACCCAACTAAGTATTAACTGACGTGATAATTTTTGTATATCTCATTTTTCTAAGTGTTTCACTTTTCTTCTTTATACTGTAACTGCTATTCTAATAGCAAATCCTTCATAAAAGTTATTGAATTACATTCTTGATTAAATTATCTTTCCATTGATATATAATTTTATGGTGCTACTCCAAAAAAAAAAAGTGTTATTAGTTTTAGAAAATAGACTTTTCTCGAAAGGTTTCTATAATTTTGGCCACTACTGTACCAATAGTAATAGCATTTAGACTTACATACCATCCCCATGGTGCTTTACAGCACTCTCTGGGCAGTGCAATGTAAGTATTATTTGCTTATTGCCCCCAACAGTCTGGATCCTCATTTTACCAACCTTGGAATGATGGAAGGCTGAGTTATCCATGAGTCCCATCATGATCAAACTCCAGGCTATGGGCAGAGTTTGCCTGCAATACTGCATTTTAATCACTGCACCATCAGGACTACCCTAACCCTAATCAGAACTTGTTTCTGAATTAACCTTTGCTAATCAGAAGTTGTTTCCGAGTTTAATAATTTCCAATCCTGACTGATATTAGAAAGCAATAATTTTAACTAAGCTTTACTCCCTCTACTACAAAACAACCTTGCTTCAAAGTTATGGCTTCTGGTCATAGTGAACTAGCCTCTTGCTATGCAACTCAATGCTGAATGGATTGCAAGTATGTTGTTTCAGCATAAGAATCAGGTGGCCTGCAGCTACTCAGATTATCCATTTCACTCAATCACCCAGAAGATATAGGAAATGAGATTTAATTGTGGACTCTTGAAAGATGGAGTTGCAAAATGGTCTATTTCTATTATTGACTCTATTAACCCTGCTCTGGACAATTAAATCTATTTTCTACTTAAACTGAGATCTGCCTTTTTTAGACTCTGCCAGAAAAGCAACAAGATAAATTGCAAAATACTGTATAGGCATTTATAGCTGCTTGCTTCAACATTACTTTAGAGAGAAATGTTAGCTGGAATGAACTAGCTTTACTTGACTAGTTTAAAGACTTGTGTGCAAGATGACCCATTTCAGCAAGGCACTCCAGATACCTTTGAGGAGGTACATAATTATTCAGTGCTGTCTATCCCTAGATAGACAACAAGAAGAACTAAGGCAAACAGCTGTTGAAAAGCTGTTCTGTATTTCCTCTTTCTTTCACATCAGCTTCTTCAGTGGATTGTTATTGTTCAGTCACTAAGTCATGTATCTGACTCTTCCCGATTCCATGAACCACAGCATGCCAGGACCCCTGTTCTCCACTGTCTCCCAGAATCTGCCCAAATTCATGCCCACTGCATTGATGATAGTGTCTAACCATCTCATTCTCTGCTGTCCCCTTCTCCTTTTGCCTTCAGTCATTCCCAACATCAGGGTCTTTTCCGATGAGTCCTATAGCTTCTTCAGTAATCAACTATGTAACTGGAAGTAGTCGTCAGTTATTGTCAGCTACAGAAAAACAACACAGAAACTCATTAGTGTCTTACAATCTTCACATCTCCTGTCTTTATTAGAAGGAAGAAGAATTCAAAGTGGAATAGGACAATCAAAGTAGAACATCTGATTCGTTAGAATCATCCAGATGCTAGGAAACAGGAGACTTATCTATTGTATGCACCCCATCTTCAATATTTTTTTCAGTACCCATAGAAACCTACTTTTCCTAATTGGCCTTTCTACCCACCACCCCAAGGTGTCTTCAATAGGAAGAGAGTGATTTGGGACATCAAAATGAGAGTGCAGGAGTGTTACAAAGCTTACTTTTTCCCTGCCTGCATCCTCAGAACAGGAGGGGGCTTGATATTGAATGAAAATTAGACATTCATTCTCTGCCTTCATTCTGTTTTTAACTGATATGGATGCTTTTCAAACACTAATCTAGGACCAACTTATAACTAAGTTAAACCTAGATCCTAGATCTAAGCTAAAAACAACCTAAAACTAGAGAGAAATTAACCGACAATTAGGACAATTAATCAGTGGAATGACTTGCCTCCAGAAGTTGTGGGTGCTCCAACACTGGAGGTTTTTAAGAAGAGATTGGGCAACTATTTGAGCAGGAGGCTGGACTAGAAGACCTTCAAAGTCCCTTCCAACTCTGTTATTCTGTTACGGTACTATCCTTCCATTAGATTCAGGGAGAATGGTCCTAAATAGGGCAAATGGCTTCATAGGGAGAGCTGAAAACCCTCCTGCCTGCAAATGCTCCTCAAGAAAGGGAAAAGTACTGCTGATGCATATTTTGTTGTTGTTCCAGACTGCCCTAAAGGTCAGAGTGACCTAAAGGTCTAGTAAGTAAGTTTACTTTTGGAGTCAAAAATTACCAGTGCTTCCAGGCTCCCCAAAGCATCTGAAATTGTTTCCTTTGTGTTCGAACTTCAGGCAGACTAAGGCGGGTTGGATAGATCATTACTTCTGTTTAAATAATATGTCCAATAATTTGATTTTAGGGTTCATGCTTTCCATTGTAAACAAAGGAAAATAATACACCACTTTCTTAACTCTGGGTGAGGCACGGGCAATATAGAAAACTGTTTTCAAGAGTGCTGTGCTTGATCAAAAGTTTAAGTCTGTAAATATTGGAGATGGAATGCACATATCTTCGTACAACACTCTAGTTAATTTTTTGCTTTTTTTACTACATATTCATTGCCCTGGCATTCCAAACCAACATAACCAACCAAGATCTCAGCTTATGTGTAAGACTCGTGTAACAAAACATAATGTTTTAGTACATCTGAGTCTTTGCCATAAACTATGCTAAAATCTTCAGTTAGTTATTTTGTCAGTAAAATCATACGAGTTTCCAAAATTCAGGCAACTAGTGGACATGTCAAAATAAACACTTTGGAGGATATCAATTTAAGTGGAGCCCAGTCAAAGCCCATGTAGAAATGTGAATCTTAAACTTTCTTCCTAAACTCATCATAAAATCTAATTATGTAGTTTTATGTCTAATTATGTGTTTTAAAATCATATCTAAGAATCCAAGGTCAAAAATGTTGGTCTAGACAGAGAGCTGTTAAAAGCAGATAGATGTTCTCAAGTTAAATCGTATAGCTTTTTAAAAAATAGAATACAGGCAGTCATTGTTTAGCGACTGCCTCAGATACCAACTGAGTGATGAAAAAGTACATTTGTGACCAATCTTTTGCATTTATGATCTTCTCAAGTCTATAAAGCAAAGGAAAACTGAAGTAAGATAATAAGCACAGTTGCAGTTTCACTTAATGACTGCTTCACAGTTCCCAATTATGGTCACTAAATAAGGACTACATGTGTTGGAGAAATAAATTTGTTTCGACTCATGTTTTCTTATGGTTTTAGTGATAATAGTTTTGTTGAATCATTCTTATACTTTTTCTTCATTGGGCTCTTTCAGGATAAGAAATGTACAAAAATAAAATAGTCAATAATAATAAATGCAGGGGACTTGTCCAGACATTCTCCAGGGGTCAACATGGAAGGAAGGAAGGACAGTATCTTCTGTAGCAAATATTTTTTTTAAAAAAAAATGTTTGTTTACAGAACTTCAAAAGGGAATCTTGTGTTCTTTTCTGAGACTTGGTTAATATTGTAAAATGCCTGTTTTGAATATATTGAGAATTACCCATGAAAAAGCAATGGCATTCAGATGAAAGTGCTTAGATTTGTGAGAATAATGCTTTTGCATTTAAAATTTCTCAGGCATTAATTCCTGAACCGTTGCACCTTTTCCCAGTTCGCTAATACCGTTTACTGATAACTTCCACTAGTCCTCCAGTCCTCAATAAATATACAGTTTATCCTATTTAAATGGTGGGGATCTATATGCAAGAAAATCTTGTACATTGGATACTTGAACTTGAAAATTACCAAAATCTTTGCAACATTTGGAAGCATTACTTCTTGTAAAAAAGCACTACTCAAGATTTTTTTTCTGTTTTGCAGGTATAATCTTGAATTGAATAGCATACACACACACATACACACACACACATACACACACACACACACACATATGTATATACAGATACACACTAGTTGGATACCCGTGCTTCGCTACGAAACAATATGATGGGGCTTGATAAATCGACACAGCTTGACAATTAATGAGTAGTTACGATTGGCCTCTCCTCTCCCCTTCTCTCCCTCAGTCTTGCTCCACAGAACCCTATCCTATCCTATCCCCCTTCTCTCCCTCAGCCTTGCCCCACTGAAGGCTCCCCTATCCCCTGGTTGCTGCTGTGAAAGTAAAACTGAAAGTGAAACTCCTTTGCTTGTGTTTTGCATTTGGAACAGATTTCTTTTCAGGTGGGGAGGGGGAGTAGAACTCCTTAGCATCAGAGGGCTGTTTGGAAAGTGAAACAATATTTGCTGTGTGAGCAAGAAGGAGACAGGAAGGAGCCTGGCTGGCTTAGGTCAAGTGTTCTGTATTAAAGCTGCTTCCTGCTGTGAAAGTAAAACTGAAAGTGAAACTCCTCTGCTTGTGTTTTGCATTTGGAACAGATTTCAGGTGGGGAGGGGGAGTAGAACTCCTTAGCTCCTTAACACACTCTCCTCAGAGAGTGTTAATAATAATATAGGAAATACTAATGCTCTGATGGTCATTTCATAAAACCCTTTCTTAGTGAGCACCTAGAAGCCAAGAGGAACATATGTGGCAAATTTCAAGTTTGTAGGCTTTACAGTTCTGGAGATTTTGTGATTATGGCGTGAGTAGTTTTCGCTTTTATATATATAGATAGCATTGCTGCTTTTTAAAACACACCCACATGGTAGAAGTTCTACCTTGCAAGCAACTTTTATGAATTGGCTTCACAAGATTGCATCATAGTGAAGATTTTCTAAATTTTGTGGGGAGCCACTACAAAAAAAAAGTATGGAATTTCCTCTGTTACATTCTGTGTGTTTCATGACGCTGCAGTTCCTAGGATAGAACTGGGATCTTTTCAAATATTGTAATAGAAAGTTGGTGTAAATAAACTTTTATTTATTACCCACGTTTAGAGCATTTTTAATCTTAGAAACTTAATCTAAATACTTATTGATATATAATCCATCAGAATGGTACAGATCTCTCAGACTTTATAAATAGGTAGCCACTGGTCCTATGTGCAATCTTTTCTGTAGTTAGGATAAAGTATTGTGGTTTTGATGGAACTAACTATGTTGGAACTAACTGTATTTCCTTTTTATTTCAGCTCAGATTGGGTAGAAATTATTGAGCCCCGTTCTAGGGAGCGAATGTACGTCAATTTGACAACTGGAGAGTGTGGTTGGGATCCACCACCTAATCTCAGAGTTCGGCAGTCTGATGAAAACCAGTGGTGGGAACTCTTTGATCAAAACAACAATCGTTTCTATTATTATAATGCCATCACTCAGCAGACTGTGTGGCACAGGCCTCAGGGTTGTGACATTGTGCCACTAGCTCAGCTCCAAGCCATGAAACGTAATTCCCAGTCTGATTTCAGGACATCACAGCACAGGAACAGTACAAGTAGTGAGGGACGAAATACTCCTATCCAGATAACTCTTCTACAGGACATGGAGAACAGTAAAGACAACATCAGTCTCGAGAAGAGGCCAGAAACTGAAAGGTAAATCATTTTCAAATTTGTCTATTTTGTTTTTCTCTTTTTTATAGCTATATAGGGAAGAGGGAGAAACATCCTTGTTTTAAAATGAAACACATAATACTAGAAATAGTTTTGGCTACTTAGTGTAAAAAACAAATAGATAAGTAGAGAGCCAGTTAAGTTTAGTGGATAAAGCAGCAGGCTAGAAAGTGAAAGATTATAATTTCAAGTCCCATTTTAGCCATGAAAGCCAGCTGGGTGACTTTGGGCCCGTCAATCTTTCTCCACCCATGATATCAGGCTCAAGCTGCAAGCCAGTTAGCATCTCAGAAATATCAATGGAAGGGTTAATGAGTATCCGGTTTTTAAAAATTTGCCACCTGACAAAAATAATTTTACAGCAAATAACTTACTCTTAGTTCTTGATTAAAACACTATTTCAAATAGAAATCATCCAGACTTCTCAGTGTTGCTGCTTGCCATAAGATTGTAGGTACATAGGAACAAAACCCCAAGTCATACTCCCTTTTCCCAAGAAAAGAATGTTATAGCCAGCTTTTACATGTCTCCGTTACCAATCAGAGAAGCATAATAGAATTGCCGCCTGAAACATCGGTATTTTCTTTTTTAAAAAATGTTTTTGGATTTTCTGATTCTAAAAGTCAGCAGATATATTGAAAAGATCTAAAAACATGCCAAGATTCCAGTAGTAGAATTACTTTTTCACAAACCAAAACCAAAATAACCTTTCTGGTATATCCTAATCCTCTCATCTTGATTTTTAACACATCTCATGTTAATTTTTCTACCACAACAATTTTTCTTAGCTTTTTAATACTGAAGATGTAAAACTGATGTCTCTATGTTGTGTTTTTCCAATATTGTACTATAGCTAAAAGGTTCCCCTCACACATATGTGCTAGTCGTTCCCAACTCTAGGGGGAGGTGCTCATCTCCGTTTCAAAGCTTGAAGAGTCAGTGCTGTCGGAAGACGTCTCCGTGGTCATGTGGCTGGCATGTCTAAATGCCAAAGGCGGACGGAATGTTTGTCCCTATTTTTCTACTTGCATTTTTTACTTTCAAGCTGCTAGGTTGGCAGAAGCTGGGACAAGTAACGGGTGCTCACCCCGTTACGCGGAACTAGGGATTTGAACTGCTGAACTGCCAACCTTTCGATCGACAAGCTCAGTGTCTTAGCCACTGAGCCACCACATCTCTTATACTATAGCTAGCCTTGCTCAAATCATTAAGAATTGAACAGTTATCTTGCCTCACTAATGTCAGTAAACATATTTCAGAAACATAACTAAATTTTCCTATATCCATACTATTAATCACTCTAATCATTTTTTATCAGAATCTTTGTACTACTTCAGAGTACCACTGTATGTGCACTTAGATGCCCTTTGCTTTACCACACTTCCAACATTTATTTGAGTCTTTCCCAGTAATTTTACTTACTTATGCTGGCATAATACTACCTCTTAATAATTTTCCCAGTTTAGTAATTTCTCATACTCCTCATTCATAATGCTGGGTTCTTCCAAAGTGTACTCATTGTCAGACATATCTTAAATCTGATTCCTGTATTTTTTTCAGAGTTGTTATATGTTTTGAATATTAGACATTTAGAGGACTTTGAAAGCTCTAACATAAGATTTTCAAAAGCTTTTAAAAGTTGCAGTACTGTCATCTTACAAATTCTAGTTGTTTCTAATAATATTAATGCCAGGAAAATAGAAATGAATTCATTCACTGGGAATGAAGATATAGTCCAACAATTTGAAGGGCACTAAGATAAAAGAAGCTTTCTTGAAACCTATTTTCCTGATATCATTAGACTACCTGCAAAATGTTCATGAGATCATCACTTTTTCACCCATAGTTATATTTTTTAATTTGGTTATTTCAGGCATAGTTTAAAATCTACAATGTTAACTCTTTCTAATAAATTAAAAGTTCTTGAAGGCAACTGCAATGAAGAAATTGTATTTTTTCTAAGGCTGAACATTTAAGAGAGCTAAATGGCTGCATTGCCAAGACCAAAAATAATGTTTACTTACAATCATCTTTTTTATTGCTATTCCCTTTATGTGATTATAGGACACACTGTATTCCTTAAAAGTAATTTATATTTTCCCATGTGGGAACTAGCCTTCCTTGAATGATAGGGTAAATCATTTTCAGAGATAAAGTGCAGGAGCTGAATAACTATTATAATTGTTGTTGATTTTCTTGACCAATATTGCATAGAACAGTTTTGCTAAGCATATATAATTACCATGCTGACTTGAAATATATAAGTTTATAGTTCTATTGCATCTGGAAATAGATTGAAATAGAGATAAATAATAATAAAGTTAAAATAATTTATTTCCACATTGCTGAAAAGGAAGGATTGATCCTCTTCCCTTTGGTATTTCACAGAAAGAGAAAAATGTGATTTGAAAATCAGCCAAAGATCAGTCCTTGGTCCCAAAGTTGGGTTCTTAAAAGATTGTTTTTAATAGTTTCCAAAGCAAAAGGCAATTTTTTTAGAATGCCAATATATCACATAAATGGAAAAAAATCCTGGCAACTGATCTCTGCACAGAATTGTACAGAGGATGTAGTTACATTTCATCAAAACCTTTCGTAGCATATACAGGTAATCCTCAATTTAGTCATTTAGTGACTGTTACGATGGACCCCCTAAAAGCAACTTACAACCAGTTTCAAAGTTCCAATGTCGCCTCCCCTCCATGATCAGGTGGCCGAATTTTGGATGCTCAGCAACCAGCCCACATTTACTTCTGGTTTCTGGCAAAAACTGTCCTATAGTGAACATTTATGCTTAATGACCATAGTTCTACCACCACATTCATTTAATGACTGCCTCAAAAAAGATTGTAAAATTGGGTGCAGTCACATAGTGATCTGTTTTATGACCACCACAACTTATAACCGTAGTTGTGGGGCTTAATTATGGTTGTAAATCAAGGACTACCTGTATATCATGTGACTAGGTGTATTGTATGTTCATATATTATTTTATATCAAGCCCATGTTAAAATCACATAATGCTTAAATGTTACTTTTTATTTAGACCTCCATTCTGAAAAAGCTAAGCATGGTCAGAGCTAATATTAGTACTCGGATGGGCAGGATCAGGAAATTCCAAAGCTATAGACTAGATTGGGAAGTTGAAATAACAGATCAGAAGAAAACAGTGGCAAACTACTTCCACATTATTTCTAGGAAAACAGTAGAATATATCCATTGTCATTGCACTGATAATATTTGCAGCATGTGGCAAGTATTCCTGATTGCATTTCCCAATTTTAATATTGAGCCTGGAACTGCCCTGTCTATTGCTTAAAGGAAAATAAACAGAACTATATAGTAAGATATTGATAAAGCACAACTGATATAGAAGTACAAACAAAATACTAGAAAGCCTTAATATGGAAGTTTCATATAATCCATTTGACCAGCTGTCCATAACATTTTAACTATCTGATAATGAACAAAGGCAGCTATTCAAAACTGATGGAGCACCTGTCTAGTAATCATGCATAACACAAGCTCTTTTGCAGTATATCTCGGGTTGGCACCTATGACATATTTTTCTAACAGAAAGCTGGCAAGACCTAACAGAACTGCAGATGCAGGCAGCCTTGCTTTCTCCTATTAGTACTGGGATGCATCTGTTCTAACCTGTCAATTTGTTGTTGCATGAATAACTCTCCAATTACAACAACATGATAGGTTGAAAAAGCTAGTAGAGAGCAACTTTAATAGAGGAGGAAAAAAGTAGTGCTTAAAATAGAAAGACAGCAGGCTAAAAATGTTGTGCAAGTAAAAGCTTGAAAATTGCCTTTATCCCAAGATTTTTGAGAGATAGAAATTCCCCTATATAAGATAACCAATACACTGCCTGTGTAATTTATAATTTATTTTTATATGTGTTTTTTATGAATATCTATCAGACAGGCAGTTAAGGAATCAGCAGCATTAAATGGATTGTAGAGATTATAGTACAACTCCAAGCCACAAATTGCAAGCATTTGGAGAATCAGGTGACAGTTTGTAGAAATGCTGCAGAATCCTTTTTACCTCAAAATGTTTTCCAACTACCTTTTATATTTTCTTTTTCTCAGCACAGAATTTAGACAGTGGAGATTTGTCCAAAATTCAAGAAGATATTTGTAACATATACCCAGTTTGTAATGTAGCACAACAGTGCCATCTAAAGTATCTGGTAAATCATCTCATGCTGAAAAGCTCAAATAAAGGGAATTCGTTTTTTATTTTTCTCCAAAGCCTCTCCCATACAATTCCTTCTAAAACTAGTCATGCTCAACATTTAACCATAGAATTGCTCAGCCACTAGATAATTTTCTGAAATGATGGCTAGACTGGTGAATCAGAGATAGAGCATTTTGCTTGATTGGACAAAGCAGCAGTCATTCTCTAGAAAGAAGAAGGCTTGCAGTTATCCTTCACATTCTAATAGCACTGAAGTTACTACTTGGAGAAGAAAAAAAAGCAGGACTTTCTTCTGAAATCCTTGATCTTAACTACATACAATAGACAGTTCCATTACTCCAACTGGATGGATTTTATTTGAATTTTGTGTGTGTGTGTGGTTGTTAACTTCCCATCTTATTTCTATTTTTTTCCTTTCCTCAAATATACTTTTTATAGCTTAAGATTTATCTTAAAATGGCTTAAAGTTGTAATAATTATATAATACTTATTTGGTCAATGACCTGCAACATAAAATAATAAAAGGGGAATAGAATATAACAAATACAATTGGAATCAATAAGAAGAAATGATTGTTAAAATTACAGTTAAAAAGATAAAAACTAATGCAAACTAACCACAAACTAAAATAAAAAATAGTACAGAAAAAAAAACCAAATAGAAACAAAAATACAAAAGAAATAAAAATAAGAACATACTGAAGAAAAGAAAAAGAATTATAAAAAGTAATAACTTCTCTCTTCATCACAACAAGTATAAATAATTTTAGTAACTTTAGAACCTTGATCAAAGAAACCAACTTCATACAGGTACTCCATGACTTAGAATAGTTCATTTAGTGACCATTCGAAGTTACAAGGGCACTGGAAAAAAAAACGACACTAATGACCATTACAGCATCTCCATGGTCACATGATCAAAATTCAGACACTTGACAACTAATTCATATTTATGACAATTACAGTGTCCTAGGGTCATGTGATCACCTTTTGTGACCTTCTGACAAGTGAAGTCAATGGGGAAGCCAAATTTACTTAACTTAACTGCACTGATTCACTTAACAACTATGGCAAAAAAAAGTCATAAAATGGGGCAAAACTCACTTAACAAATGTCTCAGCAACAGAAATTTTGGGCTCAATTGTGGTCATAAGTCAAGGACTACCTATATACCTTCCTTTTATTTTTAAAATTTTGATCTTTAATTTCTCAAATAATGTCCTAGATCACTGATGGCTAACCTTTTTGCCGTCGCCTGCCAAAAGCGAAGGGAGGGGGGTATCACGCGCATGCGTGCCCACACCCATAATTCAATGCCCCTCGCACCCTACGTATGTGCACACGATCCTCCCACGCTCCCCCTGCTTTTGGCATGCAATGGGAAAAAGGTTACTGGTAGGCCCGTTTTTCGCCCTCTCCAGGCTCCAGAGGCTTCCTTGGAGCCTGGGGAGGGCTCCACACCCCCGGAGGCCCTCTGGAGGCCAGAAATGGCTCGTTTCCCAACTTCCGGTGGGTCCAGAAGGCCCGAAAATCAGCTGGCCGGCTCACACATGCATGCTGGACTTGAGCTAGGGCAACGCTCACGTGTCCACAGATATGGCTCCACGTGCCACCTGTGGAATCTTGATTCCTTTTCATTTTTTCTTTGTTCCTTCTCAAAAAAAAATTCAAAGCTTTAACAAGTCTCTTGTAAATCCAATATAGGAAAGTTATCTAGATCACTCTTTTTGTTTAATATTTGTATATCTCTTTTCATTATTAAGACATCAGCTGGTTTCTCTTGTATGTACAGTATAGCATCTTTTACCATGTCATTATTGCAGTCTCATTTTTAAATCTATTTTCAGATCAGTTTCAGACTTGCTCCAGTAAAAATTGTTCCTCTTCCATAATAGCTTTTAAAACACAGTCTCTCTAAAGAGGCAGGCACTGTTAACTTAAAATTAACTTCTGAGTCCATTGTTCAAAAATATCCTTAAGTATGTGCACTGTTAAGATATTTTACCCCATATTAGTAAATAAAATGTTCTTTAATTATAATCTTTAGGGTTTTTTTGAGCTCGTTCTACTTTCAATCCTTCAGTCTCATTGTATCATGTTTTTTTTTTAAAGAGAAATCAAAACAAAAACATTTTCCCATGGAAAACATTCTTATAATGAATTCCAAAATCTTATTTCAAATCCCTCTGGACATGTAGTCTGCTTGTAACTTTCTAAAATTAAAGTTCTAATCGCCCTTTTGCTGTTTATCCCAAAATAATTTTTAAAACCGCTTAAACTTGTATTTAAAACTTCTTTCACTAAAGATTGAATAAATTCAGTCAGTACTGTAATTTCATTTACCCAGAAAAGAAATATGCATATGGAAAAATCTGGCCAATATAAAAAATTCTGAACAAGTATTATTTCTCAAATTTCTCATATTTCTGTAATAGCTGTGACAGAAAATAGAAAATATTTTTGCAATGTAATTAGTGAAATTTCCTGCCTTTTTCCCAAGATATAGATAGCTTCAAACTTTGGGGCATTTTGTAGGCTGTGTGTGTTCATTTGTTTTATTTTTTAACATTGTATTTTTTTTTTCTACAGAGATACCCTTACTGGTTGGCAGCCTTTGCCAGGGACTAAAGCAGCCATGCTGGTCAAAGTTAATAGCCTAAGAAAAGCAAATTGTTCCTCAAGCAATTCCTTTCAGATGCAAAACGATTCAGAAATCAGCAGTCAGGAATCAATGAATCCCAAAGCAGTTGTATATGCCCAGTCTCAGTCTATCGTCCCAAACTCATTAACTCCAAAATCTACAGCTCCAGTAGAGATGAAGCGTTCAATGAAAATTAAAAAGACAGAGAATGGAGGATTTTGTCTGGTACTAACTAATGGGTATACTCCTCAGCCTCCCTCAGGAAATCAGTTACAAAAATTGCCTGCATCTCCCAAATATGCTTCTCCACCTCCAATATATGATGAACCATCAATTGACTCCCCAATTTATGATGAACCTCCTACAGATATGGACATTAGAATTACAAATATGAGTGGGACAACTCCACAGTTGTCCCCAAGCAATAGCTTAAATAAGAAGATGCAACCAATTAAATTATTACAGCCTCCAAGTATACAGCAACACCAGGGTGGAAAAAAGCATTTGAGAAACCCGTCTACAACAGAATACAGCCCTGTGGGAAAAGAATATATTAAACACATGGTCAACATTGACCAGTCATCCAAAAAAACTCATTCTACCACTGTGATAGTTGATGGCATTGATAAATCCCAGTTGGGTCAGCTTAGCTCTAGGGAGAGCTTCAAGCAGTCATGGAAAGTCGTAGAAGCTAATGTTCTTAAAAATATGGAAGTCCATAATCGCCAGCAGAGCAGTGTTCAGACTCAATATCCTACAGTGATAAGTCAGCAAGACTCTGGCTATTCGACAGGTCCTTCTCCAAGTTTAAGAAAGAGAAAAGGAAGACGACACGTTCCAGGCCTGGGAAGACCTTGTTCTGTAGGCAGCAACAGCGAACTTACTGTGCTGAATGACAAGCTTATTGCAGAGATGCGTGCAGTAGTGAATAGATCTGCTGCCTGCAGGGGGAGCAAAGGTAGTTTAGATGCAGAAATGATAGACAACATGAGTATGCTAGAAGGTAATAAAATTAAGTTTCAATCAGACTACTTTAAAAAGTGTAATAGCAGGAACTCAAGAGATGATCTTACATCTAGTAACAGGTCATTATATAGGCCTACAATGGAGGGTAAAGGCCTCTCAAATGATCCAGCAATACAGCAAGATGTGGTGAGACAGAAGAGAACTTATGAAAAAATAGATTCTTTAGAAAAGAATGTGTCCAGCTTGATAAACCCATCATCATCAGACACAGCACAATTATCAACACAGGTATTTATTATTATCAAACCATTTTAATCACTATCATATTAGAGTATTTATTTATTGTCGGGAGGTCAGGCATTTTCTAGCTCTGGAGATGGTGAAATCGTCAGGTATACACTTAACAATTATAAATTTTAATTTAATTAAAACATGTTTACATACTTTATACCATGCTGGGAGTGAAAAATTAATCTATACCACTAGATCATAATACAAGGTATATGGGTTTAATGCTATGGTTAAAAGATTTGTTTCTTTTGTTTAATAGTTTGATATTAATGTGAAGTTTTACTAAAATTGCTAAGTTTTATTCAATAATAATACTCCCAGGTAAGATATAATATACCACAAATAAGTCAAGATTATAGGTTTTCATTTGAAAATGTAGATGGTAGAAGGCAAAAATAGATTGTATTTTTATCTAGGAGAGAGAGCGAGAGAGAGAGTGTAAGAAAAACGTTATGCTATAATTGTAAATTATTTACAATTTATGCCAAATTATTGCCCTATATAGAATATTATTGATTTTTCTACGTATACTATTTTGATATATTTTACCAAAAATAACAATTTTCTTATATTTTGCTAGGCATAATACATTAAATATTATTAAATGAATTAAACTACACTTCTAACAAAGATACTGAAAAATCCTCAGTACTCAAAATTGGTATTTGTTGCATAAATGGGATTGTTCATACAGTAGTGCTGTCAGATATAGATCATCCTTGACTTATGACTGCCTTTTAGCAAGCGTTCAAAGTTACAGTAGACCCCACACACACATACAAAAGCTACTTACAACAATAATACAGGAATTGAGTTACATTCTTGGAATGAGTAAAATAGAATAGTCTAAAATTAGCCTGCATAATCCAGTCTTCTAGAATCAGATACTAGAGGTACCAGGTGAAGAAAATGACCAAATTCAGTCATTTTTGTTCAAAGAAAATTATCAACTCAGAAAGCTTTTTCATGATTTTTTGTCTGTTGTTTTTACAGTGTGGAACAATTGGGTCTGATTCTCAAGAAGAGAATAACGTTCAATCTGGAACCAACATCAGATATCAGTTTCCCTTCCACACCATACGAAAGCCCATCTCCCAAAGCAGCATGACTGACTGGGCTTCCAAAAATCTTAATATGCATACTCAGGGCATTTTTCGTCGGAGGCTCTCCATTGCCAACATGTTATCTTGGAATGGTGGCTCCATCAAAAAGCCAATGCTTATCACCAGTAACTACACCATCAAAAAGGAAGCCTGTGAAATATTTAAACTGGTACAAATCTATATGGGTGACCGGCAAGCCAGAATGGACCGCAATAATGTCGCTTTGATGACCATCACCAAATGCTGGAGTATTCAAGGTTTACGGGATGAGCTGTACATTCAACTAATCAGACAGACAACAGACAATATGTGCTACCAAAGTCTGGCACGGGGCTGGGAACTTATGGCAATTAGTCTGGCCTTTTTCTCCCCATCACCCAAATTCCAATCTTATCTGGAAGGTTACATCTATCGTCACCTCAGCCAAATCGCAGATGAAAATAGTACGTGCTTTATTTAATAAAGTAAATTACAGTACTTTAAACACCTGTAGATGAAATAAAGTAAATTATAATAGGGGTACCTATTATACCCCATTGTATTACCATAATACAATGCAGTGCATAGTACTAAATGTGTTCAGGACCAAAGCTTGCTTTCTTCCCTATAAAATGCAGTATGTGTTGGCCGAGAACCTAGCTTCTTTGGCCTAGGCAAAATGAAAAAGAAAAAAAATGAAAGAAAAAAAAATTCCTTGTAATGTTTAGTGGGTTTATCTCTCTTTAGATTTAATGGTAGAGATTCAGTTTCATTAAAACAAAAACTTTATATTTCTATAAAAGAATATTTTTGATAACTTTCCAAGAAATTATTACAAAGATTGATTTGATTGATTGATTGATTGAATTAATTAATTAATTAATTAATTAATTAATTAATATAGTTGCATGTGACTCTGGGAAGTATACACAATTAAAACAAAGTAAATCAACATAATTTAACTATTAAAACCAATTAAATATTAACATTAAATTATGAGATATATAACTCTGCACTTGAGTGAAATTTAATTCCTAGTGACTACAGGAGTGTTTTCTTGATAACAGTATGGAAGTTAGTTGCCCTTGCCTTCTTCCAGGAAGTTTTTCAACGGCACAATCTAGCCTACAGTCCTGGAATTGCTTAATAATCTTTCACCCAAGACCTAAAGAGGCCTAATCTTGTTTAGCTTTTGTGCTCAGACAAAATTGTTTTCCCATCTAAGCATATATAATTAACTGCTATGTGTTTAAAGTTTTTTTTTTTTTTTACATTTTAGGCTGAATACTGGAAAAAACTGGATGTTTATATAAGGACGTTTTTTTCATTCTTTGGTATTCTGAAGTTTACTGAAAGCAAATAATTAGTTAAGAATCTCTTTTATATCCCAGGATTCTAATAGCATAAAGTCCAGATAGAGCACAGTTCATACTGGTTTGAAAAGTTTGGGGAAACAAACATTTTAGATACTTAGTCAAAATAATAATTTGAGAAACAATATTTTAAATTCCAAGCCTCTTTTAGATTGTATACATTGTTCAAATAATTTGTGAGATATTAAGGTTTGGGCCTGAGACTCATGTTATTGCTTGTGATAAGCGTAAAGAAAAACAACAGATACACATGGGCAAATTATGTTTCACAGGGAGATGCACTTTGGATTTGTTCAATGAAGTCAACCTTGTGCAGATGGAAGAGGACAGTAAATATTTGACTGTCTTGCCATCACTCAATTAAAAATACTTTGTATTTTCAGTTACCCAACGCATTAAGGAACTTCTGGATCTGAAAAACAAAAAGAACTCAAAATCCAGGAAAAAGAGAAAACAAAGCACAGAGGATGAAGGTAAAACATATAAGAAAACAAAAATCAGCACATATCTTTGTTTGGGTATCACAGATATTTTGCACCCATTATTGCGATTGTTTGTACTTTAATATAGGTAAATTCAGTCTGGAGCATATGCAAGTATCAACAATACAGAAATAGTAACAAATGCAAAATGAACTAACTACTAGTGATATCTATAGAATTTATTATGTTATTCATTCCGTAGAATATTTTATATAGTAATCTAATGTATTAACATTGCATCTGTAAACTCTAAGATTAACTATAAATAAATACTGCCTCAATATACGGTCTCATTTATTTCAACAGAACTTGTAACCAAATAAACACAGTTTGGGTTGCAACCTTACTTTCATAAAGCAGTTGGGATCTTTCCATCCAGATGGGGTCAGTTATAATCATTGGCTCCAAGCCTCAAAAAAGTCCAGCAAAAATGCTAATTTGGTCATACTTCTGTGCAGATGGTCTTCTTTTTCCATTTCTTTGTAGTCTTAAGAATTTCAATTCAGTCCAATAGCTGATGCCTATTTTTAAAAATCCTAATAATTAAGTGCAGGCAGCTTCTGCTATCAGTAAAGGAAAATATTTGTAGTTTAGGGTTGAAATGAGGGGTCCTTGATGCTCTCTGAACTTGCTTGTTTTCTTGCAGATATTTCGTTACCCTAACTAGGTAACATCATTAGTGCCAGTTTCTGCTCTTGTTACAGCCTTACCTACTAATACATTTTTCCATTGATAAACTGTATCCAACTCCCCCCCTCACACACACACTCCTATATTCCACCTAGATAATTTTCATTCTTATTTTAAAAAGTGTTTCACCTGATCTTAAGACTGCTCTGTCTATTGATATGCTTTACTCTGAGCAGTTTCTGATTATTTTAATGTATTGTCTTGCATCAAATGTAATATTAGTACTGTGAGAATTAGGTGTTCAACAGAGTGATAGCTGAAGGGAAGAAACTGTCCCTTTGCCTATTTGTTTTGACACGCAATGCCCTATACTATAGCGAACTGAGGAGAGAAGTAGAAATAGTTTATGTCCAGGCTGGGAGGGGATCTGTAGATATTTTTTCAGCTGTCCTTCTGTCCCACGCAATATTGGCATAACTTCATATTATGTAAGATTAAAGGCCTTTTTATCGCCATATTCTTCACATTAAATAGATACATAATTACGGGAAGCCCCCAATATGATATCAAACAACAGCAATTTTTTGAAGCAGGAGGCCTCTGATGTTGGAGATAACATACAGCTGTTATAGCTAAGAGTCATTGTTACTTTTGTCTTCATAAATCAGTTTAATCCCTTTTTTAATTCTTTTATATTAGTGATCCTCTCCAAATTTTATGCTAGTTGATTTATGAAATTTCTTATTTGCCTTATTAAAAGTGCTTTATTTTGTTTATCCTGAGTCTTCAATCTATCAGATTCATTAGGTAATTGAGATTTGTTTGATAATCCTTGGATGTCTCATTTTCCCCTATATTATGTATGATGTTATAAATGTTTTAAAACTAAAATTCCTTAAATGTTTTGGACTTCCCCTATGTAAATTTGTCCAAATCTACACTAGTGTTTCCAATGTATGATATACATTGGAAATGTATAATATCCTTTATTAGATGCAGCTAACAAAATGCATGCAGCATTTCGAGTGTAATTCTCTATATATTTGTGCAGTTGTATGCAAAAATGTAGGCAGTTCTGGGGGAAAGTTTGTATTTGTATGTTATGATTTTTGAATGAGTTAATAATACAGATTTGTGGATAAAACAAACTTTTGAAATAGTTTAGAATTGGGAGAATAAATGGTCCAATTATTGCCACTAAAAGTATATGGTATTTTTATAGCACTCTTCACCAAAGAATGTAAGATATTCTCCTAGCTCAAACTACCATAAATGAATTGAGTACAAGAGAAAAATACTTTCAGAAAAAACAACTGCACAACTATTTTCTTGGAGAACGCTGTCCAGATTAATTTCAACAACGTGTCTATGAATGTATGTAGAATTCTTAATATTTAATGATAAGATTTAGGATTAGAGAAGATGTACAGATATTCCTGCTCTGGGATCATTTTCTTTTTAAAGGAGTTTTCCAGGGCCACTCTAATTAGTTCATTTTTATCTGCTAGGTCTACCAATCAGCACTTATGCCAGGTATTGTTACCGAAAGCTGCAAAAAGTAGCAATCACTGGAGGCAAAAAAGTGAGTAATTAGAAATATTTTTTTCTTTTTCCTTTTTTATCACTATAACTATTGAGATTGCTTTTATTAGCAATGAGAATAAATAGACTCAAAAAGTGCAGATGTACATTCTTATTGTACTATTAAGGAACTGAAAACAAAATCTGAAACATTTTGCTGGATCTTCTTTATGGAAGAAAAATATAGAAGGAAAGAAAAGTAAGACTGAGAAGGACTATTAAATAAAATCAGGTTTGGTGTTTGTTTTTTGGAAGTATGTTGAATAATCATGCTAAGATACTTTAGCAGTCAGAATTAACTTTATATAAGATTTTTTAAAAATAGTTTTTATTAGGTATTTTACATTTTTAAAATCAAAAACACAAAAAGAAAAAAAGAAAAAAACAAACACATCAAACACTAAAATACAAAACTAACATTTATATACAATTTTACAACTTTCTGCATCGACATTTGTCTTTACATTTAAATTCCATCTTCCTAATCATTCTCTTATTTTGTATGCCCATAATTAACATTTTTGTAAGCAGGATAGTTACATATATTTATATCCACTATATTAGTACTGAATTTCAGTTTATATTCTTATTTCTTAATTTGATTTTTATTTTCTAGCCAGGTATAAAACCTGTTCCACATTTTGTAATAGTCTGAGTCATCTCTTTCTTTGATCTCCATTGTTAATTTGTCCATTTCGGCGCATTCAAGGATCTTTTTAATTATTATTTCTTCAGATGGCGTATTGGTCAGCTTCCACATTTGTGCTAAAGTAATTCTGGCTGCTGTTAGAATATGCAATGTAATATAGTACAGACTTTTTTCCATTTTTTATCAATCATTCCTAGGAGGAACATTTCCGGTTTTAAATCCATTTTTTGGAGTGTAATCTCTTCCAACCACCTCTTAATTTTGTGCCAAAATTTCCTCACACTAGGGCACATCCACCACATGTGGTAGTATGTCCCTAATTTGTGGCCACATCTCCAACATTTGGGTGATAGGTTAGGGTACTTTTTGCCAATCTCGCTGGTGCTAAATCTCATCTATAAAACATTTTATAGCTGTTTTCCTTATATGATACTGCCATAGTCAATTTATAATTTTTTTCCCACAATTTTTCCCACTTTTCCAATTCTATAACTTTATATAAGATTTTGTATTCCCATGTAACTACTAGCAATTAGCGTTGAAAATAATGAGCCAGGGAGAGCAGTGTTTTGAATCAGTATGTTGCAGCTAATTCTGTAGACGCTGCCATCATGCTGGGAGTTCGCATAAATAGATGCAAATTGCCACTGACAAAATCTATAACTCTTATTTTTCAGAATGTCTCAGTGTTTTGATAGAGTAATTGAACTCAGCATGATATTGTATGTTTGGAAATACAGTAAAGATAAACAATATATGTAGGAAAAAAGCTCTTTGAGTTAAAGTTAATTTGTCAAGTTCAAAAGAGCAAAAAAAGCAATAGTTGAACAAAACAGAATTAATAAAATATCTAATCACCTTTCAGTTTTTGAGAGGAGAAAAGGAAAGGGAATGCACAATCTCAGTCTTGATATAACACATGAATTTTGATCACTTTTAAGCATATGAATACATATAACCATCACAAAATTCTAAAACATTAGCTACTGTTAGACAGTAATGGTCAGTTTGTATGGTCCCATCTGATGATGATCATGGTGAATGAAAGACTGACTTGGAATATAGGAATAATAGATGATAAACAGTAAGAATTAATGATAACAAAAAGATCAATGTGTATCTATGAAAATAAGAGAAACAGAAGATCTGTATGAAAATGCCCCGATCTTATTTATTTTGACAACTTATTTGCCACTTTATTTCGAGAGACTCTGACCAGTATCCATAGAATAAAATTAGCCCCCCCAAAAAAGAATCAGTACAGTAATACTCAAATCAGTCCAGTTCCCTACAATTTGTGGGTAGCATGAAATTATTTGTCTCTACACTGTCCAAAAAGGCAATAAAATGCAAATGGTTGAACTATCCAGGGTTAAGCTGTTCTGTTGCAGAGAGGTACATAACTAAAAGAACTAAGCCTGGAATACCAAAAAATGGTATTCCTTTGTAATGAGACCTGAGCAATTCTCTCCCCAGATATTACTAGACAAGCAGACCCAACTCAATAATTAGCCCCTGAGCCACATAGAAATTTAAAAGTAACTATTGGCACCTTGAATTGCACTAGAAGTTAGTACAACTTCCAAAATAGTGGTATGAAAAAATACAGTGAGGCCATTTGCTCATTTAAAGAAAATGGATTAGGATTAAAGATGTGCACGAAACAAAAGTGAATGGGTCAAGAAGGGGAAGACCAAGAAATTTGTGACTGGGAAAAGTTAATAAGGTATTTTATAAACAAAAATTTAAATACAAAATGCTATGTATGAAGTATAGTATGGGTGTGGTGGAAGCCAATAGTCTTTACAAGGGTAGAAAGATATGGGAAAAATGTAGTGAATTTATTTTTTGCATACATTTCTTTTTAACTATATTATTATTATTTCAACCCTTTAATTCTCTAACTTAAGCTTCTTTCTGTTTTCTTTTTATTCTGCATAACATTGCATATTCCAAAGAGAAGTTTTGGGATGCTTGTATGTATGCATATGCTTAAAAGTGATCAGTTAATAAGTATACTCCTAAAAAGAAAACTCATGAGTATATTCAGTATCCAATTTTGTATCTGGTTTTTTAATTTTTTAAAAAAAATTAAAAATACCTTTCTTTTTGAAATCCCCATCTTTCTTCTTCTGATAATATATTTCAAAGGGGACTTCCGGCGGTGATGTCATCGTGGAGAGGGTGAAGAAATGGGGTGCCATTTCTGGAACCCAAAAAACTCTCTGTTAGAAGCTCTTATAGGGCATTCTTGAGCCTGTAGGCATCGGGAAATAAAAGGGGAAATTCCGAAGCCACTGGGTGACGCGCTATCGCCAGGGAGAATAAAGGAAAAACCCCTTTAAACCTGGTGGAGAGGAAATCGGCCTTTAAGGCGGATAGGAGCTATGGCGGCCGTCTAGAGGGAAGCAAAGAGTGAAAACAGCAGTTTCGAGTGGCAGAAATAGACCCAGATGGAGAAACCGTAAAAACACGGAGAAGTGCAGAGTGAGGTGGGTGCGAAAAGGACGGACTAACAAGTGGTGGCGATTAAAGGAGAAGCGCAGCAGGAGAGGAAGATAACAGTGCGAGAGAAGGAGGAACACAGGGAGTGAGTAAGCAGAATCGGAGGAGTGACAGAGTTAAGATCTGAGACGGAGATGGAGAGAACTGGAGAGAGTGGAAAATTGGAGAAATCAAATAACTTTGAATACTCTAAATACTTTAAAAAGGTAAAGAAGAAAATAAGAAACTTTTGGAAAATTTGTGGGATTTAAACTGTGATTGGTGACTGAAATGGACTGAAGGTGAGAGACGGAGATTGGAAAGAGGACTGATGTTATTGTACGATAGAAAATAATTATAATTATAGCTACAAGCAAGATTGAAGAAGAGAAGGAGCATCAAATAACAACAAGGAAAGAATAAATATATATTCTTATTCCTATATACAAATATATATATATATATATATATATATATATATATATATATATATATATATATATATATATATATATATATATATATATATAAACAGTAAAGTAAGGGGGGGAGAGGAATTGTATTACAGTTATTTATTAATTTTATAATTATGGAATATAAAAGAAAAAATAAGTAAATTAACTATAATTACATTGATTTGCAAGATAATAATTAATAATACTGTGATATTGTGATACTGTTAGTGTGTCATAGTACTATGTTATAGTGTATATTTACATAAGTAGAATAACTGAAAATATATAAAAGATAAAGATAAAGGTGTGTGTAGAGGAGGAGAAAGATCAACGATAAATATTTATATATTAGTGTGGGAAAACTTCACATGAGCATTAAAAATGTCAACTATAACCACTATAGCGAAAACAGGAAAAAAACCAACTGTAAATTCTACAACAACAGTGGCATCACCACTACAGCAAAGAACAATAGATACCATGATAGGAAAAGGAAAAGAAAAGCCGGAAATAACACTAAATGCTATGCAAAATATGTTTCAAATGATTCAAGAAACATTATTAAAAACACAAGAAAAAATTCTGGATAATCATGAAGAAATGAAAATGTTCCATGCAGAAATCAAAAACGAAATAGGAGAGGTTAAGGAGTATATTAAGAACATGAATGACAAAATTAGAGATATCCAACAAACAATAACAGAAAACGAACAAAGAATTAAAAAAGCAGAAACAAAAATAGACCAAGTAGAGACAAAAGTGGAAGCAATGGAGCAAAAAGCGTTTCAACTAAATAAGGAACTGTCCGACTCAATAGTGACGCTTGAGATGGAGAAAGCTTCATATTTCTTGTGCTTTCAGAATATAATAGAAGAAAAAGATGAAGATTTAGGAGAAAAAAGAGAAACAAAGAGAAATATTAAACATACCGATAACTAAACTCGAATTGGAATTGGCACTGAAAAAACAATAAAACAATAAAACACCGGGCCAGACGGGCTACCGGTGGAACTATACAAAAACGTACAGGAAATATTGGAAGAAACCATTAGAACTATATAACGAGGCTTTGGAAAAGGCAAAAATCCCGACAACCTGGACAGAAGCAATAATTACTATTATACCCAAAGAAGATACGGACCACCAGTTAATTCAAAATTACAGACCAATCTCCCTGCTAAATACAGATTACAAGATATTTGCAGCAATTATAGCGGAAAGAATCAAAAAAGGATTAAATAATCACATATACTCGGACCAAAATGGATTTCTACCAGGCCGTCAAATCAAGAATAATATGAGGATAATAATAAACACACTAGAGTACTACGAATCACATCCGGAAAAGCAAGCTTCACTGGTTTTCCTTGATGCCCAAAAAGCATTCAATAATCTAAATTGGAAATTTCTAATGGGACAACTAAAAACTATGCAATTCGAGACAAAATTTGAAAAAAATATAGGGGAAATTTATACAAAACTAACGGCAAGAATAATTATGAATGATGATACCACAGATCAATTCATAACAAAAGGGGTTAGGCAGGGATGCCCACTTTCTCCACTATTGTATATTTTAACATTGGAGATCCTTCTAAAAAAGGTCAGGGAAGACCAAGAAATTAAAGGGTTAAGGATAAGGAGAGAAGAATACAAGGTTCAGGCCTTCGCTGATGACCTTGTTTTTATAGTAGAAGAACCACTAGAGTCAGCACCAAAACTGTTTAAAAAATTAGAAGAATTTAGAGAAGTGGCAGGATTAAAAATAAATAAAAACAAATCGAAATTAATAACAAAAAAATCTCACAAAGGAATAAGAAAAAGAATTGGAGAATATTATACAAATTCAAACAACTAAGAAAATAAAATACCTAGGGATTTGGCTATCGGCAAGAAGTTCAGCAATAAAAGAAAATAATTACGATAAATTAATAATACAGATAAAGAAAGACTTAGACAACTGGAAAAATTGACAGATATCATTAATGGGAAGGATCTCCACCATTAAAATGAATATTTTACCAAAAAATTTATTTTTATTTCAGGTCATACCAATATAATTGGAAAAAAACTTTTTTGAAACATTGAATAAAATAACATCTAAATTTATATGGCAGGGGAAGCGCCCACGTATTAAACTTAAATTACTACAAGACACAAAAGAACAGAGGAGGAACAGCACTCCCAGAATGGGAAATTTACTAACAAGCAGCTGGGTTATCCTGGGTAAAAGAATGGATGGAATTAAAAAATAATAGAATACTAACAATTGAAGGACATGAAATACAAGTGGGTTGGCACACATTCCTCTGGGACGGAAAATACAAAACACATACCTATTTCAAAAGACATACAATAAGGAATGCACTATTACAAACCTGGTTAAAAATTAAAAAACAGCACTACACGAAAATACCGATTTGGCTTTCACCATTAGAAGCAGTAAGACATCCAAATTTAACAGAATTTAAAAAGGTAATAAGATATAAAGATATAAAGAACAACAAGGAAAATTGAAACCAAAACAACAATTGGAAACGGACCTGAATAGAGAAATTGATTGGTGGACCTATTCACAAATTCAATCTAAATATAAGGAACATACAAAAACACATGAAATTCAAAGAGAGAAACAAGAATTAGATAAAATTATATTAGAATCAGAAGAAAAACTAATTAGCAAAATTTATAAATTTTTATTACTATATAAAATGGAGGAGGAAACAATGAAGAATACAATCATTAAATGGGCGCAGAATTTTAATTATACAATAGATTTGGAGAAGTGGGAAATAATGCGGCAAATGAATGCAAAATTAACACTCGGTGGCATACAAGGAAAATCAGTTGAAGATGTTTTACAGATGGCATCTGTCACCGACAAGACTGGCAAAGATACACCCAAATAACATGCAATTTGTTGGAAATGTAAGAAATCCCAAGGAACATATTACCATTTACGGTGGACGTGTCTGGCAGCAAAAAATTTTTGGTCAAACATTAAGAAATGGATAGAACAAATAACAGAAAAACAAATAGAAAAGAAGCCAGAAACATTCTTGTTAGGAATTTTTACAAAACCATATTCCAAAGAAATAAAATATTTGATGCTACACATTTTAACAGCAGCACGAATAACGTATGCAAAAAACTGGAAACGGGAAAGAACCCCAACAGAGTAAGAATTAATAGATAAGATCTTAGAATGCGTTGAGATGGACAGATTAACAAAAGAAATTAAGGAAAAAGAAGAGACAGAATATTGCAGAATATGGAATAAATGGTATAATTGGCTTAAGACTAACAATAAAGAATAATAATTATTAGGAGACAAAAATAGAAGTACAAAATAGAGATGCATTATATGCGAGGAGTGGAATAAAAATGCATATAATATGAAAGTAAAAATGTATAATAGTAAAGAGATAACTAAAATGTACAGTTCTCTATAGGGAAAAAAGAAAAAAGGGGGAGGGGAGGAAAAGGAGGGAAAGAAGATGGAGTAATAGATTAAGATAAAGGGGAAGAAGAATAAAGTAATAGCTGGAAGACCACTAAGAAACAATGCTTAAATATGATAAGTTATTTATATGTTGTATGTTGTGTAAATGTCCAATATGTGTTCTAATAAAATTACAAATTTTATATTAGAAAAAAAAGATATTGTAACATTAGCATAATTGGGTAGGAAAAAATGTACAGTACAGGAGAAGGAATATAAAGAACAATAAAAATAACTTAAAACATTAAAAAAAAAGTATATTTCAAAGGTTAGCAAAATACTTTTCTCTGTGAGCATTCCACCTAAATGGAAGCTGAAATACAACATCCTTCCAACCCATTGCAAGTTTATTTAGGGGGGTTTGTTTCTTTTTTAAATTTTCTTGTTTTTACAGGGTCTTCGGAAGCCTACAGTTGAGGAGATAATACATGCCAAGAATGCTATTGTGACACCTTCATTGTTTGGCAGCTCACTGGAAGAAATCATGTCACGGCAGCAGGACATGTATCCAGATAACAAGCTGCCTTGGGTACAAACACAGTTGTCTCAGCAAGTACTGCGACTCGGGGGAGAACAGACTGAGGGAATATTCAGGTGAATATCTAACTACAACTGTTTAAATGATGCAGTAGTGATAGCCATCAACACTAGATCATTCATCTATATTTGATCACATATCTTATTTCTTCTTCTTGAGAGTAAGTATCTTAAGATTTCATATATAGGGTTTTAGAACAAAATATGCTTATAGGAAATGCAAGCATCTTACAACCTTCTTCTTCAGAACAAGTGCCTCTATGCTACTGCTTGCGAGAGAGGGAGGGAGGGAGGGAGGGAGGGAGGAAGATTTCCAATGCTCTCTGTCAGATTTTTGCAAGGAAATCAATGGGGAAGCTGGCAGGATGTTGGAAATCACTCATGTTGTATTTTAGGCTGCTCTTACTCATTCTGTTTCTCTGTTTAGGTAAGGAAATATTTCTGAAACAATGACACAACAGGTCATTGGTTGTCTACTTACTATTAAATATGTATCTATCTCTTAGAAATGTTTCTTATTTGTGATACTAATTGCACTTTCTTCTGGGTATGTATGATTTTCTGCCTGAAATTCAGCTTTATTGTTGTCTGTGTATGCTTTCAGAATTCCTGGTGATATTGATGAAGTCAATGCTTTAAAACTACAGGTGGACCAGTGGAAGATTCCTACCAACCTTAGTGATCCCAATATACCAGGTATGGCAAAATAAGAAAACAGCAAAACTATTGAAAATGTAGTTGGACACCTCAGTTTGTTAGTAGTTTTAAGTTGTAAATATATATCTCTTATATATCTCCTGTCTTTCAGTTTCTACAAAACTTTTAGTAATTGCTTCTGAAGAGAATAGTTGCTAGCCTAAACCCTTTCTGTTCATGATCTGTGTCCTGTGATTGTCAAAAGCCTGAATCAGTGGAGCTCAATATATGGTGCTGTTTTTTATTTTAAAAAGGATAGAGTCAGTTATTTATCTAGGAAGAGGAGGAAAGTGTATTGTGATTACTCAGGGATCCACTTTGGAACAGTAAGCACCACATATTATTTATACATTTTATGTACTTATTTTAGAACTAGCACATCAAAGCAGTTTATATTAAAACACAAAGATATAATAACCACATTAGCAATTCTAAATTAGTATAAGCATAGTACACAAACACAGATATATAAAGTTGGTAAAACAAGACAGTATGCTATAATTGTTGTAAATATCTCTGGGTGGCTTCTTGTCCTTAAAGCTTCTTTGCTAAA
Organism: Pituophis catenifer annectens; assembly: GCF_029215685.1. NCBI lineage: Eukaryota > Metazoa > Chordata > Lepidosauria > Squamata > Colubridae > Pituophis > Pituophis catenifer. The sequence continues at coordinate 181,570,693 of NW_027256883.1, forward strand.
GCTGTGGTACCGGGAGTTGGAAGAGCCTGTCATCCCACAACAATTCTACAAGGAATGTGTCAGCAACTATGAGAATCCTGATGCTGCAGTTGCTGTAGTTGAACTTCTGCCAGAGCTCAATAAATTGGTCTTGTGTTACCTCATCCACTTTTTACAGGTACATAGATAGAGAATGCCTGAGCAGGAATCATTCTAAAAAAGCATAAAGAATCTATATGGTTTTTCTAGTTGGGAGGGTGTCATTTCACATTGTATTTGCAGATATTATGAAACACCAATTTAAATTTCTTCTATCGTCATATACCAGAGGCAGCCTTCGGTGCAAGGCTGTCTAAAGTGATTCCATTGTCTCCCTGAACATTTTCCTTTGAGGAGCTAGAGAAGCTAAATTATCTTGCCTGTGACCAAACCTTTTATTTTTCCCTCTTTATTTGAGTTGTGTTTTATTTATTTTGCAGATTTTTGCCCAGCCAATTAATGTAGGCAAAACCAAGATGGATGTAAACAACTTGGCTATGGTAATGGCTCCAAACTGCCTGCGATGCCAGTCTGATGACCCCAGAATCATCTTTGAAAATACCCGCAAAGAGATGTCTTTCTTGCGCATGCTGATTGTGCACTTGGACACCAGTTTTATCAAAGGAATTATGTGAAGGATTGTTTTCTGGCAAGACAGTGCAAAAAGAGCAATTACTTGGCCCCAGCATTTCCTTTTTGGAGCCTCATATTGTTTCCTCTAGAGTTTCCAAGATCCTACAGTTCTTTGTGATGCTTTCATTTACTTATGCTGATAGTAAGGTTGATGAATCTTCAATAATCCCCAAATGATTCAAATCAGTGACCATACTAGAAAGACCCAAAGGTGCTTTTTCAAGAGGCAACTGGACTTTCTGTTTTTTCTTTGAAGACTTTTTATTTCTTAGCTTCAGAGCTGAAGAAGAAGAAGCTTCTTGGATGAAACATCTTCAAAGAAAAAAAACAAAGTCCAGTTGCCTCTTGAAAAAGCACTTTTGGGACAACCATGACCTGGATGACTGAGAATCTTCATAGACATACTAGAAAGAATTTTGAGGCACCAGAGAGCAAAATGTTACATCATGTTCTGGGCCAGTCCTAAGATCTGCAATAGTTGTTTCCAGCAGTTCTGTATATTCAAAGCCCAAATGTTACATTGCTTTGCACTTCACTGAGAAATCTTAGTGGAATTAAAAGTGGAATTGTCTGTTGGAAACAAATTGTTTGCAGATACTGGGATTTACTTGTTACCTGAAGATTCAGTACTTCACTAGACATGCCTCATTTCAGGTAAAATTGTTACTTCAGGCTGCTAAAGTACATATTCTGCCTGGTTCTGACATTCAGATTGCTGACTGCTTTCTTCTCAAGTTTCTCTGGTATGTTTTCTGCCTTTCGAGGACAATTCTCTTACCAAAAAGAAGTTTTGAAGCAGTAGATGGGCTGTAGCTTGTGACAGAGGATGACTTTTGCTATGCCTGAGGGTACCTTACGATTAAAGTTCCAAGCATCAATATTGTCCAAAAACAAAAATTATCTTGAATTAAATTTTGGTACAGAGCAAAACAGCAAGAAAGTGAAACTGTATATTTCCCTTGTTTTGCCTACAGTGATTTGGGAAGAGACTATTTAAGTCTTAAGCCGCTTTTAGCTTACGTTTGCTCCTATATTGTTTGGATCAGATGATTCAGACTCAAGAAATCCTTTAATTTCTTTAATTCAGATCACTGCAATTTAAGTAATTTGGGTTTGGGATTTCTCCAGAATGGAAATTTATCCAGTAGGACAAATTGCAATATTATAGCCTCTTCCTCCTTATTTCAGCATAAACTAAAATCAGGTACTGAGGTGTTATAAAGCCTTTTAGAGCAAACATGAATAACTACTTAAAGGCTCCTGCCAATATCAGGATTTTGTGTTCTATTTCAGCTTATTCTAAGCAGATAAAATTATCTTTTTAAACATTGAATTAAAGAAGCTGTAAGGTGAAGAGATTTAAGTGAATAGAAGGTGCAGGTTTGGAGAAAATTAACTGTACTTCTCTTTATCACTTTCTAAATATCCTCAGTGTGCTGTTAAGTGCAGAATGAAATAGAGAAGGCCAAATTATATCTGTCTTGTTTTCTCCCTGACCAGTAGCAATTTCAGAACTATAATTTGAGTTGTGACTATAGTATATAGAGGAAAATATATGTTTCCCAGTTCTCCAGTTAAAATCAAATCCGTACTACCTCCCACAACTGTATATTAAATAAAAAAATACTGATAGCTCCAAATACAAATTTCTCACATCATGCATTATAACTATTAAAAGGTATAATGCTGTCTTACTCTGGACTTCATTCTATTCTTGCCTAAACATCTCTGCCTTCTTCAGAAAGACTGCTGTTCTCTGTTCGTTCAGTCCCCAGAACACATGCTGAATAGAAGGACTGGTGCTTCAGTTCTGCTTCTTTCTTTTGTTCTTATACTGCAAACACATCCCTGAATCTGAAGCCTTCAGTGTTCCTTTATGTCATTTTGGAAGTAAGTGTAATTCTTTCATCAAATTTCTGGTCAGAATAACAGGTTCGAATTTCATGGAAACAAAATGTGAATGGTCAAGGAAATAATGTTATGGAAAAACAAAAATCAACTTTGTTCATTCTTAAAAGTTGGTACTAAGAGCTCTTCCTTTGCCAGTAAGAATATGATTTGTCCTAGACATATTAGTATTTCCAAGTCACTGGTTAGTATGATCTAACTGGGTAAAGAAATATATATTTTCCTTCTATTGCCAGAAATTATGATACTTGTTAGAAGGTTCTCACATGTTATTAATGGAATTAACATTTACTGTTTCCTTTTCGTGTCAGTTCTGCTGTAAAATTAGATCCTTTAAGATGATCTATGTTGTAATGCCAAAGTTTTTGTTCACTCTTTACCTCATAGTATTTTTTGAGATTTAGCTGCTTTTAAGGTAACAAATCTGGAAATATTAATTTCTAGATTCCAAATAAGGCCATCTTTTGAGAGTTTGTTATGAATTATATATACATCTATGCAGCAACATATGGATTATCCTGGGGTAAAGGCTATATTATTTGTGGGTTCTTACAGAAAGAGTAATGCAGCATTTCTCATCCAGGGATCATCCAAATATGTAGATTTTATTTCCCAGAATTCTCTAAATAGCATAACTGGCTAAAAAATCTGAGAGTTGAACTGTCACATTTCAGTTTGGGGGGGAGGGGCAGGGAGAAACTGGAGTAAGGCAATATATCACATACCTATTTCAACTATGTTATCAGGCAGACACAAGTGATACCCATGGATCTGTACGTAATTGATACTTTAAACCTCACTAAACCCAAAATCCAGGCATTGATTATGATACATAAAGTTTCATTTGATGTAGTTGATTAGCCTGAGATTTCTGAGGAGTTAAGTGCTTTTCAAATAGGCTTCTCTACTAGAATTTGGCTAGTCCTCTTGATAAAATCAGAAATGGGATCTTAATTCTAAGTAATAAGGATTAGAATCCTATTAATTTGTACTTGGAGAAAGCCCCATTAAACTCAGTGGGATTGACTTCTGAGTAAACATGCATGTGATTGTTAAAATATTGGGTTATATCTCACATAATCCTTTCACTATTGTACACTACTGACAATTCAAATTCAGAATTATTTTTGCAGCTTCTAGGTGTCCTCCAGATCAGTTTTATAGGACAAGGAGATGAATAGAAGCGATTACTGTTTGAAGAGAAATACATTCACACATAACAGATGTAGTCCATCATGCTTTTGGTATTTCTCAGACTTACCAAAATGAGTGTTTCTTGAGCCTATTTCTATGACGATGTAGGAGATTCTGGATTTCCTTAGACTGGTTCTGTTTGTGCTATAAGTTTTCTATCCTGCATCTTTGTACAATGGGAAATATTAACCAATATGCAAGGTGTCATATATCTACCCTACTTTTTTAAATTTTGTATTTATTAATTTGTTTTAAGATGTTCTCTGATGCACACGTTTCCAGGTTTAAACACTGTTGACAACTAAAATATGATGGATAATTGTCACAATTATATCCCCCCCCCAGCATGTCACTATAATCCAATCATAAACTGACTGTTCTATAATAATGTTTTGTCCTACCCCTTCTGGGCAGCAAAATAGGTTAAAAAATTACACTGGATTTTTCCCAATATACTTGTAAATGTGAATCTGCAAAATATACTGTCATTGTTAAAGAATAAACATTTTGGTCAATACACCTGGTACTTTGAAAACAGGTTCATTTATTTGTAGATTTAGATCCATTGTTCCCAAATTGGTACCCTTTAGATATGTTGAACTGCAACTCCTAGTATTTCCAACCTGTCTTGGCCATAATAGCTTGGAAATCTGTACGTTATCATCCTACACTTTTGAAGGGCACAAATCAAATAAAATTGTTTTAAGTTCACTACCTGCAAGGTTGGATTCAAGTATATCAAATCAGCCATCTGAACATTTCACCATGATTATTAAGTGTACTTTCAGGTTCTTTTTAGTGCTATATTTGTATTCGTTGGTTTCTACTCATAACAGGAGCTCATTTGCTGCCATATGGAAAGTAACCCTTATGCAATATAAATGTATAGAAATGTGTTTTTTTGCTTTCAGATTCATGTTTATATATTCAAATATTTAGGCTTTTATTTAAATATATGAATATATCACTGAAGCTGATCCAGTAACTCTTCTGTAATCAACCAACAAAAATGTGATCCAAATGACAGAATCTCTGGCAGTACAGGTAGTCTTTGAGTTATAACCATTCATTTGGTAACCGTTTGATGTTACAATGGCACTGAAAAAGTGACATGACCATTTTTCACACTGACAACCATTGCAGGATCCCCATGGTCACATGATCAAAATTCAGATATGAGTCTTGGCAACTGACTCATATTGTTTCAGTGTCCTGGGGTATGTGATCACCTTTTGCCACCTTCTGACAAGCAAAGTCAATGGGGAAGCCAAATTCATATAACAACTGTGTTACTAACTTAACAAGTACAGTTATTCACTTAACAGTTGTGGCAAGAAAGATCATAAAATGGGGCAAACTCACTTATCTGTCTCTCTTAGCAACAGAAATGTTGGGCTCAATTGTGGTTGTAAGTCGAGGATACCGGTACAGGTCAATTTCATCCCTAGTGGATGCAAAAGACAAGGCGGTAATAAAATCAAATCTCGCCACTAATTAGGATTCTTGTTTTCCAGAGGCAGATCTATACAAATTACCTTGTAATAGTCTATCCTGAAAATCACTAAGGCAGGTGTGAGAATGTGAAAGGAAGAAAACAGAACAGGCTATCATTCACAGATAAGGTCCCTCTCTATCAGTCAGGGTTCCAAGTAACACTCCCAACCAAGTAAGACTCCGAGGCAGGCATTTCCTCAAAGTTTCATTTTATTAGAGATGTCATATTGGCACATCAGGGAAAACCCGAATCTGAAGTCTCCCAGGTTTTCCCCACCTCAAAGGAAATCCAAGTCCTTTCCCCATGCACCCATGTGTCTATCACATGGTCCAATCAGGCCACCATCCTAACCAAAGTAGCTTCCCAGTCACGCCTCTCCAGGTGCAAGTTGAATGTCCTTGACTCCCAGTGAAAGAATGTTGTTGTTGTTATGGCTATACATCTCACCCCGTCGCCATCCAACCTCCTTCCCAGTTCCCACAGCATGCCCAACCGCTAAGTGTGGCAACCCTGAAGATCCAAAGAAAAAGATGGCCTCCAGGGCTGACACTATATCTTACAGATATCACAATTCCATGTTTCAATCAATTGTTACAAAAAGAGAGCACACCACAAACATTTATTTGAAAGAACGCACATATCTGAGATAAAGAAAATTTTAATAGCCAAAAATTATAGAGAGTATAATCTTTAACATTTTGCCCATATTCCCATAATTCACAGTTCTCCATTTTGGTGTAATCATTTTGTTACTAATCACAATCCTATCCACAGAACCACTTTGTAACAAATATAAATAGATTAATGCATTACTTGATAAACTTTTTTCCCCTTAATTGCTAAAATTATATTTTCCCAATGCAAAAAGCAGTGTCCTGTAAACTAGAAATTCCATTAAGGAAGAAAATTTCAAAAGTCTATTATAATTTTGATGAAAAGTGCTATACACTTGTCATTATACAATTAAACCTACAGTGCAAAACTATTTACATTCTACATTTGCATTACCTAGATTCTTTAACAAAGGATTTCACTTAATATGGCTTCTATTGCATTGTCATTTTATGTAGTATCACTAATATTGTTACATAACATACCCAATTATTGAATTGAAGCATTAATTATATATTCTTATACTGCAATTTTTGTTCTATGCCGCTCAAGGGACAGATATGTTTGAGACAAATTGAAATAGCTACAAAATCTTATCACTAGTCCTGAATTATATTTATATTTGGCACTTTTGACATCCTATTATAAATATGACATCCTTTAATACGGGTAGTATTCAACTTTCAACCATTCATTTAATCATTGTTTGAAGTTACAATGGTGCTGAAAAAATATCTTACAAGAAGTCCTTGCACTTACAATAGTCAAGATGTCCCTATGGTCACATGATTACAATCCAGGTGGTTGGCAACCAGTTATGATAGCTGCAGCATTCTGGGGCCACATGATTACCATTTACAACCTTCCCAGCTGGCTTTAAGCAAGCAAAGTCAGTACTGAGAAGCCAGTAGGAAAGGTCATAGTTGTGTTCTATCTCAATGACTGTGATTTGTTTAATAACCCCAGCAAAAATCTAAAATCAGGTGTGGTTGGTTACATGATGTCTCAGTTAGCAATTGCATTGCTTAATCAATTTTCTGGTCCCAGTTGTGGTTGAGGATTACGCATAACAAAGGATTTTTCTCCATTTCCCTTTAAAATTTGCTAATTATTTTGTGATATGCCATGAAATGATGGATATTGAATGACTTGAAGGCAGTATTCACGCAGCACAGTATGCCATAGCTTTGCTTAAATACAGCTTATTAGAAAACATAATTGTATACATGACAAGTATATAGGAAAGCCAGTTTGATGTAGTGGTTAAGATGCCAGAATAGAAATTGGAGACTGTGAGTTCTAATCCTGCCTTAGGCACAAAGCCAGTTGGGTGACTTTGGGCCACTCTCAGCCTTAGGAAGGAGGCAATGGAAAGCCACTTCTTAAAAGCTCTGCCAAGAAAACTGCAGGGGCTACAAAAGTTTCCATTATTAGGTTGTATAATGGAAGTCATGCAACTGTAGTATAAATTAGCTATTCAATGCTACCTTTAGTTATGACTTCAAATTCCATTTTCTGCAAAAAAAAAAAGTTACAGATTTGCATAATATAGCAACTAGTAAGACTGCAAATTTAATTGACAAGATCATGTGCTAGTACAGTGATGGCTAACCTTTTCTGCACTGAGTGCCCAAGGCACGCATGTGTGAACGAGAATGCGCACATGTGTGCCCAAACCCCAAAAATGCAATGCGTGCACAACCACTGAACATGTGCCCCGCCCCCTGTGTAGACCCGAAGACCAGCTGGCCGGCGGGAGGTGCATGCGCATGTGCAGCAAACTGAACTGGGGTGATGGCTTGTGTGCCATCAGAGAGGGCGCTGTGTGCCACTTCTGGCACACGTGCCATAGGTTCGCCATCATAGTGCTAGTACGTGTGGTGAAAAGAGTTATAATGGTGTATCTAACCTCAACCACATAATGTACTACAGGCACTTATTGTGTTAAAACACATCAAATTAACTCAAGAGACACACAACTTGAGGTCCCAAGGCCACATGAGGTCCCGGAAAGATTTAAATGTACCCATGCATTTAGAAGGGAGATCATTTCAAAAGGTACAGATCAGAACATCATCATCATATCATTTAATACAGTATTTATAAGATATTCTAATCTATACAGACTGGTAGAATACAACAGCTTCAAATAAAATACAATTAAAATTATAACAACTCACTGATGGTCACTCAAACAGAATAATGGGCCAACAGCTAACTGGGACAGTAGCACTGTAAATTGCTTCCTTAAGGCAAGGACTATTGGGCCACCCATACTGGGGTAGTACATACTGGTATTTCATAATGGAAATCATTCCTGAGAAGATCTGTTGCTGGTCTATGCATCACAAATCTTCCAAGGAGTCGGACCTTCAACAGAATCTGTGTAAATGTTGAACAGATATTCTTTTGGAAAAGCAATGGCTGATCTAGCTCAGTCCTTCACCCTGAATGGCTTTAAAGGTAATAACTACAACTTTGTATTGGTCCTGGAAGCCTGCTGGAACCAATTCAGCAACTCCAAAACTGGGTAGGAGTTAGCCCTATCAGCAATTATAACACTGCTTGCTATACCAATTGGAGTTTCCAGGTCATCTCCAAAGGCAACCCCACATAGACCATCTAATGAAGTGATGATTAACTTGCCAATACATCCTGATCAAGGTAGGGTGGTAACTAGTCAAAGTTGGACAGTCCCCTGTCTACAGCTTCCTTCTATTTTAATAGAAACTGACAATCCAGTAGACCCCAAGTCACAAACTTAACTGTTTCAGGGGTGTATGCCCCATCAAAACTAAGTACAGGACTATACTAAATACAGTATAGGACTTCTCAGTTGTTTACTGGCAAGCAGCTCCAGCTTGGAATGGTTTAATCTGAGCTGCTCTTGTCCCATCAAGATCCTTAGAGCCTCCAGGAACTGATTCAGGACTTACAAGACAGGATCTTGGGCTTCAGATTTTTATACCAGGTTTGATTAGTGCATGCATTGGGATTTTTCTTGGTAGTGGGCTAGGTTTATAAAATTGTATTCTTTAAAAAGTGTTTGTAAAGCAAATTTCGAAGAAGCACTTGTCTCAAAATTGTCATTTAATACCGTTTTTAAATTCCTGCAGATTTCTGAGCAAGAAATAACGCTTCTGGCATTATGTGGACGACCTAATGAGAATAGTAATAACATGTACAAGCAGCTTTGACAAGTGTCATTAGCTATTAATTATAGTGGGTGGGGCAGCTGCGCCAAGCCTCACACGTGAAGATTCGTGTAAGTATGTTGATTCGTTCATGATTTAGTGTTATATCGAGCATAATCAAGAGGAGCGAAAGAATTTTCCAGTATTTCGGATTTTTTCTAGTTTGTGGGCTTTCGATTTTGATGAAATATACGGGAGTATATGTAAGGCTTAATCCACCCATTTATCTCTTGACTTTCCTTACTATACGGGTAAACGTGATCCTATGAAGCTGCCATGAGAGGTTAATTTGCAGCCCAGGATTTCCTCCAGTAGTAGACTATAACGTCTCAGGGCGAAGTCAATCCGAACCTGGTTACCGAAGATTCTTTTAAGCAACTAAAAGATACCAAAGAACTAAATCTGCACTCCGAATGCGTGATTTCATATTACACCGCGATATCCTTTTTTTCCGGTTTCTTTCTTTTCAGGCTTAAATAGCGTGTAATTTTGTGGAAGAAAACTGTTTCTCCTCCGTCCCATTGCGTATTACTTTGTACACTAGACTTAACAACAGCGCGATGCTGTTGTGGATGCTCGTGATAAAGACCGCTAGACAGCCGAGCGTTTCACTTTCTGAATATCTGCAACACGACTCGAGATCCAGCGACAGCAACCGCGCGGGATCGGCGATCTCATTCGTCCACCGGAAAGGTTCCGAATGGGAGAGATTGTGAGTAAGCGGTGCCTCTCCGGACTCCAAAAGCCACGCCCCCGCCCGCTCCTCCCACCGAAGACCCTCCCTCCTTCCCCCCCCCACTCCTCCTCACGGCGATCGGACTAGCGGCATTGCAGCCGTGGCGGCCATTTTGTGGCACTGCTGCGTCGTCGTCGGCGGCGGCGGTTGTTTGGTTTCGGTAACAGGAGCTCGCGGGAAGAATCAGCTTCCACGCTCACGCCTTTTTTTTTTTCCGTGCGAAGAACCCGGTAAGATACACGACGCTTCTTAAGGAACTCCCGGCGGAAAGCAGCCGGAGGGAAACCCGGCAGGGAAACACCAAGGGCTCCCGCCACGGCCTCACAAAGGCGGAGAGGGGCGGGGACCGGCCGGGAGTCTGTGGGAGACTCCCGGGATTTGGGTGCCTGATTTTTGCTCAGCGTGGAGCCCAGCGACGCACCGTGTAGGCGAATGGCTCCTGAGCTGCCGGGTTCTCTGAAGCCTTTTTTAAGGGGGCTGGCCCTGGGGCCTGGCGTACCGGCCCCTCCGACTCGTAGCGCCCGCGTGGGCTTGGCGAGCGGAGGCCTCGCGAGTTCTTGCTGGGGGGCGGGAGGTGTTGCCGGCCTCGCCATGCTTTCCGCTTTGCCTCTCCCGAGTCGGAGGCCGGGGATGATGCCCAGCCCCTGTCCGAGGCAGAACGCCAAGGCGTAAACGCGCTTTCTTCCTGCCTAAAGAAGTGCTGGCTTTTTTCTTCTTCTTTTTTTCTGGGATGCCACGCTACTTTTGTGACCTTGATCGCCGGGAAGGTGCTGCATTCGCCTTTTAAATCGGAACGTCTGGCTTCAAATCGGGCCGCAAAGCCGCGTCGATGCCTAAACGGCATGAAAAGTTGTACTTCTCTGTATGACAAGCCTTGGCGCGCGTGGTTGCTTTTTTCATCCCGTCTCCTGTTTTCAGGGACCGCCTCCGGATTAACGTTTTTCAAAAATAGCCTTTTTAGTTAGTGGTCGCAGCAATTGACATCGCTGTGCTGTGATTATCTTTCAAAACTGCATTCCCCAAATCAACTGTTAGGATAATGAATAAGTGCTGACGAATCGCTGGGACTTGGGAGCGCGTATTATTAACTTGACAGGCGTGTGATGGGTGTTGCAGTTATATAACATTACTTTCTGCTAATTGCTTGGCCTCGGGGTTCTTATTGTTTGAAGAGGTCAGTCCTCGGAAGGGTTGTACCGACCATAGACATTGCAAGGTTGTTTTTTTTAATTTACCGAATTGTCTGCATGCTACTCTGTATTGGTTTTTTTTTTTAAATTACCTTTATGGGCGAACAACCTGGAATAAATTATTTTTCCTGCTTTTACCTAGAAATCTTGATAGCTTGATTTATTTTTCACAGAATTGGCCTTAATTGGTCTGACCAAGAAATCAACTAAACATATTCATTCTTAGTGGGGTCAAAATAATTCATTTTTCAAGTTTCTGAAGTTGCCTAGAGATGTTGGTAGAACAAAATAGTTGAACTGTGTTTAGTTTTCTGTCTTTATTAAGGGTGATTCTTTATAACTAGATCTTTCATATTTCAAACATGGAGTAATGGTATGGCAACAGTGGAGTCTGAAATACTTTAAATTAAAGGAATTTATTTTGCGGGCTAATGAAAATACAGTATTTTTTCAGAAAGTTTTTTTTTTGAAAATTTTATTTCAATAATAAATTCTTATAATGATGTTTCTTCATCACTTTGTCTAATTTAGCAGTAATGAAACTTTTGAAAATGTACTGCTAGTTCATTCCAAAATATAACATTTTTACTGCAGCATATGCCACTTAGAAAAACAGTTCTCCTCAAAAGTGGCTTTATTGAACCTGCTTGCCCAAGATGATAATTGTGGCAGTTTGCCCATACAACCTTGTGCTGCCTTCCTGATGTGCTGTGTATCTTACATGTGTCATAATTGTTTGCAGACTGACCTCTGTTGGTCCAAGACGGAACTGCACAGGCGACATATGGTTTTGAAAACTAGTCCTGCCCACTTCCCAGTTCTTAATATAAGAGGAAGGCAAAATTATGAAACACCATTGACTTTTGTTGTTCTTTTGCTTACTCTATTTTTATCTTGACTGTGGTTTATGTTGGTGTGTTGTTTTTATTGTTGCATGATTTATGGTATTTTTAACTGTTAACTTTTCAGTTATATGAGATGGGAAGCCATATGAATTAAAAATTAAAAATGTTATTTAAGTGTAGTTTTTTAGCTTTTTTCTTAGCCCCATCAACTTTTGGATTTAGTTTGGCATAAACTTAACTGAACGAAAATCCTTAAGTATAGAATGTAAGAGAAACTATTAATTTTTTAAAATACATATTTCTGGTTTGATTATGTTGAATCTTAGAAATCAACCAGAAACCCCACATTCAAAATAATGCCTTTCTAGGTATATATTTTTTATCTTTTTAAAAATTAAACAAAAGCAAGGCAAACATTATTTAAAATATTGAATTAAAAAACTAAGATAAAAGAAAAAATCCAAATAAACATATGTATGTTTAACATATGTTTAAAATCTTCGCATTTCATCCTGTCCTACTTTCTCAATATTTTTATCAAGTATATTTTTACAACCTGAAAAAAATCTTTAGAACAACATTGTTACTACAGATAAAGAATAATAATCAAATTTAAATAAACCAATCTGTAATTGAAGGGTTTTTCAAAGCCTTCCTTTAATGTTTCAACTAAAAGTGATTGCCGAAATTTTTGAATACACTGCACCAAAAAAAGAGTACTTCAGTATTCAAGTTAAGATAAGAATTTGAATATATTTCTTATGTTGTAACAATTTAAGTGCCTTAAGAAACATTGTCAATGGCAGGAGTCCTATTAACATTTGTTGGGTGATTTCACCAATATCTTCAAAACATTTGACCAAAAAGAATGGATAATGAGCATTTCTATCAGAACCGATTCTAAATACGTTATAATCCCATCAACCCAATCTTTAGTTTAGTTTATTTGATTTATATTTATCTTATGAGTTAAAATTTATGTAATGTAATTTTAGTGGTAGGAAATGCAGCTTTGGATGATTTTCCAGATCAATATTTGATGATTTTATACATAAATTTCTTCTAAAATTCATTACATTTTGATCTCAAACAATCCTCCCAGAATTGATTATTTTATGCACAATGGGATTCTTTAAAGAGTTGTGGCTCACTTATTTTGGTCATGTAATGCGAGGAAATTCAGTGGAGAAAGCAATTTATGCTAGGAAGAGTTAGCAATAAAAGGAAACCAGGCCTTCAAAGAACAAGATAGCTGAACAGCATCAAAGCTAACACCAGCCAGAGCATAGTAAATTCAAAGAAACAGTGTAAGATCAAAAGATGTAGAGCAGTGGTGTTAAATTGGTGGCCCGCAGCCCAGATGCATGACACACACAGGCCATGCCCACCCCAGCTCTGCGAAGACAAAAAAGTCACAGTCACGTGACATCAACATGACGCAGCAAGTTTGACACCCGTGATGTAGAGAGACCTGGCCTTATGAAATCACCAAGACTCTGACACAACTGAACAGATTACATCATCCTCATCATGAAAGAGTTTTATATAATATTGAATAATTATTGATTTTTAGTAAGAAAAAAATTATACCATTCCTTAAGTATCTGTCAAGCCAATTTAAAGATTTAGGAACAGTTCCAACAAAGGATAGTTATGAGCTAAATAAATGTATTGATTATGATCTTCTGCACATGAATAAACCAATTACTGTTGCCACTACAAGTCTAAAACTTCTGTTACTAGTTCCATTGCCTGTTACTTGGTTTCATAATACAGTAATCCTCATTTAACATGGTATTGGGACCCAAATTTCTTCTGTTAAGCAACATTGTCAAAATGGTGATGTCATGGGACTGTGCCATTTAGCCATGGCAGTTCCAACACTTTTGGTTGCCATTGTTAACTGAATCCACTTGCCCTGAAGATGGCAGTGTAGGTCGCAAATTATGATTACATGACCACAAAACACTACAACATCATAGTAGCGAGCCAATTGCTGTGTGTCTGGATTGTGATACTGTGACTGCAGGAACAACCAGTTGTAAATATCACTCATTCAACTCTGTCGTAAATTCGGTCACTGAACAAATGATTATTAAGTAAAACTAACTATATGAAAATAATTTTCCTTTAAATTTTCACATGACAATAAAGAGGACTTAGCAAACTGCACACTGCAAGCAAAAATATGATGGAGATTTATATGTACCGTATTTTTCGGAGTATAAGACAACTTTTTCCACTTATGCAGCAAATGTTGCTGAAGCAAGGCCCACCCACCGGTCGGCCATTTTTGGCCTGCATGGGTCGCATTTTTGGCATCCGCATACTCCTGTTTTAGACCCATTCCAGACTAGAGATCACCACAGCATATTGCTGCCGATCACCACCTCCGCGCATCGTGTTTTCGGCTGGTTCCAGGCAGCGGGGATTGGCGGTGGCAATCCCTGCCGCCTGGAACGGGCCAAAAACGCAATGTGCAGAGGCCAAAAACGGGGCGTGCGGAGGCCAAAAACGCGATCCGCATGGACGGCGATGTGCTGTGGCGATCCTGGCAGCCTGGAACAGGTCTAAAATGGAGCGCACAGAGGCCAAAAACGGAGGCGGTGGTAGGCTGTGGCGATTCCCGCAGCCTGGAACAGCTGATTGGCAGTATTCCACAACCACCAATCAGCTGCTCGTGCTGAATCAGGGTGCGATAACGTGCTGAAGCTGACCAGGCTGTTTGCTGCAAGGATGCTAGCCAGATGAATACCGATGGATGCTGGTAGGCAGAGGCAAAAAAATTTTTTCTTGTTTTCCTCCCCAAAAACTAATGTGTGTCTTATACTCCGGAGCGTCTTATACTCCGAAAAAAATGGTACTTTATTTGAAACATTGATAATTTACAATTAAGGGAATGAATTCATTTTTAAAATTCAAATAAATTTGGGCATATTAATTCATATAGCATTGGATTCCCTATCTAACCTGTATCATTAATATCTGCTATCTCTAATCCATGTTTCAAAATTTTGGAAGCTTGAAAAAATGGAAAGAACTTTCAGAAAAGTTTTGCCAGGATAAACGAGAAGTTGGGGGAAAAGAATGAAAATAGATTTTTAACCTAAGGAATAGTACCTCTTTTGGCTGTACATGATATTAACAAAGATATTTTGAAGAGAGAAAATTATAAGCTAAAGCCGAATTTAAAATAACACATGAGTTGTTAGCTAACTTAATATTTAACTGATGCAATGTGTTGCCAGAAGTAAACCATATTTATTCCTGTAGTGGAATCAGTCATTCACTCATCAACACAAAAGCATATGAAACCTAGTATTATATAAACATTTGGCCAGTGGAAAACATGCAGAATAGTACATTATTTTAGCCTGAAAATAATCTCTTGAAAAAATTTAGTTTATAGTCTTGCTTCCATATTAATGAAATTAATTTTGAAATAACAATTGAGTAAGTTTTTTTCTGAGGGTTAGCAATGTAGCAATGAAAAAATGCAATATATATTTAAAATAATATATAAAGATACTGTATTTAAATTTAACTGCAGTATATGTGTTTCAGAACCATAAACAAAGCTTTCTTTACATTTTAATTGTGCCTATAATTGATTGATTATGTGCCATCAAATTATTTTCAATTTTTAGTGAAAAATATAGATAGATTTTCTCCAGGAGGATATGTCCCCAACTTCAGATGGACTCATTGGTGCTATAACTGAGTCCAACCACCTTGTTGTTGGACATTTTCTCTTCTTTCTACCCTTCTCAACATTACAGACTTTTTGACAATTCACAAATTGTTCACTTTATGATAATTTGAGCTTGTCACTTGTACAAGTGAGATCCGTGAATTGTTTTGTTATATGATCTATTTGTACATTTTCTTACCTGTTCATGCTATTATCAGGAATCGTAATATTTCAAAAGCGTTAGTATTCTTGTCCTCTTTGAAAGTCAACTCACTTCCATAGAAAATCACAAGAAAATCCATTGCCTGCACTATTTGATGTTTTAAGGTCTAGACCATTGATGGCTAACTTTTTTGGTGCCTAGTGCCCAAAGGGCGCGCAAATGCACGCACGTGTGTCAGAACCTCCAAAATGCAATGCGGGCCCCCACACATGCACGCATGTCCCCTGCATATGCACCCCCCGCGCTCCATTTTGGCTTCCAGGTTGGTGCAGGAGGCTTTACAGGCCCAAAACAGGGCACGGGGAGCCTGGAAAGCCTCCTGTATCAACCTGGAAGCCAAACAGGTTGTGGGGGTGCCGCACACGCCCCCCCTGCATACCATTTTGGGCCTGGAAAGCCACCACCCCTGTGCATGCATCCTGCCCCCCTGCACATGCTTGTGTGCTTCCCCCGCATGTGCCCCCCCATGCACAGCAGAGACCTGAAGACCAGCTAGCTGGTGGGAGGCGTGCACATATATGCAGTGGAGCTGGGCTGGGGCAATGGCTGGCATGCCCACAGAGAGGGCTCTGCGTGTCACCTATGGCATGTATGCCATAGGTTCGCAATCACAGGTCTAGACAAATCACAGCATATGAACATGTTTTCTAAAGTCTTCATAGTTACTGTATACAAGGGGGGTGTCAAACTCAATTTCATTGAGGGCCCCATCAGGAACAGGTTTGACCTTGGTGGGCTGGGGGGCGTGGCCATGGTGGGCGTGGCACAGGACCACACCTCCGCAGACATGGTTTTATAAACTTGTAAAAATAGGGAGGTGTACACTTCTCTGATTTTGTTTTTTTAATACTTGATCACCTTATGAGAGAGAGATCAAATCAAGAAACTGACTCCATAGGAAGACTAGAACTATAAATTATTGACATTGGCAATAGTAGCAGGATCCTGAAGCCTGAAAATTAAAATATTTTACTTTTCCTCTCTTTTATAACCTTCTGACTCAAGGACAGCCTCCTGGAGCAGCCTTTCCTCCGGGAAGCCCCGTTTTAGGCCTGGAAGGCCCCCTGCACCACTCCGGAGGCCCCATTTTGGGCCTGGAAGGCCTCCTGGACCAATCCGGAGGCTCTGTTTTGGGCTTGGAAGGCCGCCTGGACTACTCCGGAGGCCAAAAGCGGTTGCAGGGGGGGCACCCTGCTCGCTCCCCATTTTTGCTTGCAGAGGCCAGTCCTTTGCTATTTCCAGACCGGCTCCATGGGCCAGAGCTAAACAACCCGCAGGCCGCATACAGCCCACTGGTCTTAAATTTGACACCCCTGCTCTATACACTGCTAGCATGCATCCAAAAAATTGTGGAATTCTAAACATAGGGTTCTTACCATAAATCAATTATCTCCACATTCATTTAATATTCTTATTCAAGCTATTTTAGAATAATAAGTACTTATTAAAAGACTGTATATATCCTTTTATAGTTAATTATTGCTATATTTAGCAGTAAGTATAGTAAAGTGATAAATGTTGCTCACAAAGAATATACTAAGACATTACATTACAAATGTACTAAAAGGTTGGAAAAAAGTTGGAAAAGGTTGGAAAAAAGTTAAATTTTCATATTTTGTATTATTACAGCATAATTGAGCATTTCTTAAGCTTGTCTGATTTGAACCTTTTCTAGAATTAAACAATTTTTAGAATTCCAAGACTCACCAAATTGAGACAAGTATAAGAAGAATTAAAAGGCAGAATTTCTTTGATCATATTTAGTATATAAAAATATTTTTCCTAAATCAGAACTGCAAGTAAATTTGTATGTACATTCTACTCACCCAAATATTTCGTTTCAATGATGTTTCTAATTAATTTCTACATTCAGATTGAACAATTATAGGTTGGAATTGATCTACATTAAACAAATCTATTTCACAAACATTTCTTTAGTACAGTATAAAAGTCATCCAGTTGCAAAGATCAAGTATCAGACACTCACTGCTGCAATTTTGGATTAACCAATCAAATCAAATGACCACTGCCATTCAGAATTGCAGGGGATGAACTGGATGAGTTTATAATTGTTCTTGATGGTATGGCATGTTTTTTTTTTTTTTTGTTTAAATTTGATTTATATGCCGCCCTTCTCCAAAGACTCAGGGCAGCTTACAATGTGCTCAGCAATAGCCTTCATCCTTTTGTATATTTATACAAAGTCAGCTTATTGCCCCCACAACTGGGTCCTCATTTCACCTACCTTAGAAAGGATGGAAGGCTGAGTCAACCTTGAGCCTTGGCGAGATTCGAACCCTGCAGTAATTGCAGGCAGCTGGTCTTAATAAGCTTAATAACAGGGTGCCTTAAACCCCTGTACTACCAAGGCTCTTGTAGTAGTACTATTCCTACTATGCTAGTAGTAGGTATTGAAGAGCTACTGTTATATGTGTGTGTGTTAACCTTTTTCCTGAAGATAGAAAGCTGATTTGGAAACATTCATTGCCTGGTGGGATGAAATTCAAGAGAATATTAGAGCATGTGCTGACCAATAAGTGCTGCTCTAAATTTTAAAAATTCCCATAATGACTACAAGTAGTCCTTAACTTACATTTTCATTAATAATGGCCTCAGAAAGGGTTGTTTATGGCTTGTAAATGCTTTATAGCATTTCTAACCATCACAAAATGTCTCCTACCCCAGCTTGTGATCACAATCTGGGTGCTTGGTAACCTGTTTATACTTACAGCTGGTTGCCAGGCACCCCACGATCATGTGTTAACCATTTGCTGTCTTCTCTGTCAGCTTCCCCAGAAAGTCTAAAGGGAAGGTTACAAGATATGGGGGCTGGTTGAAAGAGCATCCTATTGAAGGATTTCAGCTCCATGCTTGAAATCCTTTGGCAGGAGCTTTTTCAACCAGCCCCTAGAGATAAGAAGGAACCAAAACCCAAGCAGGATTTTGCAGAGAGACAGCACACTAAGGTATGGAGCACGGGGTGCCTCAGAGGGGAGGGGAGGCCCTGGAAAGCCCAGCACAGATTTTGTGAGAATGTCTCCCCACTCGGGCTGAAAATATTGCTTGGGTTTTGAGCCAAGCCTCCCAGGATCTTCCCCCAAAACCCTGAGGCACCCTGCACTCTTTACCTGGGACTTCACTTAATGACTCATGTAATCGCTTAACATCTGCAACCAAGAGTGCCAACATTCTGGTCATTGAACAAAGCAGTCACATGTCTCAATAACTTCACTTAATGACCAAGATTCTGGTCTCAATTGTGGTAATAGGTTGAGGACTACCAATACTTGGCTTCAGTGATTGAAATTCACACTTCTTCCCTTTGATACAATAAATAAAATAAGATGTTCTTAACTACTATAATATTTTCAATATTATGAAAAATGTATTGGTAGAGATTTTTAGAGCAAAAATTGAATACTCACAGCAGCTTTTCAGCTATATAACTGCAGCATATATTCAGTGGTGGTTAATAGTTTTTAGCAATAATAATAGCACTTAGACTTATATACCGCTTCATAGTACTTTACAGCCCTCTCTAAGCGGTTTACAGAGTCAGCATATTGCCCCCAACAATCTGGGTCCTCATTTTACCGACCTCAGAAGATGGAAGGCTGAGTCAACCTTGAACCTAGTGAGATTCGATCTGTCAAACTGCTGGCAGCTGGTGATCAGCAGAAGTAGCCTGCAGTACTGCACTCTAACCACTGTGCCACTGCGGCTTTTGAGATGTTTGGTAGAGAAGAGTTTGTGCTAAATGATGATCTAATATGTAGCAGTAAATTGTTCATAGCATGCATATTATTAGAACTGTATGACCTGAATATTTATGTAGTTTTCTCTTTTTAATGTACTTGTTAACTTATTTTCTCACTCATTTGAGAAAAATTACTTTTGTGGCAATATCAGGGAGGATAATTTTATTTATCAAATTTGTATAGCTGCCCATCCCCCCAAAAGCAATTCTTTGCAGTACAGACTTAAAAAGTTAAGATTTTTAGCATAGCATATTCTGTACATGCTATCTACAGTAAACACTGTCCCATGTATTTGCTTGTCCTTTATTTATAACAGTTTGTACATATCCTCTTTCATGTTTTTTCATCCATTCAGTTTGAATGCTTATATGGGCCTATGGTCTGTTACACTCCTCTGGTGAGGTGACACTGTCTCCCTGGCAGCTATTTCTGCAGTGGCACTCAGAGCCATGGCTGAGGTAAGTGAGCTTACTGCAAGCCATGGTACCAGTTTATGATTAAGATAAGAGCAATTTAACACTAATTTCAGCCTGGATTGGGTTGAACAGCATGTTAAACTTAAGCTTGGTGTAGCTTTGCATTCAATGGAAACTAAACCATTTGGAAAAAGAAAAGGTTATAAAAGCCAACTTCTATTTGTACAATTGTTTCGAAATAGAAGGTAATTTTCTTAAGGAGATAGTAAAGATTACTTCAAGATGAATTTTAGCTTTTAATCCCCTAGGTAAATCTGTTTTCTAGATCTATAAAGAAGAGTAAGAAGAGTAATATGTACAGTGTACTCAGAAAAGGAGATAATTACATTGCTCTGCTTTCATTAGACTGTTTGTACTAGAAGGGATAGTTTTGGTCTATATGGTAAAAGGCTTACCTAATAAACATAATAACACGACCTCCGGCTTTTTCATGGAATCTCAGAAGGGCATAAAACATTGTTTTAGAGAAAATCTCTGTCCTACAACTTCAAGTTGCAGAATACAGAATAGAATGTAGAATAACTGAGTTGGGAGGGACCTTGGAGATCTTCTAGTCCAACCCCCTGTTTATACAGGAGACCCTGTAGGCTTTCACTTTAGCTGCTGATCTGTTGTGCTCTTTACAAAACTGCAAGTTTTAATCAAGTCATACAATTTATTTGTAGTTATTAAAACCAGTAGTACTGTACAATATACCCAAAATTATGCCAGTTAAAGCTATTGTATAATATTCTCATGAAAGAATTTGTACTGATGTGGTTTCAGTTTGTAGTTTTATTAGTTCAAATTAGAAATGATCAAATTCTGATCAGGAGCTTAGTTTATGGTATTTAAAACAGCATTTTAAAGCTATTTTATAATTTGAGTTGTACATAAAACTAAACTGTAAAGCTGAAAGCTGATGAAACTGTAGGGATAATTGTATATTCCTTGACAGAAACTTGCAAACTTTTAAACAAGTGAGTTCCATTATATTAAATATAACACAGTGGGGTTACAGTGTTTGCAGTCTTACATTTAGTAAACCATTTCATGCCCCAAATTAACAATATGAATATCCTAAATATTTAGAAGAAGTGTGACCAAAATTGAAAGTTGAAATCTGTTGCTCAGATAGTTTGTTGACCGTTAAATGATTTAAATACAGTAGAATTATGAAACTAGTGGCAAAAGCACATTGATTATTGACTTGTGCCATCAAGTCAGTGTTGATCATAAAGATATTCTTAAGGACAATCTGTTCTCTATATCAGGTATACATTATTGCAAATTATAGCAATATTATATGCAGCTACTGAATGGAAGCCACTTGAAACAGTTATTACCTATAATAGCTATTCCATGTGGCACATATTCTTTGTCTGTGCTATTTAATTATGCTTAGTCTGTGCAGCTATACAGAGGTAAAACATTCAGAAAGATAATAGATCACGGATGTCAAACTTGCGTCGTCATGGTGGCATCACATGATGTATCACAACTTTTTTTCCCTTTGCTAAGCCGGGCATGGCTGTGACCAGTGTGTGATGCATCTGGCCTGCAGGTCCCAAGTTTGACAGCCCTTAGACGGAGCAAGTAAAGATATATAGAACAAATCATTTTGTACCAACACTATACTAAATTGTCTTCCCAGGCATAAAATGCTTATAATAAGTAATGGCCTAAAAATTACTTGCACAAGATACTTTAATTCCAAGCAGTCTGTATTTTAATTTAATTCATACACATAGAAGACACAATTCTTGAGATGGAACTTCTTGTATAATAAGTTTGACATGGCAGTCACAATTAAAACAATTCAGTTTTAATAAGGTTTGAGATAAAGACTATACAAATACGGTCTTCACCTTGAGAAGACAATAACGTGTTTTCAACATAATGCTACAGATTTTTTTACTTGAAATATGGATTGTGAATTATTTTAATTAGACAGTTTATCAAAAAGAGCATAACTCTAGTTCTGGTGATTGATGTTTAATTGCATTTTTCAGGGAAATAAAAGCAACGTCTTATAACAAAATGAAAAAACATCCACCAAACAGAAGAGGTATCAACTTTGAAGTGGGAGCCCAGTTGGAAGCCCGAGACAGATTAAAAAACTGGTATTTCTTATTTCATGATCAAACTTGGATACATCTTTTGTAATGCTGTCTTATTGTGTTGCAAATCTTCCAATGCAGATCCATTTGCTATTTATTTATTTACTTATTTATTTAGCTTGTTTGGCTTTATTCCAATAACATTTAAGGAAGTAATTTACCTGAACTTGCTGGCTGTATTCATGTGGAAATACCTTTAAATTATTAAGCTGATTTAATAACTAATAAAATACCATAGTGACATTTGTCTAAGCTTTAATATAATGTACTGAACAAAAATAGCTAAATTTATATTGGTATTTGCAACAAATTATATAAAGAAAGTTTTTTTTTAATTGTTTGCCTTAAATGTAACTATGTCTTGGAGTGAAAATGAGCAGTGGACTTCAATATTTACTACTTCTCTTCCATGGCAAACCTGGTTTAAGAGGATTTTGGGATTTAATAAAACGTTGATTTCAGGATATCTAAGGAGAAGTTAATTTAAGCACCACATATATCAGAACTACTAATTAGAATCCTGGATTTGGACATTACACTAATCATGAATGGTTGGCTCTCAGAATCCCCCCAAGATGCTCCTATAGGATTAAATTTATGAAATCATTTTTTGGTTTTCATTGGAAGATAAGAAATAGGTATAGTAAACTATAATATTTAATAGATTACTCTTCAATTATACTATCATCTTTCCAACTTTGGTTTGCAACCAGATAAGTATAAGCATAGTTTCCAACTGCTGAAAGCTTGCACATCTTTGCTCTAAACTATTTTAGTGCAAGGTAGTGCAATTTTTTTCTCAGATGACATTTGCCTTTTGAATAACATGTTGGAAACCATACTCTAAAATGGACCGAACCAAAGTTAAAAAATAAGCATATTTTGAATTAAATATAAATTAATTAAATGCAATTAATATTATTTCTTTCCATATATTTAATAATTACCTTTTTGTTATATTAAAATTATATTAATATTTGAAACCATTTAATATGGTTTAGTCAAGGATTGAAGGGCTGCATGTCACAGGTTGTGCAAATATAAAGAGTTGTGAGTATTAACTTTCCCTTAGACCAGTGGTCCCCAACCTTTCTGGCTTAGCGACCCAGCAGGGGGGAGGGGATGGTTATGTGAGAGCAGCCAGTGTGTGCTGCTGCTGCTCGCGTGAGTGGAGCTTCGCAGATGAATGGAAGCACACACCACTTGCATAAGGAGAGCTGCACACACGCGCTCACCTGGCATTTTCTGTGGCCCGGTCCCAAACTGGCTGCAGCTTGATAGTGGGCCGCGCAGCCCGGGGGGTTGGGGACCCCTGCTTTAGACTCATCTGCTTTTTCCTTTTTTCATAGGGCTTCCAGGATTGGTTAACCTCTATTTTTATAAATCAGTTAGTGGCATTTTCTATTGCTATAATTAATCTGAGTTCTATTCATTTATTCATTCATTCAATTTCTATAGCTGCTCATCTCCATCAATGACACTCTGTTTATATACAGTAGCTTGTCCTGTCAGTGTTGGTGGGAGTGTTGTTTTTTCCTTGGTAGTTTTTGATTAGATCATTGTTTACTGCTTGAGGAATTATCAGGGAGAAAGCAACACACCCATCAACATTGACAGGGCAAGCTATTGTATATAAACAGAGCAAATCCTACTCCCTTCTAATACTCAAGGAGTTATCTAGTCAGGTAATGAAATGTTTGCAAATAACCAACTAAACTAAGGTCAGAGAGCACCAAGGAGCCTATAGTTCAACCTTGAAATGCATCTATTCTCTTCTAATGGTTTATAAATATGTTGAACCATTTTATATATATAGAACAGAAGCTATTAAATAAACAATTCAAGTAACATGTACAAGTAAATATTAATTATTAGAAGGAA
Source organism: Pituophis catenifer annectens (assembly GCF_029215685.1). Taxonomy (NCBI): domain Eukaryota; kingdom Metazoa; phylum Chordata; class Lepidosauria; order Squamata; family Colubridae; genus Pituophis; species Pituophis catenifer. The sequence goes on from NW_027256883.1 coordinate 181,594,646, forward strand.
AATGTCAATGACAATGTTTGTTAGGCAAACCATAATTGACATAACCCGATCATTTCCAGCATTGTACCTTTCTAGACACAATTCTATTCAGCAATTATTTGATTGGGTTTCTTTTAAAAGAATAGGCTTTTACAAGTATCAGCTCACACAGATTCTGGACTTTTTCTGTTTCAGATATAAATTGAATACTTTACAAGTAAAGCAAAATAGTTTGCAAGAAAAGAAGTAGAGATAGTCCTTGACTATTGACACATTTGAGCCTGGAATCTTATGTGATTGAGCAAAGCAGTTGTTAAGCGAGATGATCGCTTACTCAATTACTGCAATTATTATTATTATTATTATTATTTATTATTATTATTTATTATATTTCTATACCGCCTTTCTCCCGTAGGACTCAAGGCGGTGTACAGTCAAGAAAAATATAGACACACAAACATCATAAAATTGCTAATTAAAATTGTTACTTAGTTTGGTCAATTAAATAAAACCCAGAATTAGATAACATTTAAAAAATCATTTGCATGTTTGTATGTTTAGCCCTGCCTGTTGGAACATCAGGGTCTTGAGGGCACGGCGGAAAGCACGGAGATCAGGGATATTCCGTATCTCCGGGGGCAGTTCATTCCAAAGGGTTGGAGCCCCCACAGAGAAGGCCCTCCCCCTGGGAGTCGCCAGTCGACATAATTTGACTGACGGTACCCTGAGTAGTCCCTCCCTGTGAGAACGAACTGGTCGGTGGGAGGCTATTGGTGGCAAAAGACGGTCTCGTAGGTAGATTGTGGCTGATCCAGTCGCAGGCATTAAATGATTGTGTGGAGGATGGGTAGCTCAGTGGGTATGGCAGGCCCATAGACTACAGTGCCCATTGGCATATTGAAAGATGTTACAGGCAAGAGACCCTATTGGTTACCACTGCATGCAGTAAGCTGCCAGGAGACCTGGGCTGGGTACCACATGGCCCAATGGCATCTGCCAGGCTGGCTACAGGGCCCAACAGCACGTGTAAATTGCTTCATTTTTCTTTGCATTTTCTGCAATTGTTTGCAGTTGCTCCCAGACAATGTGAGGCACAAATTTCCACAGAGGCTGCCTCGTACCATTCTGCAACCGGGTGCCACTCTTGCAATTGTTCAGAGGGCTCCTTTTCCAAATTGTGCAGTTTGGAGAAGGAGCTTCCCAAATGATTGCAAAGTGGTACCAGTTTTCCACGGTGGTGTATCAGGCCTAGGCCTCCCAGACCATGGCTTATTTCCACAGCCGATGGGCATTGTAGTAGTCAATATGGGTCTTCTGCCTGCAGCAGACTTCCTTGCATTGATGGACCATCTAGTGGCCAGTCTGGGCTTCCCAAGAGTGGTGGGATGCAGACTAGATCTAGGTCTCCAAGATTTGTACAGTCCAGGTAGGCAGCTGAGATGGGAAGGAGAGCAATGGGTGGGGACAGTTGCAGTCCCCCTGTGTGATTGGTCATAAGAGTGGGCGGACTGCCAATTGGCTGAATTATTTCTTGGCCATCCAAAGATTGTCCAGACAGTTTTTGGAGTTTATATGCTTCTTAACTGCTGCAAACCTGGCTGAGATCATTACCACGATATTTATGAAAAGGTTAATTGTAAAATATTCAACACCTGTTGAGCAAAAGTATGAATAACAATCACTGTTGCCTCAGTATTTGTATTTGTATTTGTACTTTATATGTTTTGCCACTGCTGCTAGGATTTGAACTGGAAATTGAAAAAGAGTTATTTATTTCTTCAGAATAATGTGAAGAAATTGTCATGAATAAGATAAAAAAAATTGTTCACAGATTGATAAACCTCTTAGAGTTAATAAGATATTGCAGGTCCCATTGGCTAGGGAGCTTCACTTAGTGGGGCCTAACCAACAGGCCTTTTTTTGTTGAAGCGACCACATGTGTGTGTGAGATGAGCTGCCATATAAAAATGATTAAATAAATAAATGTGTAAGAATATACTGTTGAATGTATATTTTCAGTTTTACTCAAATATATTCGGCAAAAAATACTTTACATTAACTTTGTTTATATAGGTATCCAGCTCACATTGAAGAAATTGATTATGAAGAAGGAAAGGTGCTTATCCATTTTAAACGTTGGAATCACCGCTATGATGAATGGTTTTGCTGGGACAGTCCTTATTTACGTCCTTTAGAAAAAATACAATTAAGGAAAGAAGGATTGCATGAGGATGAAGGATCTTCAGTAAGTAAAAACATTGGTCTAGTAACAGAATTACATATCCACCTAAATTAAATAATTTAGAAATTAGAGGAACTTAACACAATTGCCAGTTTTGCTTTTTTTTATTGAACAAATAAGATAAAAATGTACAGATAGTCCTCGGCTTATGGTCACAATGGAATCAGAATTTTTGTTACTAAGCAATATGGTCTAAAATGTGGCTGCATCATTTACTACTGGTAATGCCGCAGTTCTAGTTACTGTCGTTAACTGAATTTGTTGCAGTTGTTGGGTGAGGCAGCTTCCTACCAGCTTCCCACGATCCAAACAAATGGAGAAGCCAGCAGGAAGTTGCAAGTCTCAGACCAGCAGGCAGGTAAGTGGCTGCTGCTGTGAGAGATGGGATTTAAAGGATGTGGGAGTATGGGAAAGATGTGAGCAGATGTACAAGAGGTGTCATGCGAGGATGCACGAGGTTGCAGCATGGGTCAGGAAGGGGACCATTTGGGTTAAAGAGGATGCACAGGAGTGAGGTGTAGGTTGGGAAGGGCTTGTGGGGGTGCATGAGGAGAGCCATATGCATTGGGAAAGAGGTGAGGGGGTGCTATGTGGGTCAGGGAGGGTGCATGAGAAGTGCTACATGAGTTGGGGAGGGGAAATAGTATGTGTGAAAGGTGCTGGTTAGGGAGGGTGCACCCATGTGTGTGAGAAGTGCCATAGGAGGAGGGGTTGTACAAGTGACTGGCATGAGCTCAGAGAGACTTCCTCAGTGTGGAAGACTTAACACATCCACTTGCAACCTTCCCTGCCTGCTTTCCCATTGACATTTTGGGGAAGTCAGCAGGGAAAATTTCAAATGACAATAGCGTGATTGCTGGAGGCTTAGTAAACAGTCTTAAGTACAAATGGGTTGCCAGGTTCCCAGATTGCAATCATGTGACTGCGGGGATGTTGCAGCTGCATAACTTTGGAGATCTGTCATAAGTCCCTTTGTTCAGCACAGTTCTAACTGAACAGTCACTGAACAAATGGTTATAAGTCGAGGACTACCTGCAAAGGAAAATAAATTAGGAAAAAATGAAAAGTTGTTAAACATAAACAGATTTATTTTGCTTAATTATAACTATAAATAGTGTAATAAAATAATGATAACTTGCTTTCTATTAATAAGGCTAGTTTCTAATGAAAAGCTGATGAATAACATGTATTGACTTTCATTTAGGGTTTCCATCATCACAGAACATTTTTCTGCTGAAAGTCAATTTTTCTTAAAACCATATAGATAGTTACTCTGATTAATTTCATTTAAGTTAGCCTCTGGTTAACTCAAAAGAGAATAGCAATATTCAGTTTTCAAATATTTGTGCCATTTCATAGCAGTTTGTTCATTTTGATTATTTTAATTATATCAAGCACAATCTTTATTATGAGATGCTATTATGATAATGATTTTCTTAATAACCTGCATAACATGTTTATCATTCAATAGAAAGTAATTAATATATCTGCTGTTGAAAATATTAGTTTGTAACAATAGACTATTTTAAAATTACAATGCAGTAGCATATTTATTTTATACAATTTAGAATGATAAATGCTTCCTGTTTTTCTAGGAATTTCACATAAATGATCAGGTGTTAGCTTGCTGGTCTGATTGTCGTTTTTATCCAGCAAAGGTTACCTCTGTTAACAAGGATGGTAAGGCATCATATGTAACTTTTTAATATCTGGAACTCTGTAGAGGTTCTCAGTCATCCAGGTCATGGTTGTACCAAAGGTGCTTTTTCAGGAGGCAACTGGACTTACTTGTTTTTTCTTTGAAGACTGTTCACTTCTCATTCAAGAAGCTTCTTCAGCTCTAACAGGATAATAGGAAATGGAAGGATTTATATTCCTTGCAGACAGCTGGTAATTTGCATCCTTTTAGAGGGCTGTTGAAGCAATATCTGGAAGTCTTCTCCATTACAGCATTCAGAAGTATCACAGAAAACCCTATCATTCTTTTCATGCTGTTCCTGATTTTTATGAACATAAAATGTTTGTTGTATTATTGTTTCTTTGAGATATATATCATTTATCTCAATGAGTATTTTAGGAAGATTAACTTCTTAAATTACTGGCATAGGGTCTAAGAAGACCTCTGATCCAGATATGGGTCATTTTTGGAGATCACCTTCAGCTCTTTAGAAGTTGTCTTTTCTAAATCAGAGCAGAGAAACATAGGCGGGAGTGGCAAAAAGAAGGGCAGATGGAGAAGTATATGTGATAATTGTGCAAATCCAATAGTTTACATGGTTGTGTTAGAGATTTGGCACAAAGATGTAATATAGGTAGTCCTTGACTTACAACCATTCATTTAGTGACCATTCAAAGTTACAATGGGACTGAAAAAAGTGACTTATGACTGTTTTCACACAACTGTTGCAGCTTCTGCAGGCTCACATGATCAAAATTTAGGCATTTGACAACTGACATTTATAACAGTTGCTCTGTCCCAAGATCATGTGATCCCCATTTGTACTTTCCCAGATAGCTTCCAACAAGTAAAGTCAACGACGGAAGCTGGATTCACATAATGACCATATGATTTATTTAACAACTGCAGTGATTTATAGCTGTGACAAAGGGTAAAGAAAGGACTCCCTGTGGATTTTACTTTGCTAGTTGTTGCCAACTGTAGGGCAGTGCTCATCTCCATTTCAATGGCCATTGAGCCAGCCCTGTCTGAAGATGTTTCCATGATCATGTGGCCAGCATGATGTCATGGAGCGCTGTTATCTTCCCATTGAAATGGTACCTATTTATCTACTTGCATTTGCATGCTTTCAAACTGCTAGGTTCATAGGAGCTAGGGTGAACAGGAGCTCGCTCTGTTGCTCAATGCTTGGATCTTGAACTTGGACCACCGGCTTTCCAACTGCCAAGCCCAGTATCTTAACCACTGAGCCATTGCAACTGTGGCAAAAAAGATAGTAAAATGAGACAAAACTGACTTAATAACTGCCTTGCTTAACAATGAGAATTTTGGGCTCAATTATAGTCCTAAAACAAGGTCTACCTGTAATGACATTTCCTTGATTACATTGTAACATATGGCTTCATTGTTATCATTATGTTTCATTACAAGCATTACTTGTGAAAACTTTAAAGTGCATGGAAGGATTTTAAAATATAATACAGATTTTTTTCTCCATTAGAACAATTGTACTTTTGAAAGAAGCTAAGTGCAAAATTGCAGAATTTTTCATATTTATTTATTTATTTATTTTATTTTATTTTATTTTATTTTATTTTATTTTATTTTATTTTATTTTATTTTATTTTATTTTATTTTTATTTGATTTGTATGTCGTCCTATCTCCATAGGACTCAGGGCGGCTCACAACAATTAAAATCAATCAGATAAAAACATATTAAAATACAATTAAACATATATTAAAATTCATTAAAATAATCAAACCCCATCAGTCCAGGCTAGGCGATTTAAACAGCCACGTCTTTAGTTCGCAGCGGAAAGTGCGAAGGTCAGGGGCCAACTGGAGCTCCAGGGGGAGTTGGTTCCAAAGGGTGGCCGTGGCCACAGAGAAAGCTCTACCTCTGGGGGCCGCCAGCCAACATTGTCTAGCCGATGGCATCCTGAGTAGGCCCTCCCTGTGAGAACGCACCGGTTGATGGGAAGCTGTTGCTGGTTGCAGATGGTCCGACAAATATCCTGGGCCTAAGCCATGTAAGGCTTTATAGGTCATCACCAGCACCTTGAATCTCACCCGGAGGGCAACCGGCAACCAACGCAAGTCACGCAGGAGAAGTGTAACATGGGAGTATCAAGACCTTCCCATCACAAACCGCGCAGCCGCATTCTGTACCAGCTGAAGCCTCTGAATGGTCTTCAAGGGCAGCCCCAAGTAGAGAGCATTGCAGTAGTCAAGACTGGAGGTGACTAGCGCATGAGTAACTGTGCGTAGGGCATCTTGGTCCAAATAGGGGCGCAACTGGCGCACCAGGCGAACCTGGGCAAATGCCTCCCTGGTCACGGCTGTTATATGATCTTCTAAACTCAACCGTGAGTCCAGGAGGACACCTAAGTTGCGTGCCCTGTCTACAGGGGGCAAAACTTCAACCCCTATAGCCAAAGATGGAACCTCTCTATAGGACCGAGATGCCGGTACCCACAGACACTCGGTCTTGGCAGGGTTGAGCCGAAATCTGTTCCTCCCCATCCAGACCCGTACCGCTTCCAGGCACCGGGACATCACGTCGAGGGCATCACTGGGCTGATTCGAGGTGGATATAAAAAGCTGGGTATCATCAGCATACTGATGATACCTCACCCCGAAACCACGGATGATCTCTCCCAGCGGCTTCATATAAATGTTGAACAGAAGGGGCGAGAGGACCGACCCCTGGGGCACCCCACAAGTGAGGGGCTCATGGTCGACCTCTGCCCCCCCACCAACACCACTTGCGTATGACCCGAGAGGTAAGAGGAGAACCACCGCAAAACGATGCCTCCCACTCCCAACCCCTCGAGGCGTTGCAGCAAGATACCATGGTCGATGGTATCAAAAGCTGCCGAAAGATCTAATAGGACCAGAACAGAGGAATAACCTCTGTCCCGAGCCCTCCAGAGATCATCCACCAGCGCGACCAATGCCGTCTCCGTGCTGTATCCGGGCCTGAAACCCGATTGGAACAGATCCAGATACTCCGCTTCCTCCAGGGCCACCGGGAGCTGACGTGGTTTACTAAAGAACCACAACAAAAAAGTGTTTATTCAGTATTTGCTTTTAATTTGCTAGCCACATTCCTTATCAGAACAGGCATATTTACAGCTGGAGGTGCCAAGCTCTCCTCTTTCTGTTTCAAGGGGCACAGCCATCTAAACTGCAGAATGACTGAATTTTTTTTCTTTCTTTCCTGAACATTATTATGTAACCTGTTTTTTCCTGATAAAACTATTGATTTTCCACTTATCTTTCACCACCATCAGTGACATTTGCATTTGCTAGATAGGTCCTGAGCTGCTTCCTCCTCTTCTGTTTTGGCAGTTAGTACCCTAGGGATGCACTCTTCTGCTTTGTGGACTTGAGGCCACACTTAACAGGCCTTCAGCTCAATCCAAGTCATTTTGCCGCTTTACCTTATTCTTTATTAAAACCATAGATCTTCATCAGCCAGAACTGCTTAAGTCCATTTTAGTTCCCAGCCATTACCTCTATTCTCACGGTTCTTCCTAGAGTTTCTCTCATAGTTTTAGATTATCCCTAAGGACAGCCCAGCATCTATGGCCTCTCCCCTTTGGGAAGATGCACTAAGAAAAAGTTATACTCCCAGGTCCTTAATATGCACATCAGTTCAAATTGTTCGTTTGTTTGGGTTTTTGTATGTACATGAGAGCAACCAGTGGGAAGCCATGACTAAATGCAGGCTGTCACACTAATTTTTTTTCTTTTAAATTTCAGGAACTTATACTGTGAAATTTTATGATGGTGTGATTCAGACAGTCAAAAATATACATGTCAAACCTTTTTCCAAAGATCAGGTAGGATACATATTTTGAAATTTTATGCATATCAAATTGATCTTATTGGTCAATTTGATCAAATCAAAGTTGTTTTGCAGTTTAAGGTATGAGCCACATTTGCATGTCATGCAAAATCATTGTGAATATGAAATGCATTTCTAGCAAATCTAGATTATGCATTAATTCTCTACTTACATAATAGGAAAGAGATTTTTTTTGCTTCTGTTTAATCAGGGTTCAGCATATTGTCCATATATGAGAAAAAAATGCCTTTTTAAAATAAAAAAACCACCTTGAAATAAATCTTTTTAATAACATATGAAGCTGTGATTGTTTGAATCAGTTTGTTACAATGTGCTAGTCACACATCACTAACCATACACTATTATTTATAAGGCGTAGTAATTTCATTTATTATTACTGTGCTATGTTAAAATAAAGCCATGTGATTAAAGATCATGTCTAAATATATATATATATATAATATATATATATAGCTGATGAGAACTAAATAGCTTGAAATATATATATCTCTCTCAAGCTATTTAGCTCTCATCAGCTAGCCATACCCTTACTCGGATTCGAACTTGAGCTGCCTGAATATTAGGCAGTTGTATTAACCTCTGAGCCACAGGTTCTCCTCCCTTTATCAGCTTGAGCCAGGGGTGAGATTAAGTGTTTAGAGTATGGCTAGCTGATGGGAGCTAAATAGCTTGAAATAGATCTATATACTAGTCTCCCTTTATTTCTTTATCAGCAAATATTTCTTTATCAACAAACCATTTTATTTGATATAAAATGGTTTGTTGTGAATGCGACTGCTTGAGGGCTCCTGGATTGGAGCTGAAAGGTGAAAGGGAAGCAGTATGCTCCCTCCCATATTGTGCTTTGACAGAAAAACACTGTGTGTATGTGTGTGTGTGTGTGTTTGTCAATATGAGAAACTTGATGTCGAGCCAGTGCAGTTGGGTGGACTGGCCGAGACTTGATAAAAGAAAACAAAAGCTTCCAAAAGTATCTAGGACATGATGGATTTTAATTATTTCCATATGTCTATTGCATTCAAAACATAGTTTTAGCATGACGTGCAAACGTAGTCACAGAATCCAAGTTTTCTATCAATCTTAATTTTGATTTATTTATTTCTAGTATGTAACATTTTAAAAAGAAAGTATTTGCTTTTTTAAAAAACTTGATTATCATCTGTTTCTTCTGTCAGGTATATTTCTTTTGCAGAAGTTTTCAGTATTGATCATTAATGCTCTATTAAATGATTTTGTTTTACTAGCTTTTTTCCTTAGTTTAATTGTATATCTGATCACCCTCTCCCATCCTGTAAATAAATTAATAAATTAATTTGTAATAAAAATAAATCACACCCACTTCTTTCTTTTTAGTCTATTGTGAATAATTCAAAACCTAAGGAGAGATGTAATGAAATTCCTTCATCTCCTGAAAGATGGGAAAAATTTAAAGAGCAAAGGAAAACAGCTGAAAATAATAAGAAAGACAAGGATGAAAAGCCATTAAAGATTGAACGAAGATCTAAAACTGATAAAGAAGGAAAACTAATTGGTTCTTCAGAGAAAAATAAAGTTTCTGAAAAAGCCCTAGCTAAAGATGGGAAAGAAGACAAGGAGAATATATCTGAAAATGATAGAGAATTCTCAATAGATACACAGATTGAAAAAAAACCAGAAAATGATAATGTGAAGGTCCCATCAGAAAACATCAAAGAAACTAAGCGACGGCGTGGTAGACCACCTGTGGTGCCTCCAGCAGGTCAGTCAAAACTAAGTGTTAGGACAAAGATATACAACCTGAGGTCCCAAGATCATATGCAATTTCTCTAAACTGTTAGATTTGGCTCCAAGTAAAGTGTCAAGGAACTATATTTTTTAATATGCTAGAAAGAGAAAATGGTTAAATATATGGGAAATAATCATATTCCCTGTGTTCACTGCATGAATTAGCTTTTATTGAAATGAAATAACATTTTCATTTGATTCTGGGCTTCTAATTTTGTTATCCTTGAACCAACCTACTTCTGGGAATGCAGCTCATAGTACATCAGTTAGTCTAAAACTAATACTCAGTGCTCCATATTTGCACATAAACATTATAGAAACTGTCTTTATGTGTTAAAAATATTTAAAGTGTTATAGACTGAGTTCTATCTATGATTATGCAGTTTGTTTTAAATCACACACGTGTTTGGGTAGGACTTCTTTGTTGGAATTGGCAGCATAATAGCAATCTTGTTTTTTAAAAAGTATTGATAGTTTTTAAGAAACTGAAGACAGTGATGACATGGAGGTTTCCTTTTGACTTATTTTAACTATAGAATATAATGAATAATTTAAACTACAGTTGCAAGAAAAAGTATGTGAACCCCTTGGGATTACGTGGAGTTTTGCATGAATTGGTCATAAAATGTGCTCTGAACTTCATCTAAGTCACAACAATAGAAAAACACAGTCTGCTTAAAATAATACTACCCAAACATTAGATGTTACCACGGTTTAATGGAACGTAACATGTAAACATTCACAGTGCAAGGAGGAAAAAGTATATGAACCTTTGGACTTAATAACTGGTTGACCCTCCTTTGGCAGCAATAACCTCAACCAAACGTTTCCTGTAGTTGCAGATCAGACCTGCACAACGATCTGGAGTAATTTTGGACCACTCCTCTTCACCAAACTGTTTCAGTGTAGCAATATTCTTGGGATGTCTGGTGTGAATCGCTCTCTTAAGGTCATGCCACAGCATTTCAATCGGGTTGAGGTCAGGACTCTGACTGGGCCATTCCAGAAGGCGTATTCTGTGCTGTTGAAGCCATTTTTTTTGTTGAATTACTTGTATGCTTTGGGTCATTGTCCTGTTGCATCACCCATCCTCTGCGGAGCTTCAGTTGGCGGACAGATGGTCGTACGTTTTCCTGCAAAATGTCTTGATAAACTCTGGAATTATTTTCCCATCAATGACAACAATCCGTCCAGGCCCTGAGGCAGCAAAGCAGCCCCAAACCATGATGCTCCCTCCGCCATGTTTTACTGTGGGGATGAGGTTTTGATGTTGGTGTGCTGTGCCTTTTTTTCTCCACACATAGTGTTGTGTGTTCTTCCCAATCAACTCAATTTTGGTTTCATCTGTCCACAGTATATTTTGCCAGTAGTGCTCTGGAACATCCAGGTGCTCTTTTGCAAACTTCAAACGTGCTGCAATATTTTTTTTGGACAGCAATGGCTTCCTCCGTAGTGTCCTCCCATGTACTCCATTCTTGTTTAATGTTTTCCTTATTGCAGATGTGTCAACAAAAATGTTAGCGTGTGCCAGAGATTTCTGTAGGTCTTTAGCTGACACTCTAGGATTCTTCTTTACCTCATGAAGCATTCTGCGCTGTGCTCTTGCAATCATTTTTACAGGACGACCACACCTAGGGAGAGTAGCAACAGTGCTAAACTTTCTCCATTTGTAGACAGTCTGTCTTACCGTGGATACATGAACATCAAGGCTTTTGGAGATACTTTTGTAACCCTTTCCACCTTCATACAAGTCAACAATTCTTGATCATAGTTCTTCTGAGAGCTCTTTTCTGCGAGGCATGGTTCACATCAGACAGTGCTTCTTGAAACCAGTAAACCCAAAACAGGTGTGTGTTTTTAAAGGGCAGGACAGCTGTCAGCAACACATCCAATATCATCACACTGATTGGAGTCAAGGTTGGCTCACTCCTGGCTCCAATTAGCTCTTGGAGAAGTCATTAGGCTAGGGGCTCACATACTTTTTCCTCCCTGCCCTGTGAATGTTTACATGGTTCAATTAAACCATGGCAACATCTAATGTTTGTGTAGTATTATTTTAAGCAGACTGTGTTTTTCTATTGTTGTGACTTAGATGAAGTTCAGAGCACATTTTATGACCAATTCATGCAAAACTCCACGTAATCCATACTTTTCACATACTTTTTCTTGCAACTGTAAAAAAAACTACAGGATTCAGATTCTAAATCTTGCAAATGCCTCATACAAAATTACCTTCTCCTAAAGAATGAACTCTTTCATATATAGAGAAATATTTATATATTTATATAAATATATAAATTCTATTTATATATTTAGAACAAGGTTCTCAAACACTGCAGCCAATAACTTTAGAACTGAGAAGACGAAAAATTCCTAAAGGAGGAGAGGTCCCTTCAAAACGTCCCCGGCTCCAGAAGAATATGTGTGAGTCAAGCTCTGTTTATTTAAATAGAATAGAAAATGTTTGAAAAAGCAAGTACAGTATAACCTGATTTCAAATTTAGGAATTTAGTGGGGCAGTATTTTTAAATAAAGGTGTATACATAAATGTCACAGTAGGTGCCAATATTATCCAACCTTGGTTCACTACCCTAAACAGGGTGGATGTGAAACTGCCAAGAAATAACTAAGACCGAAGAGTACATCACATACACAAAAAACCACAGAACAATGGGAAATCATAGCTACTCCCATGTAGCTATGAGAAATTTATACAAAGATGTCTATATAGACACCAGATGTTACGATTGACTCAGGAGAGAAAGTACCTTTATAAGATAACTGTTCTTTATTTGTTTTGTGTATGCATAGCAATGTATTTATGATACTAGTGTACCAATTGCTGTTTGTTTAACAAAATTATTTTTAGCACAAGAGAAGTTGAAAAGTGCTCCAGACAGTGAAAAAGATTCCATAAAGAGACAATCAAGGCATTCTACTACCAGTAGCCATGACACTTTAGACAATAGCATTACCACGCCACTTCTGGATGAAATTGGGCCTTTAGAAGAAACTACTCCAAAAGAAGTTAGTGAAGGTAAAAAGCTCATTTTATATGTGTTGTCAGTAACTTTTGGAATCAAAGCCCAGTTCTAGAGTTGAGGGATCATGTGGCAGTTTGCCCAAAACCATTTTTTATCTTTTTTAAAGTTCTTAAGAGGTGTTTTGCTCCTCCTTATAGATCCTAACTATCATCTAGGAATTGTGCCCAATAACCTAAAAGTAATTTTACATTATTTTTCAGGAAATGGGAATGGAAGGGAAGGATTCAAGACAGGGTTACTTTTATTGGAACAGCTATACTAACAGAAGTTTAAATATGCTTCCTCTTCCTCACTTTGCCTTCATGTGGCTAGGGAGGGGCCTGTTTACTCACATTACTTTCTTGTAGTGGGATAGAACTGTACTTATCTGATTATTGCTACGATTATATTTACTCAAGATTACATTACACAGATGTTTAATAAAAATGTAAATTACTGATAGAATTATTTGTAAAACTGTTTAAAACTGTTTAAATGTTTAAAGTATTTTGAACAACTTTTAAATTGTATTTTGTGGGACAAGCAGAAGCTCAGAAATTAAACACATATGTTACATGTATCAGCATTAATAGTTTTTTAATGCAGATTGTAGCACTGAAAAGAGTCAATAGGCAAGGGAGGTAGAATTTAAAAGTTTGAGGAAAACTTTTTGAAACTAAAGTACTTGGAGGATAAAAATTCTCTTCATGCTAGCTTGGATTTTATTGTTTCATAGTTTGAACTAATTCTACCTCTGAAATTCTAATTTTAAAATTGCACATTCAGTGTAAGCATGCAATTAAGTTACTTTTTTATAGTTGCTCAAAAATTCCTTCTATAATATTGTGTAATCCTCTGTAGATTAAGTTTATTCTTCTGTTGTATCTTTTAGATCTCTTAGAGGCTTGTGCTAAATCTGACCAAAAGATTACTGAAGAGTCTTCTCCACCTTCAGCAGTATCTCAGGCTTCAGTAAATGATAGCAGATTAAAGGAAGAGAACATAGCTGAGTCTTCCTCCTCACCCCGTTTGAAAGAGACTTCTGTCACATCTGTTACAGGTTAATTTGAGGGGGGTGGTCTTTGAGGAGAAAGCGCACCCTAAATTTTGATGGGGCTAGGGTGGTGAAATGCCAGTCTCTTACCCTTCATGCTTTTAATATCTGTTGCATCTTATAATTAAATGTAGGATTTTAAAACTGTTAATACTTGCTGTTTTTGTAGTAAGCAGTTCCTCTAAGAGAATTGATGGTTTTACTGCTTCCAAAACTGCAATCGAACACGAACCTAAATTTCGATGCAAGTTCTTAGACTGTTCCAAATCCTTTCGAAAAGCTAAACTGCTGCATTATCATATGAAGTATTTCCATGGGATTGAGAAATCGCCAGAACCACAACAAAATCCTGCAACCAGAAATATTCAAACAAGAGGTTCCTTGGCTTCTGAAAAGGCTAGTCAGGAAGGTTGTAACAGAAGGCGGACGACATCTGGTTGCTTATGTAAGTGGTATTTTTTCTTTAAAAAATACATTTAATTACTTTGAATCAGATCACTTGGGTTGCTTTAAAGGCTAGTATTTTTAAAGTTTTTCCTGCTTTTCTTCAATTTAGTACTTAAACAACACAAACTTATCAATTTCACATGATTAACATGTTAATTATGCAGAAATATTAACATATATGAAATGAGAATGATAACTTTTTGTTTTTGTTTTTTTGAAATTATTAGATGTTTACTGGCTTTATAGATACAGTTGTAAATTCTGAAAATGAGTGTAAATTTAGAGAGCTGAATAGAGGAAGTCAGTTTGGGAGAAACAGGAAGACATAAAAAGAGAGATGGCAAATAATGCTGAAATGGTGAATAAACATTACATTTAGAAGAGCCTACTGACCACCATTCACTTTCATCATATCTATAGTATACCTGAGTAAAAACCTAATGTTTCTCAACCAGTGGTCCCCAACCTTTGCAGCTTGGCAGCCTGCCTGGGGAAGCGGGGGAGGAGAACCAGGCCGTGTGAGCGGCAGGCTGGCACGTGCATGTACAGTTCCATTCAAGAGAGAAGAGAAGCCTTTGGAGCACAGTCTTGGCTCCTTCAGGCTTCTCCACTTTTGCAAAGGGACAGAAAGCCTGAAGCAGTGCAAGATCGCTCCCCTGAACCCTTTCATCCATTTGCAAAAGCTTTTGGCATGGAAAACAGAAGCCTTTGGGGGCGTGGTCTTGTGCTCCTTCAGACTGCGCAGGCAGTCTCAGTGAGTTAACGAAAATGAGCAGGGTGTGCTTGTCCCACTCAGCCTCTGCTCTCACTGCTCCGCTTTTGGAGCATGGGGAGTAGGCGGCTTGGCAGCTTGGCTGGGGGGGAGAAGGGACACTGGGCCACACAAGTGGCAGGCTGGCGCATGCACAGCTCCACTCATACAAGAGAGAATCTTTGGGGCCCAGTTGTAAATAGGCCATGGCCCACAGGTTGGGGACCCTGTTTAAACTATAAAGGATAAAACATCATGATGTATCTTATTTTTTTTAAAGCTGCTAAAGAAAAGGATAAAAACAAAGAAAAGAAACCCAGAGACTTTGGAAGATCAAAATCAAAGAAAAAGAAAAAGAAAAAAAAGAAAATAAAAACAGGTAATATTTTAATGGAAAATTGCTACTGAGGGGGATGCCTTTTAATTTTCTTAAGCAGTTTGTACCATTTGAGAGAGAATATATCTAAAACCTATGTTGAAGCCAATAAAATAGATATGCCTACATTAAACCTTGTGAGCCACAGAAACAATTAATTATGGAAAAGAATCTGAAGATCTCTGCTGGTTTACCTGGTGGTCAAATTTTTCTTCTGTGAGAGGAGCTTGCCTCGTAATGCAGAAGTGGGCAATTAACATCCTTCATATATTGTTGATTTTGAAAGCATAATTCCCACTCTATCTCCCAAATGGATTCAAGTGCGATACCTCTGGGAAGTTTAGAAGGCATAGTTATGATCCATCTCCATACCTGTGGTAACTGAAGGAGATTATTATTAATAATATTGAAAGTTGAACAAAAATGTGGACAGGTATAAAGCTTTTAAATACAGTTACGTACAGTAGTTGTCATTGCGTACTCATTAGAGATATAACCATGAAACACTAGATATAGCCTACCTATTTTATGGCTATTTTAAACACAGGTATACCCTGCATATTTTACAGCTGTTTCTGGTAGTATGTGGGATCTGGTTACTTTTGGTTGTAGGATGATTGTTACTTTTACTTTAGGCAAAATGGACAGCATATAAATTTAATAATGAATAAAAATGTTTAAATCAATAAATCATATTATTAGAGTTTGTGTGCATTCATTTTCTGTAATATTCAGTTCTGGATAATAACGCTTAATTAAACTTTCCAGAACATTCAGGAAGTGAAGAAAATGTTGACTTTTCCCAAGATCTTTCTCCTCCAAGGTCTGCTGTTACAACAAGATATAATTCAACAAATCGATCTTGTATACATTTGAGTACACAAATACATAGCTCTGATTCTGGGCATCGTAAACAGAAATTAAAAATCACTGGTAAGACTGCTTTTGCATTTTCTCTGATGGTTTTAACTAAAAAAATTAAAAATAATTCTGAATATTAATGATAATTGGAAATTATTTTCATAGGCTTGCTGTTTATGATTGAGTGTTGATAGCTTTTAAATTATGATATTTGAATTGCAGATTAGTATATCTCAGTTATCTAACACAGATATACCTTTTTTGTAGTTATTTCTATTCTTTTGTGTAATTTTGAATTATTTAAATCAGGGATATGCAAATTTCTTAAACTTGAAGTCTGCACTTAAGGAAAAAGGTATATAAAAAATGACATAGCATTTCCAGGACCAAATTTTGGGGGTGATATTTTCAGGATTCGAAAGCGAATTTGGGCAGTACAGTTGGTCCTTAAGTTTCACAAAGTTTATGCTTCTTGGCCCTCCACCTCATTTTAGAAGGAATTTTAAATCTTTCTGACAAAACATCTCTGCAAATTTAGATTCTATTATTCAGCAAGAGGCGTTGTTTGCAAAACTTACGAACGTAAGAATAGCCCTGCTGTCTCAGGCCAAGGCCCATCTTAGCCCAGCGGTTTGTTTCTCACAATGGCTAATTGATACTTTTTTGCTGTTCACAAACAGGAGATGGAGACCATGCCCTTGCCACCATTGTTCTCTTGCAGTTCATGTTTGGAGGATTGTTGTCTTTAACCCAATGTAAACTGGGTTTTCATGACATAAGCATTAAGCTCTGTTTGCCTAGCTTGCACAGGGAGCATTGTGTTGATAGTCGTAGACTTTAGTTTGCTACCTTGTAGCCTAAATTTGATACCCAGGACTTCCTAGCTATATTTCTCAACATTACCGGAGCCAGTGTGGATCATGACTGCTGTTTTTCCCACAGCAATTAATTTAGATGGTCCATGGCATCTGTAGCCTTCACACCTGGTAGATGTATCACCACTTTGTACCACCAATACAAACTCACTTCGTATAATTCCAATGAGTCAATAACCTGCAGTCAAAAACCTTGTATGCTCCCTAAGAGAAATACTAGTACAAAAGAATGGAAATTTATCATCTGAGAGTTGTCGTCCTACAAAAGTATATCCTTCATCTTTGAAATAATATGATCCTCCAAATCTCACATATTCCCCGAGAGCAAGAGATGTATCATTGAAATGGGATGAAAACTTAGACTTAGAATAATTTTATTGTCACTTTGAATGTACACTAATCAGCATACATTAAAATGAAATTTCATTGCATACAGCTCTAAAAGGGTCACCATGAATATGACAAAATAAATAAATACAAAATTATGTATATACCCACATATATTATACGACACAGAGAAACAACACAGTCTAGTCCGGATGTATACATGTCCATGGCGAGAAAAGCGAATCTTGTGAGTTTACCAGACGGATAGCATAGGGATCTAAGCTGTTACAGAATCTGGTAGTCCTGCTAGAAATACTTTGAAACCTCCTCACAGAGGGGAGCAACAGAAACCCAACTGAGTGTGTTGGGTCTCCAACAATGCTTTGAGCTCTACGCACATAGCGCTTATAAGCAGTATCCTGAGTAACAGGAAGCAAGCTTCCTATAATTTTCTCGGCTATCCTTACCACTCTCTGTATGGACTTTCTGTCTGAGGCATTGCTGCTACCAAACAAAAGAGTGATGTAGTTCGTTAAAACGCTCTCAATTGTGCCTCTGTAAAAAGTAACCAGGACAGAAGGAGAAAGATGTGCTCTCCTCATCCGACACAGGAAATGCAGACTCTGGTTTGCACACTTCACAAAGGATGACATGTGGATTCAGATTTTTGGTTATCTGCACCCCCAGATACTTAATACTATTGACCACCTCTACAGCTGCATCCTTGATACTGAGTAGAGTATGACTATGCCGGCTCTTTCTAAAATGTACAACTTTCATATCCTGGAAGATGTCATCTATATACCTTACTGGCTCATCCTGACTCAGCTACTTCGTTTTCAAAGGAACTGGTAAACTTTGAGAGCTAGGAGTTCATTGTACTGAAAACAAACCCATATTATACCCCCAAAGCAGCTGGTACTTTGTTTTAGCCAAACTCATTTATATCAAAAAGCACTGTGGAATAAAATGAACATTTTTCTCTCCCATGCTATCTTTGTATTCCAATCTAGTTATGAATTCTAATTTCTATTAATAAAATACACGAGCTAGAGTCTGCGTAAAATCCCTAAATCTACTGAAGTGCATGGGGATTAATGGGACTCCAATTAAAATGTATAATGATAATGTCAGCAGATAAACTTCAGGTTTTACCTAATGTAATACCTTTTGTAAAATGGTAAAATATCTAATGTAACAAAACTATATTATGAAGTAGTTTACACTCTTCTGTAAAACTACTCAATAAAAGTAGGGTTTCTCCTCCTCCTTCTATTACTATTATTCCTCTCTTCCAAACATGACTATGCCCTAATGACCTCTAGATTGGATTAATGCAATGTGCTGTACCTTGGGGCTGCCCTTTAAGATAATTTGGAAGCTGCAGCTGGTGCAGAATTGCAGGCAGCTAGCTGGGTCTATTTTTAGGGACCTGTGACACCACTGCATAGCACTGCAATGGCTGCCAGTGTGCTTCTTGGTTCAAGCAGTCATGGCAGTGCAGTGGTTAGAACACAATTTTGCAGGCTAACTCTGTCCACCGTCAGGAGTTTGATCCTGACCACCAGCTCAAGGTTGATTCATTCTTCCACCTTTCTGAAATTGGTAAAATGAGGATCCAGATTGCTGGGGACAATATGCTGACATTTGTAAACTGCTCAGAGAGTGCTGGAAAGCCTTATGGAGTGGTATATAAGTGTAAATGTTATTGCTATTGTTAATTCAGGCTGAAGTCCTTTATGGCTTAAGACCAAGTTCTTTAGGAACTGTCTCCTCAGTTGTTGACTGGCAGGCCCAGGAGATCCTTTTGTATCATGGGGCCCATCCTCTGGCATATAATGCTCCCTGCAGTTAGATTGGCAGTGTCCACGTTGGGCTTACTAAGGTGCCAAACGTGATTGTGTGCCTGAGCTTGGGCCTCTGGGTGAGGGTAGAGCTCTTTTCTCATCTTTTGGCTAAGATCAAATATTTCATTTCATTTATTAAATTTTTATACCACCCCTCTCCCGAAGGACTCGGGGCGGTGAACAGCCAGGATTAAAAAACATACAATATAAACATTAAAATAATTTAAAACATAATTAAATCTATATTGGCTATATTGGCATAAATATAGTATCTATGCTGTGGATTTTATATTTTTGTGTATGTTTTAATTATTTTTAATACTGTTAGCCATTCAGAGTCATATATGTGAGAGGAATAGCAAAATAAATCCACTAAATAAATACATGTCTATATTGGATTCTTTTGAATGGTTCTTTATCTGTGATTGTGTTGCAACAATGTCTTTCTGTTGTTAATTATCAATTCATCAGCTCTCCACATGTATGCAAATCAAAATGTATTAAAATATTGCTAATACCTATTGAGTAGCAGGCAATAATTTATAAACCATCCACAATCTGTTGGATTCATTCAAATTCAATGTTTGCACACAGAGGATGATACGCTGAGTGAATCATCTGCAGAAAGTTTGTTTTGGAGTGATGATGACTGCAGTAGAGATATTGATGTAACAACCAATCCTGATGAAGATCTTGAAGATGATGATAATGACTTTGAAATCGTTCGCTGCATTTGTGAAGTAGAGGAAGAAAATGACTTTATGATTCAGGTACATTGTAGAAGATGAGAGTATAACAAAAGAAATTGCCAGTCCCCAAAGAAATGCAAATAGGAATCATAAGATTATTGGAACTCTGTTTTGGATAACTAATTGGGAAGACTTCTTGATAAGTACAATTTTGTAATGGCTAGACAGAATGACCTTGAGAGACAAGAGAAAAAAACTGTCCTTATGACCACAATTTAGCCCAAAAGTTTTCTTGCTAAACAAGACAGTTTGTTAAATGAATTTTACAACCTTTTTTGCCCAGTTGTTAAGTGAATCACAGCAGTAGTTAAGTTATTAACATTATTGTTATGTGGATCTGACTTGCCTATTGTCTTAGTGTGGCAAAAGGTGGCAAAAGGTGATTGCATGACCCCAGGACACTGCAACTGTCACAATTATAAGTCAGTTGCCAAGTGGCTGAATTTTGATCATGGGACCATGGGGATGCTGCAACAGTCGTGTGAAAAATGGTCATAAGTCATTTTTTCCAGTGCCATTGTAACTTTGAATGGTCAAATGAACTGTTGTAAATCGAGGACTATCTGTACTAAAGCAATGGTGGGATAATGAGTCGGAACTATAACTTGAGAAACTGTTCCATGCAGGATCTTCCCAAATTCTCAGGAAGATAAAGGGAAACAAGGGGGAAATGCATTCAGACTTGGAAGACTCGGTTAATGTAACTTATAATAAAAATAGTATTGGCCTTCATACTTTTTCCTAGTCTTGTCTACCATGAAGAGATGGCAGTTTTTTTCTCAATTTATTGTTTTCTTACTTGTTCTAGATATTTACTGTAGTAGCTCATGGACAAATGCTAAAAAAGTTCAGTTCAACTTATTTGTATTATTTCTGTTCTCCTATGTTTCTACTTATGGATAATAATTGTACTACTTTCCTACAAAAAAAGAAGGGAATTTGTTACCCAGCAAACTGAAGAAATAATCAAAATTATCATAATTTTAAAACAGTAATGATTTATAAGCCTCAAATTTGTTTTCCAACTCAGATTTTCCTTAACGTATCTGATAGATGTTGCTTTAGAGATGGTAACAACAGGATGGAGCATGGTCTAGAAACACCTTAAATGACCATACCTTGACTTGCCCCAATGTTATAGAGAGAGTTTGAAATAGTCTAAATCTGTTGTTTAGCTTATGAAATAACAAGTCCTTACCTGTTTGATCTAATTCTGCCTAATATTTAACAGTGTGAAGAATGTCTCTGTTGGCAGCATGGAGTTTGTATGGGTTTATTAGAAGAAAATGTACCTGAGAAATATACGTGTTATGTTTGTCAAGATCCTCCAGGTACAAAGATTTCTAAGGTTGCAGAGTCTTCTAATAGTATGTAATAATTATATTATTTTGGTTATTATTGTACTGCTTTTTGATAATACCTTAATTTTTCAAGTATTTGATAGCAAATTGTTTAACTTACCGTAATAGCCAATATAGTGAATATGCTACACTGGTAATATATATAATAATTTGTGAAATTTACTGATTTTGAATCTACATATCATTAATATTGTTCTTTCAGTTGAAAGGGTGGAATATATCTTGTTTAATTAGTAAAAATTGAATTTAGCCAGCTGCTTGAGTCTTCCACTATAGTCCTGGCAAGGGGGAAGCTGCTACCACCAACATAGGCTCATCGTTGAATGTTTAATATTTCTGCATAAAAGTTATCTAAAATATCACTGTTCTCAATACATTTTCTTCAATAAATAAATAAGTGTAATTTTTTACTTATTGATATAATTAGATTCGCTTTCTAGTTTTGGACTTGTATGCAAAAATATTGAAAATTCAAAAGTCTTCACACATTTTTATGCAACATTATACAGCAGAATAAATGAAAACCCCACTCTATTTTAAAGGATTTGTACAATATTCCTAATGTTTTCCTGTTTGTGCCTGAAACTTGATTAAAAGTACTTTCAGTTCTCTAGGAGAAGACAGAATTAGGAATCATGGTTTGGGTGAGGGAATAATACCATTGATATTATTGTGCTTTCTTTAATTAAAATAGTTTTAAACTCACACTTTTACTATTTTTTTTACTAATTTATTCAAAAGATTATAATTAAAATGTAGTTTGTTGTAGCTTTTATTATTATTGAAAGTTTTTTCAGATTTGGAGGTTAAATTTCTATGCCAAATATGCAAATGTTTGCTGTTTATTTTAAAAGTGAAAATAGTGGCAGATTAGAATATGGCTAATAATGAGCATATACTTGCTTTTATTTTTAATTTACTTCCCTATTGTTGCTTTAGGCAAGCGATCCAGTTTGAAGTATTGGTATGAAAAGGAATGGTTATGCAATGGCCACATGCATGGTTTAGCATTTTTGGGAGAAAACTATTCCCATCAAAATGCTAAGAAAATAGTAGCTACACACCAGCTTCTTGGCGATGTGCAAAAAGTGATAGAAGTGCTACATGGACTTCAGTTGAAGATGAGCATTTTGCAGTAAGCTATATTTGGAAGTATTTGCTTAAATTATAATGATACAATTCAAAGAATTAAATAAAATTTAATTTCATAAAGCTATTGTATAACCTAACATTTAGATACTGGTGTGCTTATCAGATTGGTCCAGGATAATATTAAACCAGGGGTGTCAACTGTCAAACCCCTTGACCTTGGATACCTTTCACCTTTCATTTTTCTATCGGTAGAAAAATACACCATCTATACCCAAACCCAAACTAGTTGGAAGAAGCTAGCTTCAGGCCATAAGTGGAATCATAGTAATCATTCTTATTAATCAAACTTTAATTGGTTAATGATTTGTTTTTATAAGATATCAAATAATACTGATAAGAAATAACAAGTTAGTAGGGTTCCCTGCATTTTAATAGGTCTACTCCTCCCATCTGCTCCTCTTTACCACTGCCAAATGAAACTTCATTTGCAACATTTGTACATGGCTATATTTATGTGAAATAACTCAGGTAGGAGTCACTAATCGTTATAGGAATGTTTGAAATAATAATTCATGGGGTAGCTTTTCTTTTTACCTTTTATAGGAGCCTTTGAGGAATATTCCGTGGCACATAATTTGGAAATAACTAGAACACATGCTTGAACTTGTACATCACACGTTCTTTGAAATCATTATGAAGATTTGTCTTCCATTTTACAGTGTTCTAAATACTTATTATATGATTTTTAAGAATCTACTTTTATTGAACATATCGATGGAATCACTGAAGAACTATGTTTTTAAGTATTAACATTAAATTCAGATAGGTTCATTTATGACAGATGATGCTTTTACTTGTTTTATTTATTCTGTTTAAGTTAATGGTGCTTATAAATAGTAAGATATCTTACTATTAATATACACATGGCAAGCAGTAAAACTATCCTGATTTCTCTGAAATCTGATAGAAGGTTCACAATGGTTAGTTTCCAGCTATTTCAGATGAATTTAGAAGATAAAAGGTGTAAGCTGAATTCTAGTAAAAGTTTTCAATGTAATTTCCATGTATTTATCATTTTAACAGAAGCAAGGAACATCCTGACTTGAAACTTTGGTGTCAGCCTTGGAAGCATCTCAAAATAGAAGAAAAATCTCATACCACTAGACTCATTCACATTGAAGAAAACAGTTGCAAAGAGGAAACCACAAGTTATAGAACTTTTAATGGAACAGTTGAGAAGCCTCCAACCATTCCCTTTGTAGAGGAATCTTATATCACTAGTGAGCATTGTTACCAAAAACCTCGAGCTTACTATCCTGCTATAGAACAGAGACTTGTTGTAGAAACCAGAAATTCGGACATTGATGATGGTGTTAATAGGATAAGAGAAAATGGAGATGATGCCGTAGTGGAGAGATTAGGATGGGAACTGGATAGAGAAATATGCAAGTTGGAAAATGAATCAAAACATAACTATTCTAAGGTATGTTTTACTGAACCCTTTCTAGTTTTTAATTAGAGTTTCCATTACAGATGGAAAATTGGAAATCCTATGCTATTGTGATGATGATTACATTAGTTGGGTTCATGTAGCTAAGGAGAGAGAAAGAGAGAAAGACTGACAGACAGACAGACACAGTCAAAGAGGAAGGAAGGAAGGAGAGAGAGAGAGTGTATAACTTATGATGTATTGGACTTGTTAATTTGTACTTCATTCACAGACAGCCATTATCATTTAATCTTTTCTACCAAAAATATTAGGAATTAAACATATAGCAATACCACTTAAACTTGTATTGCTTTACAGTCGTCTCTGAGCAGTTTACAATGTCAGCATATAAATAAATAAATAAATAAATAATTTTATTTCTATACCGCCCTTCTCCCGAAGGACTCAGGGCGGTGTACAGCCAATTTAAAAACACAACACACAACAATAATTAAAAATTAAAATAATTACATAGATTTGGCCGATTTAAAACCCCAAACATTTAAAATACCCCAATTAAAATTATTAAGTTGATAGCCCTGCCTGGCGGAATAACAGGGTCTTCAGTGCGCAACGAAACACTCGGAGGTCGGAGATCTTGCGTATTTCCGGGGGCAGTTCATTCCACAGGGCTGGGGCTCCCACAGAAAAGGCCCTCCCCCTGGGCGTCGCCAGCCGACATAACTTGGCTGATGGCACCCTGAGGAGACCCTCTCTGTGGGAGCGGACTGGTCGGTGGGAGGCTATTGGTGGCAGAAGACGGTCTCGAAGGTACCCGGGTCCTATGCCATGGAGCGCTTTAAAGGTGGTAACCAACACCTTGAATCGCACCCGGAAGACCACTGGGAGCCAGTGCAGCTCGCGCAGGAGGGGTGTCACGCGGGCACAACGAGTTGCGCCCATAACCACCCGCGCGGCCGCATTCTGGACCAGTTGGAGCCTCCGAGTGCTCTTCAAGGGGAGCCCCATGTAGAGAGCATTACAATAGTCCAGCCGGGAGGTGACAAGGGCATGAGTGACCGTGCGCAAGGCGTCCCGGTTCAGAAAGGGCCGCAACTGGCGGATCAGGCGAACCTGATAAAAGGCCCCCCTGGCCACGGCCGTCATATGCTCTTCTAAAGACAGCCGTGCATCCAGGAGGACACCCAGATTGCGAGCCCTCTCTGTGGGGGGCAAAGATTCACCCCCAATAGTCAGCGATGGCACCTGCTGACTATATCGGGACGCCGGCAGCCACAGCCACTCGGTCTTGGACGGGTTGAGTCTGAGCCTGTTCCTCCCCCATATGGCCCCCAACAATCTGGGTCCTCATTTTACCAACCTCGGAAGGATGGAAGAATGAGTCAATCTTGAGTCAGTCAGGATCAAATTCCTGGGTGTGGACAGAGTTAGCCTACAATACTGCATTCTAACCACTGTGCAACGACAGCTCCCTATATATAATCTCTTGAACTGTTTTTCTTTAAAATTGTTCACTGTTTATAGGGAATGTTAACTTTCGTATTTTTCTAGGTAAGAGAAAAAATCACATCAGAAGAAGATACTGAAGTGAAATTGCTTGAGAAAGACAAAGATGGTATTATGAATTCCCAGCTGCAGTGGCAGCTTAACCTTTTAACCCACGTTGAGTCCCTGCAAGATGAAGTTACCCACAGGATGGATTTAATTGAAAAGGAACTAGATGGTAATGGCTTTTTTCTGCTACAAATTTTAACAGTTCAATTAAGATCTGTTCAATTGCTCTGTCTTGTGTTTTATTTCTTACATTAAATCTGTTGAATCTAGGTTCATAATCATATTGGGTTGGCAAACTGAGTTTAGAATCTTCCCGGAAAGGCCAGTGTTTTTCCCTTGTGTCTTTCTATCTATCCAGAGTTGTTCATCTAGGTTTTTTTGTGTCTTCAAAACTGAAATTTTAAAAAGTTCTTCATTAAGTCATCACAGGATATTTTTCAAATACTACAGTAGCTTGGATGAAACTATCAGTATGCAGGCTGATGCAAGCCCTCTAAAGTGGATCAGGTTAAATCTTGTTAAAACATAGCTGATTCCAGGTAGACTTCTACCATGTATAATATTCCCTTAAATTTAACGGCAGTTTTCCATACTGAAATAGTTCTCTAGCTTTTGTAACTAAAAGAGGCATGGTCATTTACTTATTCATCATATTTATATAGCCATCCATCTAACAATCAAGTGAATTAATGTTGTTCATATAAAAAACAACCCAGAATAAAAAGAGATAAAACAAAAAGGAGTTAATTACCCAGGAGCCATACCCACTATTTTGCCAGTCCTGAGGCTTGCTAACAAACAGGACCTCCCGAAAGCTAAAACACAGAAGGCCAGCCTCTGTATGGGGGGAGGAGAGGGTGTTCCCTAAAGTGGGGGCTACAGCAGAAAAGGCACATTGTCTATGAGCTGCCAAATACAGTAAAATTGCTGATAGGTACTGAAGAAAGTTGTTTATATTTAATAACAACTAAACTTCTCTGAAATACAGCTGTCTCATTTATTATGGTGGTATAAATTGAATTTGTAGTGCTTCAAAGAAAATGTAAGCCTTAAGTTTAATAGGAAATCATTACAGGTAGTCCTCAACTTACAACCTTTCACTTACTGAGTGTTCAAAATTACAACAGCGCTGAAAAAAGTGACATGACCATTTTTCACAAGTACCACCATTGCAGCATCCCCATGGTCATGTGATCAAAATTCAGACGTTTGACAACTGACTCATATTTATAACGGTTGCAGGGTCCTGGGGTAACATGATCACCCTTTGCGATCTTCTGACAAGGAAAGTCAGCGGGGAAGTCAGATTCACTTAACAATTGCATGGATCCACTTAACTGTGGCATGAAAGGCCCTAAAATGGGGCAAAATTCACTTGACAACTGCCTCATTTAGCAACAGAAATGTTGAGTTCAATTGCGGTGGACTATCTGTAACTGATGCTTATGTGCTTTATTATCAGTCATAACATCAATTGGGTGCATGTGTGCCTGTGTGCACATGCATGCCTTTGAGTCAAGAATGCATGTACAGGTCCATGCTGTTTTCTTAATAAAATTTTCAGAAGTGGTTTGCCATTGCCTTTTCCTAAGTCTGAAATAAAGTAATTGGCCCAAAGCCACCCAGATAGCTTTGTTCTTAAGTCAGACAGTCTCAGTTCCTTGATTTCAAGATTTCTTAAAACACTACAGTGTCTCACATACATCCCAAAGATCTGTGCAGTGACGTGACTTGGATTTTATAGTAGTTTTTGATGAATATTTATATATATGTGTGTGTATATATATTCTCCAACCATTTTAATATGGTATCATTTGAAAATTACATGGAGTAAAGTAACAATCGTTTGATTTCATATGCTTTTCCTGTGATTTCTTAGTTGGTTTCTTTGATTGATTGATTGATTGATTGACTGACTGACTGACTGACTGACTGACAATGGTACTTTTACTAAACAGAGGCTCGATGTATCTGAAAACATTCTAAATAAAGTTACAGTAAATTGATGTAGTTTCCAAGTATAGTTTGAAAACTATATGCCACTAAATACTTGAAATGAAAAATAACAAAGTTAATAAATAATGTTGAATCACATCTACTTTCAACTATATGCCTTCATTTACCTAGCTATAACTAGAAAATCAAGAAACAAAACTTTAAGGGAGGAACTTCTTGCTTTCCAGCATGAAGTATTTAGGGATATTATAATATTTTTAATCAGGTGGGTTTTGAAATTGTCAATCTTGTTGATTCTGTATTTTTTAAAACCCAAATGGCTATTAGTTTTGTTTGGGTATTGCCCAGAATCTGTTGCTATCTCTTTTCATTTCATTCTTTTTTTTCTGTATTTTGTGCATTAGCATTGGTTCTGAAAAACCAGTAGCGGAAATTTTGAGTAGTTCAGAGAACCGGCAAATACCACCTCTGACTGGCCCCAGATTGGGGTGGGAATGGAGATTTTGCAATATCCTTCCCCCAGGAGTGGGGAGGGAATGGAGATTTTGCAATATCCTTCCCCTGGAGTGGGGTGGGAATGGAGATTTTGCAGTATCCTTCCCCTGCCACACCACCAAGCCACACCCACAGTGGAAAAAAATTGAATTCCACATATATATATATGTGTGTGTATACATATGTATATGTGTGTGTGTGTGTGTGTGTGTGTGTGTGTGTGTGTGTGTGTGTGTATGTATGTAGGTCTTTGGTTATTCGGGTCTTCTCCCACGTAAAAGGAGGAGACAGCTGCGATCTCACATTGCTCCTGGAAGCACGAAGCCGAGAACACCAGCCTGAAGATGACGAATGAGACTTCGTCGAAACGTCGCCAAGACACTTCCAATTTTACGTGGGAGAAGACCCGAATAACCAAAGACCTACATACAAACACCCGCGAAAACCTGAGAAAACATATATATATATATAAAATGTTTTCATTCTTTTTCCTCTGAATTTAAAAAATAAAACTAAAAAATGTCCTTAATGTCATTTGGATCATCCATTGTTTTTTATGAGCTGGGTTTGTATATTTTCACTGAGCTATTTCATCATAACTCCGATGTGTGTTTTCTGGATATCAGTTCAAATACCATCAATTGACTTGAGTTCCATTTGCACCTCCTCAGTCTCTTTCAGTTTCACCATTATGAATATATTGGTATCATTTGCAAATTCCCCTAGTGGATGGCTCATCCCTAACTTTCAGGTTTTTGGTAAAAAGAATAAAGAGCACTTGTCATAACCCATATTAAAAGGTAAAGGTTTCCCCTGCCAGTCACCTCTGACTTTAGGGGCGGTGCTCATCTCCGATTCACAGCCAAAGAACCACTGTTGTCCAAAGATGCTTCCGTGGTCATGTGGCCAGCATGACTATATGCTGAAGGCACACTGAACAATGTTACCTTCCCACCAAAGTGGTACCTCTTTATCTACTTGCATTCATATGCTTTTAAACTGCTAGCAGGAGCTGGGGTAAGTAATGTAAACTTATTCTGTCACCCAGTACTTGGGTCTCGAATGCCAACCTTCCAGTCAACAAGCCCAACATCTTAACCGTTCAATCACCACACATATTAGGAGCATGCATAAAATGGGAAAAACATTTTAAACCTGGAGCAAACCGTGTTTTCAATGTTCTGCCAAACTTCTTTCTAATTCCAGGTTTTAAGCAAAATTCAGATGGGGCAAATAGGGCAAGACTGGCTCTTACCTGTCATTGGTTCATAACATGGCATAACAAAACAGTTTGCTTACCCCACTAGTTTTCCCAGTGACTTTCCTTGTTCTGTCAACACCCTCCATTCAGCCACATATATCTTTGCTCCCTCCTCTATCCCAGTAGTATGCGTAGACCAATCCCTTCTCATTTGATCTGTGCTCAGATTAAAACATTCCAAACATATGTTTTGATCTAGGCACAGATTATAACAGTTCACTACTGAATGTCTATATTTGGGGTGCTATTTTAAATTTCTTGATAGTTAATATATTTTATTAAAAAGTATCTGAAAAATTGATTCCTTTAAATGAAAGATTATACTATCCTACTGAAACTCTTTATAGCTAATACAAATCTACTTAAATTTAGCAATCACTAACTTAGACCTTTGTGATTGTTGTGTACCTTCTCTTACAGTTTTAGAAAGTTGGTTGGATTATACTGGAGAGCTGGAGCCACCAGAACCGTTAGCAAGACTTCCTCAACTGAAGCATTGTATAAAACAACTTCTCACGGACTTGGGCAAAGTACAACAAATAGCACTTTGCTGTTCAACATGATATGAAATTTCTGCTGGATGGCTGGAGCCTGTCGTATGATGAGCACTCTCTATTTTAATGGAATAGCATGCTTGTTGCATGTGATGCAGAACTGACTTCAGGGAATTATTTAGGAGCAAGGGTTACTCTTCATAAAAGTAAAGAGATTGCCCTTATTTTGTTCAGTTGGCCTTTGCTAGGCATTTTTTAACATTATGGAAACGGATTTATTCTTGTCTTCAAAATGTACGAGCAGGTTGGCAAAGGATTTTTTTCATTCCTTGTATCAAGTTGAAATAATCATTAATGTTCTTTGCATATATACACTGACAAAATTGTGCCACTGGAGAACAAAGTTTTAAGAGCCAAAAAATAATTAGTGATCCAAGGCTGTAGATAACATTCTGCCTAGTTTATTTAAGTGACTTAATGTGTCAGAAAGACTCATACTTTATCCTAATAGTTTATGCATAACTACGGTATTTAATCAATAGAAGATATTATTTTCAAGCCTAGCAAGTATGAATGTCTAATTTTATAGTAAACTGTTACAAGAGGTTTGCATATATGATCTGAAACTAATCTACTATTTTAAATAGATGTAGTAGAAGGTCCCAATTTGGTTGCACTTCTTTTCCTAGTAAATTATCATTTTCCATATTTATCATGACATTGTAGCATGATTCTCATGGTACTGGGACACTCATTTACGTTGAGCTTCTGTGCATTCTTGAATTTCTAAATCTGGCCATGCTGTGCCTCCCATGTACTGATGACATATCCTAAACGCAGGGTATAAAAGTGTCTACACAAAGAAGGATGTATTACAGATTCAAATCTAGCCATGGCCAGTGACGGCCATGGTGTTGTTTTCTTCCCTACTGTTTATAATTGCCATTCCGGTTATAGTTTGAAACATAATCTTTTTCAATATTATAAATGTTTTCATTGTAGATACTTGTAAAGTGTGGTTTTGGGAATCAGTTAATTTTATATTTGTGTATAACAAAGAGTCTCAAGGTCTATGCATGAGGTACTGTTCCCAAAGGCAATGGGACATTATGTTAAACAATGTTTTTGAAACCCCTTTTTGTACTTTTATTTTTAGTTTCCTTACTAGCATTATTTGTGAGATCAAAGTGAAGAAATGCTGCTTACATTGAAGCTACATTATATAGTAGCTTTTCGAACATTGGTGTATCGTAACTATTTTATATGTTTAAGAATATCATTTGCCTGCAGATCATATTTCCATCACTACTTCCTTTTTGTTAGATAACATCTGGGACAAGAAATTACTTTGAGGTGGACAGAATAGGGTATTTTTGCATTGGGTGTTCTGAATGTTGGATTTTTCCTACCTTGATATTGGAGTTGTTTTTGACACCACCAAAGTTTAAATTAAAGCACATTTGTGAGTTGAAGACCTGTTTAGTGTACAAATTGGTAATTATGAATAAAAATCCTTAATGTTTATATGCTGCAGAATTATGTAGGTTTCAGTTATCTAGTGTTTGTCATAGAAGTAACATTTTTCTGACCATCTTATCTCATTCAAAAACAGTCTACTTTTTTTTCATTCTGACAGAGACTTTATGCCAAGACTAATTTCAGGGAATAATTTGTCTCCAATTATTTGGCTTATAGGTTATAAGTATAGCAGCTGTACAGCAGATAAAATTATTTTGCTGTAATAAATTGGAATAAAGTTTGTGATTATTAAAGACATCCAGTTGTCTCACAATAACATTATGGGGAGTTTTCTAGATGACAAGATATCCCTGAAAAAATATTTCTCTATCTTTTCACTATAAACAAGTAAGTGCATTTTGTTAAGGCTTGATTAACTTATATTTCTAGCTATATCCCTTTAATGTTGAAGATAATCTTAAAACTATAGAGCAGGACCTAGACTTATGTAATTTTCAAAGTGTTACAAATTGTAACTGATAGAACTTCTAATTAGCATGACCAGTACTTAGGGACATTGAATTATCATTTAACAACATTTGGAAGTCTGCTGTGTAGGAAACTGAAAGGCAGACAAGTTCAATACTAAGAGTAACTACTTTATTTTTGTGGGCTTTGGACTGGTTTCCTGATTGTTCAGGCTATAATATAGTTACAATATAAGAGAATATATGTAACTCAGAATTGAACTATGGATTTCTTGGTGCTCTCTGAACTTGGTTGTTTGCTTGTAGACATTTCATTACCCAATTAAATAAGGTTGTGAAACATTTGCAAGCAAACAACCAAGTTCAGACATCATCAATGACTCCACTATAATTTATTTTTAAATTTTTATTTGTATTCCGCTTTTATTATTTTTACAAATAACTCAACATGGTGAACATGTGAGGTTTGTTTAGTTTTAACATAAAACCAATGTATTGTGCTTCATTAAGCAAACCATGCAGCTTATGAGTGCTGCCAAAAACTGCCATAGGTTTTTGTGTGCCTTTTATGTGCCATGTGTGGATACTGTATAGAGAACACTTGTATTTCCATTCTACCTTTGATAGCTCCATTCCTACCATTCTTCCTCTCAGATCAGAGAAAGCATCTTTCCTTGCTTTCCTTTGTTGTTTCTTGAACTGTTGACATGAATGTTCCAATGCTCCATTACAGCCTGGTGAAACAATTATTTGGTTTATTGTGAATACCTCACTTTTTGCATTACTAATCAATTATGAATTAACAAGTGCAAAACCTGTAGGGAAAATACATAAATGTACTTCACACACAAACACACAATATTTCAATGAGCCAAGCGTCTTGAAAAAGATGAAAAGTATAACTATGATAACACTGATTTAAGGATAACCACTTTGAATCAACTTGATAAAAATACCATAAATTCAACAGATCTTGTGTTTAAGCTTCATGTTCCAGAAATACTTCCAATATTTGCTTTATACATCTTCGGTTTGCCTTCCTTTTATGTTTGGTGTGCCCTGTAATGACAGGTCTTCGGTCATAAACAGGTAAGTAGTAACTGCTTCTCGCATGCCAAGACTGATGGGTGAGTCTTCTGCTAGCGGTTCTTCTGACAACAAGTCTGAGCTAGACAGAAGAAAACATTTCTGAGCAACATTGTTAAAAGAAGAATAATGACTTTGCTTTTATTTTGTTTCAAGTAATGCATGATGCTCATAAGAACAGGCAAACAACTATCAGCATATTCTGCTTCAGTACCCTGGAAAGTTTGCTTTAGCTAATGGCATGGATTTTTCCCTTGTAGCAACAGATGCAGTACTTCCTTGCTGCAGTGGTTTATGTTTGTTACAACTGAGGATTCTGGAGTTGCAAAGAAACAATTAGTGTCATGGATTGTTTTTAAAATGATATAGAACCAGTGTAGAGCAATGGCCCCCAACCCTTTGGGCACCATGGACCGGTTCCGTAAAGAGGTTTTTCCACGGACCAGACGGGGCATGGTTTCATGTGTTGCATGCATCCTGCAGATGGGGCTTCACTTGTTCGCACAGACCAGTTGCTAGCATGTTGCAGACCAGTGCTGGTCCACGGACTGGGGGTTGGTGTTGGTTAAATTGTTGAATTAGAATCCAGGAGACCTCAAGTCACCTTCAGCTGCAGAAACTCCTTGAGAGATTGAGTCAATCATAGTTTCTCAATTTGCCAGTGCCACAAATCCTGGGAATAATGGAGTGCTAGAACATTAAATAATGCCCTTGCATCTGCTGAATTAAATCAAGGTCTAAATGAAAGATTCAGTATATTATTAGCAAGATGGCAATAGCACTTAGATTTATATACTGCTTCATAGTGCTTTACAGCCCTCTCTAAGTGGTTTACAGAGTCAGCATATTGTCCCCAATAATCGGTCGTTTTACCGACCTCAGAAGGATGGAAGGCTGACTCAACCTTGAGCCGCTCAGAATCAAAATCCTGGATTGAGCAGTGAGTTAGCCTGCAGTATTGCATTCTAGCTGCACCACACGGCTCTTAAAAGCTAAAAAGATAGTTGCAATCTATATATTTTTATCAGTAACAATTATTTCGTATCATTAAATTGTTGTTTTATCAGAATCAAGGCGCTTGAAATAGTTTGGAGATGGTTGGGGATATTTTATCCTTACTTGCTTTTGTTGGCAGTGTGAAATGTTAAAACTTCTTTCACTGAGACAATCATACATTTTTTAAAAACACTGCTTCAGATATAAATTTTTCAACTGAGAAAGATGAGAATTCAGCTATGGTGAAGTAACTTGATCCCATCTTAAAAACGTCACATCCTGCTAAATGCAATTTCTTCAGAATAGTATTATACGGTACTTAGGGCTATTGTGTGCTGTATGTTTACTGCTGCAGGACCATGAAACTACAGCTCCAGCTCACTGTAGAGGGGAAAACATTAAAGTAGATAGCACTACTTTAACCCTGTAGTGGTCATCTTTGGCAGGGAAATTCCAGTGTGAATGTCAAGTTCCAGGGTGAATCCAAATTTCACAATTGGTCTGACCTCATCAACATTTCTATAAACTTAATGGGGGTGGGGGGGTTATCAAAAAGTCTGGCCCTCTCAGGTGTTTTTTTTTTAATTGAAGAAATGTGGCTTGGGGGGGGCAAGGGTTGAGCAAGGGAAAGCTTTTGGAAAGCTTGTCCTGAAGCTGCCTTTTATGCAAGGATCGACTTCCCAAAACCTAGGGAGGCAGAAGAACGTTGCAGCTTCTAGAGCTCTGAAAACAGCTACCATTTCAGCAAGGATTTGGGGCCCTGAAAAAGGCAGCTGCTTCCAGGAAGCATGGAAAGCAGTCCTGAGCACTCCAGGTCCTGCTAGGGGTGGGATGGGGGAGAAGAGGGGGGGCACCACAGTATTACCCTGGTCTAAAGGGTGAATGACTTCAGTGGCACTGCAACTGAATGGTCTAACTGCTAAGTGGTCTGTTGCTTCCCAACACTACCTGCAGTCACTCATGCCTTGGTACTTGTTTTGATTATTGCAATGCACACATCATGAAATTGAAGACTATTGGAAGCTGTAACTGGTCCAGAACTAGCAATTTTGAGTTTCAGCTTACCTGCCTATATAACACCTGTCAATTTTTCATAAAACTATTAAGATCTGTTTACTTCCATGGGCTGGCGAAACTGAGGAATTGTTTTGTTTCTTATATAAAATGATATATATATATGTGTGTGTGTGTGTGTGTATATATATATATATACACACACACACACACACACATACATACATACATACATACATACATACATACATACATACATACTAGGGTTGCTATTCAATGCTCAAGAAATACATTGCTCATATTTTCACATTGTATTTAGTTTTTAATATTACTATTTTGAAGGTCCATAAACTATTTGGAATCAGACATAATTGGAGCAGCATATTAGTCAAATAAATATCCCTAAATTGTGCAAACATGATTTTGCAAAATATTGTTGGTTTGTTACCAAAATTTGAACAATCCAGCAAGCCATATTACTTGAGTTCTTGATAAAGGTTGAGTATAGGTTGAATATAAAAAATAAAATAACCTCTTGATCTGTTGCCAGTTGAGAGCAGATTTTTTTGCTTCCACAGGTTTGGGAAGATTATGAAAAAAGCTGGAACTAGCTCCTTGGATGAAGCATGGTTTCTTCAAACAGCAACATAAGCCATCTCTACTTTCTATTAAAGAGAATAAACAAACATGATAGATTTTCATATACAGGGTTTTCTGACAGCCTACTGTCTTGCAGTGAAATACAGTTCACTACTGTATTGCAGTGAAAAAAATCCAGCTACAACAGTCATGTTGCTTTCCCAGCTTTTGGATAAAAATGCACTTTATTTTCTTGGTGAAAATACCCATACCCAACTTTAAAAATAATTCTTACAGCATGATCACATAACAGACCTAGACTTTTCACCACATTCTTACAAATCTTGGTTTTTTTTAATTAAATTTCTATAGTTAGCCATCTCAGCCAACTGACTCTGGGCGGCTTAACATTCTAAGACCATAAAACACTTAATCAAAAACATCCAAAACATAAATACAGCAGCCAAGAAAGTTAACCAACTAACAATATGGCCAAGAAATGGCTCCTAACACATTCTGAGCTTCAGGCTGGGCATACAACAGACAACAAATAGTAGAATTTAATAATTTATTTATTGACAAGCAAAGATCAAATTACGAGATCACATGAAGAG
The DNA here is from genome assembly GCF_029215685.1 of Pituophis catenifer annectens. Classification (NCBI taxonomy): domain Eukaryota; kingdom Metazoa; phylum Chordata; class Lepidosauria; order Squamata; family Colubridae; genus Pituophis; species Pituophis catenifer. The sequence continues at coordinate 181,630,389 of NW_027256883.1, forward strand.
CTGGAAAACAACAACCTCCATGAACTTCAAAATTCTCTCTTGACAGTAGGCTTCTGAAAAGTTGATATAAATATACCAATTTTTCCAAATGTTAGTCAACATTTTTTACCCAGACTCCATTTTTTAAATTACAATAAAATAAATGGGAATTAGAATTATAGAAAATGGTACTCTCAGAATCAAGAGTATGGTGGCACAAAAGTTATTTTTCACTGAGAAGAAGCCAGGAATGTGGAATTTGTAACAGATCTTTGGCCATTTCCACCTTATCTCCAAAGGGCTGAAGTTTTTGCCTATTGGCCTAACATTCTGTAAAGCAATTGTCTTTTTTTTTTTTCTAACACAGAGAGAGAGAGATTGCCACAACCAAAAACTGAAAAGAATGTATAATTCCCTTTAATTTATAATTAATTAAAAAAATAATTACCAGAATAATAGTCCACCAGTTCATGCAAGCTTGGGAAGGTAAGGCTGGGGGAAATATAAAGCCAGTTGTTCTCCAAGCAGTTAATGCGGTAGTGTTTTACACAATTCCAGGATTCATGATTTGTGCATCTGACTGATAAAGAATAGCAACCTGTTTGTCAGAATAAAACAATAACATATTTAGTATGTTAATAGTAACATATTTAGACAGAAAACAAGTCCACCCAATCCTACTGCTAACAGAGATTAATGAAATGTATATGTTTCATTAAATTCTCTTTAAAGCAATGAGATCTTTTTTCTGATGTTTAGAGTCATGCTAGTATCCTTAAAACTTGCATTATGTCTTAGTTGAAGAAGAAAGCTTAACTATTAATTTCAAAGCTTAATTAGATGTTATCACATTTAATCCATGGTAGGCCATGCAAAGCACGCACATTTGATGTACCTTATATTTCCTCACACTTATAGAACTAGGAAATTCCTTTGGACATTAGAATCCATACCTTTTTTTGCTTGTCTCTTTCTTATGATGAAAGAACCTTTCTGGTTTGTGGGCAACAGTAACAACTCCTCAGCTTTTGCTCGATCAATGCCATCGTAGAGCCACCTGAAGACAAAAACGGGTCAGTATGAAAAATATGTGTAAGTTAAGGGGGAAACTACTTTCCTTGTAGGGTTGAGGATCTCTTGGAACACAGAGGAAACCCCCCCCCCAAATATTCTGTGATGTTACTTCAGATAGAGAAAAACCACAATGCTTACCTGTGTGAAATTTTAGCTATGTTGTTGCTAGGTACACAGCATTCTTTGCCAGTTGCTACTGACTTGACTTGACACCATTCACCCTCTCTGCAGGAGAAGAAATGTAACTTAAAGCCATGACCTCAAGTAAAATTCTGCTGTACCTTGAAGAAGTTCCCATTTTTCCTAAAATTCTGGTCAAGGAGCAGGCTTTGTCATCAGAAAAATACTCTGCAATTATCCCTTTCTTGGGACTACATTAACACCCAAAGAATCCAGACTTTAAATATGAAGGATGGAGGTTAATTTAACCACCTAGATGTGTTAGGTTTACAATCCCCAGACTGACCAGCCACATGGCAACTGGAAATTTTGGGAATTATCTTATTAATGCAAATGAAGATCAGGTTGAGAAAGGCTGAATTAGCCCTTCTAACTACTCAGAGGAGACCTCAAATAATTGAGGCCAGCTCCATAAGGTCTCCTAGTTTATTTATTTAGTAGTTATTTACATATTTCGTGTATGCTATTTTTAATTTTAAATATCAGTAACATTAAATATAAATACAATATTTAAAATGTAAAGAAGAAAAATGGAGAATCAGCAATTAATAAACTAATTTGAACCGCTAATACAAAGTAGATATGGAAAACAAAATAAGGTCTGACCATGGATGTTTTCAAAATTGGATTTTCCTGAAGTGGGGATCTCCCTAACCTCTCCAGGATATATTCCTCTTGACCACCATAATATTAACTGCACTGCTTGATGTTTTGTCCCTTGTCTGTTAATACTCACTCAGATAGCAAATTCAGCTGTTCCCCCATCCTTAGTACTGGCTCTGTGTCTCTAGAAGGAAAATCACTGACTGCAACAATCATGGGGGAATTAGCAACTGCAGATTAAAAGAAAAAACTGCAGATTAAAAGAAAAAAAACACCAACCAGTTATTGTGTAATTTTAACCTCTCAATGTTTGAAGTATTCTTGCAAAGTGTTACTGTATGTCTCATTTTAAGATTATCTCACCGCTTCCTCTAGACTAGAATGTAGAAACTGATGTGTTGATAGAAGCTAATTCCCAATAATATTGGGCAACACCAAATTGTTTCCCATTCATTTGTGGTCAAACAGAACATTTCATTATAGCATTACATAATTTGAATCCAGGATTCTACAAAGCCATATCTTTTATACAAATGTACTCAGATTAAGAAAGATTTTTCGCTTACTGCCCTCTCCCCAGGCTGAAGCACTCAGGTGAGAATGCCAGACAGCACTCTCTATAGCCGGGCGCTATCAGTGGAATTCCCTTGTTAGGGTACTTCATCTTGTCTACTTCAACTTTTCAGTTTCAGGCTGTTTACCTGTTAAAACATTTAAAAACTAATCACCTGTTTTTTGCATCTATTTTACAACTGATGATGAATATTCATCCTAATGGCTATAACGACAGTAATATTTTTGCTATTTATTTTATCATTTAATTCTCTAAGAATGATACTAGAACTGGCTCTTTTGTTTTTAAAAGTCACTACCAATGCTACTGAATAAAACTTCAATCTTAAAATTGTATTATTATGGTTCTTCAAGTCTGGTTACTACATGGACAGATCCATGAAGTTTTCATGGCTAGCGTAACTACATTCTTCCAGGATGTTTTTTGACTTTCCAAGCTAGGGTCACATAAAATGACCCATAGTCATCCAGCTAGCTTCTCTACCTAAGGGAGACCTAGTCCAGAATTTTTTTCCCTACTAAACCAAACTGAGTCTCTCTTGTAAAGTACAAAGGTTAAATAGAAACTTCCTGTGATCTTGACACTATACCTCTTGTGATGAAGCCAAAACCTGCAGTCTCTTTTAGTGGCTCATGTTTAGTCTGTGATCTATCAGATTCTTCTCACAGTTACTACCTCTAAGGCAGGTATCATCTGTCTCATACTCGTGCATCTAGTTTTTCCTAGCTAAGTGCATAATCTTTCATTTCTCACTATTGAACATCATTTTGTTGCGCTCCATTTGACTCTTGAGCTTGTTTTTTGGATTGTTAGCAATCTCCTCCCCTGCCAGTTTTATGTCATCTACAAATTTAAGAGCATCCCTCGTATTTCCTCTTTTATAAATATGTTGAAGAGTCTTTGGGCCAGGACAGAACCCTGAAATACCTTCCTCCATGTGGATAGACCGATCAAGGAATTCAAATTGGCCAACTGCAAATATAGTGGGATAATCTGTCCCACATTGTTCCTCACTGCCACATTGTGGAGCAGACTAAATAGTTATAGTTGCTATGTTAATGAGTTTCATGTTCAATCAAGGATTTAGAATTTCTCAACCAAAATTAATAAAAGCTGCTAGATAACTAGCATGGAAGTGCTAAAGACTTCCATTTCCACTGGCACACAGAACCCGATCATAGTACATGACATAAAATTTTACAAACAATATGTATGTATGTATATCATGTGATTGTAACCTTTTCAGGTAATAAATCACATGACTTGTTTTGTTATGTATGAAAATAAATCATTGCATACAAAACTTAAGACATCCAGAAGCCTATAAATATTTTCCCCTATTTTTCTGCATGGAGGTCTTTTCTTTCTCTGTCCCCTAAAATCAATATGGTGAAGCACTAAGGAGATAAAGATTAAATCTCTCCTTTGCTGTTGTAGAGAGCCACATTGGTATAGTCACTAGACCTGAAACTGGGAGACTATGAATTTAGTCTGGCATAGGCACAAAACCTGTGTGTGTGTGTGTGTGTGTGTGTGTGTGTGTGTGTGTATTGTTGTTTTAAGACTCAGACTGATGGTAGCACAGCATAACCCCTACCTGGCAGGTTTATGCTATCGCTCTGGATATGCCTTGTGTTCAGTTGTGGGCTTGTCTGGTTAGCAATCTGTTTCCTCTTACTGGGCAAGCTTCCCATCACAATTTGTTGCTAACAGCAGTCTTCTAGTGTATCACTCAGAGGGGCCTATCAACAAAAGGAGAAAAGAAACTCATTCAAATAAAAATTCATTGTTGTCCTTGAACTGTTAGGAAAATACAGAAGAAACCAAATGCTGTTACAATTAATCAGCTGCCATTTTCTAGTTTCTTCTAAGGTAGATGTTTTATTAGTGTTGAAAGATAAAATATTAAATCATACCACAAACAAGAAGCAACAACTTCTGAAGGCAGGGAAAGGGAGAGGTAAAATGGCCAATTCTCCAGCATGGACTGATGAATATTGCTCAGGAATACAGTATCTCTCTTACATCAGTAGTGTAATAAAAAAAGTTGTCCTGAATTTAGGGCATCATAATTAAGATGACTTCCATCTCAAAGCCTTTTTTTCTAAGAATTTGCCTTTTTAAAAAAAAGCCTCTTGCCCTGTAACCTGGAAGGCATGAACTTAATAACAGATACTGAAATGTTCATGTTATGGTAGTAAAAAATGTTTTATCTGCTACTAGCATAATCCTATGAATAAGAAAAAGTTCAGAAACATCTCCAGTGCTGAAAGTACCTTTCCTATTGGAGTTTGTTCAAAGTTGATGGCTCTTTCCTGGAAATAAAAAGTATGGAGTTTCATGCTCTTCCTTCTTTATCCTACCTCTCTGGCTTCCATTGCGCTACTCCTAACAATCATCTTTACATTTTGCTACACAATAAAAAGCTATAATTATACCAGTCCATGAGTTTTTGTATGATCGTGCAGTTGTTTTTAACCTTCCCCATTTTAAAAGTATTCTAGTTAAGAGTATATCATCTCATATTTTTGTATAACTCAAAATGGTTTGTACTCACCTGTCATTATATCATAGCCGGGTCTTCAGATAGGTGATGTAGGGAATTTTTCTTTCATTGTAGCTCTGGAAATTGGTGACAACCCCCAATAACTAGAACACAATTCATATGAGTGCTCCAGAGAAACCCCAGCCTTTTTCTTCAGTGGAAGTTTCTCAGAATACAAATGTCATTGAGTTGCCTGCAAACTATTTTTCTATTGGTTTGGATCTTTTGCTGCAATCTTTCAGGCAACTATTGTCATGTAGTAAACAGGGGCAAATTAATATTAAAACAATAGTTATCTTGATCCTTCTTCATGCCAAGTGCACCCAAGCATGATACACAGCACATTGGTATAGCTTGAGTGCATGTTATTAAGAAATGTTAAATTCTAAGAACTCACAAAAACAGTTCAGTTTCCTTTGACGTAATGGAAAGGTGGTTGATGGCTGTTTCATTTTTCTGCACAGAAAACCACTGTGTGATAAATTATATCCTAAATACATTGCTATAGTAAGTGTTCAGCATTCTCAAAGGAGTGCACAAGGATAGAAAGTGCACTCTATTCTATAGTCAGACTGTTTTTAAATTCTTTTAAGGAATTAAAACGATAAAGTGAGCATTGCAAAGTAAATCTCCAAAACAAACTTTATTTCTAAGAAGACTGTTAGGACCACATAGCCACCCAGTTACAAAAACAACTTTTTGGTCGGTGTTATGTTTTGCAAATCTTCCCCTCAAAACATAAAAGGTGGAAGGGATAATAACAGTTTTACAGGGGTAAAATCTGTGCTAAATGGATGATTTGCAGCTCACCTACCATGGCAACTATTTGGCAAATTCACTGTTTACTTTCAATAATTTCAAAGGTGTCTTCAGATTCCAAAGAGTGTGGATTAGTGCATATTAGTGAATAACAAATTCTTACACAGGAGAAAAATGTAAGTTCCCTTGAAGGCAATACACGCTTATTTTAGACTTAATTTATTTTTAAAATAGATTTGAACTCATTGCACGTGAAGCATACCCAAGTTTAAATATCTGTCACCATCATGCCACCTTCCAACTGGCAGACTAATGTTAAAATGTCACTGGAGGCTTTGGGGTTATTTAGTCCCTGCTGGTCACTTATGACGTCTTATCCAGGGGTGAAATCCAGCAGGTTCTGACAGGTTCTGGAGAACCAGTAGCGGAAATTTTGAGCAGTTCGGAGAATCGGTAGCGGAAAGTTCAGAGAACCGACAAATACCACCTCTGGCTGGCCCCAGAGTGGGGTGGGAATGGAGATTTTGCAGTATCCTTCCTCTGCCATGCCCACCAAGCAACACCACGCCCACAAGCCCCGCCCACAGAACCGGTAGTATAAAAATTTGGATTTCACCACTGGTCTTATCTGTCTCAGTAACCTAAAAGTAGCATAAATTATCATCACCTCTATCTGAACTATAACCCTGTACATTTCTGTGTGCACAAACACAAACCACATTGTCAAGCTTCTGACAAAACCAGAGCAACAATGGTTGGAAAGAAAGGTGGAGCCAGAGATCAATGACGTTAACATATTTCTGTTCTTGCTCAGTCAGTTTTCTTGTATCTTGTACATTTTGCTAACATCTGAAGCCAGTTAATCTTGTAATAGTCTCTTGCCCAATTATTTTCAGATAGGTTGTTTTCTCTTCAATGCCGTTTCAAAAAACAAAACAAAAAACGGCTTCATAATTTTAACCAAATCATACCAAACCAAACTCTTTGAACACAGAGGCTGCAAACACACTTTTTAGAGCATATGGGATTCCAAATGAAGCACTTTGAACCATGAACAGTTACAGTGCCTCAGACTGCCAACACCAGAGCTTTAAACCCCCCACCTCCACTAAACAAAAGTTCCACTAAGACAGTGTTTCTCAACCTTGGCCGCTGGACGATGTGTGGACTTCAACTCCCAGAATTCCCCAGCCAGCTCTGCTCTGCTCTGCTCAGCTCTGCTGGCTGGGGAATTCTGGGAGTTGAAGTCCACATCGTCCAGCGGCCAAGGTTGAGAAACACTGCACTAAGGCCAAGTGGAGCTGTCTGACAGCATAATTAATCATAGGTAGAGTTTATGCAAAGGAGAAGTCACAAGTCATTTTCGGAACAAACTTGGCTTTTTATTTGCATATGACACAATGAAAGGTAATGTGAGGGTAGGCGGGGGAGGAACATCAGGAAAATATGTGCACACTGGATATTAATACAAAATTAGAAGTTGATTCACACCTGGTAAGAAAAAGGATGCCAGAAGACTGTCTCAGATTTCCTGTTATTGCATATATTATTTCTGTTGAAAGTGTTATTAAGTTTTGTTATTTTTTATTTAAAATGTGCTTTTTTCTTTTTTTCTTAAAAAAGAATGTTTATTTCCTAGGAGGAAAGAAAAATGTACATTTCCAATTTTCTATTTGTTATTGGCTGGCTTTAGTCTTCTTGGCTTCTAAATCTGGGTTCCATCTGAGGGAAGAAAAACATTTTTTTCTGAAGGGAAGAAATAAATGCCTCTCTCCTCTCAGTTTTTTCATTTGTTCCCTCCTTTCCTTTTGCCTCGCTTCATAATGTCTTTTTTTTTAAATTTCCTTCTTTATCTGACTTCCAGGCTTTGGCTCTATTTATTCAGCCTCTTTTTTCACAAGACCTGTGGTGGCTGAGCTCCCAGGCAGCCATCTTGCTTTCTCTCCTTTTTGCTTCCTATCCCACATTTCTATTTGATTAGCAATTGGTCATTGGAAAAAGGAAGAAAGCTTCTCAATTTTTGTGCTATCTTTAAGTTCAGGGAAACTAATTTGTTCATTTTGGAACTCAGCTGATTGTATATCAATATTATTCAATGATCTATTAATGTACTCTTTAAAAGACAATTCAAAAGGGAGGAAAAAAGGACACAGAGACAATCACCTTAACAATTAAAATTGATTATACTTTATTTAACTGGTTTGAATTTTCCCCCCGGCAAAATCTTCCAATCCCTTCTTCTACCTGAAACAGAATTGAATCTGACATTTCCTGAAGATCTTGGCCTTATAAACAATACACAGCAGTAAAAAGTAGATAATCTGCCATATTCATGAAAAATGCAGCTCATTTCTCTTCCCAATAGCAGCAATCTCACTGTCTAACAGATCATAGATTTTCTCTCTTCCAGCTAAAATTAGAAAACACAAAATTATTGTGAATTCAAGAAAATAATATGATTTAGGAACTTCCTAATTTTCATGGCAAAAATCTCCCATAACTACCAGGCGCAAAGAATTAAATTTAATAGCATTGCATGGAATGAATGTGTATATGTGTGCGTGCGTGCACACACACATACACACAGAGATACCCTATATAAACACATATGTAATATACAGGCCATAAGCAGAGCACACTTTTACAATATAAAGTACACCAAAGCATTCCTTTAACTAGTTATTTAAATGAAACAATAGTTTTATGTAACTCAAGAACAACAAATATTTCAGTTTAGATATTTCCCTTTTGTATTTTTAGTAATGCATCTGCTTGAGAGAGAAAGGCTACAAAACTAGCTTTGGGTTCAGAAATCCTGAGTTAATTCTATTCTATAGTCTTTTTAGAATAATATTCTGAAATCCCAGTGAAGCAGATTTTAAGTTATTTCCAAAACTGCCTGATTCTTAGTGCACTTAATTTTAATCTATTTCCATCAGAATATAAATTATATATATTTATGTGTGTGTGTGTGTGTTTGGAGGAAAAAACATATTATTTTCCTTCTAAATTAACAGAAAAAAATTTCTGTAATAGTCCTTAGTAAAATATTTGTTTAATGAAAATAGTGGAGGGAAATTTATATAAAGAACCAAATGGTCTTTCACAGATATAGAATTAGCATTATAATTAATAAATGTTAAGCTAGTCTTTCAAGTACAGAATGAATAAGTTCCCATTTTATATATATTCATTCAAGATTACTCGTCTTCAATCCCCACATACACTTAGGTGGGAATGAAACCCATCAAACTCAATGAGGTTTACTTTAGGGTCAATGTTCATAGCATTGTCTTCTTACTCACTCAACTATTCAAAAACCAGAATTTAGAATTCAGTTGTTCAATTCAATATAATTTATCTTATTTCAATAACTATAAATATATCTCTGAACTAGTACATTTAATTCCCTTTAGAAATTAAAAGTGTATAATTTATTGTCAAAGTTACTGATCACTTGTGAAAATTAAGATATTTGGCTTAGTATCTTTTTTCAACTTTGGAATTTTAGTTTTGTTTTTAGCTTCAGGAACGAATTGTATACGGTGTTGGGAATTATACTAAATATCATCTGGTTCCATTTCTAAATCTGCTATAACTTTACCTATTTTATAGTGTGTAAATCATTTACATACAGTAGAATAATACGTTGGAAATTTGTTGGAAATTAAGCTGGCTAAATACCTCATTCTTCTTGTAACCTAATTACCTAGTAGTAACCTAGTGAGAGATGCCTCTGAATAAACCAACAGGAAAGAGGTTCCTTTCTCCTGCTCAGTTATGAAAGATAGAACTCTTGTACAACTGATACATTATGTTATGACCTCAAGAGTTTGAACAGAAATAGAGCCACTCTTGGGAGTTCTGAATCAAAGTTGTCCTCTCTAATCAAAACTCCAAAGACACTGTTAGGACCACAGTCAAAAAGCCTTAACATCTTTCAGCAGAAGCACACTAGAAAGCAATTCTAAGTGAAAAAAACACAAAAATGATCATCTGAATTTCGAAAAGACAGGAGAGACACACTGTTCCCAAATGATCGGATAGCAAAGGAGGCCAGGGGAAATGAAGACATTTTCATCTTGCCTAGCACCAATGGAAGTTAGTAGTTAATGGATGCATACAGATGTATACAATTTCAGTGGCAAGCCCACTGTGGAAGCGCATTTACCACATTTATGACACACATATTATTTCTTCATATTTAACTGAGAACAAGCTAAATTTGGATTTATACAGCATTAATCAGCAAGCCCTTGTGTCACCCATGAAAGTATTTCTTTTCCTTGCATGTTACAGAGCAAGATTCTGCACATAGAATTAACTGGCTAAACCAAACTGCCATTTTTAAGAAATCAAAACCACCACCACCACACCAGGGAACATCTTTTAAAGAGCACCAAATATTTCAAGCAGATAAACATGAAGGTGTGATGGAAAGGTGGAAGGAATGAAAACAAAATGGGCAGTTTCCTTGGTGTGGGGAGGGGAGAAAGGCAAAAGGAGAGACCCAGCTTTTGATCTAGAGTCTGCAAAAAAATATCAGAGCTCAAAAATAACTCCTGTACCTCCAGCAGCTATCGTTCGGTATATCTGTAGGCAGCTAAAAGTTTCTGTACAAACATAACTAAATATAACACCAAGGAGACAGGTGAAAAGTTAGCAGGCATAATGAGAGGGAAAAACCTGTTAAAACTTGTTCAATGGGTGCAGAAAAGAGAGAAAAAGAATGGTCTGGATTCACATGTTGCTTAACAGGATACTTCCATAGTCTGAGGATTGCCATGGACTTCAGTAGTTTCAGCTATTCCCATGTTCGCCTCCTTTAGGCTGCTGGCTTGAAACCGTGCTTGAGTGCCTTCTCCTGAACCTACACTTGAAGATGACTGGGTCCGGGAACGGATCAACCTGGTCATGCTTGCAGATGGCACTGTAAGGAGACAGGCAAGTGAATGTCAGAAATAATAAATGTTTTTTAACTGCCTCAGAGGTCTTATAATGGAGGAGGCACAAAGAAAAGGAGAGCTGCTGCTGAAAAGCAAATCAGGCATCACTCTGTTCACATTTCTTTAGTCTGTACTTGCTGTGGTAAAATGCAGGAACATTTGTATATAATAAACAGCTTAAACCTTTTTCTCATCTTCAGATCTTGCTTGCAAATAAACTTCCTTTTCACTCCTCCCTCCCAGTTGAGCTTTATTTTCACTTTTGCTTCTACTTGTAACTGCTTCCTTAGACATACCCGCCAACTACCTCTGTATTTTGCTGAAGAGTTAGGAATAGTGTTTTTCCTACATATCATTCCACTCTCAGAATTGAAAGGGTTGTTCAAGCCTATGATCAGGGAACACCCTGATACAGTCAATCAGCAGAAACATTCTGTGCAAGGCAGTCATGCCCTCTCCACTCTATACATATACATATACCCATGAAGCTTTTTCAGAAACTTCAAATTCATATATCTGATTCCTGCACCACCAGCTAGTTGCAAACCATGCAATAGTCAAACCAAGGCAAATTAAACCACTAAAAAGGATTGTAGCACAAAAAGTGTACAATGAGATGGCCTAGAGTGCAAAAGATCACCAGGCCATGCTGTAAGCGGCATAATGCATAAGAAAAATGGAACTCAGCCAAACCAGACATATACTTGTAGATACCTGGCTCAGTGTTCAGGTGACTGAGCTGCATGTAAGGGACTGGAAGCAGAGATAAGAGAGGGAATGGGAAACAAAGTTAGGGAAGTTATAACAAACTTGAGACAATGTAAGCCTTGTCTGACCGTAAGCGTTTCCATATTTTGAATTCTATAGCTTTAAGAGTTGCTTAGTAAAACAATAAAGAATATTTTGGGCAATTTATAATATGTTTTCAATTGTTCGACTTTTACTGAACCTGATATTACTTTCTACATTGGAAAAAAGCTCATGCATATTACTTTACAGATAAACGTTTTAAGAATACCCTACCATCATCTCTGCCAATAAAGTTATCGGTAAGAAAAACTATAATGATAATCTTTTAAGCACAGGTTAGATATTTGTCTCTCCAAAACAGCCTTTAGGAAACTAGAAAGATCCAAATCTATTCAATAGAGAACAAATCACTAAAAGGTAGAACTGTCATTCAAGGACTGATGATTAATCCTCCTTTACAAATATCCTACTGTGATAGATAAAACTATCTTATAGTACAATAATGTGTATGAATTTACGATGGCCAAAGTGCAGAATAGGATCTATGATTGAGAAATAAATAATCTCAATCATGTAATAGGCTCTAAATTGAAATTAATGCAAGGACAATATATTATCACTTACTATAACCCATTCCTTGAACGAAGTATTTGAAAGCTTCAGTTAGCTTCCCAGGCTGGAAAAGAAAAATAATAATCAAAAAGTATAAGCAAGTTGCTATACACAATTTGAGGCATTGTTAATACATAATTAGATGGATATGATATATATTTGGGTGATTTATATATATTTGTTGATTTTCAGGATATTTTCCAGTCTAATTTTCTATTTTTTTCTTTTATTGTTCATTTTGCTATTTCATAATTAATTATTTTGTCAGATATTACAAATTCTTTTGGTATTTTTTTTAAAACTGCAATTAAACATGACAATAAATGATTAGTTGGATATCTTTTAGATGCATTAAGTATGACAATTCCTAGAATAAGAGTTTACCTGAACAACTTGGGGCAATCCCCCACAATCTGCCATCTGGAAGAGAAAAGTGGATGGTTAAATTAAAAAAAAAAAAATAGTTGAGCTATAAATCTATTAAGTGATTCCATCATAGTACTATGATGGAGTACAGAGAGGCAAAAACTTCTATTTCCAAGCACATAACATTTTAAAATTGAAGTTTTTCATGTAAATACAGATCGCTGGTGTACTGAAATGGGAGACAATGAAACATAACATTGGCAAAAAAAGGAAGAGACAAAATAGAGATATGAAACATGTAATAAATGCACTCACACCCACCCTTATACATACCTACTTGATTAGAATAAATAACATATCAAGACTTGTTCTTTTAAGGTGGAAGAGATTTGTGAACCATGTTAGCTGAAAATTTATAAAATTAATACTGGAGGGTTGTAAACATATAATTCCCTAGATGTCTCTACAGGAAGTTCTCGCCTTACAACAATTGGGACTGAAATTTTGGTTGCTAAGCGATATCGTAAAGTAAGACATCACATGACTATACTGCTTAGCAACCGCCAGCAACCAGCCTGGCAATCCCTACTGCCATTGTTATGTGAATTTTACCAGTTGTTAATGGAGAACCCATCCCAATCCAAGCCATTCTGGGTTTAGTCCCACCTATCTCTTCCACTATTCTGCCCTTTCAGCTGCCCAGCTGTAGGGCGGCAAGTGGCTCCAGATCCACCATGCTCCAGGAAACTGCAGGCACCCCAGTCCAGTCCCAATTGCCTTGCTAAACTGCACATTGAGACCCCTGCTGCCATGTGCTTTGCCACCCAGGCTCACCTTTGCTACCATTTTCTTGCTTCTGGTCTTTGTTCCTTTTTCACAATGCAAAACCATCCCCAAACAGTCCAGGAGTATGGCAAAAAGTAGTATTTTGGCATGTTCTAGCTCTGGGAGAGGCTACTTTGTGCCTCCCCCCCCCTTTTTTTCCCCATCATGCAAAGCCAGCTCATATGTCTCAGCTGCCAGGCCAGACATGCTTTATCAGCAGCGGGGACAAGGTGGTGGGGGTAACCTGGGGCACAACAGGGCAGGGTGGTAGGGGACCAAAAGGGCACAGATGTGGGGGAAATAGATGGGTGGGAGAATTGCAGCACCCGTGTGGTTGTAAGTATGAGTAGACTGCCAAGCACCCTAATTTTTATCACATGACCATGGGGGCACTGTAGTGGCTATAACTTTGGGCATGGGTGATAAGTCATTTTGTTCAGTGCCTTCATAACTTCTAGTGTAATTTTAAACAGTTGCTGAATGAATAGTTGTAAGAATCCATTCTTCCCACAATCCCCTTCTGTAGACTTCATATAAAGCCCACAGTAGGGGATCACTTGTCATCAGAGAAGTCTTTAATTTTTGGTTACCTTCAGGAGTGTTGTATTTATTGGATCTAGGCGTGAATTGCATTCAACCTACAAAACACAAAATAATGCATATATATAGTTATCGCTGACAAACTAACTATAATTCAAAGCCCTCCCTAAGAAGCCAATGCCTCAACAACAACAGTATCTATGGATTAGAAGCAAATCTTAAAACTAAAATACTATAGTTACAGTCACTAATTTTAAAGACAATATTCCTGTCTTTCCTGTAAATAAGGGTTTAATTTCAGATCTGACTGCTAGCATCAGACTGCTAGAACATGTCAGCAGCTATAGTGGCAAATTGCATGTTGGACTCAGATTTATGTTCAATACCCACCCAGTCCAAAAATTCACTGGGCATGTCTCTATTTCACAAACTAATTTTTACACAATTGTTATCAAGATTGTTATCAAGAAAAAAGAAAGGAAAATCCCATGTACTCCGCAACATGAAGAGTCTAATGTGGATGAGAGTAAGAATCCTTAAACCTTTAGGAAGTGACAAATCCAATTTATATGGCCAACTCCCTCAGAGATGCTTTTGGCATTTGCTTTGTCTATATATACAACATGGAAACTAAATCAACTCAGAGGAGTACAGGAAAGCATGCAATTTTAGATCGTCTCCATTGAAATCACAAAGTGCTATATGGTTCTCAATATACAAATATTCTATTATTACTATTTTGAAAGGAAGATTCAAACTTCTTTAGATACATATTAATAGAACAGAACAGAACAGAACAGAACAGAACAGAACAGAACAGAATTCTTTATTGGCCAAGTGTGATTGGACACACAAGGAATTTGTCTTTGGTGCATATGCTCTCAGTGTACATAAAAGGAAAAAAAGAAAAAATACATTCATCAAGAATCATAAGATACAATACTTAGTGATATAGGTTACTAATAAGCAATCAAATCATACTAGGAAACAAACAGAACAATATAAATTGTAAAAATACAAGCAACATGGTTATAGTCATAAGTGGGAGGAGATAGGTAATAGGAAGGATGAGAAGAATAATAGTAATACAGTCTTAGTAAATAGTTTGACAGTGTTGTGGGAATTAGTTGTTTAGCAGAGTGATGGCATTCAGGAAAAAACTGTCCTTGTGTCTAGTTGTTCTAGTCATAACTGTTGAGATCCCCCCACTTAGGAACCTTTGCTTGTATCTTATATCTTAATATACAGAAAATTGCCTATATTAAACTATTATAGTATATTATTAAAATGCAGATAAATTATTTGCACGCTTCAAATAAAGCAAATTCCAAATTTAGAAAATTTTACTTCCTCCAGTAAAGGAAAATTTGAAAAAGTCTAGATGAAATTACAACATGATAATGAGTTGAGGAAATGACCAACTAATGATTAGGTTACTTACCACAGCCTCAACTGCAGGAGAGCTGTCTCCAACTACTAATAAGGCAGGGCACCTGTAAAGGAGTCACAGTTTAGCATTATAATCTATACAATCATCAGCTGAGTTTTCTGCAGGTTCCAAAGCTTTGTCAAATGCCAGAATTAACTGTGTGCTATCACAATGCAAATTCCATCCCTTATGTATGTGCAAAATGATTATGTACAAAATATGGGGGATGTGCTGCAATGCTTTCATCATTTGCCACTCTGTGATGTTCCCTATAGATATATCTGATTAGCATTAACACTATCTTCTGTTGTCAAAATCCTGCTTTTTAATTTTTTGATCATGCTCACAACTGGATCATGTTTTAATAGTGCAACATTAAATCAGAACATATAGGGCACGGGTGTCAAACTCGATCGTGTCATGGGCCAGATTATGACGTATTGCAACGTTTTTTGCCTTTGCAGAGCTGGGGTGGGCTTGGCTTGCGTGTGATGTATCCGGCCCGTGGGCTGCCAGTTTGACAGGCTTGATACAGGGCATCAAAACACGTTCATTCATTTCAGTGGGGACAGAGCCTTATGAAACAAGTCTTCCCAGTCTTGCTCAGCATTTGTTTACAATACATAAACTAATATATATTGGCCATAAAGTCCTCAAATACTTTGCCATATATCAGAGCATCAATTCTAGCTGTCAAGCTGTTATTTATACAGATAGTTTGAAGGGTAGCAGCACTGGGTATAGTGAAGGGAAAACACAAGCCTCCCTAAACATAAAGACTGCTCTGAATAAAAGGCAGGTGTGGGGGTTGGAAAAAAAAGGGCTAAGGAAGATGCCAGAAGACAACAAAGAGAAATCTACAGAGAAAACACCTGCTGGATTACCTCATCAAGCAAACAAACCCCACCCCCTCCATTTCTATATTGCCTGGCTGGGATTCAGCTTATTGCCCTGGCAGAGAAAAGAGCAGGTTCCTCATGCTGGAAAGTCTTACTCAGAATAAAGGAAGGGGCCCTCGTTAAGTTAGGAGTTGTTTATAGGCTCAGAGCCGAAGCTGGAAAACTTACTCAGACTACTGGTGTGAAAGCAGAATAAGCTTCAAACTGCTGCTGCCACCAGATCCATTTACTTTCCTGGTTAAGTACAGTGTTTTGAGCATTAGTCTGAGCTCTAAATTTGGACTGCTGAGTCCCCAAAGAGTCTGTTTTGTTTTCAGTCCCTTTCTCTGAATGTTCAAGGGACTAAGAATAATAAACTTCAGTAGATTCTTGGAGAGCTCAATGTTTCTGTTGCTTTCTAGTCAGTTCCCCACCTCTCTGTTACAAGAGTCTCTGCCATGCTGGGGAAACACACTCAGCATGATGGATTCATACAAACATTTCTTCGGGGCAAAGATCAACTCTGCAATTCACCATTCAGCAGAAGGCTTATGAAAACTAAAAACTCAGCCCTCACAAACAGTTTTTAAATATCTTGTATGTGCCTGTAGTGCACACATATGTACATGTAATATATGTAATTTTATATGCAATATATAAAAAGGCATCTGATGTAATATAAATAGGAAAGAAAAATTGAATACAAGATTATTTGGCTTGCTACTACATCTATCAAAAGCATTAGAAAAAGTGAGGGAAGGGAAGTAACTTTTCCAACCAAAGGAAATATAGGCGGGGGGAAAAATCCATCCAGTTTCAAGCAATATGGTTAAAAGACAGTCAAAAGCATCTTACTTGAGTGTTTTTGCTGCTTCTTCATTCATACCCAAGATTGGTCTTTCAATATCCAGATCTCTACGACTTGAAGGCAAAGAGAGACCTATTTAGTCTATTGTGATTGAAGTGATATAGAAGCTTTATAATTAATACATAAATAAGCAAGCAAGCAAGCAAGCAAGCAATTGGCAGTCTGCGAAGTACTGGCTAAGACAGAAATCTTATGTCGTTAGATTGTGACTACTTATGGGGAAAAATATGAAACTATTGAAGTACTGAACCTTGGTAATAAAAATATAGGGCTAAAACTATCTAATCTCAATATTAGTTTTTTCAGTACTGGTAGCTAAATGGATCTAGTCCCATACTATGGTTATGAATGTTTGAATATTTTTTGTGATATGGACTGATATAAGCTTATTACTCTTGTTAAATAACATATAATGCGGGCTACACAGAATCAGATATCCTAATAATTTCTAATTTTTTAAAGCTACTTCTTAAAATCCACTGGATCACATATGTTAAAATATCAGATATTTCAAATACATACACACACACACATTTTTGAAATGAAGAGAAGCTATTGAGAGAACAGATCATGGATCTCTCACATTGTATCTGATTTGGAACTCATGTCTAGCTTGATGAAGGAGCCCTTTCTAAACATTCTGTTTCTAAAGGGATACTCATGTGCTGCTTCTTTTGTAAACAAAAAAGCAGAAAAATATGAAGAGATAATTAGAAGAGGTTTTGTTGTGGAGAAAAATCTACAACATTACGGACTATAATGGAAATAAAACAGGAAATTTAAGACAAAAAAGAACAAGAATTTTCCCTAACTATCTTGCAGGCCTTTTACAATTGAAATTAAGGCTAAATATACTGATTTGTGAATGTGCGTTATCTGCTGCTTAACACATTATTTATACTTTCAAAACTGGAGTGGAGTAAATAAAAGAGTTTTCAGTGTGGATCCAAAATAGACACATTACCTGTTATAGGAGGTAACAAAGAGCTGAAGGTTTTCCTGATTGATGTCTTGTGCAATGTGAAGTCTGTATGTCTGAATTAGGTCCAGATTAGCCTGCAGTTCTTCCTGAGGAATGACAAATATTATAATTATTTATCTGGTTAATTGTATTATAAAACAGTAAGCACACTTCAGCTATCTTGTAAAAACTAAAAAGGTAAATGTACACTGCAGACTACAAGCAGGTAAAAATCAGCTTCCATATCAGCAGAAGGTTTGAGTTCCAGTTTACATTTACTATCTATTATAGTCTTCTGCCACACCTATCTCAGGAATAAAACTTAAAATTATGAAAGCATAAGCATTCTTATAAACAATTCCTGTGCTAGGAACAAGAACAGTTCATTAATATATGTGAAGTTGATTATATATATTGGTATTTTCAATATTAAAACTTGTAATTAACTTACATGGCCAAAATGGTGAGCTAAAACAATATCCACAAGGTTAGTTGTCCATCCAGAAAACTGAAAAAAAGAAACCAAAATTACATATTGGCACTGCCCAGTTTTATATTAACACATCCTGCTTTTTCACATGCTATTTCATCCATCTGTAATTCTAGCATTAAAAATACATGCAGATATTCTCTCTAAATCATGCACCGTTTGACCTAAGGCCAGGTTTATGGCTGAGAGAAACCCTATAATACAGCTACATAAAATGTATCAAAATACATTTCAGTATGTCGAATCAATAAAGCCACTTCTGTATTCTTTCATCTTCCTTTGGGTTTAGAAAAGAAAAAAGAAGTGATAGTCCAAAACAAATATTCAGTGTTTTTTGAATTTCTAGTCATGTCAATATTATCACCTTGGTCACAAAACAGAGAGTTCCATCCTACCTTGGATGCTGCCCAATCTATCCAACCTTTTGCGCATGGATCAATATTAATTAGCACTAAGCCTTCTACCAAGTCTGGATGATTCAACTAAAAACAGAAATGGAAAATATTAAAGTTTTACTTTTCTGACTGTTCGTGCTGGAATTCTATATTCTATAAAATTCTATAAATTCTATAAAAAAATATTTTTATTATGACAGTATAATAAATATATCAAATAAATACATAAACATAGGAAATAAACACATTTATTGTGGGAAGTATCATGTATGCCACCTTCAGTTGTACAAAATAATCCAATAATAAACTATAAACTATGAGTAAAAAGGAATAAAACATAATTTTAAGGTGACCACCAAAAAGGCCATGGTGTTGGAGAATATAACTTAGAACACAAGGAAATGCTGGCAAGTTTATAGTGATTTTCAAAAGTAAATGCACTCTTTTTTATAAGATGACGATGCACTATTTTTTTTTCAATAGCATGATAATCATAATCTTGAATTAACTGCCTCAAATTTACTCAATATTTTACGGCATTCATACCACTAAAGAATGAGACTGTTTTTGCCACTACTGCCACTATGGGCATTTTCATTTCATTTCATTTCATTTTATTAAATTTGTATACCGCCCTACTCCCGAAGGACTCAGGGCGGTGAACAGGCACAAAATAAAACACATAAATACAAAAGTTAAAACATGATTAAAACCCAATTAAATAATGTCCTTCTCACTACTACATGTATCCTATGTTTGGATTCTACCTGGACATCTAGCACCTAAACAGACTTAATTTGCTGAAACAAAGAAATGAGCACAAATGCTATTTACCGCAAACTTGCTGAGAATATAGGCACCAGCTCCAACTCCTATTCCAATTACACTTTTTAGGCTGAAAAAAAGTTGAAAATGAAGAGAATCTCTTAGTATCCTTTCTATTAGCAGGACCCATCACATTTATGTAACCTTAATATCATACCATTTATACAATTTTCCTTTGTATGATTTTATGATAAGAAATAAGAAATAAGAAAGATTCTACAAATGGCATCTGAATAAACTTTACAACCATTGGCTTTGTTGCAATATGATAACAGCTGTTCTTTTTCCTCTGGACAACATCAAAGAAAGGCTATTTAGCATCTGTGATTGTTAATAAAGGAAAGTCAGCGTTATTCTGCATACTTGCCTCAGGTGCATAAGAACAGCAGGAAGCATTTCAGCGAGTTCATCAGTACTAGGATACTGATATCTGAAATTGGAAAAGATGAAGTTGACATAAAAGGACTTTATTCCAAGGCTAGCTCATCAAATATATGCCATTTTGCAAGGAGATTTCAACAGTTCCATAGTAATAGATTCTAGGACATGGTTAATTAGAGTATGGATTTGTAGTGATCAAAAGACTTTCAACTCAGAGGCCTAAAGGTCTCACAAAAGAGTTGTCCCACCAGTAACATTTCTACATACATTTACCCATGGCATTATTCTTACTTGTATTCCTGTATCTCCCAAATCAGTACTGTATCTATTTATATACATTAAGCAAATACAGGAAATCTGGCTATTCCCCTATCTATTTCAATTTTAAACATTGTGGATCAAAGGAATATTACTACACTTACCCAGAAGGGAAAGGAGGAGCCCCCTCTTGTTGTCCAGGTGCATCAACATGGCATACAGCAAAGTGTTGTGTGATTTCCTGCATGTCTTCAAAATTGAAGAAAGTATTGAAGCAGGACTTATCTGTAAAACAAACCCACAAAATGACCATGAAAGCACCACTCCAGTTCCTGAGTCTTACTTTGATAAATACAAGTTAAGACTGGTAATGTTCATGTTTGTTTTCTAGTTATGGTAAATAAAAGAACTGCTTCTGCATCAAACACTTCTATTCTGAAAATATGAATACAACATAGTCAGTGAGTCAACATGAAAATACCATGAAAAAAAGGACTCACGGTTGAGGCCAATATCATGATACGTTAGGATGACGGGTCGATTGCCTTTTGAAGTGCCTCGCATAGTGACATGGACAACTCCATAAGCTGTCTCTATATCATGCTCCTACAGAACGAAATGTCAATTTTGAGATTAAAGAGGAATAATCTCTACACAGAAAACATGACATAGTCCCTAGTATATAGCTCAAAAACTGAGAACATCAGGGAATAAAAAGGACATTATTTAATCTGAAGGAAAAACCTCCTGATTAAAAAAATGATTCTATAAATCTTTTTACAAAGTTCTCATCAAATAGTGAATTTTAAATTTCAAGAACTGCTCAAAGAAAAGAATTTTATATAGAGGTTGTTAAAACAGGAAAAGTACTCTTTTGTATTCTTTCAGTTTTCATTCAAGAAATGAACATTGCTGTAATGGGCATGCTTAGATACTCTGTTTAGAGTATGCTACAACTCTAATAGAAGTTAAAGAACCTTCTCAAAGAATTTGTGGCTATATTATAAAAAATAGATTATGCCAAACAACTGATTTTACTCAATCTCATTAACTCTGTTTTGTCCAACTTTGATCCAGCCTATATGCTACAACCACAAGAAAACCTTCCGTGTAATTCTTTATTGGGCCAATATATTGGAATACTTTTGAAATATTTTCAAACTACAATACTTCCATACAACGGACACTTTCTGGCTGCATATGATCACTTACTTTCTAAATGCTTTATGTCTTAACAGAGCAACAACCACATAGAAATCCTTCTCACCTATAGCATTATTAAGATTTGAAAAATCCTGACAAACAGGAGCAAGATTCCATCTAACACGTAGATTTACTCTTTTACACATTTTACTTAGATTCTGAATAAACAGTCGAAATGCAAAACTACGTTGTGAAGTAAAAATCATGCTAAGCTAGTTGCTCAAATATAAACTAGCACAGTAAATTAAATTATTCATACTCACACAGGGCAAAACTATTAATAGAACAGCAACAGTCTATGCAAGCAATGCTGGTTTCTATGGTATTCTATATAAATAGATGAAAGTGTAAATCTAGAATGATTACTTTGTGAAATGTAAGCCAATTATGTACACAATGACTCCAACAACTCAAGATGTGCCAAAGAGTAGAGTCCAATCAGGATTTTTGTCTGAACATATTCTAGCATGTGAATACAGAATATTGTTCAACCAACAGAATAACTTTGCTTAGGCTCCATATTTTTTACATGCATTTTTAGATGATTACTAGACAACCCATAACTATTAGGTCATAATTTCAGAGATATTTCTGTATCTAATACTTGCACATCCCCGTGTACCCTTCCTTGTCCTCGATATACCTCCCTCATGGCCAACCAAGTGATAAATCCAGTTAATTTTATGATTTTCTCTTTTTTTATACAGTATATATCTAATCTATTTTATACCACTGAGTGGTATAGAATAATCTCTATTCTACAGCTTCAAAAAAAACTTTTAGGTGAATTAGCAGAAAAGAAGATGTCCAAAGCATGACAAGTCCCTTGGATCACCATCTTTAAAGCGCTCCATGGCTTAGGACCAGGGTACTTACGAGATCACCTTCTGCCACTGATAACCTCCCACCGACCAATACGCTCCCACAGAGAGGGATTCCTCAGGGTGCCGTCGGTCAAACAATGTCGACTGGCGACCCCCAGGGGGAGAGCCTTCTCTGTGGGGGCACCTGCCCTCGGGAATGAATTGCTCCCGGAGATTCGTATGATCCCTGACCTACGTACCTTTCGCTGTGCCCTTAAGACTCTATTGTTTCAACAGGCTGGGCTGCCTTAAGAATGGATTTTAATGTGTGATTTAGTTTTTAATATAGGGCCAAACCATTTAATATTTGTTAAACTGTTTTTTAAATTTTATAGATACACATGTTTTAGTATGGTGGTGCACCACCCTGAGTCCCTCGGGAGAAGGGCGGTATAAAAATGTAAATAATAAATAAATAATAAATAAATAAATAATAAATTCCAAAACAACAGCTAGTAAATCTTCTGAAACTTAAAATAACTGAGCTTTCTGGCAACTAGGATATAGACATATTTCTTTGTATGTATTTCTAAAATTAGAGTTGTCATTACATTATCTTTTAATATCAACATAATTTTGTAACTAAATTAAAACATTGTTAATAAATTTCATAAACTAATCAGTCTATATAAGTGTAACAGATATTGCACTGTTATGAAGGAGGCTTTGCATTCTTTTGTTGCATAGGGCCATGTATTTCCCTTGGGAAAAAGAAATATCTTTTTAGCAAGGAAAGGATTCCAGACAGAATTTTAGTTTATCAATGTCAGGCAAACAATATTAAGGCCCATAGTTTAATAGCTATAAATTTGTAATTCTGGGATTACAAAATAAGGTGACGAAGAGATTGTTCCCAACTACTGTAAACTATTTTATATTCCTTAATAAGGTCATGAAGCCCAAACAAATTTATGCACTATGGTCATATGCATTTCAATGTGCCTTGTTTTCTATGTCATTATGAAGATTCACTCTTTAGTAATATTTAACATTGTGCAAAGAAATACATTTCTCTATTCTGTATATCTTTGTCAAAAGGTACCTATCAACATGTCCAACATATCATTACTTTTTGAGGTAAACAGTTGCACAAAATAGAAAAAGAGAATATAAAAAAATTATTCAAAAGGTAACCAAAAACATATTTTGGAATAATCATAACATAAATCTCTCAAAACACAATTCTTTAAGATCTAAATCAACAATATTTATTTGTTGCATCTGCTTTCCTCCAAAATCAATAAAGGTGTTAAATATAACCTTCCTAGGGGGGCTTCTAAAAATTTAAGTCAACTGGAGAGTCACTTGACCACTGCAAAATGGCCATAACATTGGACACAACTCACTTAAAAACCATATTGCTTAGCAACAGAAGTAGATTGATGATTACCTGCCACATAAATAAGTGTCCTTTCTTCCTTGCTAAATCATAGCACTATCATAATCTAAATTGGTAACAGATATTGTAATAAAAAAGAATGGTTCTTCCATGGTTATAAAAGGCAGTTTTTAAGATTTTTAAACCTAATAAAATCAGACTCCAAATGTGATCTGAGGAGAAAATTGATTTCAAAGATTTGGAGTTAGATAGGAAAAGAGTCCAAAATGTGATATGGCCATACTGAGATCTGGGAAAACAGCCTTAACAGAAATGTATATTTGCATCTGAGAAATACTTTATACAACTGTAGCAACGTAACCCTCATTTTGATTCATAAGTTAATGGAAAACAATCTTCTCCAAACCAGACTTTTGTAATTTAATGGCAGATACATTTTTTCCCAACATGCAGATAATCAGAATGAATATAAGGGAAGCAATGGCCTACAGCTTTCTCAATTTCATCTCAACAATTTATCTTAAAAATAAAAAGACTGACAAAGCAGAAACATTCCAGTATGAGTACTTACTTGACAGTCAAAGTCCTGGAAGTTTCGAGCTGAATTCTGTCAATATAAGAATGGCCACTGATCAACAAACCATAAACTTTGCTTTACACCTGTTTGAAAAGCTTATTCCAACACTTCAGTTACAACTAAAAGTATAGTACTGAGCCGACGCTTCCTGTATTAAATTGCAATAAACAAGTGCACAATAGTAACAATTCCCTCACCCCACCACACCCCACTAGAAATCAATCTATTCCATATCATGATGGAAATGTCAGGATTTCTAACATCAAACTGGATATTCTCAAGGAACAAATACTTCCAAATTTTAAGATAAAGTTCTTGGCCATAAATTCAAGTTTTTATCTTCAACTGTATTTTGAAAGACATCAAAATTATATAGGCTAAAAGTATGCATACATTACAGCAATGGCACTACTGCTGAATAATGGTTGCTTTGCATATAAAATGTTTCCAAGAATTATCATTGGAATGACACCTTATAAGGCTGAGGTCCCCAAACACCGATCCATGGACCAGTACTAGTCCGCGGTTCATTGGCAATGGGCCACACAAGTCTCACGTGAGTATGTGAAAAGTCCATTTGCGCATGCACGGGATTAAGTTGGGCGTGCAAAACCATCCCCTCCCTTTCAACTGTTACACTACATTTCCTTCCAGATTTTCTTTTTAAAAAATCATTATTCACACACACAAAATTTATATACATGGATATACCCCTTGAAAGTGTACTAATTTTAAATTTTTAGCTAAAGAAACTTCATCATAAAAATAAAACAATACTGTTTAAGTTAACCTAATTTGTTTACTCAGGTAACATTCCTTCTATGCAGTCTATACAGAGCAGTTAACCTAATAAACAGCATAAAATCAAAACAAAATAAAATCCCTTTATTTTGGGATATCTATGTATCTGAAACTCTGCATAATACAAAATAGAAATCAATATTTTGTATAAATATATTCCAAGATCATTGCACAATATATTCTGTTTATGTTACCAATTAGAAGGTCATGAGAGACAGTTTGGTCTAGTGGTTATGGCAGTGAGCTAGAATGCGAGAGACTGTGAGTTCAAGACCTGTCTAAGCATAAAAAAAAAATCATCTGGATGACTTGGAGACAATCATTCTCTTCTAAGAAAGGTGTGTTGGATATGTTTACTGCCTTGAGATATTTGTAAAATAATAAAGATGAACTATGTGGGCAATAAATCCACTGGAGTTTTTCCCCCTACCTTTGAAGATTTCACTAAAAATATGCCTGAACATTTATAAATATTTTTATAGCAATTATTTTGCCTTTGATGTTTTCAAGTAGACTTCAATCAACAAAAGCTTAACCGTAATAGATCTGTTTGCTTTGAAATGCCACAAGACTATTTGAAATCAATATACATGGCACTTCAGTGAGCAACAGCAAAGACTAAGAGCTTGCTCCATGAAATCTGAAACCTAGAATTTGTTTCAGGGAAGCAAGAAAGAAAGGTTTGGGAGAAGAATTCTCTGTCTACACTAAATATAGGAACTTTCAAGAGTTTTCAATGGACCTTCTCAGTGAATTAAATTCTACATCCACAGGAGAAAACTGTAATATATATTCCTCCTACACAATAATTCATACTCCGCCTAGCTGGCATGTAGTACAAAATTGTTAGGGGTTTTCTCATGCTCAAAACAACTTTCTTTACCTTATTATTTAAGAGAGGTTTAATTTCTGTTAACTGGACATCTTGCAATTCATCCATGTTTGCTGAAATCAATGAGATTCACTGCTGAACAGCAAAGTACTCTTCCTAAAAGCAAAACAAACAAACAAACAAACAAAAGGTTTACAATGCAGGAAATGATCCCAGATCAAAATAGAATATTTTAAACTATAGACTATGATTCTCAAACAGTTAGAGGCTATGTTGAAGCCTCTAGAAATAGTAACTTCTTCCTCTTTTCACAAAGATGAATGCAGGTCTGGCTGAATCATAAACATAAGATGATATTTCTGGAAGAAGATGCTAAACATTTAAATCAGACAACTACTTAGATACTCCATGCCTCATATTTTCTGTAAGATAGCATTACACAAAAATAGCAGTGTAATGCAATTTAACTTTCTTAATATTCAAGGTTAAGTATTATGCATTTAGTAACAGCTAAGGGAAATAAAAAGAGTAATTATATGAAACAAACAAAATGTTAAAAAGCTATTATATTTATGTAGTTATATCTAAATTATATTAAAGTAATCAAAATATCTTTACAAACCCCAAGGCATATCACAACTTTTGAGCACAACTAATGTTTGGAAATTAAAAGTTGAAAAATTTGACACACCCTATAAAATTTCACTTACTGGTATTTTATTGCTGTGAAAATGTTTACAAGTTGATTTGAGGTCAACAAAACTGAGAAATTAACAATTTTGCCTTGCTTAGTTTTTCCTCTATTTCATCTTTTAAACTAGTTCTAGTTTGTATAAATTTAAGATTACAGCAGGAATATAAAATAAAAGCCCAGAAAGCATCTTCAATATATTTTAATAAAGTTAATTTATTATTGATAAATTAAATTCATATTATTTTTACAATTATTCTTCAGTTTTAAAACTACAGTAGTAAAATTAGTAAATCAATTTTTGCTAGACACAAATGTGTTGTTGACTCTTTTAGAAAGTTTTAAATCAGAAACAGGAAGCAGCTTAATGGCCAGGCTAAATTTTTTGGGGAAAGGGACAACAGCGGTGGGAGCTTGATTATGCAACTTTAAGAGTCATTAGGTGAGTCTCTTCTTCAATCCATTTAAAAGGAAAATTACATGTTTCCAGCTTTGTAAAATCTTTTCCCCCTGGTATGCAGCAAAAGGGCGATTATAATGTTATTTTGGGAAAGTCTTGCAAGTTTTGGATGAAATTGATTTAAAAAAGAACTTTGAAGTTAATTAGAAAGATAGTCCCAGAAGGGAAATCTGTCCTATAGTATTTGCATTTCAAACTGATAACAAGTCTTTGAAGGTTGGTCATTAGAAGACATCGGATGGCTACTTTAAAGGAAACTGATCTATGGATTTAAGAAATGCTTGAGCATTTTAACTCTACATTGGAACCAAAAACAAGTCCCTCTGAAGACAAAAATGGACTTTAAAATGGATTAGGAAAGAGATGGAAATATTGGATTTTAAATGGAATAGGATGACCATTTAAAAAATATAAAAGACATACAAATAATATATCAAAAGAGCCATGTGGATTATCCTTTTAAATCAGAATATAAGAGAGATATTGAAGTTATAATTTCTACATGGAAATTACAAATAGATCTGAATAAACATGACAAGATTTTTGAGAATAAAGATAGTAGAAGAAAATAGGAGTTAGAACTTAAGAATGGCTGTAAGGAAAAAGAAAAAAAATATGTTTTTATTGTGGTTAAATAAGTTGCTATCTCTGATTATGCTTAATGATTATCTTGATTGGATAAGTATTTTTGTCAGAGAAATAATGAACTGGGATAATAGATTTTTATTTATCTATTTATTTTTGTCCACTTTTATTATTTTTACAAACAACACAACACACCTTCCTCCTCCCGTTTTTCCCATAACAACAATCTTGTGAGGTGCGTTGGATTGAGAGTGACTGCCCAAGGTCACTGGCCAAAGGTCACTCAGCTGGTTTTTAATGGGGAGTAAAAACTCAAGATTTTCCTGGTTTCTAGCCTGGTGTCTTAATCACTGTACCCAAACTGGCTGTTTTTGGTTTGCAATATCTACGTATAGATAAATAAGGGGCTATTATTTCTGGTAATGTTTATTAGTTTTAAATGTTTATAATGTTTGTTAATTGCATTAATTTTGATTATTAAAAAGAGGCATGAGGGAGATTTAGATTAAATGGAAAGGGGGATTATATACTTATATTGTTAGGTGTTTTTGTTAAGTTTTTACTGAACTTTTGCTGATTAATAAGGAAAGCTAAACATTTAGAGATGAGATTATAGAAAATGGGGTGAGTTATGGAATGAAGATGTATTTGTTTGCATTTTAAGAGACAGTGATCGATTGTTAAAGTTGGAATATACGTTTTGAGGTTGAAGAGGGAAACATCTTTTGCTTACAACTTCCCTTTTTTCTTTTTGCAGGGGATTTGTTTCTACAAATTTGTTTCTTTTTATATTTCTTTTTCCTTTTTTAAAATATATATTTTTGTATTAAGTTCTTGTATTAGTTTTATCTGTTTAATAAAATTCTTAATAAAATTTATTGAGAAAAGACTGTTTGATATTTCTTTTTCATATAAGACTCTGTGTTGGATTACCATAATCATGATTTTGCTAGCAAGTGAAATTAAGGATATTGTACGGTAGTTTGCATACTTTGTTAACTCTCTTATTTTTTGATATTGGAATGGACATGACGACTTTCAAATCTGTTGGCCACTGTGATGTCCTCTAACTTTCCTGGCACAGCTTGGTTAGAACCTTTATTGATTCTTCTGATACTTGCCACATTTCTGAGTATTCCATCAGTTCCTGTAGCATTCCAAGTAATCACTGGAGTGCTGATCTAATTTTATCTTCTAACACTAGAGGTTTTGGTGAGAAAGGAATTTCTTCTAATGTATATGTTTCTTATCTCTGCTGCCCCATGTAGGTTTTTGCTTGCTTGCTTTAGCTGGGAGCTGGTTTGACCTTTAGGAGTGATCCAGCTGAAAATGTATATACGGTACTTGACTTCTTTACTCATCTCTCCTAGGAACACTGCTCCCCCCACCACAATGAAGCAGCATGGCAGGAATTGGGGCAGTATCCAGTTTTGCTCATTAAAACAGTGCCTGATTGCTCTAAAGTATTATCTATCACTACTGGGTAGGTACAAACGGGATGATGGAGGCCGGTCTTGAGAATGTCATTTGGGAGGAGTTCAATCCTGTTGCTCCCGAGGACGTGGACAGGACACTGGGTGGCTGAATGCGACCACATGTTTATTGGACCCGTGTCCCTCCTGGCTGGTACTGGCCTCCCGGGAGGTTACGCGAGGCTGGCTCCAGGGTATTATCAACGCTTCCTTGGGTGAGGGTGTCTTGCCATCAGCCTTGAAAGAGGCGGTGGTGAGGCCCCTCCTCAAGAAGCCTGCTCTGGATCCGGCTGTTTTGGCTAACTATCGTCCGGTCTCCAACCTTCCCTTCATGGCGAAGGTTGTTGAGAGTGTGGTGGCATGACAGCTGCCTGGGTACCTGGATGAAGCTGTCTGTCTGGATCCACACCAGTCTGGCTTCAGGCCTAGGCACAGCACGGAAACGGCATTGGTCGCGTTGGTGGATGATCTCTGGAGGGCTTGGGATAGGGGTTGCTCCTCTATCCTGGTCCTATTAGATCTCTCAGCGGCTTTTGATACCATCAACCATGGTATCATGCTGCGCCGGTTGGAGGGGCTGGGAGTGGGGGGCACCGTTCTACGGTGGTTCTCCTCCTATCTCACCGAACGGACGCAGTCAGTGTTGGCAGGGGGGCAGAGATCGACCCCGAGGCGCCTTGTGTGTGGGGTGCTGCAGGGATCGGTCCTCTCACCCCTTCTGTTCAACATTTATGTGAAGCCGCTGGGCGAGATCATCTGTGGCTTCGGGGTGGAATTCTATCAGTACGCTGACGATACTCAGCTGTACATCTCCACCCCAGGCCATCCCAATGATGCCCTTGAAGTGATGTCCCGGTGCTTGGAGGCCGTGCGGATCTGGATGGGGAGTAACAGGCTTCGACTCAACCCTTCCAAGACTGAGTGGCTGTGGCTTCCGGCGTCCCGATATAGCCAGCTGGCGCCATCGCTGGCTATTGGGGGCGAGTTATTGGCCCCCACGGAGAGGGCTCGCAACTTGGGTGTCCTCCTGGATGCACGGCTGTCTTTAGAAGAGCATATGATGGCCGTGGCCAGGGGGGCTTTTCATCAGGTTCGCCTGATTCGCCAGTTGCGTCCCTTTCTGGATCGGGACTCCTTACGCACAGTCACTCAGGCACTCGTCACTTCCCGCCTGGACTACTGCAATGCTCTCTACATGGGGCTCCCCTTGAGGTGCACCCGGAGGCTCCAGCTGGTGCAGAATGCGCCTGCGCGAGGGATTATGGGAGCGAGAGGGCACTCCCATGTGACACCTCTCCTGCGCGAGCTGCATTGGCTCCTGGTGGACTTCCGGGTGCGCTTCAAGGTACTGGTTACCACCTTTAAAGCGCTCCATGGCATCGGACCTGGGTATTTGCGGGACCGCCTTCTGCCACCAATAGCCTCCCACCGGCCAGTACACTCCCACAGAGAGGGACTCCTCAGGGTGCCGTCGGCTAGGCAGTGTCGGCTGGCGACCCCCAGGGGGAGGGCCTTCTCTGTGGCAGCACCTGCCCTCTGGAACGATTTGCCCCCGGAGATACGGAGGATATCAGATCTCCGGGCTTTTCGCCGCGCCCTAAAAACTTTTTTCTTCCATTAAGCAGGGCTGGCGTGAACCCCCCCCCCATTTTTGAGATATTAGATTTTTAAATTGTTTAATGGGTTTTAGTCATAAGGTTCTTAATTTTCAGCCAAAGGGTATAATTCTTTTAAATTTTTAAATTTTGTATTGGATGTTTTTTACTTGGCTGTGTACCGCCTTGAGTCCACCAGGAGAAGGGCGGTATGCAAATTTAAATAAAATAAAAATAAATAAATAAATAAATAAATACTGGTGAGGGCACTTTTTAGAGCTCTGTCTCTGATAATAAATACCCAGGACAGCCCTCTATCAGAAATGAACCCATCCACTTTCCCCCTCCCCATCCTTTTTCTAAATGCTTGTTTTAATTATATTCCCTTGTCTCTAACTCATTTCTTTATGGGTTTAATATCACAAAGCTAACAGCTGGGATAATCCAAGAAATAAGTTACCCATATGATGCTAAAAAGAGCAGTATCCAGAGAGCTTCAAGCTTTGTTCACCATAATTGGGAAATATAGTTGATTGTTGTTTCCAAGGCAACTGTATGTGCTCTCTTTGCAAATATACAAGAAGCCCAGCATCAGGCTGACTAAGGCAGTCTCTTGCCCAACTCTTCCTTTTTCTAGGACTGATAATTGGCATCTTAAATCTCCAACACTGAACATGCAAATAAAAAGTATTAAAAATAGAATGAGACTGGAGGAAGTCTTGTGTGGGGCTTTGAATTTAGATTTTACCCATCTAGCTCAGTAAATCTGGATTGTAATATTTTTTTCTGGGCTGGTGAATTTATCTGAAATATGAATTAAGAGTTGTACGCATTTCTCATAAAATACTTACTGCCAAAATGAGCAATTAAAAAAACCACATTATTTTCAGGAGGTGAATTGGTGAAGCTACTGAATTCAACCCATATTGCTTTCCAAAAAGGTTACCATGTCTTGGCTCCTGAAATCAAGATGACACTAAATAGTTGCAAAGAGATTCAATAAACTCTAGGTTGTTACTATTTATTGAGCATCTGGGTTTTGCAGCTCTGACATAGAAGTCTTATTTTTCCTGCCATTCCACCTTACCTTTGTTCCTTCCCCCCCCCCAACAGATGGCTACAGTAGGTCACAACATTAACCATTTTTATCCTCTTGGAATACCAATGGGCCTGTATATAGCCTAGAGCAGATGTCAGCAACCTGCAGCTCCTGAGCCACATGTGGCTCTTTTGCCCTTCTCCTGCGGCTCCATGTCACACCGCCCGTAGTTATGTTTTTCAGCAGTTCCGACTGATCTCACCACTGGCTCACCCCACCCATCGCCCCACCCCTCTCAGTCACTACTCACCTGACCTGAGAAGAGACTCGCTCTGGGCCTGCCGCGCTCGTCTTGTTGCTAGGAGCGAGTGCGGCAGGGTCGCATTGTGGCTCTGCATCCTGGGAGGAGGGGACCCATCTCCCCCATTGTGAATCACGCTATATTTTGCTGTGCTGCACAAGGCGTTGTGACAGTGCCTCATGGCCTGTCCAATGCCTCATGGCCTCCGTTTCATGGCCTGCCTGCTGCTCTCACAGTGCCTTGCATAGCGCAGTGAAATTCAGTGCATCTCCCCGAGCGTCCGAGGCGCACCCAGCACCAACAAAGGCTGGAAGTAGCCACCTGCCATTTCCTACTTCAGTTTGTCGGGCAGCGAGACCCCTGGATGAGACACCGAAGAATCAGAATCAGAATCGGAGAGAGTGGTGGGGGGGAGAGAGTGACAGAGAGAGAGAAAGAGATAAGAAAGGGGGGAGATAGAGAGGGAGGGGAAGAGGGAGAGAGAGAGATATACAGAGGGGAGAGAGGTGGGAGACAGAAATACAAAGAGAGCAGGGAGAAAGATACAGAGAGGGGCAGGGCGAAAGGGACAGAGAGATACATGGAGATACATGGAGAGAGAGCGGAGGAGAGAGGGGGAGGGAGAAATACAGAGAGAGGGAGAGATACATAGAGAAAGAGGAGAAGGAGAGAGGGGGAAAGACAGTCACAGAGAGAGAGATACAGAGAGAGAGTGGGAGAGAGATACATGGAGAGAGATACAGAGAAAGGGGGAGAGGGAGGGGGGAGAGCTATACAGAGAGAGGGAGGGGGGGACATCATTTGACATCATTTTAGATGTCAAAGGGGTTTTGTGGCTCCCAGTGTTTTTTAACAACCGGTTCTCTGCCCTAATGACCGGCTGGGTAGGCATGGCTAGGGGGTCATGTGACTGGATGGGAGTGAATGACGTCGAGTTGGCCCCAGGTTTTGTGGCTCCCGGTGTTTTCTTTTCTATGGGAAACAGATCCAAATGGCTCTTTGAGTGTTTAAGGTTGCAGACCTCTGGCCTAGAGATATTCTTAACAAAGAAAGGTATTGTTTTTCAGCATGCCAGTTTCCTCAATCAATCATTATATTTAATTAATTCTTCCATGCTGGGAAGGGTGAAGAAACAAGTTTTTGACAGGCACCTAAAAGTAGGTGTTTCCCAAAGTGCAGGAGAACACATTCCAAAATATGGGTGCTGCTAGAGGTAGCAGCCACCTGCAAACAGTCACCTGCATTCAGCAGCATTCAGTATATGCAGTACCTCCCTTGATGATCTCAATTAAGTAATCAGGTCAATAATACAAAGACAGTTATCCTGGTTTTCAGATGCTTAGGGCTTCATACCATATCCAAAATTCTGAATCTGGCTTTGTAACAAATGGATATCCAGTGTAGTTCCTTCAAGAAATGGCTAACAAATGGTTCATTCAATAACCTGGTTTCTACATTCTGTATCACCTTGCATTTTCAAGAGCAACCACAAACAGAATATATTACAGTAATCTCAATATGAAGTTACCGTACGAGCAAATGGACTACTGTTGTCAGGCCCAACCTAAAGATGACACAGCAAAATCCAATTGAGTCCAAGTCTTTATTTGCTTATATCTAGTGGATAAAATCTTAAACTAAAGCTATTCTAATGTACCAGATATATCCTGAGAGATTCTACAGTGTGGCTACCCTGAACCTACTCCCCTCTCCAGTTTAGTCGGTCTCTTAATCTGCCTCTCTCTAGGAAACTCTTGTGTTATCAAAATTTGTATCCACTGATTCTCCAGGTGCACATTCCATCACAGCTGTAAATAGGCTGTTCCTGTCCAGGAAATAGTATAGTTACCTACCAGTTGAAACAGGCAACAGTAAATCCTAGCTTCAGGGATCGCTTGGGACTCCAATGAAATGATTCTAGAAGCACTTCTAACAATGGATTTGTTCTTTCTGAGACAATGCAGCCCATTTAGAGCAGATACATTCTCCAGTTCCCAAACCTGGGAACTCAGCCATAGTGTTTTGCTGA
The DNA here is from genome assembly GCF_029215685.1 of Pituophis catenifer annectens. Classification (NCBI taxonomy): domain Eukaryota; kingdom Metazoa; phylum Chordata; class Lepidosauria; order Squamata; family Colubridae; genus Pituophis; species Pituophis catenifer. Next base: position 181,664,414 of record NW_027256883.1, read on the forward strand.
AATTTAGTCTTACTTCACAGTACTGGCTCTCATCCACCTATTGTGGTAGGTAGTATTCTGGTTCAAAACATATACAGCTTCTCCTGATTAAGTTGTTATGGAGAAGCAGAGCCAAGTGTCATGTATACATTGATGAAACCCACCCTCAAAAGTCCTGGTGATGCCTCTGGCAATTTTCTACAGATGTTAAGTACCACTAGACATAAAATAATGCATTATGGCATCTCACAGAATAGCTGTCAAGAGTTCAGAGTCAATAGTACTATTCTTTGAGATTGCCTGTTGAGAGACCAAATGGGATCAATAATCACATTGCTTCTATCTCATTCCTGCAAGAGGTCAATTTGGCTGTGGCCAATTCTCTCCTCAAATCAGGTCTGAACTCAGACCAAAAGGGACAAGATAATCAATGCTTTCCATTAATGTTTGCAATTGCAGAGCTGCCACCCTCTCAAGCACCCCACACATAAAGGGAGTGTTTGTAATTAGATAATAGTTGATAAAATCCTCTGGATTCAAGAGGTTTTCTTCAGAGTTGGTAGGCCAACTTCCTTCAAGTATCCAGCATCACCCTGATGCTAAGTCTCACCATTTCCTGGAACTGCCAGTCACCACCCTCCAGAAGTATAATTCATATGAAGCAAGATGAGCAGGGGTTAAATGAACAAAAGTAGGGCTAGATAGGGCACCAATCAAAGTGTACCCAATCTTGGGTACACCTTTGCAAAGTTATGTAATGTCTATGATTCATAGTTTCTGTTGCTATAAAACATTATCAATATTCTTATTTTTGCTAAAGAGAGGTTTTATTTCTTACATTATACTAACATCCAACAAGCCAACGAAATGACTGAACAAAATTTTATAAGTTGTAGCCTGAGGGTTTTGTAATTAAAACATATGTAACTGAGAACTAGATTTGTCATTCTTTTCCATGAAATAGCATTATAGCACATACATAGCAATTAAGACTAGTACAGCTTGAATATAACATATTCAAAACATTACTGTACTAATTCATGGTGTCACATGAACTGCCACTCTCAGCCTTCTCCCATGTAAATAAGCACTGGAATTTTGGAAAGGTTAATACCATATTATTAATTGATTAATTTCTGTTTTCCATTTTATATTTTTAAGAAAATGTAGTCTGGCAATTTTTAAAAATCCAATAAATATGAATTTAAGAATGGAGAAGTAATAATTTGATTTGACTTTAATGATATGAATTAAGATCTTTATTTTCTCTCTCAACCAGATTGGTACTAAACTAGACTGAGGGCATCACTTAGGTTTTTGGATAAAGAAATATAGGATAAAAGAATGAGAGTAAAAAGAAATAGCATTTTAAACCTTTAATCAGAAAGCTGGAGACATATTCACACTTCAGCACAAACTACATAATAACACTGAACCCAAACAGATCACTTCAGAGGTTAAGATTATGAGAAGTTCCACAAGGAAAGTAAATACAAGCCTTTTTAAAATTCACCATAGCATAAATGAAATAGATATGTAACTTGTTTATTTCAATAGAAGGGAATGTCTGTAGCTCAGGGCTGAACTGTGGAGTTCTTGGTGCTCTTGAGCTGGGTTTTTTGCCTGCAATTGTGTTGTTAGCCAAATAATGCAAGGATATTACTTATTTGGGTACAGCATGTTGCAAACAAACAACGTTGCTCAGAAAGGAACAAGAACTCCATTTACTCATTTATCAACCTATTAGCTACTATTAATCAAACATCTATTAATACTGCAAATTCACAAAAAGAAAACTTTGATCACATTTATTTAAAAATGATGTGTTATTTTCACACTAGGGCCTGCGGGCAGCCTTAAAAATTGAATTTTTAAGAAAAAATAAAATAGCCCCAAGAATTGGTAAATCAGAATGAACCTGAAATGAACCCAAAATACAATATGAAACATTGTATTGAAATATTTGAACTGAATTGAAATACTGTATTGAAAGGAAATATAAGAATTGAGTTTATGTAACTGAGGACCTTATAGAAGTTTAGATAGCTAAAAAAAAGCATACACTAAATCATGGTGAAAACTTTGGATTTTTTGGTAACCTTTTCCTTCTTTAAAACTGCAGGTCTTTTATTTATTTCATATTTGGCTTAATTTTCCAATTTTCAGAAAAAAAATTATGCTCATATACAAAAAGTTTTATGCTCATAAACAAAATGGGCATCATTCAGAAAATGTTTAGGCTATTAAATACATATTTCAAAATAGCAATTTTTGTCTGGAAATTTTTTATTTTTTCACATGCTTGCAAAATACAGAAATAAATAAAGTATTACAATCAAGTTTAGATACAAATTTAAAAGCTAGCTTCTGCCAATTTATAAAATTCTAGCAATGGCTTTTTAAAATAATGATCACATTGATTTAGTCAGATATTTAAAATGGAGCATTCATTATTACAACTAATAAATATTGCACCATACAATTCATGGGAGGAATCTACATTACACAGACATTACATGGAATGTTTAGCCATAAATATACTTTTACTTATTGTTATACAAAATTATTATATAGACACTAAGTATCCCACAAAGGAACAGAAGGTAGTTGATGGGAAATTCCATTTATCAATATACTTGAGCTACACATTTAAGTGTTATACAAATGGCGTTCTTTTTCCACATATCTGAAGCTCAGCTTTAAATAAATATCCACAAATTGTTACTAACTATTGACAAATGATACAAAGCTAATTCTAGGACTCAGAATTGTGTAAATTAAAATGTGTTGTTACTACTATTTTGTCAAATATTTTATTTATTTTATTTACTTTACAAATCTCATGAAGTATTTTAATCTTATTTATAGAAATATATAACTTAATAATGAAATTCATGTTGTCTTTCTACAATTAAAAACCCGCTATTTCTAAAGATCATTTTCTTATTATTTCATTACTCTTACCTCTGGAAGCTCAAGAGAGCATACCACTGTTGCCCCTTATTTTATTTTATTTTATTTTACAATAATTATTACTCTGAGGCATGTTAGAGTGAGATACTATGTTCCCCCAAAAATAAGACCTGGTCTTATATTTTGTTGGGCTCCAAAATAGGCACGAGGGCTTATTTTCGGGGAAACACTGTTTCAGGATGATCAGCCTGGCTGGGTGCCCTACCTCCCGGCGCACACACAAGAGGCAGCAAGCATGCAGGACTGACGGTATCCAGCAGCAGCTGCAGCCTGCTGGACTGCACTCTGGGGCTGCACAACCTGCGCAGTGCAGGTGAACTGATTCCCTGTCCAAGCAGCAGATAGAGGCAAGGGCACGGTGGGGGGGAGGCTGGCAATCTGGCTGCGCCGTCCACAGGAGAGCTGAAGAGGTTGTAGGCCGGAGTGGGCAGTCGGCCTCAGGAGGCTTATCTTCACATAGCGGCATTGGCAGCAGATGGAGGCAGAGGTGTGGGGTGGAAGGCAGGTGATCCTGACGCATCATGGGGCTGTAGGCAAGCTGAGAGATACAAAAACGAGCCTCCCACCTGCTCTGGCACATCAACTCTTGGCTTTCCCATGGCCCGCCACATTTCGGGAAGACACAGTAGCTGTGTTTGATCTATAACTATGTTTTTCAAACTTGGCAATTTTAATGTGTGTAGCCAACTTCTTCTCATTTTTTCAGTTTAATATCAGACTGCACAAATTGGTTAATCAATTAACCAATGGAACTGATTGCCATAAGACGTTGTGGGTGCTTCATCACTGGAAGTTTTTAAGAAGAAACTGGACAACCACTTGTCTGAAATGATATAGGGACTCCTGCTTGAACAGGGGATTGGACTAGAAGACCTCTAAGGTCCCTTCCAGCTCTATTTTGATTGGAATACACCAAGTAGCCAAAATTTAAGTATTTATTGAGGAGAGAACACCCCATCCAATGGATGTTTGATTATGAACATTCAGACAGAATAAACTGCTAGACAGAAGTCATTTTTAAATCCTGCTCACATGTCACTTCCTATCAATCTCTTACAAACTAGCCCTCCAGAACAATGTTATTTATGTATGTGGGAAGTGGTAGGATCAATTAAAAATCCATTCTGCTAATGAAGAACATCTGTTGACAGGTTTATGTCATTGGATCCAAGTCTTAGGTAATCAAAATTGAATTAAACTTTTTTTTCATTTTTGATTTGTGGCTGATTAAATATGCATAAAAATGTTTCTCCATTTCAACACTGAGCTTCCTTCCCATTTGAAATACATAATTTTAACTGAAAAATTATTTGTATAAATATAACTTACATTTTAGGCTAAAAGGCATTTTTTGAAAGTCATTAAACTCTCTTTTTATGATCCTGTAATCCCTTAATTTGGGATAGAGTCGGGGCAAGTGGATGGAGCTGAGTGTTTACTGGCCAGATGCCAAAACTCATTCAATTCCATTTATGGGTTTTCTCCAACTATTCCTAGGTTTAGGAAAGAAAACAATATGCGGAGACAGAATGCCCAACATGCTATTCTCAGCCACCACAGTGGTTGAACTTAGAATATAATACATTGAAGAAATATGAGTTATGAAAAACTGAAGTTGGTTGAATTCCTCAGTATTAAAAAGTCAATCAAAAAAGGCAGAGGCCTTGAAAGCACACGTTTATAGAAAATATTTAATAAGTGGACCTGTGAATATTGACTGAAAGGGATACATTCATTTTAGATTGTTTTAAGAGTACATAAAGTATTTGAAAGCATACACGCCTTTAGGCGCTTTGTTTCCCAACATTTCCAAATCACCATATCTGGTGTCAGGACTGAGAGACAGAGCCAAAATAATAATAATAAAAAAAAAAAATACAGAAGGAGTAGTTTACTTCTAAAATACCACTATCCTTATATAAAGTGGAGGGAAACCTATCTGAGTTCACAGCTTATTTGGCAACTGAAGAAAGAAAGCAATAAATTAAAAAAATAAGGTCATGCTTGCTCAAATATCTTATTTGCTAAATGCCTAAATTATGTTTGTGACAAATCTTTTAATAACAGCCAACAGGAGCAGATCTCCTACATCTGCTCTGCATATGTAATGGAATGTGGATGACTTGGGGGATGAGGGGAAGAAATGATAACTAAGAAATAATCAGACAATATAGGCAGGAACCCTAATTGATTAAAGGTCAGAGCAAAACAATTTAGGAAGAACTTGCCCTAATTCTTCAGTCAGTTAAAAGTGTCAGTGGGAATTTTGGAGCTTCAGACTTGAAAGATTCTGTTAATGTAGCCTTACAATAAAGTTGCTCATCTAATTGTGTTTTCTGACTGGTTAACCCATGAGAACTGATATCATGGTTGAGATTCTCTCAAGGAAATTTAGGAGCACATAGAGGAATGCAGGACGGGACAGGACAAGGCAATTACCACTGAATGAGCAGAAGTTGGCTTGTAGACATAATAACATAATGTAGGCCATTACACATAAATAATAAAGTACCTAATACAGTACTAGTTGTAATCAGATAAGCCTATTGGGAAGATTACAGGACTACTTAAGGTAATGATCTTCCTTTTGCTAGAAATAGGCCAATGGTAAGCATTTGTTGGAGTTATAATTCAAAATATTTGGAAGGTACAGGCTGCCAAACTGACTGAGTTGAAGAAGCCACTGGAGCCATCTGGAGCAGCTCATCTTCACTGTATTAAGGCTACAGTTATGATCATTAATCCATATAATCTTATCAATACCATGAAGGTTGGCCTCTTGGATGCTAGAGTAGCCCTTACAGATCCTGGAAACTTGAGGGATAGAATCCCGAGATACGATCGTTTGGTTTTTTTTTACCATACCAACCAGTATCTCTCAGATGCAGCAGCATCAACTTTGAAGGTGTGAGCATTATTTTAGTAAATATTACTACATTATTGTGCTCTTGAGGTTCTGAAGCATCAAGCTGAGGCCTCTCACTGCTTTCTCCACAGAGGGAGTTCTGATTAGATAAGCAGAACATATAAGCAAACATAAACATGGACATACTGGGACCCAAAGCATTCTACAACATATGTCAAATTTTTCAACCTTCAATTTCCAAACATTAGGGGTGCTGAAAAGTTGTGACATGCCTTGGAGATTGTAAAGATATTTTGATTACTTTAATATAATTTAGATGTGCTTGGTAAATAACTACATAAATATCATAACTTTTTAACATTTTGTTTGTTTCATAAGGACTGTCATTACTTCAATGAATTTTCTAGGTATTGAGGCCAATCTAAAGACAGTGCTTTCAACTGGAACTTCTTATATGAAATTTGAGGTCAATGATAAGTCCATTCAAATAACTAACAACAAAAAGAAAAAAAAAGGCTGGTAAAGAGAAAAGCTTGCATTTCTTCCCTAAAAGTAGAGAACATGGGAGCTGAGTGTAACTGCAGAGGGGTGGAGTAACACAGAAAAATACATCCCCCTCCCCATGTGCCACAGAAAAAAACCTCAAAAAGTGGACAGAACTTGAGGATGGTCTTTAATGACCAGGCACGTTTATAGCAAAATATACCTCAGACAGTCAGACTCCAAGCTATTTAGGGTTTTGCAGTAAAAACAATCCCTTAAATTATGCCCAGAAAATAACTGGCTATCTGTACAAGACTTTTAATATCATCTGGCATTGTGCACTATGTAGAAACTTGGCCACTGATTTTTGGATTGAAATTCACGACAGTCATTATGGGCAGCTCCATGAAGACCACACTGCAGTTGTCATGGTGGAATTAAGCTATTTGTAACTTGAAAAAGAGATGACTCCCTTTCTCTAAAAATTAAATTATTTTGGCCTGTGAATTGCCCAGAAATAAGGGTGCACTTGTGTAATGCCAGAAAGTGAACAACATTTTATAAACATACATATTTCATTCTTTTCCATATCAGATTGTAGGCTCTAGTAATCATCTTTCTATTTCAGTTGCTACAGAAGCTTTTTCCGATTTGTGTATGCCACTCAGCCTTTTAGGAGCATGTCCAATAGAATTTCACAAATATCCATATTTTTGCAAATATCAAACTAATGATTTATGCCTATTAGTATATCACTATGATCCAATCTGAAATTCTATTTATGAAAAATATTATAGTATATTACAATAGAATTTGTACCTATGCCTCAGATGATAGCATAATAAAACAGAGCAAGCGTATTTGTTTAGGTCAATTAGAGTATTTGTAATACATATGTTAACAATGAATAAACATCATAAAATAGAAAATTATTGGAGATCATCCCACTCAATTGAAAAATCTGCAGTGCATAGGGCAATGACCCCAATTGTTCAAGTCTTTGCTGAAATGGAAGCAATCATCTTCCAAAATAATCCATCTGTAAAAACCTGGGAGAAGGGGGAAAGCATCTTTACCTCCAAACACTAAGCATGCTGCGGCACCATCTGTGTGATCCACATTTATTAAACTTGAACTTAAAGGAACCCAGGGCTAACAATTGCATAGAAGAAGAAAGCATTGTTCCAAAGCTTTCCTTTTCCTTCTTAAGTACCAGTAAGCGCACACACACACTCTTTCTCTCTCTCTCTCTCTCTCTCTCTCTCTCTCTCTCTCTCTCTCTCTCTCACACACACACACACACACACACCACACACACACACACACACAGTGGGTTTCAAATCCCATTGCTACTGGTTCGCTTGTGTGCACGACGCTTCTGCGCATGCACAGAGACATCCAGGTGGGTGGGTAGAGCCTCCCACCATCGCCGCTACTGGTTTGCCCGATCTGGGGCGAACCGGTAGCAACCCACCCACCCACAAATATCTCCAGCAGTTTAGCACATGGGTAAGACATTTCCTGTATACAGAGCAGTGAAATCAGCTTCAATGCCAGTTAGAAAACATTAAAAATTCCTGAAGAAAAAAGTCAAAAATAATCAACTATCATTTAAAATAAAACTTTACTAATTAATACTTGTCAGGTTTAGCTGCTTTACTTATTAGGAATCTTGAAATTTGAGAATACCCTGAATACTACATTCAGCTTTCACTCTCTGCTAGCCTCCTGGAGATACAATAATCCAATAGGGACTTTCCTTGGGAGGTGAAGGTAGTTTGGAAGAAAATTCAAACTGACCTATCAGTGATATGGATTCCATGTGTTTTGGGTGATTTCTACACCACCTGTCTAGAATAAGGTTGGATGGAGGAAAATTATACTGGGTTGTAGATTCACGACACTTTTTGTCCAAACTCGCCTTGCGGTGAGATGGGCAGCAAACAAATTTAATAAATAGTCTTTGACTGCAGTCATGATCTAAAAAGTGGGGAGAATTGTCTGCATCCTTCCAAAAGCTCTTTCAGAATTTTCTAATATTTAGCTGAAATCTGGATGCTTAGAATGGATGCAGTGCTTCTAATCCTACCATTCCATGCCCCATATTTACAAATCTCAGGCCATTTCTGCATCAGAGTTTCACATGTAGAGACATTTTTTCCATTTGAACTTTGCTAAACATAACACATACTCTTTCAACAGATATATGAATCGCTTTTCAAAACTCTTATAATCATGATTACTTTCATTGGATGTGCTCCAGTTTGTCATCCACAATTAATGACCTAGTACAAGGATACCTACAATGTTACATCCATTATTGGAAACAGCACTCCAAAGGTGTCCTAATAAACCCAACTTTTAATCTGGTGATCTGAATATTATTCGTTTACCAAACTACCTTATGAGTGTTAATTGGTGCAATATCATAGATGTAAACTGTACACTTAATTTTAACCTTCCAGCAATTTCTTGTTGTATAAAAAAGTCTTCAGTAAACAATTTCAAATATATTGGCTATACCATGAAAATATACTGCTTTCAATGTTGCTGGTTAACAAGACTATGAGGAAAGGTAGGGGCTTTCTATAAACACTGACAAGAATCCCCTTCCACGTTTTAGAAAAAAACAGAATATCCATCCCTTTATTAAAACATATACAAAAAAAAAAGACACTAACATATAAAAAGCAAAGAAAGCAAATCCCATTAATATGGGGGGGTGGGGTGGGGGAGAGAAGCAAGGAGGAATGATTCAGATGACAACCCCATTGTAAAATATTAAGTGGTAACAGAGCTTCCAATCACAAACAATAGGTCTGAAACAAACCAGGTAAATCCAGGTCAAATAAGAGATGCAACTATATTTGAGCTGTAAATCAGTTGGGACTAAGAACTGACGCCCAAGAGAAAGTCTAATGTGGCTATTCATTAACTACCCCCCCCCACCAACATTGCCTGCAAGCACAATAATCCTTATTTTTGTTAGTAGCTTTAGCTACATTTCTTTCTCCTCAACAAAAGCATGCAACATAAACATTAGAAAAGATGGTGAAAGATCTTTAGCACAAACAATGTTTTGTTACAAAAAGGTCATAATACGAGAATTTGAAATCTACCCTAATACAAATTTACAGAGATATCCCACCAGTTTTAGGACTTTGTATGGTGCTTGTTAAAATTACAGCCTTGTAAAGATTTACTACCTTCAATCATTGCCTCCACTGCAAGAGGAGAGCAGGCCTTAGTTTATGGTGGCAAAAACAACAACAACAAAAAATAGCACTTTTCCCCACTAACACATTTGATTAAAAGGGCACTAGCTTTTGTAAACTGCAGCACACTTCATCACATGGCTGGACTCTTTGGGGAGGAACGGAAGACAGGATGCAGGTAGGTCGTGAGGAAGATTACAAATATATCCATTAAGAATCATACCGCGTCAAAAAAAAAAAAAAAAAACCAAACAAAAAAACCACCCTATCAGCTTATTGAGAGCTTCTGAGACGGTCTGAAACCTTTCGATGCGAGTTTCAATTTTTCTCTCTTAATGTTAAAATCCCAACGCTTTTCCAAAACAGCCTTCAGTCGGACTCCCTTTATGTGCACAAGGTGAAGCGGCAGAAGAGGCTTGCCTGCGCTCTTTTTTCCTTCCAAGCCTTTTACAAAGAGAGAGCGGCTACGTAACAGTGGCATTTGCCCTGGGCTTCATTCAACGGCCAGAGATCGACAATCGCGTCCCTTTCCCCTTTTCCTTCTGCATTGAATCCCCACCCCCTTCTCGAAGGAGCTCCATCGCACCGAAGGGCAGAGAAGCATGTAACCGACAGAAGAGACGGTCTTTAGCTGGCCGGGTAACGAAACATCTGCTCAGAGAGCCCCAAGGACTCCGGAGGGACACGGTATGAAGCATTTCCCTCCGAGGGGGCCTGGGAGTACCTAAACAGGGCTGTCGGGGGGCGGAGGGGGGAGGTCGGGAGGCGGAAACATCCAGGCCACGCGAAGGGACGGCAGCGAGGGGTCTTCCAGATGGCCGCCCTGGTTATTAACGGATTAAGGGCTCGACTGGGGAGAGGAATATACAGGAATATTCCCGTGGAAGTCCTCCATGGCGAGATGTTTTTTGTTTTTTACCTCTCGTCTTCCCCTCTGAATGAGTTCAGACACAAGGCACGCAGGGCGAGGAAGGAAGGACGGACGGGTCAGCCTTGAAGAAACGGAACAAGCCTTTCCCACAACCCCTCAGCGACTCTCACGACGCAACCCGGAACGTACCTTTACAGGGAAGACACCGCGCAGGTGATGGTCAACCTCCAACAGCAGCAACAGCAGCAGCATGTGTAGAAAAAAAAAGACAGACAGAGAACTGCGCAAGCGCACTGCGCCCCAATGCGCGTCTCCCCGGCTGGCGCGCAACCGCAGTTCTTGGTCAGTCTTTTAACAGAAGAAAAGGGCAGATTTGGGTTGAAAGGGGAAGCGGGCCTCGGGGACAGGACAGGGAGAGGCTGAGGCGGGAGGGGGCGGGTCGATGGGAAGGGGAGAAAGTTTTGCCTTCGCGCTGAAGGGCGACATAGACGACTCGGCGGCTGCGATGGGAGCGACTCACCTGTTGTTTTAGGGATGAGGAGAGCCGGGTTCACACGATTTTAGTGATTTTAGGCTAGTCCTTTACTTTCTGCACAAGTTGCTTCTTAGGAGGGGATTTTTAAAGAGCAAGCAAGATAGAGATAATCGAGCGATGGGAGCGATGAGGTCTGGAGCTCTTAAAAGAAAAATACATATAAATAAAATTACTACGTTAATGGAGGTGGGGATAGATGGCTTATGGTGCTGTGTAAAGATAACAGGTAACAGTAACAGAGTTGGAAGGGACCTTGTTAGCTTAGCTAGGGGAGCTAGGTTACTGTTGTAGTTATTTCTTACTCTTCCACATAGACTATCAATTTATGGATCACAGGCTTTCTTATTCAATCTGCTTTTGGATTATGGATTTCCTGTCTGGCGCTCTTAGAGGGTCAGATTAGGGAATCATATCTCTTCATCCCTTATTCTTAACACTGGTACACCACAGGGTTGTGTGTTGGGTCCCTTACCCCAGTCCATTGATGTCTAACCTTTTTGCCGTTTGGTGCCAAAAGCGGGGGGGGGGTGTCACACGCGGGCATGCCCATACCCGTAATTCAATGTGCTCCATCCAGTGTGCTGCATGCATGCGCAACCCCCACTTTTGGCACGTGATGGCACGGTGGGCCTGGTAGGCCCATTTTTCACCCTCCCCAGGCTTCACAGGCTTTCTAGGAGCCTGGGGAGGGCGAAAACAGCCTTCCCGACCCCCCCAGAGGCCCTCTGGAGGCCGGAAACAGCCCATTTCTGGCATCCAGTGGGACCAGAAGGCCCTTTTTTAACCTCCCCAGGCTCCAGAGGCTTTCTAGGAGCCTGGGGAAGGCAAGGCCCCCCCTGCCAAGGCCGGAAACAGCCTGTTTCCCGACTTCCAGTGGGCCTGCCATATCAACATACTTAATTGCTGATGTTTTCTTTCTCATTAGTTATTTCAAGAAACAATGAGTAGCTAAAATCGTTTGATCTAATGGCCTTACTAAGAATCAATGGAATCTATGCTATTTAGATAATAATCGTTCTGTAAACAGTCTAGAAAAGACTGGATTTAAGTATTGTAGTCGTTTTAGAGAACTGTCTTAGAATAGCCAAAATATAACTGTTGAGAAACCATTTACTGTCTGACCTACAAAAAGAACAGAATTGTTTAGTAAGAATTGGAAGCTCAGGGTTCTTTTGCTGTCACCACTGAGCTGTAGCAGTTTTATATGTAGCTTTCTTCAAAGTATTTGCTACACAAAAAAATTCTAAATTTAAATCCATGGATAGAATGATATGACCAACGGAGCTTTCTCATAACCAAAGCAATAAAACCATTGTTAAACAAATAATTATGTTTGATATATCATCCTAGCCATTTAGGGAATATATGAAAAGAGCAAAATATTACGAATCACATGTGAACTTTACAATTGATACTATTACAGAGGAAGATTATTATGCAAGAGCAAGTAGAATTTTTTTTCTTTTTCGACCCAGTAATGAGATTAAAAATGAACTTTAAAATCAGTGTTATGGATATGTCCAGAGTCAAACTCATCCATGAAAACTCACTGGGTAATTCTGGTTCACTTGGTATTTCTCAGCCTAATTTACTCAGTGGTACTATTGGAAGAGAAAACAGATAATACTATACATATTTCCTTGACGCTATATACGAAAGATATATACATCCAGCAGTTTGGCAGTTCGAGTGTCACAGGCTCAAGGTTGACTCAGCTTTCCATCCTTCTGAGGTCAGTAAAATGACCGGATTGTTGGGGGCAATATGCTGACTCTAAACCACTTAGAGAAAGCTTACTGTAAAGCACTGTGAAGCAATATGTAAGTCTTAAGTGTTATTGGTATTTATTTGTAGCCTGCCTTTATTTAATTTTTACAAATAAGGCGGCAAACATATCCACATATCTTCCTCTTCCTATTTTTGCAACAACAGCCCTGTGAGTTGGGTTGAGCTAAGAGGGTGACTGTCCCAAAGTCACCTAGCTAGTTTTCATGGCTAAGGTGGGACTTGAACTCAAGCTTTTCCACTTTCTAGGCTGGTGCCCAAACCACTAGACCAAACTGGTTCTCTTGCCATTCCAACTAGTAACATAAACAAAATGTATTCTGCAATGATCTTAGGATATATTTATATGAAATTTAGATTTCTGCTTTGCATTATGCAGTGTTTCAGATAGATACCCCCAAATTAAGGCTTTTGTTTTTATTTTATGCTGTTCAAATAGTAATGAAACAAACTGGCTCTTCCTAGATCTAAATACTTTCTATTAATTAATCTAATAAATTAAACTAACTACAGTGCAACTTAAGGGAGTTTTTATTTAATTCATAGCCAAATATGATATTAACCTATCCACATACTGTACAAAATGAAGCTTCTGACCATATTCATTTGCAATAATTGACAAGGATGGGAACGCCCATTAAAAAGTCAAATAGATAAAAATAGAAGATAAATATATACATTGAGTAAATATAATGGTTTTGAAGCCAGTGGTGGTTTCAGTTGACTAATAAATAGTTAACCTGATAAGAAATGCATTGTACTATTCTTATTAAGAGATTAAGTACACTGTATATTTTAACATAAATGTTTAAAATTGTCTTCTGAAATTATAAATTTTATTTTTAAATGATATGGGAATCTGTAGACTTAGAAACAATAATTTAATTTAAAGGAGACCACTCTGATTGATAATACAGGCCATTTTCAGTTATAGTCTACTTTTTTACAATCATAATAGATCTGCTGCCTGCTAACTAGTAGTTAACTCTTGTGTGGCAGTTTATTTAAATGCATTTTAAATACATGGTCTGAGAGCTGAAGGTATGTCAAATTATAGGATGCTTCATGTCTGCAAAGTAATAGCAGAAAGGTCAGACATTTATTTATTTAGTGTATGGCATACAATGTCAGGGAAATTTACAAATGCTAGACACAATGCAGTCTTGACAGCCTTCATCGCTAGTTCATTCTGTTCAGCGCTTGCCTGCTTATGCTTGGTGCACCAAAGGGAGCAAACTAGCTTACACCAGCTGACTAGCAGAGCTCAGGTTGCTGGCTCTTCCAGGCTCCTCTGCCAGTCTTGCCTCGCCTCGTATTATGTTGCCTCATGTCGGCCAGGTCCAATGCCAACTTCTGCTTTCTGCACACATACGAACGCAGCAAGGTTTTCCCCACCAAAATGGTACCTATTTATTGCTTGCTTTCAAACTGCTGGGTGGGTAGGAGCTAGGGTATGAGCGACGGGAGCTCACCCTGTCTTGTGGAGCTGGCCTTGAACCACTGGAGTACAAACCATTTCTAGCCAGCAGTTTCAGCATCATTAAGCCGCTGCGCCACCGCATCCCCAGGTCAGACATATTCCCCATACAGGCTTTGTCTTAGCATCTACCAGAATATAAAGAAAATAAGATTAGAACTGAATTAATTTTGTACAAGTTTTATATTTGGTTTATTTTCTGTACAGTTAAACTAAATTTAAACAACTGAATTTTTTAATATCAATTTCAGCCTTCCTGAAAACAAGCTTTCTCAAATATGGCCAAAGTGAAGAGTACTTCTGCTATGTATATTATTGTAATCCAGTTGCTAATCCAACATAATGAATCTAATTGCCTATTGGAAAAGAGAAATATAACATAGATAATGGGAAACAATTATAAAAACTATTCATACTATGTATGTTATGGATTACTACTAAAACTGGCAAAACTAATTAATAAAATATCACTTGTAAAGAACTATATAATTTACTTCAAGTAGAATAAGGAATATTTATACTTGCTGTTCTTTTTAATTTTTATGATGATCAATGGGCAGGTCTTTCAGATTGCGAGCTGGGAAACTGTAAGAGGTAGGCTCTTCCTGGGTGGTTAAAACTGCTTGGGAGGTGACTTGTGGTTGGATCCATTAGCTTCTTTGAGGAATGGGGTGGTCCCTGTGACTCTGAAGGACACAGTAGCATGTTCCCTCTTTAAGAAGCTATAATTCTGAACAATTGTTGTCCAGTCTCCAACCTTCTTTTTTAGGGAAGATTGTTGAAAAAGTTGTGATGCAACAGTTCCAGAGTATCCTGAAGAAAATAGATGATCTGGACCCATTCTTGTTGGGTTTCAGGCCAGGACACAATACAGAGCTGGCATTGATCATGCTTTTTTGATCAGAATTAATGTAGCTTCTTCTTAGACATGGATCCTGCACCCTGACATTATTCCCCAAAGATCCATATAGTCTGTTTTGTATGGTTTTTCTGGATACATCTGTTCTTTTATTTTTCTGGCTTTGATATGTAAAAGATCCAGAATTGGGTGTTCTTTAAATCTATGTAAATATGTACAAATTTATGTGAATAAATAAATAAATGTATATTTGCTATATATGTCTGCCGTTGGCATGCAAGGAATTCATTTTGTACAAATCTTTCAATATTGAATATCAATAACATATTTCCTGTGAAATGCCAAGCTTGACAGCAGTTTCTCTTTAAGTGAACTGTTAGTTAATCTATTCATCAACCTTTCCCATGTGAAACTTGTCAGTTACTGTCACAGGTGTTCACTTCATTGCTGTTCATACAAACAAGCTATTCCAGGTCCATCATCTTTCTATTTTTTGACCTAGCAATGCACAGTATTTAACATCAACATACTCATTAGATAAACCACATAATTCAACAGCGAATTTCAATTGGAGGGACTCTTTTGGCAGTCAAAATTCAATCATAGCATAATACTTAAAGCACATTGCTCAATACTTTTCTGCAGACTTCCATTTCACAAATAATACAATCTTTAAAGGTAAAGGTTCGTTCTCCGAGCTTGTGGGTTGGTTTCCGAACATTTCATTACCAGACTAGGTAACATCTTCATATAGGAGGAAGTGTAGCTGTTCGTGGGTCGATGATTGTCTCCCAGCGAAAGTCTCCCAGTGGTGAGCAAGTTTAAGCATTGCACGCCCTTGTAGCTTTGCTATAGTGGCGAATATCTGTAGCTCAGGTATAGGATGAGGGTAAAGGTTCGTTCTCTGAGCTTGTGGATTGGTTTCCGAACATTTCGTTACCAGGCTAGGAGAATGAACCTTTACCCTCATACACCTGAGCTACAGATATTCACCAGGATAGCAAATACAATCTTTTTCCACAATAGTTTCTTCCCAACTAAAGTGAAAGAAAGATGCTAAGGAACACATCAGAGCTTTTAGTGCATCAGTATTGCCATCTGCTGGCGGTCTATACCGTTGGAAGCATTACTATACTTGTCATTCAACCTACATATAGCAAAACTGACATATTTGTCATATTTCAATAAAAAAATTAAAAGGTTTTAGCATGATGTTATAATTCAGTTACGGAAGGATTGTATCTTACATCTATTTAGATTTAGTTAATTCAAACTAATTACTTCTCTTAATAATAGCAATAGCACTTAGGCTTATATACCGCTTCACAGTGCTTTTACAGCCCTCTCTAAACAGTTTACAGAGTCAACATATTGCTCCCAACAATCTGAGTCCATATTTTACTGACCTCGGAAGGATGGAAGGCTGAATCAACCTTGAGCCTGGTAAAATTCAATCTGCCAAATTGCAGGCAGCCGGCAGTTAGCAGAAGTAGCCTGCTGCAGTACTGCATTCTAAACACTGCGCCACCGTGGCTCAGTGGGTAAATTAAAAACAATTCATCTTGCTTTCTCAGTATATATTTTGATAAAAGAAGACATACCAGTTCTAGTTTGTGTATTCTGTTGACTGCATATTATTTCTATTTCTGATGTGCACTGGAGCATGAAATACAAAAAATGAATTATGTGAAAAATCTTTATTAAAACATTTTTCCAGTCTGACTTCTGGAACTAGTCGGATTACATTTATTTCTTTAGACTTCTTGCTGTGTTTGCAAATAAAAGCTAAACTTCCCTAAAGGATTCAAATAGTAATAAGTGGGACAGTCACAATGTGGAAAGGTGAGATATACATAAAACAAGGGGTCATGGATACCTAGTCAACCTCTTTTCCTCTTTCCATCTCTTTTCCCTACTCTTGTTCAGGCTTGAAATATCTTCCAATAACATCTATTGCTAGATTAAAGGATAAAATTAGAACATTCTCTAATTAATCGCTAAAAAAGAAAAATATGTCTGCTGTTGCTTTACAGGAAAGGGACAGGGTATTTCCGCTCCTTTTCTTACAGGTAGTCATCTGGATGAAACAAGTAAGCACATTCTGTTCCCTAGGCCAGGGTTCTCAGATTATTTAAATTTCAGGGAACTCTGGAGTTCTGCAAGCAAGTAATGAGGTTCTGTAAAGAACAGGGGAAAAAGTTGAATCAAAAGTAGGTTGATGGTGTCCATAGTAATTTTTCTAAGATACAGTAGAAAGAATGGGGTTTGTCAGTTGACATGCAGAAGTTTCTCCCCAAGGGCATTTTGCACATGATATATCATCACTCTGTGTCTAAAAGGTAGGAAGACAGATTTTTTTAAAGTAACAGTTTGACCTGAAAAAGTTTGAAAAATCCTGCCCAAGTACTATGCCTTTGATGACTGAAATCATTACCAATTACATGTAGGTTTAAATGTCAGCTGGAAATAAATAGTTTGTGTGGTTTTATTGTGGCTAATAACAGTGGAATTCAGCACACTGTCTGTTTTGGAAATTAATGGTCTTTGAGAGATTAGCAGTGCTAAGTGTTTGCTTGTTTTCTCATACATAATCTATAGATTTGTAGATAAATGTGGGGGAAAGTGAATTTCTAGTATAAATTTCCCTCAAAAAGACACTGATTCAGGAAAAAGCTAAAATAGTCTAACACTTGAGAAAGCATGGAGAGGGTAGTAATTTGAAATGCAATGCCATAATTTTTCTTTTGCAAAATTAAGATTAAACATTAATTACAAATTCAGCACTTCTACTATATTGTTCTACTTTTATGTTTTAAGCAAATTTCCATGCAGCCATTAAGTTGGATCAATCTCTGGCATCTAAACAGACTAATGCTTTCATCAACCAATTTCCCAGGAGAATTTTCAATTCTTTAAAGGATAATCTAGTAAATTCTCTGACCTTTCTTATGCTTTATCTGTTCTTTTACTTCTTTAAAACTTGCCAATCTTTTTCTAGGCCAATCTTTTGCTAGTCATTGACCAAATATGTAAATACTACTACTACTTTCTACACTTGCCTTCTTTGATTATATATCCAGATATTATATATCTGCTTGATCTACACATCAAGGAAGCAATCAATTTTAATTTCCTCCAAGCAAATGATTCTTTTTCTAGTTCATGGTATTCTTAGTATCTGTCTCTAAATTTGAAAGTGTTTCCCTTCATTCTATAGTTGTTCCTTAATAGCTAGCTTGCATTTTCAAACACTACCACTTAAAAGTCTATTGCTTAGTTATTCTGAGCATTTTTGTTACAGAAATAACATTATCCTTTCATTATCTTGTTTAATTTATCATTACTTTTTTCCATATTTTTTTTACAAACTTAGACTCTAGCATAATTCTGTGATCAAGTACCCAGTGCCATCTAGTGCCTGGAACTATTCTAACAAACAGCTGTGACCTGCCCAAATTTGAATACCGTATTTTTCCATCAAACTTTGATAGAGATTTTAGATTGTATAGGAAGGATTCTATAGAGATTTTTCATGAAGAAAATCTATATGGCTGCTAGGTGTCAAAAACAACATGATCACAGCTTTTATTTTCTCAGACTTCAGTATTCTTAATTATTAATTAATCCATTTCTGAATTAAATAGTATGCTGTAAATTATAAAGTCACAGCACAAGAAAGATAGTGGGTGAGGTGCAAGTTCTATCTTAGTGTACATCAGAAGTCACTAGGTATAATCAAGTTTCAGAGTTATAAAATACATGCACTCTTTCTTCATACAGGTAGTCCTTGTTTTATGACCATAATTGAACCCAAAATTTCTGTAGCTAAGTGAGACATTTGTTAAGTGAATTCTGCCCCATTTTAAGACCTTTCTTGCCACAGTTGTTAAGTGAATCACTGAAGTTGTTGATTTAGTAACATGGTTGTTAAATGAATCTGGCTTCATTGTTGATTTTGGTTGTTGGAAATTCACAAAAGGGGATCATATGAGTCAGTTGGCAAGCATCTGAATTTTGATCATGTGACTCTGGCGATGCTGCAATGATCGTAAGTCTGAAAAGCAGTCACAAGTCACTTTTCTCAGTGCTGTTGTAACTTTGAATCATCACTAAATGAACTGTTGTAAGTCGAGGACTACCTTATAACGTAGACTGCCTTATAAACAAAATGGATCATTTTTTTTCATATGTTGGTCTTCAGAGGCCTTAATATGGGTATCCAAATTAGTTTAACACCCCATCTCCACATCTTTCTAATTAGGAATTATTCACTACCCACAACATGTCAGAAGAAGGCAATAGTAAACCACTTCCATATTGTTACCACAGGAAGGAATGTGTCAGAAAGAGTTGACACTAAGCTTGACTCACAGGAGTATACCAATGTACTCCTGTTTCCCTGGTATCTTAAGATGTTTTCTTTTAGCTAACACAGCTTTTCTAGCTTAGCTTCCTCCAAATGCTTTGAACACTTACACAGCCTGGAATTCTTGAAACTGCCATTCCAACATATCTGGAGGGCATTACATTAGGCAATGCTGACTTCACCACTTTGGTTGACTTTCATGGTAGACAGGGCACAATAAAGAAATATAGCTTATTATATTCTTTAAAATGTGTATAATTTTTTAAAAAATAAATGGGTTGGAAGGAAAAACTATCTCATATATCCAGGAATTTAGTAGTATCAAGGGTTGGCAATGGTCCAAATTTGGAGAAATGGGCAGTGCTTTATAACGTTAGGCTCTGGGAACAATGCTTCCTTGCCCTTTCTGCCTACTAAAAATGGCCAGAAAATGACATCACTGGTTTGAATAACTAATTTGTATGTTTGCTAGAAAAAGGGAGAGAGAAAAGTCATATATTTTGTACTGATGAATTTAATACAGCAAACACAGGTTTAGGTCTAAGAGATTTTTTGCTTACAAATACTGGCTTCTGATTTTGCATGACAAACATTGGTTAAAATCTTGCAGAGGCTTGTTATAATTCTAAGTAATCCTATAGGAAAAGTAGAGTATAAACCTAACAAACACCACATATAGCTATTAAAGTATCTCAATCTTCAGATTTTATGCTACAAACACCGATAGAGGTGTTTTTTAATAAATTATAGTCATAAAAGATTTACAATTTTCTATCAAAATATTGCTATAATAGATAACAACTAGCCTAAGATTTGTGAAACTAAACCAACTTTACTTGGTTTAGCTGGCACAAATTTATAATGTACAGACTGACAATGTTTTAACTGATGAAGACTTATAATTTCCTGTCAAAAAATTGTAAACTGGTTAATGCAAAAATGAAAGGGAAAATTCACTGCAGAATTAGACTATACCCAAGAAATGGTCAAGAAAAATGGGAAGTAAAATACTTGCTTATGCAGATCTGGTGCATACTTATTTGTTACAAATAAAAATACTGATTTATTAGTACTGATCTTAGACACATGAAAGGAGAGAGGTCATCAAGGGCTTATTGGAAAATAAGACAGCGAAGGTTTAGCATTAATCCTTAAGAATAAAGCAGTATGAACCAGGAATTAAGAGGAAGACTTACAAGACTAATACATCCCTCTCTGATTTGTAGAATCAGTGTTACATCCACATATACTCAGGCACACAGTTTACTTTTAATATTTGAAAGTAACACAATCATCCAGGAGACTATAGAGTGCCCTTATCTAAAAAGGGATACTACTTTGAAACACAACTTTCCAGTTAGTGCTGCTGAGAGATTCAAAGAAACCATAACTGATTGAATGAACTATTGGCAATTTCATTGAGCATGGTTAAATGCTGGTAGGCTCATCTTTCTAATTATTAACACTATTCCTACATGGTTTATGTGCAATCCATGGTTTGTTTAACTAAGCTTCCAAGGTGGCAAGAAAGTGAAATCTGGCTTTATCTACAAATATTTTGCCCCTTAACCAGGGGTGAAATGCTCCCGGTTCGGACCGGATCACCCAATCTGGTAGCGATGGTGGTGGGTGGTTTGGAGAACCAGTAGCAAAAATCCCTGCATCCCCGCCATGCCCAGCTGAGCCGCGCGATCATCAGAAGCTGTTTTTTTTACTTTTAAAAGCATTTATTCGGCTGAAAAAATGCTTTTAAAAGTAAAAAAAAAAAGCCCCTGATGATCCTGCGGCTCAGCTGGCTGAGGCTGAGAAGAGGCTGTAGGAAAAAAAAAAAAGCCTTTAAAAGCCTCTGGTGATCCCAGCTGAGTTGCCTGATTGTCAGAGGCTTCTAAAAGCATTTTTTTCTGCAACCTCTTAAGGTGGTAGAAAAAATGCTTTTAAAAGTAAAAAAAAAAAAAAGTTGGCCGCGCCTATTGTCACATTACCCCACCACCACCAAGCCATGCCCACAGAACCGGTAGTAACAAATTTTACATTTCACCCCTGCCCTTAACATATGTAGCCATGGGTGCTGAACAGAATTCCTCTGCCAGCATGAGGAAATTTAGCCTGGGAATTAAAGTCCACATATCTTAAAGTCTCTAAGACGGAAAACATTGTCCTAGTGGAAAAGAGGACTCAACAAAGGCAGCCAAGCTATTGCTAAATTTTGATGTCTTATTTCCATCTGATATATGAGTTTGAAGACTAATTTACTGATTTCAACAGTTTCAATATGCTAAACATTTTGAGCATCTTGAAGAAGTTTTTTCCCCCTAGCATTTTCATTCAAGTCCATACTTTTTAAGGATCAAGTGTTGATCCATTTGGTTTTAACAGGAATTGACTGACTTGTTACCTGAGCCTGACATCATGGGCTGAAAGACAATGACTGGCCCAAAGTCATCCAGCTGGCTTTCATGACTAAGAAAAGATTAGAATTTGCAATGTCTTGGTTTCTGGCCCAAACTGGAAGAATCATTCTTTGCTAACATTTTTTGCCTAAGCACGTGGAGATCAAATCAGAGTCAATGCTAGTTAGCATTGTCACTCATGCCTAGTCACTTCCCGTCTTCACTATTACAATGCACTCTCCATGGGGCTGCCCTTGAAGAGCATCTGGAAGCTCCAGTTGGTGCAAAATGCTGTGACCCACATGGTTTTGTGCAGACCTCGGTGTGCACATGTATCATGTCTACTGCGGGAGGTACATTGGTTGCCAATTTGCTTCCCGATGCAATTCAAGGTGCTGGTTGTCACCTTTAAAGCCCTTCATGGCTTAGGACCAGGTTATCTGAGGGACTGCCTCTTGCCGGTCACATCTACTCACCCCACCAGAGCAGGGAGGCAAGGAAGGTTGTGGATCCCATCCCTTAGGGCTGTGATGGCGAACCTATGGCACGCGTGCCACAGGTGCCACACGGAGCCATATCTGTGGGCACGCGAGCGTTGCCCTAGCTCAGCTCCAGCATGTATTTGCACACCGGCAATTTTTGGGCCCACCGGAAGGCAGGAAACAGGCTGTTTCTGGTCTCTGGGAGGTTGGGAAAGGCCATTTTTGCCCTCCCCGGGCTCCTAGAAAGCCTCTGGAGCCTGGAGTGGGTGAAAAACGGGCCTTCCAGTCCCACCCGAAGTCGTGAAATGGGCCGTTTCTGGCCTCTGGGGGGGGGGGAAATGCAGTTTTCGCCCTCCCCAGGCTCCAAGAAAGCCTCTGGAGCCTGGGGAGGGAGAAAAACGGGCCTACCGAGCCCACTGTGCCAAAAGCAGGGGGAGCGCGGGGGGGTCATGCGTGCATGTGTGGGGGGGCGGGGCGCATTGAATTATAGGTCTGGGCATGGGCATGCGTAACCCCCACACATCCTCCTGCTTTTGGCACACAATGGCAAAAAGGTTAGCCATCACTGCCCTAGGGAGATACACTTGGTGGGACCCAGAAGAGGAGCCTTCTCCATAGTGGCTCCCTTTCTCTGGAACAGTGTTTCTCAACCTTGGAAGCTTGAAGATGGGTGGACTTCAACTCCCAGAATCCCCCAGCCAGCGCTGCTGGCTAGGGGATTCTGGGAGTTGAAGTCCACCCATCTTCAAGCTTCCAAGGTTGAGAAACACTGCTCTGGAACCTCAGAGATTAGAGTGGGCCCCACACTAACTCTTTCGGAAGGCGCTGAAGACCTGGTTCTGCCAGTGGATCTGGGGAACACAGAGCGGGATGAAGCCCATTAAATGGCTCATGTAATGTGTTGTTGCCAGGGTTATGTTATTATATTATTTTAGTACATGATTATTCTCTTTTATTAGTTTTAGTGTTTTATATATGAGGTTTCTATGTTCTAGTAAGCCGCCTTGAGTCGCCATGTGCGAATAGGCGCCGATATAAATTTCCTAAAATCAAATCAAATAAAAAAAATAAAATAATAAAAAATAATAAAATAAAATAATGAAATAAAATAATAAAATAAAATAAAATAAAATAATAAAATAAAATAAATAATAAAATAAAATAAAATAAAATAATAAAATAAAATAATAAAATAAAATAAAATAAAATAAAACCAATCAATCAATCTGAGGTGCCATTCTCCAGTTCCTCACTATTCGGAAACAAGGCCAGGTTACTTCCCGCCTGTAAAGCAGGTAAAATAGCCTCTTGTTAACACGACGGAGGAGGCTTGAACAGGCACTGCTAGGGTTGAACAACAAACACTGCAGTAAAACTACGGCAAGAGCGACAGCGGTGTCACACCGTCGGTTTGTAACGCAGTCCGTTTTCCCCAAACTGTCCCTCTCCAGATGTTTTGGGCAGCAAGGTCTTCCTTATCCCTTGGTCAGCATTGCAACCCCGCTTGGGATGACACGATTCCACGGTCGGGAATTTAACGGCAGCGACTGCGGAAAGAGCGAGGACCACGAGTCATGAAAACAAACGCGGCTCCTTTAAATGCGACATCCTGAGGGGTAAGGAAAGTGGGCCGAGCCAAGCGAACGGCGTTTGCGTACAGCGCAAAACTTTCAAAAATCCCCTCCTCCTCCTCGCCTCTCCCTCCTCCCTTCTTCTCCTCCCTCCCCCCCCCCAACCGCCGCCTTCTAAGGGAAATGTCACGCTCCTACGTACTTCCGGTTGGGAGCGAGCGTCGAGGGTAGAAAGAACTTCTTTCGCACGGCAGGGAATGTTGTCAAGGCGCGTGCGTGTCGTACGGGATGAATGTCGGGTTTTCGGGCGTGAGTTTTTTAAGACGGCCGGAAGTGTCCAGAGAGACCTGAGCGGAGCGTTCGATTTCTCACTCCCGGCGGGCGCTATGGAGCCGGGCGCTTGAGGGCGGAGCGGCTGCCTTTTACCCCAGACATGTCAGCCGGTCATCTCGATGCAGGTAAGCCGCGACCGGGTTCTTTGCCCGTTGACTACACCCAGAAGCCGCGCGGGGCCGCCTTTGGCTTTGCCGGGCCCTGCATCAGCGGGCTCTGACCTCTGCGCCGCATTCTGGCCTTTCCTTTCCTTCTGGGACTGGAGGCCTTGACGCCGAATGCCTTTTCCTGGAAGATTAATCCTGGCGAAAGACTCCCGGGCGTCCCTCCTCTTCCCACCCCACCCCGGGGTTGCCGCTTCGTGGCGCTGAGGCTCCGGGTGGTGCATGAGATGGGGAAGCGGCGACTCCTGGCGTGCACGGGGTGGGGCCGCTGCTCGGGAAAAGTGCTCCCTGCGGGAAATGAGCCGGTCTTCTCACGAACTTAGGGCGCGGGAAGCTGGGGCTAGGCCATGTCTGGGCCGAGCGCTTTCCATTCCGAAGCATTCCCACCTCAGCGATCTGAGTAAACTCGGGTTGATTTGCTGCTACTCGGAGCAAGCAACCTGTAGAGCAGGGGCTGACCGATGAGGATCAAACTCTGGGCTCGATACTCGGCTCGGGCATGTACGTAAGATTGAGAAAGACAATCAAATGCCCTCCAGATGTTTTGGACTTCATCTCCCATCAGCCCCAGTTAGCCTAGCGAATAGCAAAGGATTGTGGGAGTTGTTGTTCAAAATATCCGGAGGACACCAGTTTCCTGTATTTTGGGTAAACGGATTTTAATCGGGCATGCCTTTCCCCTTTCCCTCGCTTATAGGCAGGGTTGTTGCTGATTTTTTTGAAAGGATATTTCTCTCCAACATAATGCATTGGCAAATTGAAATACCATTAAGAATGATGTTCACATTTACTCTCTGGCCTGAATATATTAGTTGTTGTTTTAATATTTCTCCGAAGTTTATAAAGAGGAAATTTATTATACTGTTTTAGTTTAGGATTATATTAAATACAGAGTGGGAGAAGTTCTGCAAAGGGGCGTGCATAAGCGCATCAGCGTGCCTACCATCCCTGTCCTAATGTTTTCTTTTATTCGTATCCTTTTCATGTATTTATAATTATGTTTACACTTGTATCTGTCATAAAATACATGCTTGGTGAAATAACTAAAATAAAAAAAATACTGTGTAAACGATAAAAGGAAATGATAAGTGGGGGGGAGGGGGGGGGAACATGCCCTATCCTGGGTGCACTACTTAACTTACTGGAACAGCTTTAGTTTATCATTAGAGCTACTTGTGTTACTTTCCCCCAAATCTTGTAAAAATTTAAGTCATTCTGAAGCTAGCCATAGAATTTATATGAAAGGGCTTCATTATTTTGTCCACAGCAGGTGGCAGCACCTAGCTGATCTTAGCTGATCTCAAAAACACCAAGCAGTATTGGACTTGATTAGTACTTGGATGAGGGACCACCAGGAAATTCCAGGGCTACAGAATAGATTGGGGAATTAAAAAAAGATTACCCTTAAAGATGGTAATGGCAATCCCCTTTTATTCTGTTGCAAGGAAAGCTACATGAATATGTTCCTATAGCATCACAAGTCAAACCTGATCTGAAGAAGTCTCCTTTTGTTGCTATTTCTTATTATTTTACATCATGCCTAAGGGTAAGCAGGAAGTTTATTGAATTCCTGATTTTCCCTACTAAGTTGCTTTAAACTGTTTCAGTGAGAGTGCCGCATTCTTGTCCTCATGTATGCTATCCAGGTATTGATCATATGCCAATATTTGTACTCTGTAAAGCCTCAAAACTCCATTAATTCAAAAGGATGATATCTAACACATTCCTTATACCTTTTTAAAAACCTCCAGAATTATTTATCATTATTTCCTGATTTAGAATCTTGGGACTTCTATTTGCTACACCTATTACTTAGAGAGTGTGTCTTCTTAGCATATCTATAAAAGCACTGATGGATATTTTATACTTAACAAAAAAAGGCCCTAGATTTGTATGACGAACATCTTGCATAGTCACTGATCTCATGCTCATCTTACACTGATTCTTAAGATCTTTGTAGCTAGATTTGTTTACCAGCTTTCTAGCTATAATTTAGTATTTTCCGAAGTGCAGCCTATTTTGCTGAAAACTTGTAGGGCAACCACAGTTTAAGAATATACAACTGTATTTCTGTGTTAAATAATGTAATTGTATGGATTTCTCTTGTGCATATGTGAATTAACCCCAAAATAACAAGCTTATTGAAGATTGTATAAAACGTGTCATATGGAAATATAGAATACAGAACATATAATTGAACACCATAATGCCATTTTATTTCATGGACTAACTTGCAAACAAAAAAGAAAGTATGTAGATAAAGGGAGCTTCTTTGCATGTATGGGTCATCCTAAAATAAACAGTATAATCGTAAACTTAATGTCATTTGAAAATATCCAGAATTTAATAATCCTTGAATAAATTGTATGTTTCTTTTTAGATTGTTAAATATGTTTATATTTAATCTTTCAAAGATTTCAAGGTGATTTGCAATTTTTTTGCTGTTTCCCTATTGGTTTTGCAGCAAGGCTTTGATGAAGATTGGCTGAGGGTTGACTGTTCCAGGGCTCATAGTAGTGAGTTGAGATTAGATATTTTTTCCAGAGCTAATTTAACATTAAAACTGGACTCTTATAGTGCACTATAGTGTAGTTCAACCTGCAATATTTTCTTTTGAGCTTAGGAATTTAAATACTTGAGAATCTTTATTGATAAAAGCAGTTTGTGGATTTGGCAGTACTGAAATTTTGTTCGCTATCATTAAAATCAAAAGCAGTAAGAAGCAAGGTGTATGTCATATTTGTCTTCCATTTATGAGATGGAGAAGGAGAAAAGCTATATGGTTGCTAAGAGTCAAAAACAACTTGATAGCACAAAATCTATGAAATGAGCCTTCCCCCACTGAATTACGTGTATAACTCCAGGCACCCTCTTGGGTTGTGGCTGTATGCATGCTCCCTTTTATCTTGGGGAAATGATTGATTTTCAGTAAATATATAGCAGGAGTTAAGATCTGTGGCTCACCAAATATTACTGGTAAATATCTCCCACAGCTCCATCCAACATAAGATGAATGATGCTAGTGGTGCAGCAACATTTGGATGACCATAGGTACCTGTTCCCTTGCAGAAAACTGCATTGTGTACAGTATGGGCTAACCACATTTTAAAAGAAAAAAGACACAATTAAATGCAGTTGAGTCCTATCTTTATTTTCTTCTACCTAATGGGTAAATCTTGCCATACTAAAGTTATAACCTTCTAACCAGTAGATATATTCTAGGAGAATGTAGGGTGTGGCACCCTGAACTTCTTTCCCTTCCCCATCTAGCTTGGAGCTGTGCAATTTCTTGATTTAGATTTCTCTGTGATGGAATGTACTCCCCCTTTCCATGTATCTTTTGGCCTCTGCTTCTTTAATATGTCTCCTTAGCCTGGTAGCCAGTGCTGCTATGAATCTTTGTTTAGCAATCTCTAGAGCACCAGATGGTGTCAGACCCTTGTATTTTTTCAGTAACCAAGTCTTATCCTTAATCTTCATATCCTCCTGTAATGCCACCAGCTGACTAACCTCTCAGAGTTGTCTTTTTTTTTTAAAAAAAAATCCATTTATGAAGGTTATATAGCTGTAATTTTGAAGGCCAGCAAACATTCTGCTGTCCAGGCAAACTATTGTTCAATTTCCTTTTTAAATGTTAATGCAAACTTTTGGCAGTGAATCTTGTCACATAGATTACAGACACTATTACATTTCATTGTTGATTCTGAACAGCCTGATTTTGTAAAAGAGCAACAAACCTTTGATATATTGGCAATGCGGTTTTTTTTAGAGAAAGTTGAAATAGCCAGGTCTTGTTGGACGCAAACAAAGCCTTTCACATATTACAGTAAAAATTTTCAGATGATATCTTAGCCAAACATAGATTTCCTTCTTCTTTATTAATTGGATTAAAATGTGATATTTTAATTATTTGGCCAAAGTCAGTACAAAAGGAATTATTTCCTCATCAAGATACTTCTTGGAATCTTCGTGAACGCCAATTATCTTCTTGTATAATTAGGTATTGATAGGATATATTGGACATAAAAGTGGTTGGAGTCAAGTACATACTTTTTTAATTATGAAAATTATATATCCAATATATTATTAATATAGTAAATGGTTGGTTAATTATCAGATTACCAGATTAACTAGAGTAAGTCTCATTTATCCTGTAAACTCAGATATATCAATAGAAATTTATAAATACTGTTTTACTTTAGTTTAGATTTACTTTAAGTTTAGATTTATTTAAATATCCAGTGAATTCTTGTCCCACCTTAGCTACAAATCTAGCTGGATGACCTTGGGCAAGTCACTTACTTTCAGCCATAGGAAGTGTGTTATGGCAAACACTTCTGAAAAACCTTGCCAAGAAAACTTCAGTGACTTGTCCAAGCAGTCTTTAAGAATTGAACATGATTGAATAGAAGAAGAAGAAACTGGATTAGGAACAGTAATATGATTAAAGATATTAATGTGATTTTGAATTGCAAACATTTGGAATTTATCACATGAAGAACTATGAGCATGAGTTTTTAAATTACTCTTTTAAAATGGGAAGACAGTGCCATCCCCATTTAAAACTACATGGATGACATCTATTTACTTTCTGCTTATGAACTGGACCTTTACTGACGTAATGGAAAGCTTGATCAGTATTATGTTGTGTGGCCAAAGTTTAATGTTATGTTTAGAAACTGACTTTTTGTAAACTAAATAACAAAAGCTAAATATCTATATATAGATTCTTCTGTGTTACAATGGTAACACATGAAGTGAAATCATATTCTCTCAAGTTTAAAGACCATTTAGCACTTCTATTTTTTTTGCAGTTTTATTTGGGGCTCATTTTTACTTTGTTTCATTTTTGTTCCTTGAGTCTGTAGAGATTCTGAGTCCTCCAGGTCATGGTTTTCCCAAAGGTGCTTTTTCAGGAGGCAACTGGACTTTCTTGTTTTTTCTTTGAAGACGTTTCGCTCCTGAAAAAGCACCTTTGTTCCTTGAGTGTTTCAATTTTGTTCCTTGGGAATTTTTTTTAAACCAATAATTGTGCATTATGTTTTTAATTTTTTGGTACAATATATGGCCTAGAGAACTCTGGTTATTGGGTAGGTTATATAATAAATATCTGGCTTATTTTATGATTATCAATGGTATTTCATCTTTGCAAAAGAGGACACATCCAGGCTGGTTTGTTTTTTAATCCAATATTTATGGCATGAAATCCCAAGTTTTCAGTGTTTGTGTTAGTGGGTACAACTCCTTGCTGCTTCAGTTATGATATGAAAGTAGAAAACAATGAGATTATCTAGTATTTGCGGAGAATTTATGCTTCTGCTATTTAAACTAGTATTTGCTACATGAAATAGCCCAAAATTTAGAAGCACTTTTCAGGTAGGTAAAGACTACTGTAAGTATAAACTCTACAAACTCTGGGCTGTGCTTCTGGTGTGTTGCGGCCAGCAGCCTCTTTTATGTCGTTGGCCATTCCCTGTCCATTCACACAGAAATCAGGTGGCAGCAGGTGACCAGATTCTTTCCAATAGACATTAGCTGACAAGAGTCAGTCCTATTGCTTCTAAAAACTGCATGCACCATCAACTGCTGCTCCCTCACTTCCTCCAACTGAATTGCCACTCCAGTTCTAAGCCTTGACATTTCAAGATAATTTTAGTTTCAGCAGAATGGAGCAGGATTGCAGTAAAAACTGGATAGAGGTGTGAGGACATCATCATGAATTAACTTTAGTAGCACGATCTACCTTTTTGTGATTTCAGGTGAGAAATGAATGAGGTGCACTTTTTGGTGGAATATAAAATACCCTTTTCATTTCTTAAAAGTTTCTTTAACTTTCAGAAGACCAAGTTACTTAATTTATGCAATAGACAAAGCTATAGTTTGCTTGAACAGTAATAAATATATCACCATTATGGTCATTAAGCTATATGTTTTGCTCAGAAACCTGCAGTAGTTTAGGCAATCATATATTATGCTAAACTGAAACTCAACAAACTACACTACAGTTTAGCTTGGTGCAGTGTGTTTAAAAACAAACAAAGAATGGCTGGCCAACCAGTGCATAAGTGGCACAAATCAGAAAAATTGTTGATCAACTGCCATAGCATTTTCTATTGTCTGGTGCTGGACCTTAGCCTCAATTAGCAGCCACTTGGTTTAAATTCATATCTGAATATTCTTTATGAATCACTGGTCTGTGTTAGGAACAGTGTTAACCCAGATAAAATTTAGTTGATGAAAAAATCTTAGTGGTTTGGTTTCCACAAAACACTGAAGCATGGAAGCACAACACATTATAACACAACATTCTAAGAACCAAATCACAAATTGAATATCAAACTACCAAAATCATTCGTTCAACTAACCGTGGCACACACAACCTATTATATACAGTAGGTCCATATCAGAAGATATTATCTTATTTCATAAAAGATGAGAAGTTTGTGGTTTTTTTCATCCTAAAGTACATAATTTAATTTGATATACATAGCAATGGTAAATAGGCTGCAGAAAGAAATAGCACACAGTCATTTCAGAAAACAAAAGAAAGATTTGAAATCTTTGAATTCATTTTACAAAGTTTTAAAGTGTGGCAAGCAGAATGAAGTTTTATAAATGGAATTGTTTAGGAAAAGAAAGCTAAACAAAATCTTGGGTGGGAGTGAGAAACTAATTTTAGAAAGTGTGTTAATAAGGATGCAGTGATTTTAAAACTCCAAAACTGCTGATTTGAGATTATAATTATGACTATTTCGCATTGGCTTAAACTCTGCAGAGCCAGGAATTAGAAAGTAATGCAAAAGGATCTTATGACAATAATGATATATATATACAATACTATATTAAAAAGTCAGATATGCACCAACAAGAGGTATCTTTGTTGGTGCTATGATCTGGATTTGAATTACTGTTGATTCATGAAGATTAAGTTGTCAGAAGGCATAGCTGGGATGGTTTCACAATCACAGATGTCTAATTGTTTTTTGATCTTTTAAGCTGTGGCACAAATTGTATTCCATTTTCTTCTCCAGGAAATAAAAATGGACTCTTTAGGAAGTCAATAGGAGAGAAGGAAATCCTTTTGAATATATCAGGTTCCTGTTTAGTGCAACCTTTCTTCGTTTGCATATCATTGTTGCTAACATAATTTCAATTGTTCTTTGTGAGGGAACACTGCTGACTTTTCCTTTTGTGTTGAGCTGGACATTCTCTCATATAAAATACGTTCCATAGGAAAAATTTGAATTAATAAGCATAATGGTATTATTATAGGCTGTTTGACCATCTCTAGTAAGCTACATGTTCATACTGAACAAAATAACTTTTTCCTGAATTAAAATACTTACATGTATATGTATGTCTATGTCTATCTCTATATGTATATGTTTGTGTGTATGTATATATATATTCAGTGCTTTGGTTTTTTAAAAAAAAAAAAAACTCCAAAACTATTACACAGGAGATTGGACTTCATAATGTATAAGATTTTAAAAAAATATGTTTAGTTTCATGCTTCCCTTTTTCAAATATTTTTATGAAATTCTACACTTACATTTTGTTCCATATGCATGTCTTAGAATCTACCAAAGAGGGCACTTCCATAAAATACATTATTTGTGGAGTATATTAGTTTGCATTTTCACGGTTAAATTGGAAATACAATCCTGACATATATTAAGCAAAACTATGCTTAATTTACAATATATCCCAATATATATGTCTGTCTTGATCTGCTTGAAATTAGGGAATTGTCATCTATGAGGGTGTATACACATACCGGTAGAAATGTAATGAAAGGTAAGGTATAAGCTCAGTTTACAGAGCATGCTTAAACATAGTTTATTGAATAAATCTCAAGGGATAGCTTGCAATGTTTTTAGCTCACTGAATAAACTAGGCCACAGATTCTTTTTTTCATCAGTATCACACCATCTTTTCAAACTGTGACATCTGTTCAAAACTTAGGATTTGTCATATTTGCTGTAATGAGGAAGAACAACTGGGTCAGGCTGAGGCAGGAATTAACGTATCATACTAAATTAAAACTAAATAAACTACATTGTGGATCAGTATAATGTGTCAATTTAATTGTGGTTTGTAAACTATAGTTTATAACTTGATATATGTGAACAAAGTTTGCTTATAGGCCAGGGATGGCTAACCTTTTCTGGACCGAGTGCCCAAAGTGCACGTGTGCACCCCCGAACCCCCAAAATGCAATGTGTGCGTGGCCCCCGTGCATGTGCCCCCCGTGCATGCACACGTGCTGCCCACATGCCCTCCACACTCCCATGCATGCACCCCCACCCCCATGCATGCACATCTTGCCCCCCCCATGCATACATGGCAGAGACCCGAAGACCAGCTGGCTGGCGGGAGGCACGTGTGCATGCACGGCGGAACTGAACTGGGGTGACGGTTTGCGTGCCATCAGAGAGGGCGCTGTGTGCCACCTCTTGCATGCCATAGGTTCGCCATCACAGTTATAGGCTATGCCCGTGATGGCAAACCTATGGCACGTGTGCCACAGGAGGCACGCGGAACCATATTAGTGGGCACGCCAGCTCACCTCTGGGGTGCATGCGCGCGCCGGCCAGCTGATTTTTGGGCCTTCTGGGCCCACCAGAAGTAGGGAAACGGGCTGTTTCCTGCCTCTGGAGGGCCTGGGGGGGGGATAAGGCCAAGCGCTTATTTCAGGGTTCAAAAAAATATAAGAAGGTCTTATTTTTGGGGAAACATGGTATCTAAAAAGGATTACAGAGAAAGACAAATTATGAATGGACCTATAACGATGAGGGAAATCTCTGAAGCTATAAAAGAAAGATTAAACTAGAAAAAATGCCTGGACCAGTTGGATTATCTTGTCTTTATTATAAATGTTTTAAGAATGAACTTTTACAACTTCTAGAAAAGTTGATGAATTCTATCCTATAGGGTGGAAAGATGTCACTTTCCACCCGATAGGATAGACTTAGAAAGAAGCTTTAATACCTAAAGAGGGAAATTTTGACTTTAACAAAGGCTCTGGGCCAATAGCAGTACTGATTAAGTTATTCACAACACTTCTAGTTGGTAGATTGAAGAATTTATTCTCAAGGACCATTGTGGGTTTTTAACAAAAAGGAAGAGTGAAGAACAACATTAGAACTGGGCTGAATATTTTGGAATATTTGGAGCAACATAAAGAAAAGCAAGTTTAAAGTGTTAAAAAATATGAAAATACAAGTTCAAACAGAATTACCGGTAATGAATAAAACTGGGTTTAAAATTGAGAAGGTAAAATAGTTGGGTATCCCTGTGACAAATAGAAATAATCCTTGCTAAATGACTGATCGCTTAGCAACCATTCAAAATTATGACAGACCTCCTCATAGCTCTTTTATAATCCATTTTCTAATTTCTGACAACTGCATGCGCATGTGACCCCATGGTCACATACTGCATTTTGAGTGCTTGAGAACTGGCTTGCAGCCATTGCAGCGTCCTGTGGTCATGTGATTGCAATTTTTGGTGTTTTGTGCTGGTTTCCAGTGTTTACTTCCAGTTTCTGGCAAAAGTTCATTGAGTAAAATTGATTTGCTTAATGACCACAGTGTTTCTTCATGATTTATATCTAAAAGGATATTCTTTACCCCACAAGTTTGCTGCTGCTTCAATAACAAAACAAATGGGGAGAATGGATTTTAAAAAATCAACTGACTAGTCAAACAAACACATTTTAGTAGATTATAGTATCTGTTCCAATTCCTTTTTGAGTAATTTTATGGGTTGCACCAATCTTTTTTGTTCACAATCGTATATAACATTAATTCTGTGTTGTTTCATTTCAGGTACAGTCTACTCTGCAGTATAAAGGCATTATGTACTCAGAGTGGAGGTCTCTACACCTTGTAATTCAAAATGATAAAGGTCACACCAGTGTACTTCACAGTTATCCTGAAAATGTGGGAAGGGAGGTGGCAAATGCTGTTGTCCGTCCTCTTGGCCAAATTTTGAATTTATCATCAACAGCTGGAAATGAAAGTTTACTAAAAACTGACAAAGAAGTAAGTATCCATCTACCCAATTTTTAAATTCCACTTTATGTATGTGTGTCAATAAGGTTATTTCTCTAATTTAAAATAACAGTGCTAAGAAACAGACATTTTTGTACATTCTGATAGAATGCATTCCACAACAAATTATAACAGCAGCAAACTGTCATTTGAAAATAGATACTGTTCCTTAATTTGATGTAGATTTGTAACTAAATGGACATTGACTTACCTGAATGTCCTTTTTCGGAACGCTGCGTATACACTCCAGCATTGGAAAATCCTCTTATCTGACAGCAACTGAGAGAACTTTTTTTACTTATCTACCCACTCTGTGCTCTCTCCACGCCCCCTTTTGCACCCGAATCCCCAGTCTTGAACGAAGACACCACAGGTGAACTACAACAAAATTTATTAACACAAAACCACCACAAGCCAACATACAAAGAAAGGGAGGGAAATGGAGTGTATACGCAGCGTTCCGAAAAAGGACATTCAGGTAAGTCAATGTCCATTTTCCAGAACGCTGCTACTACACTCCAGCATTGGGACATACCCAAGCCTAACTTCCAGGGTCGGGCAAAACACTATCCAACTCAGAGGACCCAGACACCACTGCTTGCAAAACTCGTCGCCCAAAGGACGCCTCAGCCGAAGCGTAGGCATCAATTCGGTAATGTCTTATGAAAGGCGACAAGGAAGTCCAAGTAGCCGCCCTACAGATGTCCAACACAGAAGCCTGGGTAGCCCAGGCTGCTGAAGTAGCCGCACTCCGCGTAGAATGAGGCAGAATGTTCCCAGGAACAGGACGACGCTGATTCTCATAAGCAGCAGCAATACAGGCCTTAATCCAACGACCAATCGTGGTCGACGACACTTTCTGACCCATGGATGCAGGATGGAACGAAACAAATAGGGCTTCCATCTTCCGAAACTCGGCCGTCCTACGCATGTAACGTCTCAACGCCCTGCGCACATCCAGAGTGTGCCAGAGAACCTCCCGGTGATGTCTCGGCGACGGGCAGAAATCCGGAAGCACTAATTCCTGCGCCCGGTGAAACCACGAGTTAACCTTGGGCAAAAAAGCAGGATCCATCCTCAGGACCACAGTGTTAGCATGAAAAATGCACAAATCTTTCCTGACGGATAAGGCAGCGAGCTCAGAAATGCGTCTAGCCGACGTGATCGCCAGGAGAAATGCAACTTTGAACGACAGAAACTTAAGTGAAGTGGAACCCAGCGGCTCAAACGGAGACAAAGTGAGAGCCTGCAAAACTAAAGATAAATCCCAAGTGGGATAACGATGAACCGTAGGCGGTCTCAGATTCGTAGCTCCATGAAGGAACCCCTTCACCCACGGATGATGGGCCAAGGAAGTGTACGGTGGACAGGATAACACAGTGGCCAGGGCCGCCACCTGGCGCCTGAGAGTGGCGGGAGACAAACCCCGCTCCAAACCCGCCTGTAGAAAAATGAGGACATCCTGAACCGTTGCAGACGTAGGATCCACATGAGCAGTCGCACACCAACCGCAAAAGGCTCTCCACGTGGCTTCGTAGATCCTCGTCGTGGATGGTCGACGGGCCGACTGAATCGTACCAATCACCGTATCCGGCAAACGGCCTTTCTTCAAGAGGACGCGCTCAAATGCCAGACGGCCAACTGCAGCCATTGGGGCTCGGGATGACGAATGGCCCCCTGACACAGCACGATCCGATGTGGAGGAATCACCCACGGGTCTGTCACCGAAAACTCCACAAGATCTGCAAACCATGGCCTGCGGGGCCAATGTGGAGCCACCAGTAATATCTCCGCCCTCTCCACTATCATCTTGCGAACCACCTGCTGAATCAGAGTGACGGGTGGGAAGGCATATAGTAGACCCGCTGGCCAACGACACCGCAGAGCGTTTGTGTCCTCTGCCGCTGGAGTCGGATACCGAGTGATGAACCGGGGAAGTTGGGCGTTGGTCGGACTGGCGAACAAGTCTACCAGAGGCCGTCCGAAGCGAAGAGAAATCTCCTGAAATAGACTGGGAAGCAGCTGCCATTCGGCCTGGTCTATCACTTCCCTGCTGAGCCAATCCGCTCGTGTGTTGGCTTCCCCGGAAATGTGGTCTGCGAGGATGGACTCCAGATTCCTCTCCGCCCAGTTGAACAGACGTGTCGACTCGAGCATCAGCGTCTGTGACTTCGTCCCCCCTTCCCGGTTTATGTGCGCTTTGGCAGATGTATTGTCCGTGAGAATCAGGACATGACGACCCCAAACCAGCGGCCGGAAATGCAGAAGGGCGAGACGAATGGCTCGAAGTTCCAATAGGTTGATGCTCTGTGCACGTTCCTCTGGAGACCATTGTCCTTGGCCCACCTGGGCACCCAGGTGGGCTCCCCAGCCATGGAGGCTGGCATCGGTGGTGATCACGACCCGGTCTAGTTCCAGGAAACTGCAACCTTGCAGGATGGCCGACGACTTCCACCAACACAGTGACATTCTGACTCGCGGAGGCACGAACACCGTCCTTGTGGAGTTGGAACTGCCTGTTCTCTGGAATGGAAGAAGAAGCCATTGCAGTGGACGAGAATGTCTGCGTGCCCACGGAACAACGCGGAAACACGAGACCATCTTCCCCAACAAACGTGACAGCGTCAATAGAGGAGCCTTCCTCCGGGTCAGCACTTGGCCCACAAGCGATTTGATGTTTTTCGCCCTCTCTGAAGACAGGAAAACCTGACCCTTCTCGGAGTCTATCAGGGTCCCTAGGTGTAGAATCGCGGTCGTGGGAACGAGCTGGCTCTTGTCCAAGTTGATGGAGAATCCGTGCCCTCGGAACGCTGAAAGCACCCTGTCTCTGTCTTGCGCCGCTTGTGCCCTGGACGAGGACAGGATCAGAATGTCGTCCAGGTAACATAACACCCTCACCGGAACGGTACTGAGATACGCGGCCACTACCGCCACCAGTTTGGTGAAAGTCCTGGGAGCCGAGGAAAGACCGAACGGCATCGCACAATACTGGTAATGCCTGCCCGCATACTCGAATCGCAGAAACTGTCGATGCGAAGGAAGCACTGGAACATGCAGGTAAGCCTCTCGCAAATCCACCGACTGCATCAGGTCCCCTTGGCGAATAGAAGCCAGAATGGACCGAAGAGAATGCATCTTGAAACGACGGTAACGTACCGCCCGATTCAACTCCTTGAGGTTGAGAATGCCTCTGACCCCTCCCGAACTTTTGGGAACCAAAAATAGTATCGAATAGAAGCCGGTCCCCTGCTGGTCCAACGGAACCGGTTCTATCGCGCGGATCTCCAGCAGGTGTGCTATCTCTTCCACCATCAGGCTGCGAGAGTCTGTGGACAGGGAAACTGGACACCGGATGAACCGTCGTGGGGGCCGATCCGTGAATTCGATTGCGAGGCCCTCCGAAATAGTACGACACACCCACTCGTCCGGAGTGGACCGGGCCCACCGATGACAAAAGGCCCGGAGACGTCCTCCCACTGGTCCCGGAGTCGGTGAGTCATTTGCCCCTTCTGAAGGGCCTAGAAGTGGATCCGCGATAGGGGCGCTTGGAGGAGGACTGTGATCTGCCACGCTCTCTGAAACGTTGTCTGTCGGAGAAGCGGTCTGGAGCCTGGAACGACTGCCGGTAAGTCGAGGGGCCTCCCTGCCCCGAGTAGGAACGAAATGGCTGACGTTGCGTGTAAGGTGTGTAACGCCTGTCTTGTCTGCGAAGGGACGAGGGCATAATTTTGCGTTTGTCTTTGTCCTCCACAAGAATCGGCTCCAATGCCGTGCCAAACAGGTTCGGGGCTTTATACGGGGCCGCCGCCAACTTCCACTTGGTTTTCACATCGGCTTTCCACGGCCGTAGCCAGAAAAGGCGTCGCGATGTGACAGAAGTCGCTAACGCCCGCGATGCAAACTTGACAGAGTTCAACGAGGCATCCGCCGAATACTCTGTGGCTGCAATAATTGTTAATATCGTGGCGCAAGCGGGTATCCTCTGGAGGGAGTCGTTCCTGAAGTTGGCGCAACCAGATCAAAGAGGCCCTATTGAAGAATGAAGTAGCCGTGGCAGTTCTAACAGTCCAGGCCACGGCCTGATGAGACCTACGAAAGGCCAATTCGGTGCGCCTGTCTTCCGATTTGAGCCCCTCCAGCGGATCAGATGAGACCATCGAATGCGAAGTGAGAGACGCCACCGGTGCATCCACAGTGGGCACGTCCAACATGGCTTCAAGTTCGGGCGCCGCACAGAACAGTTTCTTATCTAAATTGCTTGGTGCAGTGGACGACCCCGGTTGGGCCCAAGGCGCTTGCAGAACATCCGCGAACAGTTGAGGGCACGGAATAAAGTCCTTCTCCT
The DNA here is from genome assembly GCF_029215685.1 of Pituophis catenifer annectens. Classification (NCBI taxonomy): domain Eukaryota; kingdom Metazoa; phylum Chordata; class Lepidosauria; order Squamata; family Colubridae; genus Pituophis; species Pituophis catenifer. The sequence continues at coordinate 181,703,163 of NW_027256883.1, forward strand.
GCTTGACTTGCTTAAACAGGGCATCATGAGGACCGGTCTCAGACGGGGTTGTCGGGGGTTGTGCTCCCACCGAACCCAAATTAGTAGTCAAACGAGCCTTGTGAAGGAGGGACTTAAATAGTGAGGGACGAAACAAGCCCGTGAAGGCTGGAGTGTCAGGTACCAGACCTTCATCCTCAGAGAATTCGAGGTCGTCGGGGCCCTCCTCGTCATGGCACGAGCCCTCAGATGAAACAGACTCACGAGGCGAGGGGGATCGAGCCCTGCGAGAGCTTGAAGAGGCCAGCGTGCTTGAAGTCCCCGCCGCCGATGTCTGAGCCGCTGTTTGCGCTCCGGCCGCCATAATAGAAGCCAACGCAGTTGACAACATCGTCTGGAAGTCGAACTGAGACGGAGGCGGAGGATTGTCCACCTCTCGGAGTCCCGCTGCTGTGGGCGTGAAAGTGGCCGAAGGTTGGTGCCGAGGGGGCGGAAAGGCCTCCAAACCCGCTGAGGAAACATCAGGCATCGACTGGGACACGCCCTTCTGCCAAGCCAAGGAACCGGATTGGACCGCTCTCCGCTCCGAGAAGTCAGGAACAGGAACAGCCTGTTGGGCGGATCCCGCATCACCACGGACTAAAGACGCTGACGCCTGCTTGGCCTTCTCACATCGTTTTTCCAAAGCCTTATGACGCCTGAGAGCATCCTTATCAGCGGCAGAGGAGGTCTTAGAGTGGCGGGACTTGTGACCGCCAGACGCAGAGCGTTTGCCCGATTGTTTCTTGCGGGACTTAGATCTGACAGGGCTAACCTCCTGATCACTGTCTGAGGAGAACGAGCAGTCCGCCATGGTGAGAATGCCCAAGTTGAATAGTAATGATAAATTAATTGACAGATAGATTTGTAGTAATAAATAATGAATCAATGATTGATTGCTTGATTAATTGATTAATTGATTAATTGATTGGAGAAATGCTTGATTGAATAATTAATTGATTGATTGGATGACTGGCTGCTTTGAATACAAAATTAATAGATATCAGTTTGTTTGATTAAATAATTGAATGATTAGATGAAATCTTGCTTAATTGATAATTGATTGCTGAATTGATAGTCTGGCTACCGCTCTGGGCAATGTACTATGCCCCAACAAGCAGTGCTGGCCCTCCTGCCACTGATTCCAAGGGCCCCCTGATTCTGCCCAGGAGAGAGGACAAGCCTTGCACAAAAGGCTGCAAAAGAAGGGGTGAGCGATAGACTGGTGATGCTCCTCCCCCCCTTCTTTCTTCCTTCGAGTCAATGCCCAGACCGGGACAGAGACTCAGCCAGCCAGACCTCGGAGTAAAGGCTGCGGCCCTCTAATTAGGGTCCGCGCTGCCACGAGGTGCTTCCAAAATGGCGGCCGCCCTGATGGTCTCAAAATGGCGGCCGCAAGTTGGTGGCGTAGTTATAAATGGCGGCCTGCCCGAGCTTCGTAGGATGGCGGAGCGCTTTCCCCCCCCCTGGCGCCGCTCAGACGCGGACACCAACCAGGGCTGGAGATCGGAGCGGTTTTGGCGCGTCGGGAGGGTAGCGAGCCCCGACAGCCACGCTACACCCCCCCCCCCAGTCAAAACTTACGGCCGGAGCTTCGAGGCCGAAAATCAACGCCGCCAGAACACAGCGCCGCCCGCAGAAGCCTGACGGGACGGTCGCTGGATGAGTCACGCCTCCAAATGCAGCGAGCCGGTAGCCGCTCCTGAAATCACCTCCGTTCCGGCTCGCTGTTTCACACGAGGGTCGGGGGAGCTATTCCTTAGCCCCGACCTCTCTGGCAATAGTAAATCTTTACCGGATCCGCCCCGCAGGGACAGAAGCCGGCAGCAGCAGGCGCTGAAGCGCAAAAGCCGGTACGACCCAGCTCCCTGGGCACGAAACCGACGAGCAGCTGATGGACTCACCAAAAAGAAGATAGAAATCTAAACTGAACCGAAAAAAAGGAAAAAGAAAAAGGGGGCTAATCAAAAATAACCAAAAGCCTAACGCAACACTCAGAGCACAGAGAAAATCCTCCCAGTGTGTCAGCAACTGAGAGAAAGACTGGGGATTCGGGTGCAAAAGGGGGCGTGGAGAGAGCACAGAGTGGGTAGATAAGTAAAAAAAGTTCTCTCAGTTGCTGTCAGATAAGAGGATTTTCCAATGCTGGAGTGTAGTAGCAGCGTTCTGGAAAATCTCTTGTTCTATTAACTTGACAAGATATGTGCCCAATAACATATTACAGGTAGATCTCAAATTATGAAAGTTTGTTCAGCAATCATCTGAAGTTACACCCGTGCAGAACAAGATACTTGTTACTTCTTACTTGTTACTTACTCCCAAGACCCCGAACTTACAGCTGTTGCAATGCTCTCGTAATCAGAACTGATCTACATAGCAGTCCATCATCAATAAAGGAGAATATTTCTAGCTCAGGGTTGAAATGAGGGGTCCTTGGTGCTCTCTGAGCTTGCTTGTTTTGTTGCAGACATTTCATTACCCTAACTAGGTAACATCATCAGTGCTAGTCACCATCACTTTTGACTGCAGGGATTCTTTAACTCTGCCCACATGCCCATCTCCCACCATGCCTGCCTTTTTGGCCCCCTGCCCTTCATAGCCCGGTGTTCCACTGCCCTCAGCTGACTTTCACCATTTCTGCTTCCACGAGCATACCTGGTCTGGCCCTTTGTGAGGCAGCTGCTAGCCAAGTTTGCATGTGACAGTTTCATCATGAGACCTGAGGAAGAAGGCCTCACATGTCCAGCAGCCACCTCATGAAAGGCCAGGCTAGACCTGCCTTGTCATCAACAGGAGCAAAAATATAGGAAAGGGCAAGGAGGCAATGGCAGCTGGGTTGGGGCTTCATACCACTCACTGGGCTCAGGTGGCTGCAGCTTTGTACTGTGCTGCTGGAGCTTCCAGGAATGGCTGCACATTTGTGCTGCTGTGCTAGGGCTTCCAGGGGGATAGCTAGGTCTTTGGGTATGCTGCTGGGCCAGGCTGGGGCATCTGAAATAACATTTTTGATTAAATGTTGTTTACAGCAAAATATCAAGCCTATTCCTGTTACATCTACATTAATTTAATATTATAATTATCAATACCAGTATTTCAATTGTTTTACTTTCCTTTACTCTGTGGTATGTAGGCACTATACATATATTGCTTAACGCATTGTAAGCCGCCCTGAGTCTCCGGAGAAGGGCGGCATATAAATCAAATTAAAAAAAAAATATATATCATGTCTTAAATGCATTCATCCATCCATCCTTTTTTTTTTTTTGTTCACCCCAGCTTCAGTTACAACAGGATGAAAGAGTTTATCTCTATCTTGCAGCAATCATAATTTTTCCCCACTATCCCAGTACTAAGAAGTCACCTGTATTGCAGATATTTGTATTAAGAAAAGTAGGTGGGAGGGAAGGATTGCTTATCATTGTTGTTTGCTTTGAAAAACATACAGCTATAAGTATATTTCAGTAACTGAGATGGTAGAACTCCAGAGGGTAGAAACTACCCTCTGCAGTTCAGTAACTCCAGAGGGTAGAAAATGTTTATTAAAATTTTGTGACACTACTATTTGTGGAAAATTGATGATTTAGCTGCTGCAGTCATATGAAAAATGCCAATTTAGCATATCTACAATTTAATTTAATAGGCTGGGAAATAATAATTCAGAACAAGCAAAATACTTTTTATTTCATAAAATAATTCTAGTGCGGCTTTAATAAATTGTCACTTATTACTAAAGTGCATCAAGAAAATTCAGTGGTTAAATTTACATATTACGCCAAGCCATTTTTAATTCTAATTGTGCTTTAATGAAAAAGCTTACTGATCTGGTTCATACCTAAAGCTACAAACCACACTAAAAAAAGTTAAGCTTTTCCTGTCCAGTTGTGTCCGACTCTAGGGCACAGTGCTCATCTTCATTTCTTGGCTGAAGGCGCAAGCGTTGTTCAAAAATATTTTTCCTGATCATATAGCCAGCATAGCTACATGCCAGAGGCACACAGAATACCTTCCCACCAAAGTGATACCTATTAATCTACTCACATTTGCATGTTTTCAAACTGCTAAGTGGACAAACCACACTGGTGACATTCAAACAATTTTAACTATAAATTCTGACTATAGTTTGCCATTAGAACACATTCACTATGTTCATACTGGCTCAGGTACTCTGTGCTCAAATCATATACCTCACATGTCACGCAGCAATTGCTATGATTAAATTATAATTAATTAACAGTGATATGGAATTTGTTCAATTTTGGAGAATTTTCCTCCTTTTTTTGCAATTCCCCTTACATTGTGAAATTGATGTGTATACTTATACACTACTCACCTAAAGAGCCCATTCAGATTAGATGAGAAATGAAACCTCCCCAGGGGACATATATGACCACCCCCCAGTCAATTTTCTCAGCCTGAAGAAGCTACTTTGATAAACAGCAAAATGTTTCAAATCAACAAAAAAAAAAAAAGTCCAATTTCCATTACTCAACTTCCAGACAACTGTACCTGAACGACTTCTTCATTAACATCTTGTGTGGTTGTGTCTGTAAAGTTCAGGTTTTGTTTCATCAGTCCAGAGCACTTTGTTCCCCCAAAAAACAGGCTCGTCAAGGTTTTCTTTTGCATACTTGAAACAATTGATTTTTGGAATGAGTTCAGAAAAGATTTCTCTCTGACAGTTCTCCCATGCATTGTGTAAACAATTTTGTACTGAGGATTTGTGGACAGCTACACCAGCATCATCTAAGCCTTTTAGGAGATCCATGGGTTCTGTTTTGCAGCTCTGTCCTATTTTTCAACTGTCCTAGCAGAGATTTTTCCGGTCTTCCAGGGTTTGCCTTCACTTCAACTATTTCATGTAATTGTGTTTCATGTACAATGTTTCTGAAATTTCTAGCTGGAAACATTTATAGATATTTTTATAGTCTTCCACTCCTCTTTCAAATATTCAGACACCTGCTTAGAAAAGTCTGTGATTGTTGAAAACAGATAGAGCAACAATCATAACTCAGGAGTTAAAATAACAATATTTGTTTTATTCACCTGATTAATTGTAGACCTAGTGAATCAATCACCTTTTGGTCCCTATTAACAACTTTACAGTTAAATAGAAATAAAAGAACAAAAAAGTACTAAATCAGTCAGAAGGCTTTTCAAAGTTCTGCACATTACACATTCACCATTATCTTGAATCTGTAAATACATGGATGTAAATAGTAAGCATACATTCAAATCTGCAAACACATGCCATGTTTAACTTTGTACCACGTATAGCCATGTTAAGTTCTATTCACTATGGATTCAGTGAAACATACAAACAATATAGTTTGTAGCCCTCTGCTATACATAATATTTCTAGACCCAAGTATTTTGAATATAGCTGATAAAGAACTGGATTTTGTTTTTCAAACTTGATTGCTTATATTTTTGCCACTGCTGGTATTAATACTGCTCTATTTTTATTTTCTTAGGTAAAATGGACAATGGAGGTGGTTTGCTATGGGCTGACTCTCCCTTTGGATGGTGAGACAGTGAAATACTGTGTTGATGTATATACAGATTGGATTATGGCTCTCGTTATACCTAAAGATACAATTCCTCCACCTGTTATTAAAGAACCAAATCTTTACGTTCAGAGCATTCTCAAGCACTTACAGAACCTCTTTGTACCTAGGTAAGTAGTGTACAGCAAATAATTTTATGCCTCTATAATTATTAATCAAGACAAAATAATAGTCCATACTATCAAGCCATATTTATCTTAAAACTATAGCTAAAAATCTTGGTAACTTTTGTTTTAGGAAAGTGTTTTAATTGGTATTTATTGGTATTTTTGAGTCAGTAAAATTTTTATTCTTTAAAATGTTGTTTGTAAATTTTTAACCATCTTAAACTCTGCAAGAAATTGCCAGAAGTTGAAGTAAAATATTTAAGCTAAAATATAATGCTCCATGTGTTTCAAGCTCTTCTTTCGTAAGCAGGATCTCAGAAAATGGTATATTTTTAGAAGAACCAGTAGGTATTTTGAATTCAACGAGGTAGCTCGGAGATTTCAAATTATTCTACTTATTGCTGACTTTAGATGCTTTGAAAAATCTTTTTATGACTAACCTCTCTTAATCCTGCTGTCAGGCCTTTGACAGTATATTACAACTAGGGAACAAGACTCATATGGAGTTTCATTAATCAAGTTTAATGTCAGGAAATGTTAGAATAGAGAATCTTTGGAAATGCAAAAATAGAAATCGATTCAACAGAACTCCCACTCTCATTTAAGAAATAATTTGTTAAGTGAATTTGTTTTTCCTCAAATACAAAACTGAATGGCTATGTACCCTTTTTTTGCTGTTAGTGATGTTTTAAAATACTTGCTCTTGTTTTCCAATTTCAGTCTTTGCAGATACTTTTTGCAGTTTGTGTTGTTAAGGTATGTTTTCTTCTTTATAGGCAGGACCAAGGTTCCAGTCAGATTAAATTGTGTTTGCAAGTTTTGAAAGCTGTACAGAAATTGGCTCATGAATCAACCATTATGGCTAGAGAAACATGGGAAGTTTTATTATTGTTTCTACTGCAGATTAATGATACTCTACTGGCACCTCCAACAGTACAAGGTTGGACTTCTCTTATTTATTACTTCCCAATAAACTTTTAGCTGGAGATTATATAATTAAAAACATCCTGGTTTTTTTTACTGTTTTAACATTTTAAAGCATCATAATGAGGGATGGGATTCAGCTGGTTCGGACCGGTTTAGGCGAACCAGTAGTTGTGACCTCCTCCCTGGTGCTATGCCATCCTATTTAGCTGTGTTTTTTAAGCCGCGTGCATGCGTGAAAGCACACGCGTGAGCAAAGTGCATGGGCAGAAGGCTGCGCGCATGTGTGGAAGGCGAGCGTGCACATGCGCACACTCATATTTTTGGTGCTGGGGTGAACCAGTTGTTAAATTATGTAAACCCCACCTCTGATCATAATCTTAAAATGATGCTGAAATATTAGACATGTTCTCTAAGATTCGGTAAACTGAAAGTACATTTTTTTTGATGAATCAATTTTTTATCTCCAATTCATTGATACCAATATAATGTTTTTAAGGACTTGCAATATTTGTGAGCCTCAGATCAGAATCTAATCTATGTTGCAATAGACTCCAAAGATTTCTCATACCCACAATCCTAGAAATATTGTTTCTTGTATATGTTATTCCAAGACTTGTCCTAACCTTATTGGAGACAAATAATAACTTTCCAATAAGGCCCATGAATTATATTCACAATATTTTTATATTGTGCATATTTGGCTGATAAAATATTAGCCCAGTTATATTTTTGCAAGTCCAGTAAATTAAAACAGTCAACCAATTTCGTTGTATACATGATGTACAATGACAATAAAGGCTATTATTATTATTATCCACAAATGTTAATCTCAATTTAGCTAATGAAATTCTTGGAAAGCTGTTTTCTGAATAACTTGTTTTTACGAAAATATTTATCTGGAATTAACATTAGAATATCTCACAAGACATAATTCAGAAGAGAGAATGTATTCATTTTAATAGTATTAATTATATCCTATAAATTTAATAGGATTTTAATGCATCCAATAACATCCAAATCAACCTATTCTAAAAGTTTCAGCAGTATTTTTATTTCTCTATATTAGAAGAGTTGTTAGAAATAACATTTTCCAGGAATTTAATATGTACATGAAGTTTGCTAAATAGTTCTGAATGAAGCTGATTATTCTGGTACGTGATCATAAAGCTATATCACAATTGAGTATACAATGCGAACAGCTATACCAAGATGGATCACAATTATCCCTTAATGTAAAAATAATAGAGGATTCCTTCTAAGGAAGATTTTTGAAATATTCTTTGCTTTGTTAGGTGGTATTGCTGAAAATCTGGCTGAAAAACTGATTGGTGTATTGTTTGAAGTCTGGTTGCTAGCCTGTTCTAGGTGTTTTCCCACACCACCTTATTGGAAAACTGCCAAAGAGATGGTAGCAAATTGGAGGCATCATTCTGCAGTGGTAGAGCAGTGGAGTAAAGTCATCTGTGCACTCACTGCTAGGTAGGCTATCTCTTTTTTCATTATTCAATTTGGCATTACTAAATGATGCAATTGATATTAATATTTCAGGAGATCCCCTTGGGCATTGCTCTTTCTATTCAAACTGACTTTTACCACATCAGAAATATTACATTTACTACGTGTAAGCTTTTGAATTTGTTCTTAAATTTAATTTCACTGGGTTCTCGATGGTTACATAGCAGAATGCAGATCAGAGTTCCCATTATCATTTGTTATTTTGCATATTTTTTTTCTTTGAAATAGAAAATTGTCATGTCATGAAGAGTCATGCAAAATAATTATGTAATACATCATTTTCATTGTTATTATTCTAAAAGCAAAATCTATTGCTAGGATTCTGAATGGGAGCTAGGCATATTCTTTTGCCTTTGTCAACTATTATACCACAAAATCTTTGCAAAAACTCCATGGATGAATTTGAGTTTTTATATGTAAGGGGAGGCTGTATATATTATTATTGAAAGCTCTTTGTTTTTCATAATCACTGCAATATTAAGTGTAACTCTGCATTGTATGAATATTACCATTTGAGCAAGGATGTTTCATGTCGCTATATAACCAGTTAATTCCTTGTTTAAATTAATTTTATTGGAGTACAAATAAACTGTTAACTGTAATTTTTCTGGGTCTAAAACGGGTGTCAAACTCACAGTGTCACAGGGGCATCACATGACGTATCGGGACTTTTCTCCCCTTCGCTAAACGGGGTGTGGGCATGGCCAGCGCGTGACGCATCTGACCCATGGGCCAGAAGTTTGACAGCTCTGGTCTAAAAGAAGTACTTCATGAATTTTTTAAGCGTTAAAGTATAATTAGGTTGATTGCAGTTTGGATGTTTACATGATATTTATAAGGATTTTGTTCAGCAAATGCCTCCATCGAAATATGGATACTAATATATGTACTGAAATCAGTCAGAACCCTAAAACCATTAAAAGGCCTGTTTTTGTTTCTAGATTGTTGCGTTTTACATATGGACCTTCATTTCCACCTTTTAAAATTCCTGATGAAGATGCAAACTTGATACCTCCTGAAATGGATAACGAATGTGTTGCCCAGACTTGGTTTCGCTTTTTACATATGCTGAGGTATTGTACAGAAGAGAAATCATGTAATGTTATTAGCAAGTTATCTATATATGAGGTTTTTTTGGATAAACACTTATTGAAATATATCGGCCTTTTTGTGAAATGGCTCTGTAGTAGTTCAGGATCCAGATATTCAAACCAAAAATAAAAATAAAATAAAAACCTAATCTTGTTAATCCATGAGTATCTTTCATTCTGGAAATAAATTAACCCATGGAAACATCTAACTTAATCTAAGCAGAACGGATTAAGTTAAATCCGCAGAACAGCTTTTGTATAGTTCTGACTGAAAACATTTTTTCGGGCTACTTTAAAAAATAGTTTTTCTGAAATTCTTCATGCCTTTTCAATGTTTTGCTAATTGTGTTCCTTTCACATAGCTCTATACTGGTGTTTCTCAATTTTGGACATTTGAAGATGTGTGGACTTCAATTCCCAGAATTATCCAGCCAGCATGGGTTAAAAAACATGGTTAGCTAAGGAATTCTGGGAGTCGAAGTCTACACATCTTCAAGTGGCCGAGGTTGAGAAATACGGTTCTAAACACTGAAAACTAATAATTCCTCCACTCCCTCTGTGATTTTAGTGTATTCACACCAAACATTGATATAGCTGTACAATTTTCTTATAACACTGTTGCATTTGCATCAGCATACAAGTGTTATGTGCCTCTAGATGGCCATAATTAATAATATTTTAAACCTAAACCCCCGAACACCTTGCCAGTTAAGTATTGGATAAGTTTTTATTACTTCTTGGTCTATTAAGTTTTAAGCATTTCATCTTCAGAACATATTTAAAAAAACAGAAATCAATTTTTCATGCAGCACTTTAGAGATAGCAAGCTTTGTGATAAATTTGTCCATTGGCATTAAAAACTTAAGGAATGATGTACCGTATTTTTCGGAGTATAAAACACACTGGAGTATAAGACGCACCTACCTTTTTTGGTGAGGAAAAGAAGAAAAAGGAATCTCCCTCTGTCTCTAAGCAATTTTGCCTGGTTGCAGCAAACAGCAAACAGCCTGCTTTACTTTCATTTTCATTTTCAGCATAGCTTGAATTAGCAAAAGGAAAAAAAAAATCTGCTCCAGCAATTTACCTCTTTGCAGCAAGCAGCAAAGCCCTGCGTAAAACAGCTGAGAGCAAAACAGCTGAGAGTCGGGAGGCCGATCCAATCAACTTGTGCTAATTAGGATATGCTGAAGCTGAAAGGAGCTATTTTTTCTTGCTGTTTGCTTGCAAGGAGGTAACTGCTGTGAGGCAGAGGCCAAAGGGTGGGCGCCAGTGGGTGGGCGGGGCTACATTCGGTGTATAAGACGCACCTAAATTTTCACCTTTTACGGGGGAGGGGGGGGAAGGTGCGTCTTATACTCCGAATAATACGGTACTTTCCAAACTTTCAAGAATGATTCAACCTTTTAATTTCTTTAAAAGAATCTTTTAAAAGAGTTAAAAATAGTCGATGTATTCTAGGGATTTTCCTTCATCAGGCCAGTGATTAAATAATACTCTTTTTCTTTGTAGCAATCCTGTGGATTTGAGTAATCCAGCGATAATAAGCTCTACTCCCAAATTTCAGGAACAGTTCCTAAATGTGAGTGGAATGGCTCAGGAATTGAATCAGTATCCCTGCCTTAAACATCTGCCTCAAATATTCTTTCGTGCTATGCGTGGGATTAGTTGCTTAGTGGACGCATTTCTAGGTAAAGTATTTTAACTGATAAGATGTTGCTTTCCTCTTTTTGTGGTATAGATTAATGGATTTTAACATTTCATATTCATTTATTTAACAGTACAGTTGTGTGCTGCAGGACTAGAATTGCATACGTGTCAATGACATTATCTGCACATTTGAAATATATTTTATTTCAAATAATTGGCAAGTGTTAGTCTTCTTATGAGCTTCATCTTCCACCTCTGTCTCCCATTTGTCTCTCCTACGCATACTTTCCAGGGACAAAATTTAAGGTGGACTAAAGTATTAAGTTAGAAGATATATAGCAAATCCTTGGATGATCCTATTGTCTTTCAGGAAACCAGCCAAGTATTTTTCTGGTCGGGTTTTTGTAGTCTTCGTAATAGATATTGAACATAAATTATTAATATATTTAGCAAAATGCCTTGAAATATTTCTTGGTTCCTATATGAACAATTTGCTTTGAAGAATTTTCAGGATTTTGGCTTTGTTGTTAGCTAAAATGATTGCCTGTTTTTGTATGAAACCATAACTTTCAGTGAAAATTGAATATAAAATGTCATTTTCCTCAGGAACTGCTTTTTTTGGAAATGTTTCCATTATGGCACATAATGTATCAGAAATATACTCTCTCTCTTCTTTAGGAGTTGCTGCATTTACAACCAGTGGGTGCGAAAGATTACCCAGATATGGTATTAAAACTTGTTGCACTCTCTTGGGTGACAAGAATCTCAGCAGATGGGTGGTGATTTTAACAGTGGTTGGGGTTTGAATCAAATTTTGGAAAGCTGCAGTATTCTGTCATGATAGTTTCTTAGTATAAATTGATATATTAACATTGTAATAAAAATACTTAAAATATAGTATTTTGTTTAATTTTTAAAGTTGTTATACAGATTTGCTTTTTGCTATAAAATTGGGCTTCTTTTCACTGCTGTGGATTATGTATTTCCAGAAGTACTGTGTATATATATTAAATAGCACAACTACTATTCCTTAAGATCTTTGAGTCATGTTAATAAGTTTCTCTCTCACCCTGCAACAAAATTAACATGATGTTCCAAAATTGTATAATTTTAACCATTTTATAAATGCAGAAGTTAAATGGAATCTTAATTCGGTCTTAGTAATGACATTGGTCTGCCCCTACACAGCTATAATGTTAACAATTCCACAGCTGTGCATTTAGTTCTTTGTGTAATTTTTCTATTGTCTTATTCTAATAACATTAACATACTTCTATGCAGGAACATATTAAGACATGTTTAAATTTTCCAAACATTGAGAAATAGGGAAAATATCTCATAAATTAATTTTTTTTGAAAAATCCACAAAGGGATTGCTTGAATAAAGGGGAAGGATTCTTTCTATGGAGCATTAAACAGAATACTTAAATTTCAAAAGTGCAGTGTATATTGCCAAACTTGAGATGGATGGCAGAAATGAGTATTTAAATAAGCAACTGAAGTTCCACATAGGTAAATACAGAATGATTCACATTAGGCAAAATTCTTAACTTCAGGTAGTTGCTGATAGCGATTGAGGTAATGGGAACTGAATGTGAAAGTCTTGAGGTTTTGATATGAATTCAGTGTGTGGCTGCTATTAAAAAAAACAGAAAAAGACAATGCATATTAGAATAGTTAGGATAACTATAAATTTTACTGCTAGTAAAGTACTTTGAAGTAGTTTAAAGCTGGTGCTATGATGTATATTTCTAGTGTTTGCACTGTGATACTGTGTAACAGAAAAAAGTACAAAAAACATAATTTGCCTAATCAAAGAAGTTTCCTTGAGGAAAAAAAATATGCTGTAACTTTAAAAAAGGTGTAATGGAAATATATAAAATTATTCTTTGAGATGAAAAAATGTGATAATACCAGCATATGAAATAATCTATTGCAATGAATTTCAGCTGTTGATACATAGGACTAGTGTGGTGGAGTATGGAGTGAAAACTTAAACCTTACCAAAAATTATAAGTATTATAATAGAATAACTTCAAATATATTTGTAAGAAGTGGTCTTTCCATCATGATGGGATCTGTACTCTTTGATAAAATTATTGATGGGTTATAACTGGGAACTACTGGTTGAATGAAAAAGAAGAGGGGAAATTTTAGGACAAATAAAATTAGATTACTTTGCAATGTGCTCTGGAATTTGCTGCTACAGAATTTGCTGATGCCAAATATAGCAATCTTAGTTATATTTAAAATAAGATAAATACACAGAGACTAAGGTATTCAAATAATTGGTAGTTATGATGTCTGTGTATTCATAACTGCAATGTTAGAGGTTGAATAGATAATTAAATATTCAGTACTATTGAATAGGAGCTGACAGGGAGCATGAGCAGGATGATGATATTGTACTCATGTCTAATTTATGAGTTTCCTGTTGGCATCTGCTTGGCTGCAGTGTATAGATTCCTGGTCTAGCTAATCCAGCAGGGCTGTTATGCCTATTAGTGGGGGAAAAACATGATGTGTATGAATAGGTTAACATAACACACTTTGAAAATAAGCAGATCAGCTATAGTCATTCCATTTTAATATTTATGAAATATTTTCCTGTCACATCCTACTATAAATTATAATAGAATATGAAAGAATATAATTTAATTATATGGACTTTTTTTTCAGAATGCTATTTAAAATGTATTGCAACGTGAGAGAGCTACACTTAATCATGAGTCAAATGCAGAATTTGCATTAAAACCAATCTTTGAATTATTTGTCAATTTAAAACTGATAAAAGCCCAAACATTTGAATAATTGTTTAATAACAGAATACTGCTTCTTTTTCTTTGTTAAACTATGACAAACAGATCTGTTTCAATTGTGCTGATTGTGATACCAAGGCATGTGGAAGAGAGCTGTTAATCACTCACTTGTAAATTGTCCTTTTATCTGTGGTTTAAAGACCTCCCTTAATATTTTTAATTGTGAATGAAGAATTCTGTCTTGCATTTGAGATTTGAAAATGACAGCAAAATAGTGAGCTCCAGAAATGCAGTAGTCAAAATCACATCGATACAGAAGAAATACATTATACCTTTGGTTTCCCTGGGCTGCACAATAAATTTACAGAAGTGCTATGATATTGTGAACTACCAGCTCAAAGTAGTTCACAGTTTTGGCTTTGGTGGACCATGAAAAAATTATAGAGCTATTTAGGGTGCCGTGAACTGACAAAGTTTGGGAACCTCTGTACTATACCCTACATCTAGAGAATAATGGAGGTTAGTTTTGTTAGAAACAGCTTTTCTATGCTTATAGATTAGACTTCCATGTAATTTGACTGCTCATATGTCACTTTGAGGCAACCAGATTCCTCAGCCATCAAGAGAAGTTTTATCAAAGTTTCAGAAAGTTATTGAGGGCCTCTTTTCTTGTTCATTTTTAAAAAATCCTCTAACTCCATAGCTAAAGCAGAAAAAACAATAAAGGACATAATTTTATGAGAAAAACTGAGGAGCTTTCCTATCCTTATTCCTTAGGCTCACTAAATTGGGAGTAAGTTGTAGCAAGATTGATTTCTGAAGTTTATGAACATAAATGAGATTTCCTTAAAATGATTTGGGAAATGTTCATGAGCAATTTGTATTTTGATGCAGGAGAACTTTGCTACAAAATAATATATTGTTTCTAAAATGGGAAGAATGAAACTTTTTAATATTTGCTACAGTAAAATTGAATTCTGTGGTGTTTTAAAAATAAATTTAAGCACTGCGTTTTCAGGCCTTAAGTTACATTGATATTTTGTAGCTGTATATTTGGAGTAGGCAATTGGGGAAAATGGCTCCATGCAGTTCCTGGCATACCATTTGTGGTCCCCAAAATAACTTGAAATCCAACTGCAACAAGTTCTGCAACAAGATGATTTTCAAAAGGGTTATTTTTAATTAATTTATTAATTCATTTTGTAGTATAAGGACAGTGTTGTGGAGGAATGAGACGGAAATATCTGCATGAGATAAAATGCTTTTATTCTGATTCCTAAACCCATCCTTTAACAGAAAGTTGTATTCCCACAAGTAGGAAAGCAAACTGAAATTTTTGCCCTTCTTTTCAGTAATGCCATTGGAAGCTACATCTTGGCTTCAGCTACCAACTCCGGCTGAAACCTTTTTTGGAGAAGTTCTATTTCCCAGTAATCGTGTGCTTATGGCACACTAGTATGTATGTGTGGGTATGTGTATATCTGTTTATATACCTCCACAAAGCCACAATCCCAAATATACACAGAGTAAGACAAAAATTTATTAGTTATATTAATAAATACAATTGAAATTAATTTCTTATAAAATAGAGAGCTCTGTTAATTATTTCTTACAGAATTATTTCTTGCAAAACAAACATGGAAATGGAATACAACAAAGGGGTAACTGCATGTAAAAGAGAAGGAAGAAAAAGAGCAGGATAGGGGAAAAAACAAAAGAAAGCTACTCATTATTTCTTGAGTAATGACTAATTGTGTGTGTGGCCCGACAACTCAGCACTGATCTCTTGTACATTTCTTTATTTTCCACAACTTCTGTCCAAAGTATTCAAAAGGGGCAAAACACTCACTAAAGCATTTAAACCAGCCATAGTCTCAACTCTGCTGGTATTTCCAGTGGAAATGTTACCTGTTCAAGATACCCATGTGGAAAACTGAGAAAACTCTTTGAAGCAACTGGTGCTCCTTCTCAGCCTTTCAGAGCACATCATTGATTTAACACATCAAAAAGCGGATGCTTGGTTGGTCTATAATGAAGTGCCCCTTATGAATGCTTCTAAACCATTACAGCTTTTTCTGTTCTGACCAGTATTGTAAGTTTGACTCCCTCAAGTTACAGTTAATTAATTGGGAGGGAAGAAACGCTTCTTAATATCATAATATAAGCATAAGTGAAATATTTGCAAAAGCATTCTACAATTTTTTTGAAAGTAGAGCATCATATCACTACATACGCTTATGTAGAATTGTTTCATTGAGCCTCTTGTCACATAAGGATTTTTTCCCCCATAAATGCCTAATCAGTTCACCCCTACTGGTTTTCTGTAGCTTAGCACTCTGAAGAATGTTCAACTAGATATAAGAAAGCTATGCATTTAACTTTAATACTTTATTACTTATATTAGAGGCAGACCATTCTCTTAAAATTTTGAAGACTATTAAACAATTTGGTAAAAAAAATAACTTTTTTCTTCATTTCTATAGTTTTCTTTCTGTTTTCATGGCATACATTCAAATCTGTTTATGTTTTAATTAATATATATAGTTTTAAAACTTTTGCATCTTTCTAGCCTTAGAAAGACTAATTTTCTATATTTCTAAAAAGATACCACTGATTTTAGGAAGAACTTCAGGTTCAAATTGATGTTACACTTTTCAGGTATTTCAAGGCCCCGTGCTGATAGTGCTCCACCTACACCAGTAAATAGATTGAGCATGCCCCAAACTGCAGCTGTTAATACAACCCCACCTCATAATCGAAGACATCGTGCTGTAACTGTGAATAAACCAACAATGAAAAACAGCACAGTAAGTCTTTATCCTTAGCAACAGCTATGTTGTGTTGACATTTCTTATAATACAGATGATAATTGATATTATAATATAAGTATATTAGAGTTCTAAACAAATGCTTTTCTGTTTTTTTCATTCAAATAGGCTAACACTGCTCATGCTTCCAAACACCAGCCATCTTCTACTTCTCCGCTGTCTAGCCCAAACCAGACTAGTTCTGAACCTCGACCATTACCTGCTCCTCACAGGCCAAAAGTTAACAGTATCTTGAACCTCTTTGGATCATGGCTGTTTGATGCAGCCTTTGTTCATTGTAAGCTTCATAATGGAATAAACAGGGACAGCAGTATGACTGGTAAATATTTTCACCCATTTTGTACACCTCATCCTCTTTGTTGGCATTAACATGTTTGGCTAACCAAAATTAAAATCTGAAAAATTATATGATTAACTTATGTCAGTGTAAAATATATTAATTTAATATAAATAGCATCTTTAAGGGACTGTAACAGTTAAAAGTCAAATTTTGTAGTTAGGTCACTTACTGTATTTTCACTGACACTAATAAAGATGTCTTCTGCAACATATTGGCTAAGAGAAAGTGGCATGAAGGGAATTGTTTACGTCTATGCCTTTAAAAAGCACTACTTCAAAACCAAATTTCCTAACTGAATTATTTCAGGCAGTCAATAGGTAGAACAGGCAGGAAAGCACTTTAATAAGATGTGTTATTTTCTTCCCCCAGAATTGCTATTTGGGTTTCTTTCAGAATTTCTGTCATGAAATCTGTGCATTTCAATAATTAGTTAAATTCTTTAGCTTCAAGGGTTCTGTAAACCTGTAGTTTTGATCTTTAGTTTTATTTTATCTGACTGTCTCATAGTTATTTTTTAAATTTACATATAAAATTGGACATAGCAGAAATAATGTATAATAATGTTCCAGACAGTAATAGAATGAAGATTTTGGCTCATAGTTTTTTCCTAGCTCAGTAAGAATACCTCATGTTGATATAACTCAGAATCAGATTGCATAATACTTTGTAGTAGCTTGTGATTCTGTATTCTGTGGAAAATATAACCACTGACTCCACAAAATTCTCAAGCCTTTACTGTAATAATAGTAAACTTAAGTAGCATTTATTGATATTTAAACATACAATTCTAAGATGCTAAGAATTTGTAAGTGAAAAAGATTTCTTTGTTTTTTCATACGTTTCGTATTGTTGGTGTTCTAGTACTTAGTCTAATTTGCCTTGTGCAATACGTAGCTGACTTTGGCTGATCTAGAAAGCAAAACTAGTTCGAGGCTGGTTAGTATTTAAGTTACCTAAGAAGTCCAGGGCTATACGCTAGACTGGGAAGTTGTTTTAAAGTTGTTAAAGTTGGAAGTTTTTACCTGATATAGGTAACAGGAACAAGAATTTAAGGACCACTAAAAAATTTTAAAGCTTTTAAAAACATACTATGGAGAATATAAGATCTATACATAAAGGGCTTGCTTCCCTGCAATATGCAAAATTTGAAAACTGCCTATAGCTACCAAATTGTCCTATCAATCAGACAACCCCAGTCATATTTTTATCTATCTAGATATTTTTTCAGGAAATATATTTCAGGAAAAATATATATTCGGGGTATATATATATATATATACATATATATATATATATTGCTCATTTCTTGCCATATTTCTTTCCTGTTCTAATCTAAGGTTTTCCTGCTTGTCCTTTTGAACTATGTTCTTTCCATGTATGCCTTATCGTTCCTCACAGAGTTTCAATCCTTAAAGTAACCATTGAGATTCTGTAGCTGCTTTTCATTTTTGGATGCAACTGTATCATACAGAGTTCTGTACCTCATATTGCTGTTCGGTATCATTTTATCCCAAGGCTTTCATTATACTTACTATAGTCTCCCCACCTTAGTATCCCTCCCTCTCTCCTTCCTAAAAACCAAGAGACCATTAGTTCTATTTCTGCCTTGGCCACAAAGTATACATATACATATGATTGTTTGTCTGAGGTAATAGTTCCTTGATTATTGTTTAGTGTTTAATTGTTTGGTGTTAATCCTGGTATATATCATTGCTTATCTGGGTATTGATTGCTGGCGAAGAAGTCTTCCGGTCTTTTTGATTCCTTTTAGCAGTAAACAAGCAATAAACAATAGCATAATCCAGAAAATACCAAGAAGTAAACAATATTCCCATTGGCAGTGTGTAGAGATGCTGTCTAGGAAATAATCAGACAAGAGAGGCAGGAGCTCCAGTGACTTAACGGTCAGAGAAAAAAATTAAGGCGTTAAAAGTGGTGGCAAGAAGTTTCTACTTTCAGACTTGCAGGATTCTGTTATTTACAATAAAATAAAATTAGGTCATCTAATTGTATCTCCTGTCTGGTTTACCTGGGAGATTTGACATAGGCAAACTACTGTATATAAACACAAAGCAAACCCTGTTCCCTTCTATACTGAAGATATTACCCAGTAAGCAACAAAGCTTAGAGAGCACCAAAGACTTCACAGTTCAACTTTGAACTACATATATTCTCTTCCATTGGGGACCAATTGATTAGCCACTGCAATCCCAGCATTACTGTCCTTGAGTGAATTTTACTGGTTGTTACCAATCCAAGCTGTTCCAGGCTTGGTCCGTTCCTGCCCTGAGCCATAATAAGAAATTGCCTCCCCTACCTCCCTATCTCCCCACCCCCACCCCAAATTCTTCCCTTTTGGCTGTTCTTCACCTTGCCTCGCCTTTGTGGAATGGCAAACAACCCCATAATTTTGCAACTCCCCAAGGAGTCACAAGGAGCCCCAGCCATCCCAGTCCCTTGCTACCCTGGGTTCCAAGATTCCTGCCTCCCTGCACTTCACCTTCCCAGTTGACTTTCATCACTGTCTTTTTGCTCATGATGATGAGGCAGGTCCTGCTTACAATCACTCATGCCCTAATCAAGTCCAGATTCGACTACTGCAGTGTGCTGTACGTGGAGCTGCCCTTGAAGAATATCCAGAAACTTCACTTGGTACAGTTTGTTCCTTCAACAGTATATGTTACATCTCTCTTCTATAAGCTGCATTGGTTGCCAGTTTGCTTCTAGGTCTACCTCAAAGTGCTGGTTTTAATCTTTAAAGCAGGGGTGAAATCCAGCAGGTTCTGACAGGTTCTGGAGAACTGGTAGAGGAAAGTTTGAGCAGTTCTGAGAACCGGTCGCGGAAAGTTTGAGTAGTGTGGAGAACTGGCAAATACCACCTCTGGCTGGCCCCAGAATGGGGTGAGAATGAAGATTTTGCAATATCCTTCCCCCAGGAGTGGGGAGGGAATGTAGATTTTGAAATCCTTCCCCTGGAGTGGGGTGGGAATGGAGAGTTTGCAGTATCCTTCCCCTGCCACGCCCACCAAGCCATGCCCACAGAACCGGTAGTAAAAAAAATTGGATTTCACCACTGCTTTAAAGCCCTTCAAGACATGGGAGTGGGCTATCTCTGTGTATTTCAGATGAATGAAAGCTCTACAGAGCTACTGCTAAATTCAAATACACAAAACTGGACTAAGTGGATAGTGTGATCTGTTTGCTTTAGGAAGTGATAGACAAATTCAGAAGAGTTGCAATAACTGAGTGAATAATTAATGGTTGTTAGACAAGAGGAGTTGCTGGCCACTCAAGGAGGTACTGTAAAGAAATGAAGGAATGTCTCTCCTTTTTGTAACTTCTCAACATTCAAGTGTCATGTGCCTGTTTGTGTAGGCTTAACTACATGTTATGCAGTTTAAACTAATAAAGATTCACATGAATTTTGAGTCTAATTTTCAACCATTTTTCCCTGTTCTATCCTTTTGTTTTTTTAGCCTTGCTTGCTACATTTGGTTGGATTTTACTATATTTTACTACTTCTGTTTCTCTTAAAATAGAAACATCATGTTATTTTAATCTTTTGACTTGGTGAAAGATTGTTTCTATGTTTAGTTGCTTGTTTTAAAAGGTAATTTGAATAGCCAATATTGGAACTACAGTACATTATTTCATTACTTTGAAGCACTGCTGAAAGTGATCCTTTGCACAAACATGTACTTTGTGGAAGGAACATTCTCTACTTCAAGACTTGCCGTTCAAACCCTTCACTCTATACTAGAAAAGCAAATAGGTTGCTGGAAATTATTATTTTTAGATAGTCTTGAATCTGAACATATATATATTGCTGTAGCAAAAATATCAACATGAAAATGGATAAAGGGTTACTTAAAAAGTGCCCTTAAAGTAAGATAACAAATGTGCAAAAGGCATGCTTGTTGATAGCAGCTACAGATTGCAGAACCCTTGAAGAGAAAGCTTGAACAGTTCTCTTTTCTTGCCTCAATTTTTCTCAATTAAGTTGTTATTTAGCAGCCCTTGGTACAACACAGAGAAATTAGATGTGTTGCCTCACATTCTATCTAAAATGAGTGATTGCTGGGGAAGTAATAACCGTATGAGAAGTGGCTTTTCTAAGACTGGAGACATTTTTGTTTTATCAGTGGATATGATGGCATAATTAATTTTGCTTTGATTTATGCAGGAACTACTTTATGCAAAGTACTTTACAGCACATAAGTAATGATTGAATTTGTTTTAGCTTTAATTTAAAACAGACAATACATTCCTATTCCCACACAAATCTTCATAGTTACAAATTAATTAATTAATTAATTCCAGTGTGATTCTCAGAGTGAAATAAGATGCTTAACTACCTTTTACATTAAAAAGGATTTCTTATGAACCCCTTTCTGGTCTGTTTGTTTCCCAGATGATTTGTAATTTGGTAACCTTGAATAAAAGTTTC
This sequence comes from Pituophis catenifer annectens, assembly GCF_029215685.1. Taxonomy (NCBI): domain Eukaryota; kingdom Metazoa; phylum Chordata; class Lepidosauria; order Squamata; family Colubridae; genus Pituophis; species Pituophis catenifer. Next base: position 181,724,406 of record NW_027256883.1, read on the forward strand.
TTCTATTGCTTTTTTTTTCTCTGAAGAAAGGGTTTGAAAGCATTTTGCCATCCCAGTGGAAACTGCAAATAAACAAATTGATCTGATGTGAGATAAACAGATAGTAAATTTTCTTTCCTCCCATCTCTTTATGATCTCCTTATAGTGTAGATCTTCATTTGCTGATACATGAATAAAAGCAAATTGCTTTCTGAATAATACTGCAAAACTAAGTGTACAATACATGAAACCCATGACAGTATTTTAAATCATTCAAAATTCTGCATGAAATCATAATTTTGAACCGTAATGCTAATTTCCTATGTGTTTAACAAGCCTGCTAGATCATAAGCTTTTAATACATGTTTCAAAACCCTAAACACTACTTAACTTGTTATTACAGTTTCATCATTTTAAAGTATTTTATAACTATTGCTGTCCTTTGATTTATTTCCATTTTATTTCTATTATCTTGCAGCATCTTTTATCCAAATTCTTCTTTCTTATAAATCTTGTAAGTAGGAACTAGTAGCTTCTCTTTAATTGCAGTCATGTTTTTTTTTCTTTTTCTTTTTTTTTCATAATCCCATTTTTTAAATTTGTATCATTGTCATTCCTTGTAGCTGTTGCTCTTTACACGGGAAAGACAAGTAGCTGTGTGTGCTTTTTTAAGCGGGAAAGATTGTTGGCAAAAGCAAATCTGCCTGACATTAGTCCCATCATTTTCTGTACTTTAGTCTGTGTTCATGTCATGAATGATAGGAATTTGCACTAACCATGTTTTTTTCCCATAAAGCTTCTTTTACACAGAACTGGTGTTTTGATTTGTATGCATTCTGCATGTAGTTTTTTCCTCCTCCCCCCTCCCCGCCCCAATATAACATTATATGCTGGATAGCTTATTCAGGACAAAAAATGGCTCATGGGAAGACACATAAAGATTTGGATTTAGTTACCTTGTGCCAAAATAAAATTAGTGAAGAAATTATCTTTTTTTTAAAAAAAAGACAATAAAATTTATTTTAACCTATTTCTTCTAAATTACCAATCTGTTAGTAATAAACATTCAGTGCATGGACAGAGCTTCTGTTTGTAAGACTGTAGTTGACATAGGCTGCATCCTATGTAGCTTTCTCAGAAGTAACTCTGAGTTTTAAATTCAGTGAGACTTTTGAGGAAGCCGGCAGAGGATTACACTGTAAAATATCTTTCTCCATTCCCCTAAATAAGGTAGAATTGGACTAACAGTTGCTTTTTTTTTTTAGTACTAGAGTTATTCTTTTTTGTGAGCATCCATCTGCATGATCTTAAACTGTTCATATTTGCTAGAATTCACCTAACATACCTGGAAGAAAGGAATTGGGTAGGGGACATTCTGGCTGACAGCTGGAAGAAATTGAACAGTTACATGTTTCAGGAGAGCATTAATGACAGTAGAGGTTTGTGATAAAATATGCTCGGTGCCTGTTGGAAAAAATATAGCCACAGAAAGAGAAGAGTGAACTCCTTGTAGCTTCCTGATGTATTTTATACTGTACTGAATTTTTTTCTTCAATCCATGCCACCAAAAGTTTCATAAGCATGCAGGAATTTCCATCTCAGCACTCAGGTCACCTTTGCCATACCATCCCCTGTGTATCTCATAAAAGCGACTCATACTTCTGGAAAGCAGGCTTGATGAAGACAAAACAACTGTAGGAGAAAAAAATTGAGATGTGTATGGAAGGCATTTTCTTCTGAGCATTTTCTCTGGTGCCATAGAAATATATCTCTTGGCTTTTTTGAAGCAATATTTTCCATAGACATGATTTGGAATTTGGCATCTGCCTGCATCCTTATTTCTAGTTCCAGTACAGGCTCACAATAGCGGCAAAATGTAATTGGGAACCCGAGAGCTTGCTGGATAGTTAAAAGGTCAGGTCATGTTTTTGAGGACATAAAGGATTTATATAGTGGGTAAAGAAAATTAATGATATTGCTGTAAAACAAGGTTCAGGGCTTTTGTTGATGCATCTAGCTGAGAATGTGAATGGAGCAGAGGCTTCTGCGCTTGGGTAGCATGGATTGCTGAAGGAGGAGAAGATTTACTTGTGTGTGAAGGTGAAAAGGAAATAATTTTCTTACAAAAGTCATAGTCCCTAAATGCTTTATAAACAGAGGCATTAACGTAAATGCAGTAAACTAATGTTTTTTATGATTACTAAATTTGACATGATCTTTGTGTCCAGGATCCCATGAGCCTATTGGATATGCTTTCAAATGTAATGAAACTCTGTGCTTCTTGTTTTTGTTTTAGCTATAGCAACACAAGCAAATATGGAGTTTCGCAGGAAAGGTTCACAAATGTCTGCAGAGACTGTGGCTTCCAATCCTATGTTTGATGCAGGGGAATTTTCTGACAACTATGAATCTGGCAGAGCAGAGGCATGTGGAACACTCTGTAGAATATTTTGTAGCAAGAAAACCGGAGAAGATATACTGCCAGCCTACTTATCTCGGTACTGATTTACATTTTGAATTGTTCAAATATTCTGTTATATATCTTTGTTACATATGAAGGAGTTTTTCAGCTTCTTAATGTTTGGGCACTTCAGATATTGGAATTTTAAATTAAGTAATTTTAAATTAAACTGCATCCTATCAGTTTAGGTACATAAAAGCATATCTTGGATTCCACCTCTTTTTAAGCAAATAAAATACAGTTTTACTCATTATATGCTTCCCACACCACTTTAGGAAAATGTTAATGTGAAAAGGGTATAATAATGACAACAATAAGGAAAGTAGCAATTCTTTTCTCTTTTTCCCAAATTGTGTAATTCTGCACATAGCTTAATGTGGTGAGCCTCGGGGGTGAAATCCAGCAGGTTCTGACAGGTTCTGGAGAATCAGTAGTGGAAATTTTGAGCAGCTTGGAGAACCGGTAGCGGAAATTTTGAGTAGTTTAGAGAACTGGCAACTACCACCTTTGGCTGGCCCCAGAGGAGATGGGAATGGGGATTTTGCAATACCCTTCCCCCAGGAGTGGGGAGGGAATGGGGATTTTGCAGTACTCTTCCCCTGCCACGCCCATCAAGCCACACCCACCAAGCCACACCACGCCCACCAAGCCACGCCCACAGAACTGGTAGTAAAAAAATTTGGATTTCACCACTGGAGCAGGAGTGGGTTTTAAATTTTTTTACTAGCGGTTCTGTGGGCATGGCTTATTTTGTGGGCGTGGCTTGTGGGGGGTAATGTGACTGGGTGGGCATGGCCATTTTTTTTTTTTTTACTTTTAAAAGCATTTTTTCGGCCAAAGAGATTGTAGAAAAAATGCTTTTAAAAGGTTGTGTTTTTTTTTAAAAAGCCTCTGATGAGATGGGCGGGGTAAGCGAGCGGCAACCGGGCCGGGCACCGGTTCGGGGGCGTGGCCAGCCAATGTTATTACCAGTTCTCGGAACTACTACAAATTTTTACTACCGGTTGTTGCGAACCAGTGCGAACCGGGAGCAACCCACCACTGCACTGGAGAGTCTTATTATTTACAGGGAGGGACAGAAGTATAAGTAGTCAGTCCCTGAATCAAATAGTCTTTTTGTGTAAAGAAAATATAGTATTTTAAATTATAGCTTCATGTTGGTGATTAGTAAATGACTTCAAATCAGATGAACCTACGCTTACCTTTTATTTTTAGTATTCTAAAAGTGAGTCATGATGTGCTAAATAGACATACTCCTTTGGGTTTAAATTGTAATTTACTCATTGTGTTTGAAAGATTTCCTGCCATCCCAGCATAGTAACAGTAGGGTAGCCCCGGTGGTAAAAGTTTTTAGCTAAAAGAAGGAAACCCCATGTGCAAATCCCCACTCTACTAAGGAGCTTATTGGATGATTTGGTCAGTCATTCTCAGTCCATCATCTCATAGTTATTATGTAGATAGAGAGATATAAACTGTCTTGAGCTCTCAGAATAAAGATGGGATATAAATAAAAATGGTATATAAATATAAGAAACAGTTCAGTGTAGTGGCGGAGGCTCTAGGCTAGAAACCTGAAGACTATGAGTTCTTGGGCATGAAGCCATCCAGGCAACCTTGGGCGAGTCTTGCAGCCCTAAGGAGGAGGGAATGGCAAACCATTTCTGAAAAATCTTGCCAAGAAAACTGCAGGCAAGTCATTAAGAATAGCACACGATTGGATTGGATTGAATGGAAGGGAAAATAAATAAATGCAATAAATAACTGATATTTTAATTCAGCATAACTAATTAAAACATGTGCAAGACCGAACCAAGCATGATCATTTTCAATATTTCATTTGAAACAGAAAAATGTAGCAGTTATTTTAGATGCTCATGATGCCTCACTATAACTGCCAAATTTCTCTTTGCTGTTGACCATCTAAAATAATCTTGATTTGCTAATACTTCTTTCCTATAACTGTTTACGTTTTTCTTTTTCTGCCAGGTTTTACATGCTTTTAATTCAGGGACTGCAGATAGCTGATTCTGTTTGCCACCCAGTTTTGGCTAGTGTCATCTTAAACTCCCCTGCCTTGTTCTGCTGTGACCTGAAGGGGATTGATGTCTTGGTTCCTTACTTCATTTCAGCACTTGAAACTATCTTACCTGACAGGTAAATTGTTAACATTCATATTAGTTTATAAACTGCTGAATATTTTCAGAACCACAGAAGTGGGATTACCATGTCGTCAAGGAATTCTACAAACTGCAGCCTCGGCAGATCTGGAAAGCATCTGGTTGAGGAAGGCTATTCTGTATTCTAAAGAATACAGATCCGACAGTTCATTTAGCGAACGTTCAAAGTTACACTGAAAAAAGTGACTTATGACCATTTTTCACACTTAATGACTGTTGCAATGTCCCCTCCATCATGTGAATGAAATTCGGATGCTTGGCAACTGATTCATATTTATAATGGCTGCAGTGTCCCAGGGTCATGTGATCTCCATTTGCATCCTTTTGACAAGCAAAGTCAATGGGAAAGACAGATTGACTTAACACCCGTGATACTAATTTAACAACTGCAATGATTCACTTAACAATTGTGATAAAGGTAGTAAAATGGGGCAAAATTCACTTAACAAATGTTCCGTTTAGCAATAGAAGTTTTGGGCTCAATTATGGTCGTAAGTCGAGGACTACCTGTATTAATCTAGAAATACAGATCAAAGGGCAAAGAGCAAAATGGGAGGGAAAGATTATTGATATAGTTTGTTATGTTTGAATGTCTTGTAGCATACATGTTATATGAATGTTTACTAAAAGGTATGCTATTTTATTTTATGCATTTTGATCCCATTAAAAATGAATAAGAGAAATCAATACAGTTGGGAGCACTAGATAATATTTTTCTATCTGTTTTAATTATTATTGATTTTTACTATTGATAGGCCAAGTAAATAACTCATTTTTGAGAAGCGTGTATTTGAACATGTAGCTTTCATTATTACATTAGCTACAACTGTCAAACATATAGTTGCATTGATTTTAGGGCAGACTTGTTAAAGAAAGGATTGTCTTATATGGCTCCTTTATCTATGTTATAAAGTTTAAAAAATAAATCTGATCATTTTGAGAGTAAAGTTACCTTTACATCATATATAGAAGCATAGTATAAGTGTTGAACACAGAGTATTTCAACAGAGTTGAACATCTTGTCCTTAACATCAGGTATAAATGACATGAAATCATCTGTATTCAAACTGAATAAGAATTCCAATGTTTTCTGCCTACAATTTTTCCATTAAAATAAATGCATTGGGGTCTTCTATCAGCAAATCATGACATTTTGGTGAATCTTGAGCAAATATTAAATGTTACACTTGCACATTTAAATAGGATATTTTTGCTTTGAAATAGAAGTGGTGGGTTTCAAAAAACCTTTATCATTTTTTTGTTGTTGTTTTTACCCAGGGAGCTCTCAAAATTTAAAACATATGTGAATCCCACAGAACTAAGAAGGGCCTCTATCAATATTTTACTGTCCTTGTTGCCTCTTCCTCATCATTTTGGAACAATCAAATCAGAGGTAATGGATTTTAGGGATTTTCAGTGATTTTTTTTAAAAAATAATTTTAGTCTAAACATAGCCAAACTAGCAATTAGTATAGGATACTTCCAAGTGCTAAAAATGCCATTATTACATAGAAAAGAAATAAATTCACAACATGAATGAAAATGTGTGGTTTTATTATACCACATCAAGTATCTTGTATCAAGTTCATCATTAAGATAAAATACTTTAGGACTTTGGACATTCATATACCATATTGTAATTTCAAATATACAGGATCATATACATATTTTGTATCTTGAGCTGGTAATACAGTGTGATAGTTAAGTAAGACTCACCTTTATTATGCAGAAAGATTATTGACATCTCCTTTTGGGGTATTCTTACCACTCCATTCTTTTGGCGTTTCATATTTACAGATTCACAGTTCTATAAATACAAGTTTCTGAATATAACTGGAACGTTAATTATATTTCTTTAATTTACATAGACTTTTTTTTTTAATTGCTAGTTAGTATCAGTTTTACAGTTCATTTAATAGCTCTGTTGAGAAATATTTCTTGCATTCTTTAGTTCAGAGTAGAAATATAATATATTGGGAAAGTAAGATAACATCCTTTTTTATTTAGATAGTTGCTAAATGCATGAAAGGGAATAAAGATTATATTCAAATATGTTTTTCAGATTGTTCTGGAAGGAAAATTCAGCAATGATGAAAGTTCATCCTATGATAAACCAGTCACCTTTCTTTCTTTGAAACTGAGACTTGTGAACATATTGATTGGAGCCCTGCAGACAGAAACAGACCCCAACAACACACAGATGATACTAGGTTGCTTTTCTACTTGATCCATGAGATGTGTGCTTTTGGAAAAAGTTTTGTGCATGTTACTTGAGCGATCATAAGAGGAGATTCTAGTTCCTGAAGATTATAAACAGTTAATTTTTTTGTTTCCTTGGTGTCCAGTATTAGGAGCCAGAGTGATAAATAACTGTTCTTCAAAATTTGTGAATGTGTTTGTATAATATTTGTAATGTTCTAATGACTTCAATTTGATCTTATTGATTAAGGAAATTAAAAATGAAATGATGTTCAGGTAGAAAGAAAAAAAATGTGTTTATACATGATTGATACATATTACTGTGGTGGTAAGCAGAAAGCAGGGGCTCTTCTATAGATTTGCACTTACAGATGGATAATATTTTGGGGACTCATTTGAAGAAAATGTAATTTCTGGACAAATGACTCAAAATATACTTTCCTCTGATAGCATACAGAAAAAAACATTTTTAAAAAAACTCAAGAATTTTTTTTGACAGCTATGTATTCAATTGTTTTATAACACATCTTTTTATTTATTTATTTATTTATTTAAACAATCCCCTCCCCCAAAATACACTTTTTCTTTTTTACCATATACTTAATAGGAAATAAAGGACAGTCTCTAAAAACACACAAAAAGGAGGAGAATCTTTCAAGTACCAGTAAAAAAAATTACCATGGGAAAGGCTAGCGTGCTCTAGAAATTCCTTTGTCAAATATAAGGCAGTATGAAGACATTGTGAAGCGTTGACGTTGATAAAATGTATTTTATTTTTGTTTTCATAATTTAAAAATTAATATCTGCATTGACCTTCTGTATTCACATGTCCAAAAATATGCTTGAAACACTAAAGTGCAAAAAATTCCCCATTGCATATGTCAGTGTGATTCTGGGTGGACAATTTATGGCCCTCCAGATGTTTAACTCCCATCAGTTCTAATTCTAGTTCTAGTCATAATGAGGGCCAAGAAAAGATGGAAGCTGTAATTAAACTAGATCTGGAAAATGGAAGCTGCAATTATGCACATTCTTTTTAAAAGATTTTATTCTTGACCCAGACCCTTAAAGATATTGGGAGCATCAAAACAGATCAATACTAGCTGTGAAATAGTTTGCCCTAGCTGCAAACTATAAAGCTTTCACTACATGTGATTGATTAAAAAATGGGCAAAACTGGCTCCAGTCTAACTCCATCCTGCTCCTCTTTGCATTCAGTGAACAGTGCACAGAGGAAAAATAATGATGGATAATTCCCCCCCCCCCCCCCAAAAAAAAACCCTATGGATATAGTAGAATTGACCTGAAATCTGAAGTTGGTAAATGTGAATCTGAAATGTTTAATTTTCAAAAATTGGGAGCAATGTCTTCCCATGCAAAAAAGTCCTGGAATTATTTGTTGCATAGATTTTCACAAAATGGCAGTGAAAACAAATATCATTAGAAATAAGGTCACACAGAAAGAGAAGTTAACTGAAAAAATATTGTCATACCTTAAATCTTCCACAGGCGCGATGCTGAACATTGTGCAAGATTCAGCACTTTTAGAAGCCATTGGTTGCCAGATGGAAACGGTAAGATTTCTCTCATTTTTAAGAAGAGATGCTTTGGTGAGTCAAAGCAAATTATCCAATAAGCACAAAAGTTTTCTGAGAATAGCCTTCTCATCAAAGCCTGATTTCTGAATTAACAGAATGGTGGTGAGAATCTTGTCCTGAAAAGTCACAGTCGCACTAACAGTGGGATTAGCACGGCAAGTGGAGGAAGCACAGAGCCAACAACTCCTGACAGTGAGAGACCTGCACAAGCTCTGCTGAGAGATTATGGTAAGATTGGCAAGGTTTTAAATAATTTACACTTTTTAATTGGGAAAAAAGGATAAAACACATATTTTTTGTGAACTAGCAAAATTCAGCAGTTCTAGTCTGTTCCAGCAAGCATTTGGGTGATGGAGGAGGTAATGATTGCTTTTCAACCGATCTGGTTTAGTTTATTTTGTTTTTTGTTTATACAGATAACTTTTTAGGATATGTATTTTAGTTTATGACTCTGTAAGCATCCTGAGTTTTGGAAGAGGGTAGATACAAATATAAATGATGCTAATAAATAAATAATTGTCATTATAAGGGACAGAGAAGAAAAGGTATTGGTAACAATTGGTGTTTTTGCTTTTTTGCACTTTATTTTGCCTTTATTTTGTATAACTCAAGGGATTCTGCCTCCTATTTTTCCCCACAACAACCCTGTGAGGTGGTTTTGGAGGTTTTTAGTTCTAGAATAGTTTTCCTATCTATTTTGTTTTTGCTGCTCCCCACCCACCCACTCTTTCAGTATTGTTACTTTTTCATTCTGAAAAGATGATTTCATTCTGATCATTATTTACAGCCTTCAGAATACTACTAAATGTGTATAATATTCATCTGGTTTTTGTGGCCCCATGTATTCTGTTGGAATAGTCTAATAGCAATAGCACTTAGACTTATATACTGCTTTACAGTGCTTTATAGCCCTCTCTAAGCGGTTTACAGAGTCAGCATATTGCCCCCAACAATTTGGGTTCTCTTTTTACCCACCTCAGAAGAATGGAAGGCTGAGTCAACTTGAGCCTGGTGAGATTTGAACTGCCAAATTGCAGGCAGCCAGCAGTCAGCAGAAGTAGCCTGCAGAACTGCACTCTAACCACTGCGCCACCGTGCTAATGTCGATGTAATTTTTTTTTGGGGGTGGGAATGTAAATAACTTCACTAGATGTTGCAGTTCCCAAATCTTTGCTTTGATTTCAGTTTTTTGACCCCCTCTGTTTGTATTTATCGTGCTAAATGTATACTGTGTTCTTGAACTAGTCGGAGAAACCCAAGATTCATTAATCAATATTAATCAGATGTATATAAAACATTGTATGTGCACAGATATGTGTGTTATATGTGTTTCTACTACATTTGAAGATCATTGTTCTACCTAACTCTTTTCATTGTAGAATTCACTTCAGGACCTGGCAGAGTAGTACATATTTGTCTCATTTAGAACATACTGGCATACTTTTCTGTGGCAACTGAAAGCCGGAATGACTGTTTTGACTAGAAAAGCTTGTTTTCATATGCATTAAGAAGCAATTGTTATCTGAGCTTACATATTTCTGAATCTGATAAACCAATAGCAGTTGAAGATCAGCTTCTTCGATAGAGTTAAGAGATCCCAGTCATCCTTCCTAAGAACCCAGAAGGCACTTGTAATAAATTCACCAGACAGGCAACTCTTTGCATATCTAATTATCCATCTGAATCCCTTTCTACCACTAATGACAACGTAAAACCATCACTTAGGTAAAACATTGGATAAGTTGTTCTTACTACATGACTTAACAGACAGTTAATTATTTCACTGAGGTAGACTAGTGTTCCGTGTTTTTATGGAGGAATGTAGTATGTTATCTGATTAAACTTTGAACTCCTGTATACTTTTTAAAATAATTTTTTCATTACTTTAACATATGAATACAGAGGAGAAAAATAACTGAAGAGAAAAAGGAGAATAAAAAAATTACATATAAAGTCATTATGAAATCCTAACTATATGGAATATAGTTCCATTATTATAGTTCCATCTTTCCATTACAGGTAGTTCTCAGAGCTTAACAACTCTTTGAAGTTACAACAGATACTTAAAAAGCTACTTCTGACCTACCCTTGAAGTTACAACTGCACACATACACAGTCCCATAATTGCATTTCAGGCTCACATTTACAACTAGTTGCAACGTCCTATGATCATGTGACCGTGATTTGCAAGGTTTTATGTTGTTTTCAGGCAAAAAATGACATAAAGCGCCTATTGGCCATGCTGGGTTTTTTGACGGCCACCTGGTTCACCTAACAATGATGCTATTAGTGTATGTGCTACATTTAGCACTTTTTAGGCAACCCTCCTTTCAGTAACTCAGTAGAATAAGATAAAGTGATTTTTTTCCAATGACCAAAACCAATAATTTATATGCAATTTTCAATCTGGAATTGTCTCAAAATATAAATATCTCATGAGCATAAGTTTTAAATTATATTTCAGTCTCAGCTGCTTTTAAATATACTTTGCTCTATAATGAAGCAAATGCAATGGAACTGTTAGGAAAAGCGGAACCAGGTCCCTGCCAAGATATCAGAGGAGTCACATAATGTTAACTATGCCAGTAGTAGGTTTTTTCATTAGAACATTTCATTCTGTAGAGAACTTTGATTCAGATTAATGCCCAGTGATCAAAGTGAAAGATTTTTTTTACAAAAACCATATAATAGCAAAACTTGTAATACCTAAAAGATCGTGAAACACTTTTTAACTTAAAATTCTTAATTTTCTTCATACATATGTAGTGTTCTTGTCATGCTTGAGGCAACTTTTTATCTTGTTTAAGATGGCTCACACCAGTGACTAAAACGATTCTGAGAATAATAATAAAGAACAGCATAAAGCCGTAATAATGCAACATGTACAAGAATAATCATTTAGAAGTCTTCCCTATAGACTCTACTTCCTGTCTCTTGCCTTTCCTCCCTGAAATTAATAGTCATGATGTATTTCCAGAGTAAAGAACGCATTTCATAGCCTCAGGGTAGCTAAGTTAAGTGAAATTAACTTTTCAGCTTATTATAGCATTAACCAGTCTTGTTTAATTAGTGATTTTTGAGTGAGGGCTTATGTAATGTACTTAAATGAGTCTCACTTTGCCATTACATAATGGATGTTATTGATTGGACATGAGGTTGCAGAATTTTATTTCCCAACTTAATCAGCAGAACTCTGTTATGATCAAAACCCAGCCTTAACAAAGAAACGTACAGAAAAAATATACAAAGACCAAGCCAGATTTATGTGACTGGAAGTGCGCTCTAGGAAGCTTCTTGAAGCTAAGTGGTAAAACTTAGTGGTATTATAGGTGACCCGGACATTTTTTGTCAGTTAGTACAAAAGCTAAGTAATCATCTGACTGCCCTGGACTCATTTAGAAAAGAAATCACCATTTTTTTTAAATGTAAACTCGAATAAAAATGGCAGTGTTATAGTGTACCTGTAATAGTTTCTCCATCCCACAAAGGCTAAACTGGCAAATTAAAGGAATATTATAGTATTTCCCTTCTAAGAATGTAAAGGGAAGGGCATTGAAACATACCCTTGTGAAAACCCAATTATATACGTAGGATAGACCAGTGTAGAAACATAAGATGCAGTGATTCTCCTATCAAAGTAGGGCAGAAGATTAAACTTCAATACTAGATCCACGAGGTGTTGTGTAATCCATTCCTTAGCCTGATCCTTGTTTAATATACATAAATTAATTAGGAATAGGCCACACAATGTGATTTTCCAGTTAAAGACTTTCTTCCAATTGGAATAAAAATTATTACTTAGCATTAGGTGGATCAAACCGGATGGATTCTAATTAAGTGTACTTTATTGCTGCTATCCACATTCTAGTTTTTACTTTGGCAAGATCAGCCTCTAAACTAAGGACTGCATTAGCAACATATTTAGGTGCATCATTTCCTAACTTAACCTTCGGCATATTATTTGGGAATTGTAGAAAGTCCAGTATATCTAAAGACCATTCTAATCTGAACTGTTTGGCCTGTGCTCCATCTTTTTTGTCTAAAAGGATCGATCTCAAAGATGATATTAAAGCTTATGCAAAATGCCCATATGTTATTAGTTTAGTTTAGTTTAGTTTATTTGATTTGTATACCGCCCTACTCCCGAAGGACTCAGAGCGGTGAACAGCCAACAATAAAATACATAGATACAAAAAATTTAAAAACCAGATAAAATCAAATTAAATCATTTTGGCCCAGACAGATTAAAACACCCCAATAATTTAAAAACAGATTAAAATTTAGATATTTAAAAAAGGGAAGAGATTAGGCCAAGCCCGCCTGATGGAATAAAAAGGTCTTCACAGCGCGGCGGAAGGTACGCAGATCCGGGATCCTCCGTATCTCCGGGGGAGCTCATTCCAGATAGTAGGTGCCCCCACAGAGAAGGCTCTCCCCCTAGGGGCCGCCAGTCGACACTGTTTGGCTGACGGCACCCGGAGGAGTCCCTCTCTATGAGAGCGTACTGGCCGGTGGGAGCCTATTGGTGGTAGTAGGCGGTCCCGTAGATAACCAGGTCCTAAGCCATGGAGCATTTTAAAGGTGGTAACCAAAACCTTGAAGCGCACCCGGAAGACCACCGGGAGCCAGTGCAGCTCGCGCAGGAGAGGTGTTACATGGGAGCGCCATGTCGCTCCCATTACCACCCGCGAGGCCGCACTCTGCGCCAGTTGGAGCCTCCGGGTGCTCCTCAAGGGGAGCCCCATGTAGAGAGCGTTGCAATAGTCCAGGCGGGAGGTGACGAGGGCATGAGTGACCGTGCGTAACGAGTCCCGATCCAGAAAGGGACGCAACTGGCGAATCAGGCGAACCTGATGAAAAATCCTCCCGGTCATGGCCGTCAAGCGCTCTTCTAAAGACAGCCGTGAATCCAGGAGGACGCCCAAGTTGCGAGCCCTCTCCGTGGGGGCCAATGATTCGCCCCCAATAGTCAGTGATGGCGTCAACTGACTATATCGGGACGTCGGAAACCACAGCCACTCGGTCTTGGATGGGTTGAGCCATCTTGGATGGGTTATTGGGTTTTTGATTAATGTGAGTTCAAAATACAGAGAGAAAAGTCCATTAGTGACCGTGAATTGATTTATAATGTATGTGAGTGCAACAAATATATTTGCAAAGGCAGAAAAAAACTGGCAAAAAATATCAAAAATAGATTCTAAGAGGTATTAAGCCACTTGGTGTGCTTTGCAATGTATTAGCCCTACAATGGCTTCCAAAATGCTCTTTCATGGTAAACGAGGAGAAAACAGTATTTCTGTTATATTTTATAAAAAGACATCTAGTTCCATATTATTTTGTGCTTTATGAGTAGTTTGTGCCTTCAGTAAGGTAATAGACTTCTAAAATATTGAATTGTGAAAGTAGTAAGCCTCAGGCATGGAAAAGTTTTCTGTTTTTATCAAAACAATAATATTGCCAACTAAAAACCAGACTTTGGAACAGAAAAGGTTGGTTGGGGAAAGGTGAGTTTTTTTTAACTTGTCATTCTGAACTATTCACTTCTCAAATGCAGAAAATTTTCCATTTCTGGAAAAAGATAATATTTAAATACAGAACACTAAACATAGGATATTGTTAGCTACATAATAATGTTATGTTTATTTTGCTCAAGTTTTAGTTCCTGCTAAAACAGTATTTCAAAATTTATCACAAAAATAACAATAGCAAGGCCTGGGATCACACAGAAAATTTAGGTTAGCCAAATTTATCATTGGCAGCATCGAGCAATATTTTAGATTAGTACTTAGCTACCTTAATTAACATTCAGAGTCTAAGTTACTTCGTGTTGAATGTTTTACTTCCCAGAGGAGTGTGTACTTTGTTTTCTGTGTGTATTGTGGCTGCTTTAGCTTCTGTCTGATGGACTGCTTTGCTAATTGTCACTAATGCTTAGTTGTTTTCCCTCCCTGTGGTGTGTGGTATTGGGGTTTATATCCTAGCTCTTCATACAGATACTGCAGCTGGACTCCTGATCCGCAGCATTCATTTGGTAACACAGAGGCTCAACGCACAGTGGAGACAGGAAATGAGCATTTCACTAGCTGCATTAGAGCTACTCTCTGGCCTGGCAAAGGTGAGCATTAGGGAATCTTCTGAGAATTATTTGGGTTAGGCTGGAGGATTTGGGCTTATCTTCCCTTTACTTCTTTACCAAAATCTCTTTCCTCCTTTGGGAATGTCTAGCAGAGCTGGCAATGTAACTTGTTCCATAGTAGGATCTCATATTTTTCCCTACTTGGAAAAAAAATGTTACAAAAAAACTGAATTGAATAGCAATTAAACGAAATAAAATTAGTTAAAAACAAAGCTCTTTAGGTCAAAAGCATTTAAAAGAAAATAAAAATCCAGTATCCATGGGCCTTTTGCAATCCATCCTATAGTTTGATATATTAAATTCACTTGTGTATTTATAGGGTTTTAATTTAGATTTAATGTAGAGAGTGATTTCCTAAAGCTAAGCAACTTTTTTTCTCATGTCAGATGAAGGTTGGTGTTGACTCTTCTGATAGGAAGAGAGCAATTAGCTCTGTGTGCTGCTACATTGTGTATCAGTGTAGTCGTCCAGCTCCTCTCCATTCTAGAGATCTCCATTCCATGATAGTAGCAGCGTTTCAGTGTCTCTGTGTCTGGCTCACCGAACATCCAGACATCCTTGATGAAAAGGTGAGTGAAAGTACCGCTCTATATAAGCATAGTTATTTGTAACAATTAGTCCCTTTTAATAATTTAAACAATACACTTAAAAGATGAACAGTGGTAGATGCAAGCATTTCGTATTGACTGATCAGTACTTACATTACAATAACATGGTTGAAATCAGCCTCAAATATAAGATCTAGCAGGAGCATTAATTAAGCCTATATAATGTGTGCAGAAAGCAACCATTGACAAGCCTTACGCCCACAGGAGGCGTAGATTGACATACAGCTGTTTCTGCACGCACAAGGGAGGTTTCAATCGCAACTGCTTCAGCAAAACGCAGAAAACAAGAGTTACTATGACTCAGTAAAACTTTTTAACGCAGAGTTTGGATCCACCGGGTGGCCCGTAGCTAGTAAGTGCTGTGCAATGGCTGAAGAAGGCATTTTATGGCCATGATTTCCTGCTGTTGTTGGATTACTCAATGCTGTCTGGACCCATTTTGGAAGATGCTCCTTTATTCTGAAAGCCAAGCACTTATCAGTTCTGCCGATGTAATTGTCTTTTAACCATGTTATTGTAATGTAGGTACTGATGAGTCAATACGAAATACTTGCATTTACCGCTGTTCGTCTTTTAATTGTATTGTTTAAATAGTTATTTGTGGTAATAACTACAAGAAGTCCTCAACTTACAACCATTCCTTTATTGACTGTTTGAAGTTGCAGCAGCACTGAAAAAAATGATTGAGGACCATTTTTCACATTTACAATATTGCAGCATCCCTGTGGTCACAAGCAAAATTCAGTTGCTTGGCAACTGTTTCTTATTTATGACGGTTGCAGTGTCCCGCAGTCATGTGACCACCTTTTGTAACCTTCTCACAAACAAAGTCAATAGGAAAGCCAGATTCACTTAACAACTGTGAAAAGAAATTTCGTAAAAATGGGGCAAAACTCACTTAACAAATATCTTGTTTAGCAACATAAATGTTGAGTGCAATTGTGGTCATAAGTTGAGGAATACTTATATATCTTTCTACACTGTATCTGCATGTTTTGTTTGTAAAAGCAATACAAGTAGGAGTGTAAAGTTTTCATTGGAAAACCACATTTCACCCGTCAACAATTGCCCCAGGAATTATCCTTTAGTTTGTTTTCAAAATATGTAGTCCACAACAAATCATGACATCTGCCTCAATTAAGCCACAGGAAATGGGGCAAAGTAAAAGCAGTTACTAAAACTCTGGTAATTTGCATGTTCTTTCTTAAATGTTTTTAATCACAAAAGACATTATGATGGACATATATCCTCCTCCTGCAAACATTAGTTATCAAAACGACTATATATATTATTTTAAACCGGGGTGCTATTCAGCAGGTTCTGACCGGTTCTGGAGAACCGGTAGCTAAAATTTTGAGTAGTTCGGAGAACCGGCAAATACCATCTCTGGCTGGCCCCACAGTGGGATGGGAATGGAGATTTTGCAGTAGCCTTCCCCTGGAGTGGGGAGGGAATGGAGATTTTGCAGTATCCTTCCCCTGCCATGCCCACCAAGCCATACCACGCCCACAGAACGGTAGTAAAAAAAAATTGCATTCCACCACTGTTTTAAACCCAGTACTAGTAAGTTTTAATAATAGCAAAAAGCATCTTAGAGTTTTTATCATTATAGATTCCATAGGTAGTAGGTTGTTTTGGACTCCTCTAGCTCTTAAAAGGTCTGTTAAATTACAAAGTTTCTTGGAAATATCCAAGTGATATCAATGCCAGGAAAGTGAGCTTTTAATATACAGTGGCTGCCCTAATAAACTAATGGTGTAAAGTACCTAAGAAATTAATTAGTGAAAAACCTAACCTATATCAAATTGAAACAATGTAAAAGGTCTCCATTATGATTTCTGTGATTCACACATACGGATTATCTACTTATTCAGAATCCTTCTGAGACTTTCAGAGTTTACAGGAATGTAACAGGAGCCCTGCACAGTACATACCACAAATCTAAATATAGGTCCTGCTTTTAGTTTTTTTGGACCAATCCAAAGATGGAGCATTCTTCTTTTGGTTCCTTGTTCTGTTGAGAAACTTATTTTCTTATTGTTGTTTTTGCTCAGTTTATTCATTTTACTCTACATTCATCCTCTCGTTTTCCCCCAAATATTTATAGAGTTGTTTAAGGTCTTTATTTCTTTATTAAAGCGTTATTCGTTAAATAGCTGAGTGGTACATTCCTTTTTTAGGATTGTTTAAAAGAAGTATTGGAGATTGTGGAACTGGGCATCTCAGGAAGTAAATCCAGAAGTAGTGAACAAGAAGTTAAGTACAAAGGAGATAAAGAGCCAAATCCTGCTTCCATGAGAGTGAAGGATGCAGCTGAAGCTACCCTCACCTGGTATGAAAGATTATTGAAAGTAATCCTGTTAACCACAGTATAATATTTTTCTTAGCTTGATTAATGTTTCTACAATGAATTTGCTCAAAACAGTGTTTTACTTAAAACTGAAGAAACTTGGAAATATTTATTTACTTTAAAGAATATACTTTCAGTTTCAGCATTTTCCTCTAAATATCCTATCCTTGATTATATTACTTAAAATTATAGACTGATTGATGCTTTATGACAGCAAGATACCAGTAAAAATGTCATAGATACAATTTATGCTGCTTTCAACATTCTAATAATTTTTCTACTAAATATGTCTTGACTAAATTATTATTTTGGTTTATAGCATCATGCAAGTTCTTGGAGCTTTCCCTTCACCCAGTGGTCCTGCTTCTCCTTGTAGCTTGGTAAATGAGATCACCTTAATTAAATATGCTCGTCTGCCTTCTATAAACAAGTACAGCTTCCGCTACTTTGTCCTGGATAACAGTGTCATCCTTGCAATGTTAGAGCAGCCTTTGGGGAATGAACAAAGTGAGTAAATGTATTGTGTGTATCTTTTCAGGCATCCTTGTGTATGCGTGTTTGCAGTTAATTAAACTGTTCTTCTGCATTATAGAATATTGTGCTGAACTGTAGAATATTGTGAAATTCTGCCATATTAAATTTGGGTAATATATGTGAGATGCAGCTCAATGTAAGATGATGATAATTCAGTTTCAGGATGGTTCATCCTGGTTTGTTTAAAAACTGACTAGGAGTTTGCCTGTTTTATTTCTTGTATTCTTCATTTACTAGCCTATTTTTGGAGCAAGGTTTTATTAGAATACACTGTAAAAAATGAAATTTTCTTTTTAGATTGGCTTCTAGGTAACCTTATGAAAAGGTATTTTAAAAAGTCATATTACAAAGTAGATTAGAAACTGAATTGTGCTATGAAAATGAAGAGAATAAAGCTGTAATCATCATGGCTGTATAGAATATTATTAAAGTCAGTGAATCTTTTAATACCAATTACTGGGGAATGAGTAGAAAACCCTGTGCCATTTATGTTTGGTTTATGGTTTTCCATTGACATTTAGGTACCATTCAGGCACAGAATGCTAGATAAGACTGACCCTTGCTCTAATCCAGCAGGTTCTTACATTATTAGGAAATTTCAGCTGGATTGTTAAGGCTCATATTTTGTGACTTTGGAGCCTCCAGAACACATGATAAAACTGAGTTGCAGTATAGGAATTTGAACAGAAACCAGTTAAATACAAATTAAGTCTTTTTCTATTTTAATAAATCTTGCAGTTTATCTGTAAATATAGCACATCAGAGAAATGTTTTTGTTTTGAGTCACTCAATAATGTGAATGCTATAACCCATTTGCTTTTATTCTTTCCTCTTGCTTTCATTCCTCTGGTAAATTAAGACTATCCAAGTTTATTTACAGACATAATGGGAGAGCCTATTAGTTTTTTTCCAGTAATTGTATGTAGCTCCTGCACATGGAGCAAGCTTATGCTTTTATCTTCAAATCTGTCTATTGAATTTCTAGCTCTGCCAATTGTGTTACTTGTTCGTCCTTTAATTGGTTTATACGTGCCCAATTGAATCTTTTTCAGCATTATTATTTTAAGAGGTTACTCATGCTAGTTTTTCTCTTCCCCAGATGACTTTTTTCCTTCAGTCACCATTCTAATTCGTGGGATGTCTGGAAGACATGCGTGGGCACAACAACTTTGCCTTTTGCCAAGAGGAGCCAAATCAAATCAAAAGGTTTTTGTCAGAGTTCTGGGTGGAACTAATTTTCTTTCTTATAAAAGCCAAGGAGCGCTGAAAAATGTTCAGTAAAGTGCTAATGTTATGCTACCCTTGGTGCAATGAATTACTGGTTTTAATGCCCCTTTCAGCTTCACTTCCAAACTAACTTTGTGCACCATGCATTATTTCCTCTCCTATTCATTGTAGAGATCCATTGAGGATTATATTTTTAAAATTAAAATAACTGATCATTGAATTGGGGGTTATTTCTATTACCATCCTAATTTGGAAAATGAGATAATGAATCATATTCATCCATATATACAGTTTGTGTGGCTCACATCTTCCATTTAACAGTTGCAACATTTCATAATAGGGTACTCGTTATGGTCTGTCCTTTACTAATTTAATAGTAGTTATAAATATGCATTGGAAGTACTGTTTTTTTAAATGATATATCAGTTAACATAAAAAATTCAATTTAAAACAAATTTATTCATTAATAATCCTAAAATAATTATGGTGTCCTTGTTCATCATTATTCCAGAAGTTTCAGTATTTGTTCTGGTAATCTTTTTTTTTTCTGAACTAATCATACTCTAATAAATCAAAATTATGAGGCTGGAGGTTCATTCTCCAAGCTTGTGGAGAGCGAACCTCCACCCTCATCCTACACCTGAGCTACTATCACAAATCAAATTATGTACCAGAAATAATAGCTGAAACAATATTGTTTAAATTATTGTTATAATTTAAACATGCAAACATTAGAAATAATGTTTGCATCCATGTGAACTTATGTCCGTATCCAAAGATACAGATTAATCTTACTTTCTCCAGTCTTGCTCATATTTGTAGTAGACAATTTTAGACAAATCCAAATTTATTTCAATCTGCTTCAATGTTTTTACAATAACAAAATATTAAAACTAGGTTGATTGTTTTCTTTTCAACAGCTGTTTGTCCCAGACCCCCGTCCTGCACCTAAAAATGATGTTGGATTAAAATATAGTGTGAAGCATCGGCCATTTCCTGAGGAAGTGGACAAAATTCCGTTCGTGAAAGCAGACCTGAGCATTCCAGACTTGCATGAGATAGTTACTGAGGAAGTAAGACATTTACAGTTTCCTGATTTGTTTCATGTTGTACAAAAAAACTGGTTAAATTCTTCACAATTACTTTTACTCTCTTGTCTGCATTCACATCAGTCTTTCTAGGACAAAATAATATGTTTGTGCATCTCTTCATCTATTAAAACTTTCTCTGCTTACTGGACATATAAAGTAAGTCAGTCATCATTTTTCAGGAAGCTATTGCCAGATTGGTATGGAATATCCTGTTCTCCTTTTTCTTTCCGTATCCTGTGAAAATGTGAAATCAGACAGATATTGATTCTATTAACATTGGTTGTAATTGTTGTTTTCTTTAGGCATTTATTTAGCTGCATGTAGGTGAATTTTTGTACATGGCAACTGATGAGCATCAGCAGTCAGCATTTTATTAGATAGAAAGCTATAGCAAACTGCAGCAGCTTTTTTAGGCACCTGGTTTCATTGCTCTTTGAATCATGAGAAATCCTGCAGTACATCTTGATCCTAGTTTTGGCAATTTTGGATGTCTGATGAAGTTGCTAAATATGTTTCAGCTGGAAGAACGTCATGAGAAGCTGAGAAGTGGAATGGATCAGCAAGTTCTTTATGAGAAATCTATAGATCAGAAAATGGAAGAAGAATGGAGGAAAAAAAACTTCCCTGATCCAGTCACAGATTGTAAACCACCACCTCCTGCACGGGAGTTCCAAACAGCCCGCCTCTTCCTTTCTCACTTTGGCTTTCTATCTCTAGAAGCATTGAAGGTGATTGAAAACTTGATTATTATCTAGCACAATCATTAGAATAAAGCCACTAGGTAGCATTGATTCCAATGACTTGTGGCTCAAAATAGGTAGAACTTTATAAAGTGGAATAGAATAGTAAAACTCTTTAACTGATCATGTGCATTATTTAAAAAAAAAAATCTGTAGGTGTAAGACTCCTACCGTGAAAACTGTACTATTGAGTAGAAGAGTATGCCATACTTCATAATGTACAATAAAGTTTTGCTCTATACTGTCTCTGTAGGAGATAACACTACCTATTATGTTAATGCAATTGATTTTTATAACTCCTTTTTTAATAGGACAACTTGAATGAAGAGCAGGCAGACATTAAAAAATGTTGGACTTTACAAGTTGGAAAGATCATGATAGTAATGTGATGAGCAGATGGGAAGACCTGTAATGTTTTGTTCTTTGGAGGGAGTTGATAAACAAAATAGTGTGTTAAACCTGTTAGAAGATTAAAACATTTTTTTAGGATTTATTTTTACGAAAGAACATATTGCTGAAATTAGTGATTAGCAGAATTTTACAGTAGGTGTCTCTGGGAACTCCAAAACAGGAACAAATAATCTCTTGATTGATGTAGGTTACTTATTCTTGATGTGCAACTTTTTGTCCTGATTCCCTGCTTGTTTTGTAAAATATTGCTAATAAAAGGTTCCTGAGAACTTAACAGTAAACTTTTTTGTGCCATTTTGGTTGAAGTTAATAAGGTTATTACACAGTTGTGGCTTTTGGAATTTCTTTTCATACCAACATAGCAGTTATTCATTAACAAGCTAAAATTGTTTATCCTACTTCATCATAACCATTTTTAGATGTTGTTTAGTATTAACATTTGTACTACTTTTTTGGTTAGGAACCTGTTAATAGCAGACTACCTCCTCACCTGATTGCACTTGATTCTTCTGTGCCTGGGTTTTTTGATGATATTGGTTACCTGGACTTGCTGCCATGTCGTCCTTTTGATACTGTTTTCATTTTCTACATGAAGGCAGGCCAAAAATCAAGCCAAGAAGTAAGTAATATGCTGATTCCTTGTAGTTTGTTACCAGATGGTACAAGAATGTGTCGTAGGGTGCAACAATAATTTGGAATTCAGTGCAAATAAAATCATTCAGAATTTATGCCACAATAATTTGATTAAGTTTATTTTGTAAACTGTAAAAATTATACATAGCTCTTATTTTATTTACATTCACAATTTTTAAACTTTCTTTTTTAGCCTACCATGATTTTACTTATTTAGGGAAAGAGGTTATGTGGGACATTGCAAATGGTGTTTTAGAATTTTTTTCACACTTATTAACTACTGTAAGGAATGAAAAACTCCTTTAAAAAGCAAAACTGTTTTCAGGAAGCTGAATTCTGTATTAATTAACACATTGATAATATTCAAAAGTAACAGTCCTGGTTGAACAAGTTGTTGTTTATCAGGCCAAAATAAGCCTTGTCTCTCTGCATAACCCATAATATCCCTATCTTCAGTGGTTTCATTAAGCCAATATTTCCTTTGGTGTCCTGAGAAACATACTCAAGGACCTTTGGAAATCATATCAAACCAGAATATGAAAAATTTGGTTTAATTAACTTATATCAGTGCTGAAATTGGGCATATCAAGGGGCTTCCAGGGGCATAATTATATTATTTCTGTTTGAATAGATGGTATAGATCATTCCAGTCTACGTCCCTGGGTGATACAAAATACGCTTATAATGTACAGCTAGTCTTATTTGTTTATTGTACCAGCCAAATTGTTTGATACTTCAAGCCAGTTATCCTGGATATCTTAAAAATGCAAAAGAAAGTGTTGATTTCCACAACCATGTTAGTAAGAAATTGCCTCTATATGTTTTGTTTTTGTGTGTATGCTATATGGTCTTTTCTTCCATAGATTTTGAAGAACGTAGAGTCTTCCAGAAATGTTCAACCACACTTTCTAGAGTTCTTGCTATCTCTTGGATGGTCTGTTGATGTGGGCAAGCACCCTGGATGGACAGGACATGTTTCAACTAGCTGGTCCATTAATAGCTTTTGCGATGAGGAGGGATCAGAGCAAGGTGAGGTGTTTTCTTAGGCCCAGGACAGTGTAACATACTGAAATAGGTCAATTTCCCTTCCCCCCATCATCTCCATTTTAGCAAGGTCTACATGGATTGAATAATCTTAGCAGAAAATTATTTGTGGAGGGCAAAAGTAATCATTCTGCAGTGATTTGGGAAGCTAATTACTCAGAATTACTCCATGGACACATGGATTTAAGCAGTTGGAGTGTTCTAAGACTATTGCTCTTCTCATGCTTATGTTGAGATAGGTACATCCAGTCCATAGATCTTTCGATGCAGCACATACAGCATATAAATTCTTTTTACTCAAAAAACAAGTTAATCTTCACAATATTAAGAGGACATTGCCTGTTTTAATAAAGCACAAAATAGGACTTGATTTTAATTTTTTCCTCTTCTCAGATGAAGTAATCTGTTCAGAAGACATGGGAGCAAGTATTTTTAACGGGCAAAGAAAAGCATTATATTACGCAGATGCTCTTACAGAAATAGCTTTTGTTGTTCCTTCGCCTGTGGAGTCCTTAAGTAAGTGTACTGCATATGTCTTTGATCTTGTAAGTCAGGGCTGTCAAACTCCCGGCCCACGGGCTGAATGCGTCACGTGCTGGCCATGTCCATTCCCGGTTTAGTGAAGGGGGAAAAAGTCCCGATACGTTGCACGACGCCACCGTGACAACGCAAGGTTGACACCTGCTATAAGTGATTAAGAAATATTTCAGCATTTGATTAGAACTGTATCCTGCATTGCAGAAAAACTTGACACATAAGAAAAATATGTGATAAATCCATTTTACGTTATCACTTTTAAACTGGAACAGGATTTATTTTGTTCCTTCCTGCTGCAAAAAGTCATAGTGGTTTTGTCATCTTGATATATTTTCCTGTGTTCAGCATCCATTTCCTTTGCCACCCTTTTGTCATTATCTCTTAAGAGTTTAATATGTACCCACTTCTTGTGTGAACTGTTAAATGTATTTTAAGGGAATTCAAAAAATATTCTTAAATAAAAATTAAAAAAATATTTCAAAAAAAAAATATTCTTAAATATGTAATAGTAATGTTTAGGCTACTTTATTTTAAAGTTCTGTGACATGTCAGTAGCATACAAAATTTCTTTTAGGGAGAATATAGTATTAGCATATATGCAGAAATGTTTCCAGATAGTTACAGGAAAGTCTTCCACCTAAAATTCTGTCAAGCTTTTTCCAGTCAAAATTGAGACAAACTGAACTGGATCACTAAAAGTTTCTCATTCTTTTCTGTTCACATTTTATTTGCACAGTTATAACTGAATCAGATATTGGTTGCAGACTAGGGAAATTATAGGGCTCCGAAATTGCATTGTGGATTCTTTCTGCACTTAAAATGAATGAGCTATCTGAAAAAGCACTGTTAGCATTCAGAATGGATTCGGAGTTGAAAGGCCTTCTTGTTTTAAGAAACTTCTTTCTTTTGGGTTTCAGCAGATTCATTGGAAAGCAATGTCTCAGACCAAGAAAGTGATTCTAATATGGATCTCCTGCCTGGGATACTAAAGCAGCAAGCACTGACACTTGAGCTTTTTCCTAATCATACAGACAGTCTCAGTACTTCTCAGAGGGTAAGTTTATTCTGTGTGAACTTTAAATATAAGTTATAGTTTTTATATATTTCTTTTTCCTAGTGTTTTTTTCTCACAGGTACAGGGTCCATTTTTTTCCCCATATCAACCAAATGATGATCAGTTGGTTGATTTAGGAATTGACTGACCAGCTTGTTGCCAGAGTCTGATGTTGTGGGTGAGAAAGAATATCTGGCCCAAAGTTTTTATATCTCAGGCAGTACTAGAATTGACCATCTCCTGGTTTCCTGCCTGGAGAAGTGTCTTTGGGCGGCATACAACAATCCACTAAAACACTAATAAATGAAACAGTCATTACTTTAAACTATTATATAATAATTATTAAAAGAACCTTAACAACTATAAAATAATTAAAACAACAAAAGAAAATAATAGATAGATTAACATCTCTCCAAGTTAATAATATCAGAGCCATCTCATAAATTCACCCAAGCTTGAAAGACCTTCAAAAGCTCAGGAGTAATGAGACTGACTTTATTTCTGCGGGGAGAAGATACCACAATCAGGTGCCATAACAGAAAAGGTCCACTGCTTAAGGCTTGCCAAATGGAGCTCCCTAGATGATAGAACCCATATTACACCCATTCTCTTGGATCTGGTGAGACAGGGGTCTCCACCCCCACAGACCATTACTGGGTCTTGAGTTGTTCGGAACCAGGCTGCAGAAGTGATGGGTGAGCATGTGCGTGCATTCCCACTTGTACAAGCAACAGGTGAACATGTCTATGCTCCATTTGTACAAGTGGCTTGCCCATTGCTTGCGCAACTGGAGCTGTGCATGTGTGTGCTTGCCCATGCAGAACCGTCCCCTTCCCCCCGCTGACCTGCAAAGCCAGAAAGATTGGGGAATTCTTGGTGAAGTGAGCAGTGAAATCACGAAAAGATGGTCCCACAAATAACTTGATCCCCTGTAGGGCTTTAATGGTCAACACCTGCACCTTAAATTGGACCCAGAGACAAACTGATAGCTAATGTAACTCACACAGCAGAGGTATAACATGCACTTTATCAGAAACACACATAACTGCCTAAGCTGCTGCATTTTGAACCCGGCTAAATTTTCTGATTTCTGGATATTCTTCAAGGGCAGCCCTATGTAGAGTACATTGCAATAGTCCATGGGAGATGACCCAGGACATGAGTGACTGTGAGTAAGGTCCCTTGATTCAGGAACTGGCACTACTGGCACATGATACAAAGTTATGCAAAGGCCCTCCTAATTACTACTGTTATCTGCTCCTCAGGAAAGAGTCATAAGTCCAGGAAGTCCCCCAAATTGTGCACAAGATCTGTTTGCAACAATGCAATCCCATTCAGTCCTAAAGATAATAACGTCCTAGAACCAGAAAGCCCCAAAACTAAAGCCACTCAATCTTGCCAGGGTTCAAATGAAGTTTGTTGTTCCCCATCCAAACCTCCGCAGCCTCCCACAGAATTAATAGGAGTCTCCACGGTTTTGTTTTGCTTTGCCATGCAATTTTATCATAATAATGGCACTAAGGCCTCATCTTTTTCCAATATACTTCATTTATCATAAGAAAATACCTTAAGTGCAATATTTTGTAGCCAATTGGGTATGATATTAATTAGTCTTGGGAAGTACTTAGTTTCACAGAGAAGCTGTTTGTTGGTAGTAAATTGATTCATAATAAGTTATTTGTTGCTGAAATGTCTTAATTTCCTTCAGAGTCTTATAGCTGAATACATGCTGCTAATTTTGATTAATAGGCAAACATTTGTTTTTGTTTTATACTTGCAATAGCTAAGTCCAACTTCCAAATCAAAGAAGTTTCCACAAGGTCGGGCTATTCCCCCCATGGGACCTGAAACCAAGGTGTACGTGGTTTGGGTTGAACGCTATGATGATATAGGTACATGAATCTTGGGGTTTTATTATAAATATGAAAGTCAAATCTTCCTTCCTTCCTTCCTTCCTTCCTTCCTTCCTTCCTTCCTTCCTGGTTTTCTGCTAATTTCCCATTCAAATTGTCATCAGGTCCAGTCCTCTTTATTTTTTATGAAATTAGAATTAACTAGCTACCACTATTTGCAATTACAAATTTGATTTAGTTTCCAGTTATTATGTTTGTGTTCTCTTGAAACTTTATGGATTTGAACATGTATTTATTGTTGTTATTTAACCTTATATTATCCTTGTCTTGCAGAGAATTTCCCTCTCTCTGACTTGGTTTCAGAGACTAGCACTGGAGTAGAAACTACAACAAATAGCAGCACTTCACTGAGGTATGATTTAATTTCTCTACCTTTTCAGTGACACTGTTTCTATGTGGACATAGTTCGCATCTGTTCATCTGCAACCTGTGAGCAAGGCATTACCACATCTAAGTCCCAACCAGTAAATTGTGATAAACAGGCATAAGTCAAATATGGATGGATGGAAGTATGTTTACTTCATTTCCATATATATGTATATAAAAATGTATATTTTTCATGGTATGGGCAAAATACTATTCCCTAATGACATTTAAAGTTGTTGCAGTTAATATTTCTTCCTAATGATTTTAGTTTTTGTGCCTTGGCCACACATGGGTTCTGGTTCTTAGATTTGCAGCTTGCTTCTGTTAACTCCAACTTTCCTATTGATATTTGTGTGTATTAAGCCAGCCAATCCATTTGCTATATAACTGGTATCATTTTAGAATATTGTCTACGTATGGTCTCCTGCTGAGCTTGGGGAAATAAATGTCATGGTATAGCTGACATCTTTGTTATAATGTTTTACTTTTTATTATTTAAAAACTGAATCCTTCAATATTGGCCATCAAAGCACAATTGCTTTGTTTAGACATTTAAATGTTCATTGGTTTTAACTACTTATGTGATTTTTAAGGTCTGCTACTCCTGAAAAAGAAGTGCCAGTGATTTTCATCCATCCCCTCAACACTGGATTATTCAGGGTAAAAGTACAAGGAGCTACTGGAAAATTCAACATGGTTATCCCTCTAGTGGATGGCATGATAGTTAGCAGAAGAGCTCTAGGTACGTCTTCTATTAATATTTGGTTATTATACTAGCTTTGAATGCAGTGTATTATTATTAAAGAGTTCTGTTACATTAGCACTAGGCTACTTCCAATTAGAAAAAAATAGATCCATTAATTCTTCCTTCTCCTTGTGCTCAAGCCTCTTTCAGGGAATATTCCAGGCATGAAGCCAGGTTTTCATTATTTATTGGGGATTGCTTGTATATTGGTGGTATGCTTTCATAACCCCATTGAATCTCCCAGTGTTAGGGAAATACATACCAAGGGGATGTGGAAAAAAGTGATAAAAGGAAAGTTGAACTTATACTAATACTTTTCAGATCTATTGCTTACAGATATATATATTAATAACATTCCTAAAAAGTGAGAAAAAGTGGTGAGATTCTTCTAAGAATATTCCAATAAAATCAACTTTCTGTCAGTCCAGAGTACAACCTCAAGTCAGACGTGCAAGGCAATATAAATATAAGCAGAATTGGGAGCAGTGAGGATTCAGATCCTTCATCCTTCCCATCCTGGTCCTCCTAATCCCCATTATTTCTTAGGTTTTGCAGTATTGGAGATTCCTAATCTTAAAAAAAAATCAGCCAAGTATGGGAGCATAATCCCATCAATATATGGGTTCATTAAATAAATATTAAATCATAATAACACAGCCTACTATGGCAGAATTGGCTGGTATGGAAACAGAATCCTGAGTTGGATTTTACTTCTTGTCATGCTAGCTATGATTGCTGGATGATGACAGTCAACAATATTAAAAGGGTGACAGGTCCCTTATTTTCAGCCCCTTTAAACTTTCCTAAGTCTATCTTGAGAATGAAGTAATTAGACATTGAAATTGCTAATTCTGTAATAGGAAGAAACAGTTATATACTGCATCTCAACTCTCCTGCACATATCATTGTATTTAGCAAACAAAATGGTGTCTATCAATATTATTTATTGTTGATGTTTTGGCTATACATTCAAATTGTTAGAATAAAAATGAGAAAATTCCTGAGTGAAATAAATTGTATTAACTTTATTCCCTTTTTTATTTAAGGGTTCTTAGTGAGACAGACAGTAATAAATATTTGTCGAAGAAAAAGATTGGAAAGTGACTCATACAATCCCCCTCATGTCCGACGAAAACAGAAAATAGCTGATATTGTCAATAAATACAGGAACAAACAGCTGGAACCAGAGTTTTATACCTCTCTTTTTCAAGAGGTTGGACTGAAAAACTGTAATCCTTAAACCCAGGACCCTTTTTGAACAATTAAATTGCAGCTTGGTATCTGCAACAATGAAATAAAATCTTCCCATTCATGGACCTCTTGTGTAAACAAACCACATTCTCAGCATGACTTCTGCTTCTACTGCAAGAAAATAAAGAGGACTTGCTTTTGGCTCCAGTCCTGCAGTCCTTCTGAGCACATCGCCACACCTCCAATGCTACAGAGGGAGAAGCTTTGATAATGAAGTATTATTTATTAATAGACAATATATCGGATGTATAGCAAACAGAAGGTTAACTACACTTCTCATGATTTCCCATGTTTGCGCAAAAAAAAAAGCCAGATTCTGAGTATAGAGTTAACACATGGTTTCATATTGGTTTCTCTAGCAGATTAGATTCAAGGGCAAATTATTTTAGATAAACTATTTGTGCATTTGTCTGCTCAGTTTGCTTTTCCTTTTACGAGCAAGTCAGATATATGATTTCATTTTACTTCTAACCAGAAAATTATATTTGGGTCTTGTCCTCTACTTTCAAAGCCATGGACTGGTTGTTAAATGTTTTATCTTTGTAAATTGTTATTGTCTATGTCTTCTGCTGGTCTGTCCAGGAAAAAAAAAATAAACCCTTGAACCTTTGGCTTAAGAGAAGGGAGAAGCAAAAATAATCTTTAGAGTACAAATGGCACATTTTGCTCAGTGGTTAGTTTTGGAATATATGCTTTGGTGTATGTATTGGTGACATCTAAGCTATCCATTACAATGTTTGAGACACAAGCAAAACCTTTGTTATGGAATTTGGTTCAGTTGGATGTATGTTATATGTATAAACATACATACACTCGCACATAAAAACTAGTACTTGAAACCTAAATTAAAGATTTCACAATTATGCTTTCACTCATTTCAATTGAATGCAGGACTTGGTAGGCATTTCCTATCTAATGACAAGAAAAATAAAAAACACATTTAATATGAAATCATAAAATTGTTGAAATAATTGGACATCTGTATATTTCAGAAGAGTTACAACTCTTACAAAACTTATTTTTTGGCCCTTGTGGCAAGGATAGCATCTAGAATTTGACATTAGAAGAGATGGTTCTGCCAGACACTGAGCATTCTTGCCAGCGTACTCCCCACCCCTGGCCTAATAACATTATAACACCTATTTTTGTACAGAATACATGTCGCATGATGGTTGAAAGATTATCTTCCTTCATTTGCATTGACTGCTGTGTTCTCTACTACTAGATGTTAACAGGACCTACAACTTTTGGTGGATGACAGAATGAAGTTCTAGTAATGTCTATAAGCCTTGGAAAATCTTTGCATAGTTCTGAAGATGATAAATGAGTGGCGTAGACATAGGGCAGGATAGAAATGCTTTTAGATAACTTTTGTTGACATATCTAAAAATTAACCTACACGTGTTGTAAATAGAAATATTTTTTCCCAGAGAGTATCCAGAATACTTCAGGGACAAATCTTTTTGGGAGCATGGGTAAGCAATCAAAAAGATTCTATGAACCTGGATTTAAAAATAATTCCTATTGGTTCAATGGAATGTAGCTCTTAATAAATGTATCAGGAGATATTTAGGCCAGCAAGAATTCACTTCCTGATTTTCCAACATAATTTGGTGCTTTGATCTTTTTGTTTTGTTTCTTTTTTTTCCAATCATCATAATAAGAGTATAAATCAGAATATTTTTAGTTAATTATTTAGAACCAGAAAGCTGAAAATTAAACACTTTGCCACAAAGTCACTGGCTTAACTTCATAATAATCCCAGAATATTTAGGACTGGTCACTTATATATCAAGGTGATTAATAGTCTAATAATTGTTTCTCTGTTATTGAACAAACCTGATTTAGAGAATAAATCTAAATAAGGAATTGTAATATGCCTTGGAAACTTAATGTGGAGCTCATGCAATATTTTGATTTTAAACATGATAATCTTCTGCTGACTTACTTTGATGAACAAATGGCCAGTAATCATCTCTAGCAAGTGAATCTTTATGTGTTATATTATTAAGCTGTTTCCATTCTAAAATTAATTATTATGGTAAATTCATTTCCTATAGCAAAGTAAGTATCATAAAATATGAATATTAATTCTCTTACTCTTGCTGGCAACAGCTAAACCTTTGCAAAACACTTCATAAGTTGTGCCTTTCCTTTTTTATATCCAATTTTACCAGGGTGCATGGCATAGACTTAAAAGGAAACATATGTAAAGGAATTGCATATGAAGGTTCCTTTTTAGATCCATATCATTCTAAATATTGATATGAAAAGAGATACTTTCTGGAGAGGGATGCAGCAAAGCTGCACTCATCCAGTGTGATTGCAAAAGTTATTTTTTGAACTGCTAAATTTCCAAGGAAAAGCATTTTGGGACAAAAATAGTAGTATTTTATTTCCTCTTTTATTTTCTTTATAGTAAAGTTAAGCCAAAGACGGAACAGCATTCAAGTGTGAACCAATTTGCAAAAAGAGAAGTTGAAAAAGTTTCTAGCTATGTTGACCGTCTATTTGTGTATGTAATATCTACTTTGCAATTGGTACTACACACTATTGGTAACTTCCCAATATTCCCAATATTGGGAATATTCACTTCCCAATATTCTTTTAAGAGGGATATTTTGTTCTTTAATGTAACAAATTGTGGCATTTTTGATGAGAAAAGTAACCCTAAATAATAGTTTTTAGACAAGATTGAGTAATGGACAAAATGGCTGCATTGAATTAGCAGGGTGATTATTGTTATTTTGTTAGGTTCAAGAGGACCTATTGGAAAATAAGGACAAACAATATAATCAATTGCAAATGGTTCTAAGGCAAGACTGGAACAGCAAATAGCAAGGCTAGTGAGGATCCTGAAATATATAGGCTTTTATATAGTATATTTGATACTGAAGACTTGCCAATATTAATCCAGTGCATGAGCACTAAACTTAATTGTAGACTTGCTTAGATACTGTTTAGCTCTATAAATTGACCAGTCACATTTAGTTCCTAGATTAAATGGCATGAACAATGCATGACTACCACAAAAACTATAACAAGCGTTGAACAATTGAGTGTCTGCATACACACATCAATTGCTGACGTAGCTAGAATTGTTTGAATCATATATGTATTCTGGACAAACCCATTAGTTAATATGATTACTAATGACCTGTCAAATCATCTTGACTTAAACAGGTGAAAGAAAAACAATTTAAAATGACTTTTAAACTAATTAAAAACAGGGTGAGATTTAAAATAAGTTGCCTTAAACTTTCCATTCAAATGTAAAGATCTGTAGCTCAGTAAAATAAATGTTAGTTTGTTCGACTCTTCTATGAAACCACAAGAAACATTTTGCTTATATAAGGGGTTTCCTTCCCCCCCCACCACGTTCTTCTGTATGTCTGAGTTTATCCCCTGGCTTGATTTTATTTTATTATTTGTTTTCATTTAGATTTCAGAAAAAGTAGGCAAACTGCCCTGAATCTACATGTGTAAATCCTCCTATTTAAATCTGTTTTATCATTAAACAAAAGGTCTTGGTGTTGAGGCCTATATATGATACTGTTGATAAATGTAATAAGGCAGCATATGCAACAGAAATCTCATCAAACAGCACTGAGTGTTTAAAAGAAATGTATAAGGGCTTACTTTCACTGCATTCTCCCAGATAATGCATATGATGTGGTCCTCTTGTACAGATGCTGGTTGTCTGTTTTCCATGTATAGTTGAGAAGGCTTCCAAATGCACTGGTAACTTTCTATTTTCTGTGCAGAACTGTTGATTGATTGCAATAAAATGTTTTGTCTAGACCTCTCCATAATAGTTGCATTTGAAAATTTAATTTTGGGATCAACTGAGACTTCAGACATGCTACATTAACCTTCCTCAAGCTGATAGAAGGTACTTCCAGATGTTGCTGGACATCCCATTCTGGGAATCCAATACTTCTGGAGGGCACTAATTTGAAGAAAGTTGTCTAATATAAATAAATTTAGGGTTGGCCATTGCATTTCCAAATTGTATTTTGAATATGATTACACAAGGTAATTAAAAAGAATGTAAGTTTATAAAGCAGATGGCTTTTCCTACCATTAACGCTGCTTGTTTCCTATTATCATTTCATTTTGTATTCTTTCATTCCAGTCTCTTTATGAGATACAATATTAGGGCTACACATATCTATCCTGTCTATTTCTGTCGTAAGAGCTCATGCTTACCATCCTTTCAATACATTATTATTGGTATAAACGGAGCAAGAAAAAAATGCAACCTTCACAGCACTTCCATATAAAAGGTGTCTGTTTTAGTACCTTCAACAAAAAAAGTTTTCACTTAAGAAATATAAAGCCCTTTTTCTTCAGCAGATTTTCAAGCATTTATTAATGTACAGCATGCATATATATACTACGAGGAGGGAAAGGAAGGGAATCATGTTTGAAGTAAGTAGCTAATCTATATGCAGAGCAGTTGGGACACAGCTGTAGGAAACAACGCTTGTTTCCAATCCTCAGAACCTTATTTGCTTCCATGGGTTGTGAAGAAATAGGAATGTCTTGAGAATTGGACTGTCCCATATGTGAAGTGGCTTCCCAGTCAGGAAGCATGCAATTGTCATGCAGCTGAATATTTGGCACAGGAGGATTATAGGACTACAATTTAAGATGAACAGGGAACAAAAATAACTGTGAGTTCACAATCATAAGAGGGTATCTTTGACAAGTGCTTTGAAAGAGATGGCCTAGATACCATATGCTTAAAATCATGTACAATTATGTATAAAGTTCTATATGTTGCCAAGACATGATTTTTTTTTGTTCTTACTGTATTTTCTGTAAATAATCCTAGCACTAAATTGTAAAGGTAGACTAAATACAAAGATGTGAAGCTGTGCTCCTCTGTCTCTAGTATTTTATCTCTTGTTTAGAGAAGGCACAAAGGCTTGTTTGTATTTATGCCAACTCCTTGTCCAGAAGAAACACATCAGATACTGAATGTAACACAATTAGTCAAATAAATTTTAAAGATTATTCTTATGTATTCAACTGGCGGTCTTTAGTTTATGTGCTCTCTTTCCTGTGGGGAAAAACTACCTTTCTCATAGAAATGGTGTAGAATTGCGTTGCTTTTAAGACATTGCAGGTTACCGCAGTCTAGAAGCGCAGCATTGCAGCCTTAGATTTGATTCTTTCTTGATTTCAAGCATCTTCCTTGTCCGAGGAGATTTACAGGTAGTCCTCAACTAATGAGCATAATAGAGTCTGGAATTCTGGTCATAATTGCGGCCATGTGAATGAAAATAAATTTCCAGTCTTTTTTGTGGCAGTTTTTAAGCAAATGCTGGGGCCATTAAGTGAACGCCATGGTAGTTAAGCGTTAATTTAAATGAAACCTCCCAAAAAATGCCAGAAATAAGCAAAACACATTCTGGTTACATGACAGCAGAATGTCACAACTGGTGGTAAAGCTGACCTGCCTGACATGCAGTCACATAACAGCAGGAGGCAGTGCAACCATTTATGACGGCCACAGGTTCTTTTGGCAAACGAGGTCTAGGCAGAAGAAGAACATCATGGCTTCAAAACCTAAGGGGCTGGTTTGGACAAAACTCAGCAGCACTTTTTCATACGGCTGTTGACAAAAATAGGATTGCCAACATGATCACCAACGTCCGATAATGGGTATGGCACAAGAAGAAGAAGAGGTTGTTTTACAGGCCCTAAAACACCCGTTCCATCATGGCTGTTGTAACTTCAAATAAAACCCCTGGTCATTCAGCAAGGAATATCTGTACACATAGGCCAAGACATGTTAAGTCCTGTTACATTTAATATAACCATCCACTCTATTGGACTCTGGGCAGTTTAGAAATATAAAAACTTTAAGACACCCCAGATTAAAAACATTAAAAAGGACTACAACCCTCTCGTCCATCAAATTAACTCCAGGCCTGGGACCAAACTGGCATATATGGCATACCTATGTAAAGGCCCTCCTGGCAACAGCTACTACAGGTAGTCCTTGACTTACAACAATTCATTTAGTGACCAAAGTTACATCATCACTGAAAAAAGTGATTTATGGCTATATTTCAAACAACCGTTACAGATCCATGATCACATGATCAAAATTCAGATGCTTGGCAACTGACTCATATTTATGATGGTCACAGTGTCCCAGGGTCATGTGATCCCCTCTTGAGACCTTCTGGCAAGCAAAGTCAATGGGAAAGTTAGATGCACTTAACCGTGATAACAATTGCAATGATTCACTTAATAACTGTGGCAAGAAAGATCGTAAAATGGGGAAAAACTCACTTAACAAATAGCAACAAATTTTGGGCACAATTGTGGTCATAAATTGAGGACTACCTGTATCTGCTCTTCTCAAATGGGAGAAGCACAACTCTGTTCAAGACCAACGATGAGATGTTTCTGACCTTGGGGAGCTCAGGACTACAGTGGCAACAGCCATTCAGGCTGAAGTCTGTTCCTTGACCTCCAAACACTGGGTCAGTAGCTCAACAGGTTCCCTTGCAAAGATATCAATCTGGGTATTATCAGCATGCTGATGGTTCTAAACCATGAACTGATGAATGACTCCACTAAGTGTCATCTAGATCAGGGGTGTCAAACTCGCAGTCCGTGAGTCAGATGCATCACGCGCTGGCCATGCCCACCTTCGGTTTAGCTCTGGGGGGGGAAGTTGTGATATGTCACATGATGTGTTGTCGTGAATTTGACACCCCTGATCTAGATGTTAAACAGAAGGGGGAAAGAGTCAAATTCTGAAGCAACCCACAAGTGTGCAGCCCTGAGCATAATCTTTCCCTTCCCATCCACACAGCCTAGAATTGAGCATTGAGGAATTGCCTTCCACCCTCAACCCCCACAGATGGTCCAGAAGGAAACTTGTTGGCAGTACTGAAAGAGATCAAGGAGTGTAAGGATGGATGCACCACCCTATTCTGACTCTGTTATAGGTGATTGACAATTACAGTCAGCACTGTCTTCATACTATATACCCTGCTCTGAAATCCCGATGTGCTTTCCTCATGCACCAGTCCCTATTTAAATCAAGTCATCTAAAGCGTATTTTGAACTGATAAATTCATTTTTTTTAATTACACTCTTTTTTTAAACAGATGTTTATTTTCAAGAATGTCTGCTAACGATAATACAGTGAGATAGGTGGCATATAGTTTTAATAATTAATAAAAAAATTAAAAAATATAGCAATGTGCTTTCAAAATTTCTTAAAGAAACATGATGAGTCATGCAATCTACAGACTAGAATAATCATAAATTTGAAGGGGTTGGAATCTGTGAAACATATTGCAGCAGGACAGAAATTGGATAATGTAATTAATTAATAAATAATGCACCATGGAAGATCTCTGTCTTGGATACCCTTTAAAACTATAAAGAGGAAGGAAAGCCAGCTGAACTCCAAAAGCAAGGCAGAGAAGAGATAAAGTACAACCAATCAATCAATCAATCAATCAATTGGTCTAAATTCTCCTTTGATCTCCTAGCAGGAGCAAATTTTCTGGGTGGGTTGGTTCTTCATGCTTAACACACTGTAAGCCGCCCTGAGTCTCCGGAGAAGGGCGGCATATAAATCAAATTAAAAATAAAAATAAAAAAAATGAAGCAGGTAACCTTATGAATACCTAGGCTCTAAGATAGAAAGGACTTTATTAGGCTAAAAGCAACATTTTGCAATTGTACTTTGGAGCTTACAATAACAATGTTATATGACACTTCCCCACTAGTAAACAGGCTGGATTCGGTACTGCTTCTTTCAGATAATCTTTAAACATAGTCTTCAAAGGCAGGGCTACAAAAAAAATAAACTGCAGTAGTCAATCTGTGATGTGAAGAAGGCATGGATAAATACTGCCAGGCCACACATTCCAGAAAAGGATACAATTAACAAATTAGTTCAACCTGGACATCTTCCCAATGAGACAAAGGATATTCCTATCTCTCTAGGGAGATCCAGAGATCTAGGATTCAGTTGGCTTGCTTTATAATCTAGAACAGGGATGTCAAACTGGATTTCTTTGAGAGCTGGATCAGCATTGTAGTTCTCCATGGGCCAGTGGGGTGATGGGATGGATGCCTCCTGCAGCATCCTGCTGGCCAAAATGGGGTGTACGGAGGCCCTATGAGGGTCCCGTGTCGCCCACTTTTTGCCTGAACAGCCTCCTGCAGCACTTTGCTGGCCAAAACGAGGCACGCGGAGGCCCCGCTCAGCCCCCGCTCAGCCCGATTTTGGCCTCCCCGGTCTCCAGCTGGCCAAGATGCAGAGGCCCCGTGAGGCCCATTTTTGGCTGGCAAAGTGCTACTGGAAGCTGGGGAGGCTGCAAATGGGCCACGGCAGGGCCTCACGCTCCCCCTGCAGCCCATTTGGCTGGTAGAGGCACCGCGGGCCAGTTCTTTGATAGTTCCAACCCGGCCCTGTGGGCCAGATTTAAGCACCCAGGCCCACGGGCCTTGAGTTTGACATCACTGGTCTAGAATGATCTTAATGGAAAGCACTGAAATTAAATCTGCTGCTACTACCTACATAGTTTCACCATTCATCTGCATGACCTATGCCTTGGATTTCTTTCCCAATCTGGCCCAAGCCTGTCGGAAATTACTGTGCATATCCATCTAACAGAAAATAAATCCAATCTTTTAAATGTACTTTCTACAGCTGCTTTTTAAAAATGTTGTGTAGTTGTGTGGCTGATTCCAGACGTACAAAGCTCTAATATACAAAGCTTAGGTACTGATCTCCCACTCTTCTAAATTATTTATGTTCGTTGCTAGAAAACAACATGACATCATCTCAGCCAGACTCAGAGTTAATGTTTAATTAACTCAGGCATAACCATTTACCAACTCATGACCAGAAACGCTACAAGTAGGAGGTATGCTTTAGCTACTAGGTGTATCTTGCCTCTGCTGCATGGCATATGGCTGTTGTGTTTTTTCCTCTATTCCTTTGTTTCTGAGCCATTATTTATTTCATACTGCATGTGGACTAACTTGAAATTGTACCATTTTGAAGCCAATGAAAGGAAGAACAACCAAGAAGATAATCTGGGAATGTGAGAGCATGCAATCAAAGAAAGGACTCTGCTCTGTTAATCTCCAATTTTAGTACCCCTTTTTGTCCCTAAACCTAGAAGCTTTACATATGGATATTAAATGTTGATAACAGACTATAGTACTTGCAGGGTATGAATGCTTCCTTCAATTCTTTTGTCATATATACTATACTTTTCCAATTAAGCTATATGTAATGTGCTTTATACCCTAGGATTTTCTACACAGATTATGATTCTACAGCAAAGCAGAATATCTCTTTACTACCAAGTTTTATTCAATCTCTCTTACATTATGTCAAAAATCAAACATTCCATAAGACCTTTTTTTTATATAAATCTTGCAGATTTGCCTGTCCTGCTTGACTTGAGAAAGGATGCTGTTTATCTCGCTGATGCTTTGTTGAGATTAGCTTCTTTAAAGACAGGAGTCTGCTTTAGTTTCCTCTCCACTTCCATGGATTTAACTCAGTTTGGCTTGCATCTCATGTTGCAAATGTACTGTGCAGCTCCACAGTCCCCTGACTGCCAGTGGCTATAGGTAATATTTATCTTTTTCTGACTACCATTCCAACTGCAGATAATTTAAATAGCTATTCTGCTGTGTAAAGAGACACACACAATTACATTTTAGGAATGTTTAGAAATCAGATTAGTTAATAGCACATGAAAGGATCACCGGGGACAGACTTTTTTGTCTGGAGCCAATTTTTCCCCAAATTAATTTGCACAGAGAAAAACTGAGAAGAGAGCTCTGCATGCTGTAGGAAGCATGCAGTTCATCTTGACAAATCAAGGGGTAAGAATTCCTTTCCTGTAGCCAACTCCCAGTTTTTCCTTTGCTTGTATCCAGTGATGCACAAAGTAACATTAATCTAAGTGCCAAGAGTTGGAGTTCTACCAATTCCCTATGTGTCTTTAGGAACTGAAGGCTGCTTGCTTTCTATAATAGAAATTTAGTTCATAGAAGGCTCAAGTGGCTTGCTTTTTGTAGTTCTGCATCTAATCCCCTTCACATATGTTGTTTGTCCCCATGGAATAATGTCGGTTTGTGACAGCTGTGGTATTCTCAGTTGTGTCTGGAATAAACATCTGATCGTAGCATAAGCCATTGCCATCAGTAAAAGTCTTGCAGAATCTAATTACTGCATATTTGTAAAAATGACATGATAATTTACTAACAGTTTCAGATACTAATCAGCCAAAATATTGAAAATGAACTATTAATTTTCCAGCTGATCAAGTTATATCCCCAAAATATGCTACAATGCCACAAATATGATTATATATTGCAAAAATACTTGTAATTTGGGTATCTAAATCTGATACGACTGATAGTAAATATAAAATCATCATCAGTAGCCATTGCTATCCCTTCTCCTTTTGCTGTATGGGGAAATGTATGTGTAACTCTGTAGAACAGAAGGAACATTAACTCTAAACATCACAATCTTCTTCTTGGATCCCATATCATCATGGTCCAAGTCTGCAGAAACCAGCCAGAATCAGTGGCCAGCACTTTTCCTTGCTAATTTAGAGCTAATTTGAATACGAAGATAGCTGGTTTTTAAAGAAATGATTCTGTTCCCTATTCTCCTGATTTTTTTGTTTTGTTTTGTTTTTGCGTTCATTGCATGCCGCATCACTGCCTTTTTTTTTTCTCAGAGAGCCAGCAGCAAAGTGGAATACACATGCTGAGCACATGGATATCAAGGGAGTCGTTTCCATGGCAATAGAAATCATGTGACAGGAACACATAGAGACCCGAGAAAGCTGTCGCTTAGCAACCTTAATCAGATAAAAAGATCTCTGAACTTCTCTTGCTTGTTTGTGTTTGTTGCTGCTCTGCTTTTAAAAAGAATACTGATGATACTTTAGAAGAAATCCTTTTTTTTTTTTGCAGCGGAGTTGCTGATTTATTCTTTAAAAAAGATCCTCAAAATTATGGTCTGTATTATTTCTTGTTGAATGGAAACAGGATTGGAATGGCAAGACTTTTGCCTTGAAGGCTTATCTAATGGAGTCAGGCGTGAAGCTTTCGTGCTGTTTGGAACCAGAGCAGCCTTCCTGTTACGATATTTCGTAGCCAGGTTGAAATATCAGGCTAAGGTTTTAAAAACATCGTTTCTATTTTGCAAGGATGTATTAATAGCTGATTAAAAAAAAACTCAGGCAATTCTTTTGAAACAGAATTTTGGAACTAAAAGACTCCACAGCACAAGAGGAAAAAATAGGAATAATCAACAACATACAGTGCAAGGACTATAATACCCACTAGGTAGGACAGACAGATAGAGGACTAGTGGAGCCCATCCATGAACGCCAACTAGTAACCAGTAGAGAGGATGAAAACTCCTTTATCTTGCCACAGATGGACAGACTCAACCATAGTTTCAATTGGGACACTGTGAGCAGCCTAGCCCAAGTTAAATCCTGGAAACTTGGCATTCAGACAAATTAGCCATCAATATATATGAGATTGCCTTCTGCCACCGATAGCCTCCCACCAGCCAATACGCTCCCACAGAGAGGGACTCCTCAGGGTGCCGTCGGCCAAACAATGTCGACTGGCGACACCCAGGGGGAGAGCCTTCTCTGTGGGGGCACCTGCCCTCTGGAATGAGCTGCCCCTAGAGGTTCATATGATCCCTGACCTGCGTACCTTCCGCCGCGCCCTTAAGACTCTTTTGTTCCAACAGGCCGGGCTGGCTGAATATGAATTTTAAATCAGGTGTTTGTTAGCTTTTAATCTTGTGGGCCAAATTTTATATATTCGTTTTAAATTGTTTTTAAATTTTGTGAGTTTATATGTGTTTTAATATAGCTGTACACCGCTCTGAGTCCTTTGGGAGAAGGGCGGTATAGAAGTTTAATAAATTCAATTCAATTCAATTCAATTCAATAGACACATAGAGATGAACCACATTTATACATCATTCAAAAGAGACAATAAAAAAGCTACGAAAGAAACAAAAAGACCAGAATACATCCTCTTCAGCAACTAACACTCAGATAAGCAGAGATTAATATGTGGTAAACAATCAAGCATAACATAATAATACCCTATGGAGGGAATTACCAAGAGGAAAGCCACATTCCCATCAATACTGACAGGGCAAGTCCTATATAAACAGTGAGGAAACCAGTGGTGGGTGCTTCCAGTTCGGTCCAGTTCTATAGAACTGGTAGTAAAACTGGTGGGAGGCTCCGCCCACCCACACGTCATCATGGAAGATGATGACGCAGAAGCTTCTGTGCATGCGTGCGCGCTCCCATTATGAACTGGTAGTAAAAGGTAAGCGGAACCCACCCCTGGAGGAAACCTTACGCTCACTAGCACTGATAATGTCAGGTAATGAAACATCTGAAAACAACCAACTAATCTTAGAGGATCCTAAAGTTTTCACAATTTGAAATTAATGTCAGAATTAGAACTGGCTTTTTCCCCCCAGTCTGGAGCCTTAACCACTAGATCAAAGTAGCTCTTTGATATTTGCATATTTGCATATCAATGTAATGCAAAAATGAACAAACTGTTTTATGGACCAGAAATATAGTTTTTAGAAATCAAAGTCAGCATGACTAATGTAAGATGAACCCTCAGGGGGCAGGTTTATGTGCCTAAGGAAGAAGAAAGAAAAAGAAGAAAAACTTTGACTAATTCTCTAAATGGCATCCTATCATGAGATAAATGTATTTATACATTTATTAGTAATGGATGCACACTCTTTTCTTAAAAGGATGCAAGATGCCCAGTATGAAACTATGAACAAATAGAACTAGTAATGTAAGAAAAAACATACTTTTAGGATTTTATTTTTCTTTGTATTAATTTTTTATAAAGCAATAAACATAACTGCATGATAAAGCAGATAGCATCATTCTGAATGACTGCCCTCTTTTAATCTTAAGTACTTATCAATCCCACTTAATGCAGTATACATGAGAAAGGGATGATATGCAAAGCAGTCATTAAGTAAAATTGCAACTGTGCTTATGAGTTTACTTCAGCTTTGTTTTGTTTTACAAACTTCTGAAGCAGGGGTGAAATGCTCCTGGTTCGCCAGATAGCCCAATCCAGTAGCGATGGAGGCAGGTGGTTCGGAGAACCGATAGCAAAAATCCCTGCATTTTTTCTACAACCTCTTTGGCTGAAAAAATGCTTTTAAAAGTAAAAAGAAAAGCCTCTAATGATCGCGCAGCTCAGCTGGGATCGTCAAAGGCTTTTAATAGCATTTTTTCTACAACCTCTGAAGAGGTTGTAGAAAATTTGGTTTTAAAAGTTTTTTTTTTTTAAAGTTGGCCATGCCCACCCAGTCACATTACCCCCACCACCAAGCCACGCCTACAGAACCGGTAGTAACAAATTTTAGATTTCACCACTGTTATGAAGGTCATAGATACAAGGAGTTGTTCTAAAGTTACTCTTTCATTACCTTTCTAACTGCAAACAGTCACTAAATGAGGTAGTTGCTAAATGAGGATTATTTGTAACAAACTTCACTACATCATATCTGAGAGTATAGGAATTCCATGTGTTTTCTACATTAATGCTGTCCCTGAACATCCATTGTGTTACATCATAATGTAACACCTCCCATTGTGATGAGAGCCCCATAATCAAATTTAGGTTTATTAAATGTGATTTACACAAGCTAAAATAAAATACACTCAGAATAATCATTGAATTGATTCACTATATTAAGTGAAGATTAGGATAAATTGGCATGAACTAAGGACCTTAAGAGTGACATCTGCTGTGGGATACTGCAAAAAAAGTCAT
This sequence comes from Pituophis catenifer annectens, assembly GCF_029215685.1. Taxonomy (NCBI): domain Eukaryota; kingdom Metazoa; phylum Chordata; class Lepidosauria; order Squamata; family Colubridae; genus Pituophis; species Pituophis catenifer. The sequence goes on from NW_027256883.1 coordinate 181,767,329, forward strand.
GAGGGTAGCTACAAGAACGTGACTGAAACTTTGCTAATCAAATAAAATAAAATCATTTATTTACAGTTCCAGCCCACAAGAAAACACCGGTCTAGAATTCAACATACAGAAAAACCAAACCTGAAATTAATAATGAGAACAAGATATTAACGGCCAGTCATGGTTATTGCTACAAAGTTGGCAACTTTTATAATGGTTGTCAAAATTAGTTGTTGCAGGAAGAAGATAATACTCTCTTGATCAGGAAGACCTCACAATTCTGACAATTAGGTTTATCAGATGCCACGAGTGATACAATAGGCAGTGTAACAACATATGGATTACTGACTCAGCTTTTGCATCCAAGCAAACATACCAATAGCTACTGTAAATATAGACTACGCCATTTATTGTGCAAATCCTTTAAAAATGGTTTCAGAACATCCATATGAAAGATCACTTTTCAGATCCCCAAAGCAGCTGCATCTTTTCCCAGACTCATGCGGCTCTGCTCTTGGTTGTTTCTACATTCTTTGCCACAGAGCAGCTGTGCATAGATATGTGGGGATCGCCAGGAGGAGTATCCAGAGCTGCCACACAACCTTGAAAAAAAAATCTCCCACTAGTTTATTTGAAAAGAGATGCTTTGTCTGAACTGCTCATTTCCAAACAGCTCTTCTGAAGGCTTTGCTCATTCTTGCCCACTTGGCTTCATCAAAATCTAGATGACAAAAGCCCAGTATATGAGGATCTTTTGTTACTCAAATTTATATCAAAGAAATGAAAGAACAAATTTGGCAGATGTTCAATCTTGGATTGGCAACATGTTCAGAACTTTTGCATCAATGGAATTTGATGGTATATTCTATTGATCACTGCAATTTTTTAAAAATTAGCCTTGCTTGTGAAAGTGGTGAAATATAAAAGAAAAGAGCCTACATTAAATAATAGCTATACTAAAAAAACACACCTCTAAATATATTATGGTAATTACAATGAACTAAACTGCACCCTCACCCCAATTATCAGAAATCAAGATCTAGATAATAAATGTGCATAGCAATGTAAGCTTAATTTAACTGCTAGGTTAATAATTAAATCTAGACAATTCTGTGTCATCTCATTATTTTTAGAACACAGAGGCCTTTATAAATTAAACAACAAACTCATATCCTGGATTCATTTTTTAAAATCTGGATAATGACTTTCTGTCCAATTACATAGAATTATCCTCTTTGCCATGCCCCAGGCTCAATAGAGCCAAAGCTTTTCATGAGATGACAAATTCCATGTTTCAGAAATATAGTTCAACATCATGTTGAGATCCATAATGATAATTTTTCTTTCCAAAAATTAAATTAATGTAAGTATTGATTTGAAACAAAAGCAAACTATAGCAGAACAGAATCAAATCATGTGAGTTAAAGAACTGTCAAATTTCTTACATTACCACAAGAAAATGTATGGTAATTCCTTTCTAAACATTCTTTGAAGGGTCTAATAGATCCACATAACAATTTTTTATTATTTAATTTCATTTTTAAGTGATACAAAGTATATTTCACATTTTTAAACACCTGGATCTATTGGTTTTTCCATTTTTGCTTCCACATGTCAAATGTATAATTGATATTAACTTGCATTTCATATTTGAATACTTCATAAAACTCAATGGATGGTTTCTCTTCAAATGTAATATACGGTATCTTAGACAAGTTGAAATTGCAACTAACTCAAAGACAGCTAAAGCATAGGCCCTGGGTTTTTCCTTAATAACTTTATTTCTTCTCTACTTTCTTTTTTTCTTGCTTGTTTAATTTTTCATGTTTAATTTTTCATTTGTAAACTGCCCAGAGTCATGCAGGTGAGATGAGCAGTGTAGAAATTTGATAAATAAATAAATGTAAATAAATATAAAATAAATAAATATTTCCAAAAGTCAGTTGTACTTAGTGTTAATTTCTCAATGTGATTTGGGATTAATATGTAAACACCTACTGATAACAAAATATACCTGACAGCTTTCAAACAAGGATCCTTGTTTACGGTTTTACAACCCTAAAACTTGCCAAGATTTCTTATAAGCTACCCTTATAAGATAGATGCAATTTTTGGCAAATATATTTTAGGAGCTTATTTACTTATTTATTTATGTGAAATATCTAATAGGAATTAACACTGGAAATTTTCTTAAAACGTGCATTAATCTCAATGCATTGTATATTTCAGTAACATTAATCTAATTCCAAAGACTTAGTGGGAGTTTTAACCATTAAGTTCTATCTACTAAAATTGCATGTATACATTTGGAAATATTGAATTCAAAATATTATAAAATGCATTAAAAAGATGTTTACCCAGAAAATTCATTCTAGAATCTATATATATTCAATGTTGAGTACCACTATGTCTTTAATATCCTGACACTATCTAAAAGAAAAAGCCAATAGTTCAAGAAACATATTGAAAATTAGGGGGAATCAGAGACTTCCTTGCCAATTACCATAATGTAAGTTAACAGTTTGAGAGACAAATCTACTAGTGATAATTTTAGCCATGGGATGAAGATAATTGAATTGTAATCCAGTGAACAAAGGTAACAGAAACTCATATCTTTTTAAAATCCACTTCAAAATTCCGCTGCACTATAGAGAGTATTTTAACTTACTGGTTCTATGTATGGTTTGCTAATTGCACAATGGCTGATAGGACAGAGCTCCAGAGGGTTAACATCATTGCCCAGAGGATCATTGGTTGCCCTCTCCCCTCCTTGGAAGAGCTTTATAGCTCCTGCTACCTTAAGAAAGTTAAAAACATTCTTAAAAATCCATCTCATCCTACCACCCTTTTTTTGAACTATTACCATCTGGCAGATGGTACAGGACAATAAAAACAAGGACAAATAGTCTGAAAAACAGCTTCTATCCTAGAACAGTAACTATATTGAATTGTACTGTATAGTGCAATATTAATGCAGTTTCAGGGGTTTTCAATTCAATTGTATAGAACTGCAGTAGAAGGTCACCAGCAATTTTTCATTCAGTTGTTGTTTCCTGAGAACTCTCAGGTAGTATAATCTCTGCTGGGCCCTTTTGACCAGTGCTGCAATGTGAGGTTTCATCATAACACCCAAAAACTTAAAACTGGCCACTTGCTCCACTTAGTCTCCATTGATAACCAAGGGCTGGGGAAAATGTACTTCATGCGATATATCCTGTAGTAAACTCAGTGTTATACAATAACCGGGGGGAAAGGATATCAGGTTGTCTAGAAAATTGCATTCATAAATGGTAGATAAGCGAATTGACCTCTCACATGGTCAATTCTGCAAGAAAACATCCAAAGACTATTCTGTAATAATAAGGATAGAACCTATTAACAAGTGGCAAATTTATCCTCTCATGGTGGTTTTTCAAACCAATCTATTAAAGTTACAAACAGAAATAACAGTTCCTTTCTTTAAAAAAAATTTTTTTTTATCAACAATCATAATGAAATAAATCAATGAAATTTGGAGGCAACATAGCTCAGACTACCTACAGTGAACAAGCAATAGAAGCATGTTAAGTGCCCTTTTTAGAAAAAAAAAATTATAAAATGGATTTTGATCTGATTCATATTGGTATAATTCCATTTATAACCCTAGAGATTTCACCTACACTCATTGTATTTGTTAAATTTGACAGGCAGCGCTTGTTTGTATCATTGCCTGTATCCATCAGTCTCAGCATCAGGGTACAGTATAAAGTGATAAATTCTTATCCTTCCATCACTGGAAGAAAAGTTTGCAATTCAGTGTCTACAGCCTGAATCATAAAAGGAATATGTCAATGAAGTTAGGAAGCATCCAATGATCTTGGGGGTGGGAATTGGGGGGCTACAGAAGGAACAAAGTGTGTTTTTGAATAGCCAAATTGCCCTATGCCAGTGATGGCGAACCTTTTCGGCACTGAGTGCCCAAACTGAAATGTGTGTGCCGGAGTCCCGGAAACCCAAAGACCAGCTGGCTGATGCACATGTGCACTGACCAGCTGGTCTTCGGGTTTCCAGGGCTCCGGCACATGCAAAAACCAGCTGGCTGGTGCGTGCTGGAAACCAGAAGTACAGCTGGCAATGGCGTGCATGCCCACAGAGAGGGCTTGCATGCCACCTCTGGCACGTGTGCCATAGGTTCGCCATTACGGCCCTATGCATTTACTATGGTATTTGAAACAGTTATAAAAGTTCAAATAAAGATTTCTCTGAGTCAAGTTCAAATCTTGATAACTTGGATTCCCTATGGAATTTTTTTTTGGAACAATATGAAATGATGCCCACTGATTTCTTCTAAGGTGTGCATTTCATACTAATTTCACATAAACTGAAGATAGGAAGGGACTTGTCTCAGGGAGGTGCTGGAACTCAATGGGAATTGTGTATTGGAAACAGTACTACTTTTTCCATTATTACATTTGTCTCATATACCACCCCTAGGAATAGTTCTAAATTCCTACAGTGTTTAAGTAAAGATGGTACAATGCTTCCTACAATCATTGCCACGAGTATCACAGAAAAGAAACTTCATTTTCATGGCTGACATTTATTTGGTAATATTGCTAAATCATGCAGTTAATTTTATTTAAAGTGCTTACTATATATGTGAGCCCGATTCAATATTATTATCTAATAAAAATTATATGACTGGCTTTCATGTTTTTCCCCCAATTACACATTCAGATTGTTACCACTATGACCTCGCAGCTGTTGGATATTCTAAAATTAGCCATAATGATGCATTTCACTACAATAATTAATTATCTAAACTGTGGAAATTGAGTAGTAGAGCTGGTGCACATGCTGCTAATTATCTTTTATTATGTTATTTTTCTCTATGCAAATAAAGAAATATTATGATAGTCTTAAATATGGTTTTTATTAGTGAATGTTCTTGTTAAACATCTTTCTTTGCTTTTAAAACAAAACAAGGGCTTTTGAAAATCTTATTTATTCATTAATAAATGATGATTAATCCTAATTAACTTGCTTTACAAAACTGAAAATATATAACTCAGCTGGATACTTCTCTAACATGAAAGATAGAGTAATTAATACATTTGTCATGGCACAGAAAAATTATATTTACTCTTTCTATTACTCTGTTTGCTCTGCATTTATCTGTTTTTGTTTATTTTGACAGCACGGTTTGCTGAAGATCTGTAGAAACAAACATGGGTTTATGCCTTTTTCATAAATATTTGGAAGAAAGAAGAGTTCATTCTAACTGCATGAATCTGTTCTCAACCTGCAGGCAAAAAGCATGGATACTATCACTATTTTCATAACCATGAATTATTATCTAATATAACCTTTTCATTGATGAGACCTACAGTAAATAGTTGGCTTTTTAGAAGGGCTGTTAACATAGCCTAGATACAATTTAATTGCATTTCTTTCTATGTATATATTTCTCTTTGTACTTCTAGGAGCTCATACTGATTTAATCTAATTTTTGGTTTTGGCAAATTATATTATTAGGTTCATCATAACAATCAGCCAGATTTTTAGACTGGCTTTGGCATTTTAATCCACCAACCGAGTCCATTCCAAGGACCTTGGAATAGATAAGATATTGTTGTTTCATGGTGTTAAAGGTATCATCACAGGATATAAACCATCCCAAATAGTAATTGACTGATGGTAATTTTGTTAATGCTAATGATGTTCAAATAGTGCTCCAAAGGTCCAAATGGAGCACTATCACCAATAATAATAGAGACTTAAGGTCCCTATCACTATTGGTACTATCTTTGCTTTCTTTAGCCACAGTCATTCTACTTCTATTTGTCGGTCTTTATATTTGGTAATTTTCTCTACTTCTTTCTCTCCTCTACTTCTGTCTCCAGGTACTGCAACATCCACTATCTAAATGTTTTTATTTTTCTTACCTATAAACATGAAGTCTGGAGTGCTGTGAACCTGACACTTGTCTGTTTGAATTTTGAAGTCCCAGAGCACTTTAGCTTCTTTATTTTCTATTACTTTCTTTATGTTGTGGTCTCACCAGTTCTTGCTTGCAGACAAATGGAACTTCTTGCAGGTATTCCAATGCCTGCTTTGTCATGCCATTATCTGTGGTCAGTCTGTGTGAACTTGTTGCAGTAACCAACAAGGTGATCCATTCTGCTTCTGCTTTTTTGTAGGAGCAGCTCTTTGCTCTCTGCTGCTGATTCAAATGAACTTCAGCATTCTGCCTATAGTGTGCAACTTGTTCCTTGTATCTGCTAATCTTTGTTATAGCTGTTATTTACTGCTTTATTATTATTTATGTGATCTGATTCTTTTTAGTAACAGGGATTAGGAATACCATTCAAAAAAGTCCATCTTCTTGTAGACCCACCAATATCTATTCTGCATCAATACCCTTCCCACTGAAGCCCTCAATGTTATCCTCACTATTTAAAATGTAGTGTTCAATTCTGCAAAAAACCTGCTTCACAATCTATAAGCTCTTCCTTGCAATAAGCTGCTTGAATATAGGGCTGCTTTCAATCTGAAATGCTCATTCTGCCATCCCCTACCCACTCTGCACATTGCCGGTTCTTTAGCTCAACTAAGAACAAGAATTATTGCAAGAAAGCTAGTTTCTCATGGCTACATTTCCACTGCATCTGTGGTCTTGTCTTCCAAATGAAAGATACAGTATTTCTAGACTGAAGTAGTACTTTGCAGATTTCAGAAGATATGTGATTATTATTGGTGAATTCCAAAGAACAATTTCTTGCAAACAGATACAAAGATGTGTAGGAAGGAAGAAGTTCAAAATTTTAATTAGATATGAATCTTTCATGGCAGGGTGCTAACATTAATTGATGGACAGGTTCATACTCATATTAGCTGATGCTACATTAATGGTTCCCCTCATACTTTTGGATGTTCTGAAGTCAGATGCAGACTTTCTATCTCATTTCCTTTTTCTGCCTAAATAGTTTTGATAATCAGGGATAGTTTTATTTATTTATTTTATTTATTTTATTAAATTTTTATATAATGTTTTATAAAAATTATTTATAATTTTTAATCAATCTCTTCTGAAGAAGATAATGTTATTTATTTATTTATATAATAATGTATTAATTATATTATAGACTAATTTATCATGACTCTGGATGTCTTACCAAAAGAAAAATTTGGACCTCTACCTAAAGCAGGAGACCCTGGCAATGTTAAAACATATCCTCATCGCCACTAGATTGGACTACTACAATGAAGCCTTTGAAGGCCATTCCCAATCCACAAGTCATGCAGACTGCAGCAGCCAGTGAATGGGCTGTTAATTGTGTTCGAGGATCGTGCCCAATAACTCCATAGACAAGTTCTTAGTAGATCAATTATTGTTTATTAATCATACATCTTATCGTTACAGGTACAAGTCTGGAACTGCAGCAGGACTGCATGGCTGACCCTTAAGTACCCCCCGGGGCGTGGCTAAGGTAAGGAGGGGTTATTGGGCTAGGGTGGACCTTGGGGGCTGGCTTGTCCAGCACCCTTGCTTCCAGCTCTGGGTTAGAGGCAAGGCATTTATTTATGACAAAACCCCCTCTAAATGCCTGGCCGAGATGTTTTTGTGTGGTGTGTACCTGAGGTGTCCTTTTCAGTAGGACGCCTAATTTTGATGTGAGATACGTGTGCTGTTTATTTTGCAATGGCTTTGTTAGAATGTCTGCTGTTTGCTCTTCCGTGTCACAGTGTATAACCTTCACAAATCCTATGTTCGCGAACTGCCTAACGTGCTTGTACTTTATGTCGATATGCCTCGACCTTTGACCCACCGCTTCAGCCTTAGATATTTCCATGGCAGCTTTATTGTCCTCGTGCATGATGATGGGGTAGCTTGGCTCGGCCCATATGTCAGCGAGCAGGTCATCAAACCAGACCAGGTTGTTGGCGGCTTTGGACAAGCAGATATATTCGGCCTCCGTGGTGGATGTGGCTACCAAGTCTTGCTTGCCTGTATACCAATGAACTGGGCTGTTGTTTAGAAAAAATATGTAACCCGAGGTGCTTTTTCTGCACTTTACGTCCCCAGCCCAGTCAGCGTCAGCATAGCACGTGAGTGTGGGTGTTGTGGTGTTCTCGGGCTCTAATGACAGGCAAGCCTCGGAGGTTTGCTTTAGATACCTTAATACCCTTTTGATGGCCTCCCAGTGGTACACAGTGGGCTTACCCACATGTCTTGACAGCAAGTTAACTGGCAGGGCGATGTCTGGCCTGGTCCAGTTTGCAATGTATAGTAGGGAGCCTATGGTGGATCTGTATAATGTGTTGTCCTTGAACGCCTCAGCCTCATTATACATGTCCTTTAAGAAATCTGGTTGCATTGGCGTTTCACACCCCTTGGCGCTCGTCATGTTGCATTTATGTACTAGTTCCAAAATTTTATCCTTCTGTGACAGTTGAAAACCCTTGCTTGTTTTCGTGATCTGCACCCCCAAGTATTTGTCTACCTTGCCCAATACTTTTAGTGTAAAATGTTTTCCCAGCTCATTGGCGAAGTTATTACATTTGCTGGCTTGATCACCGATATACAATATATCGTCTACGTATATCAAAACATATTCGAGGGAGTTGTCTGACTTCTTGGTGAAGAAGCAGTTGTCGGCGGAAGTGGCTGAGAACCCCATGGATTTCAATGTCTTGGATAGGCACTCATACCAACGTTTCCCTGATTGTTTGAGTCCATACAAGCTCCGGTTTAAAATCCAGGTTTCTCCCTTTTTGGTGCTTTGACTGGGTGGCGCTCTCACGTATATCTCTTTGTCGAGCTCAGCGTGCAGGTAAGCGGTTTGCACGTCGAATTGATGCACTTCTAACCCTAGCAGTGATGCGATTACGAGTGCACACTTCACGCTCTCGGCCCTGACTGTGGGGGAGTACGTTTCCGTGTAGTCATCAGGGTATTTCTGGGCGAACCCCTGTGCCACCAGTCTCGCTTTGTAGAGCGCTTTGTTTCCCTCTAGTGTTTTAACTTTGTAGACCCACCTAGTGCCTATGGTTGTCTTTCCTGTTGGGACTTTAGAGGGAGTGTATACGTTTAGTTCCCTCAGGCTGTCCATTTCCCTTTCCATGGCTTGTTCCCATTTCTCTCTCTCCTCATCCGGTAACCCCAGTACGTCCTCATATGTGTTGGGGGTTAGTTGGTTAGTGTGTAGGGATAGTATGTAGTCCCCTAACCTTTCTGGCCTTTTGCCCCTGTTTGCCCTGACTGGTCTGTCAGGAGGTGTCTCTGTGTCATGCATGTACCTAGCTTCTTTCTCGGTGAGTGAGTCCACTTTAATGTGCGGGTGGTTTTCCTTCCATCCCTTCACTGGTATTTCCTGCCCCTTGGGTTTGTTCTTTACCTGTTCAGTGCCCCTTCCTGCTTGGTGTTTTATCTCCCTTTGATCATCCCCTGGTCCGTCCTTGTTAAGGGACACCTCGTTGAGGTGTATTTTGGACCAGTTGGTGTTTTCGTGAAAAACAGCTGTTCGTGATATTACGAAATTGTTGCTGTTGTCTATGAACCTGTATCCCTTCGTCCCCGGCTCATAGCCCATGAACCTCAGCCTCCTGGATACCCTGTCCCCCTTACGCCTGAGTTGCTTGGGGATGTGCACATCTGCTGTGACCCCGAATATGTGTAAGTGTGACACCTGTGGTTTCCTCTGGTACATTAACTCGTATGGAGTTTTATTCAGTACGCTGGACCATAGTCTATTTAGGGTATAATTCGAATAAATGAGTGCTTCGGACCAGAAATGCTGCCCTAGGCCGGCATCATCCAGCGCGCACCTCATCATGGTCTGTAGCGTTCCGTTTTTTCGTTCTGCCACGCCATTTTGAAAGGCGGAAAACGGAGAAGTCGTGTAATGGACCATCCCACGTGCTTTCAGCCATCGCGAGAAGTCGCTTGATAAGAATTCAGACCCCCGGTCTGTCATTATTTGCCTGATTTTGGTGTTGTGCTGTGTCTCCACCCTCGCATAGAATTCCTTAAATTTTTGGAATACCTCATTTTTGTGTTTCAGGGTGTACACGAAGCCATAGCGGCTGAAGTCATCCACTATGGTCAGGAAGTACCTCTTCCTATACTTGATGGAGGGCCTTAGTGGTCCCACTAGGTCCATATGTACAAGTTGAAAAATCGAATTAGTTGTGCGTACTGATTTCTTGGGTCTTGGTTTGGTTTTTAATTTGGAGCCCTTACAAATAGAACACTCGAGATAGTTCTCACAATCCTTTATTTTTACACCTTCAGAGCATTCCAACATTTTCTGCACTACGGGAAAACTAATGTGTCCTAGTTTTCTGTGTAATAGGTGGGCACAGTTGTCATGCATCGGTTTTCCTATCGCTGGTCTCTCCTTCCTGGGTGCCCCCTGTTCACTGGGTTCATCGGTGGTGTGTGTGTGCTTAACCCCCTCTACTTCCTTACTTGCGTTGTCTGTGCTACTGGTTCTAACCCCTCGGTGATTGTTTACTTCTGGCTGTTTGTCCTTGGTTGGGTGGAAGAATGGTAGTTCCCCACTGACTACTTTCCCTATCCTTTTACCCCCTCTGGTTACCTGTGCCTTTCCTTCTTTGAAAGTCACCTCTACATTGTTATCCTTGCTCAGTTTTAGGGTGGCAAGGATATTATATGGTATATTTGGCACTAGGAGTACTCCCTGTACCTCACCTATTCCTGGCACGTACGCGTTACCTTTGCCTGTTACTTGTACGTTATTCTGGTTAGCCACTTTCACTACGAAGCTTTCTCCTGTAAAGGAGGTTAGTAGATTGCGATCATGTGTGGTGTGGTTTGTGGCTCCTGAGTCCAGTAGCCATGTGCCTTCCTCCTTGTCTTGGCCTATGTGTCGCACTTGATCCCCTATGCCATACAGTGATCCAGTGTGGCTCTCCCTGGAACTGTCCCTGTGGTCTCTCCTGTCCCTAGGGCTAGGGGAATCCCTACGCCTGTGTCTGGCCTCTGGTGAGCGTCCGCTAGTGTGTCTTGCCCTTTGCTCTGGCCTATCTCTTCTATGTATTCTGTCTCCTGTATTTTTAGGGCAGTCCCTTTTGTAATGGTTTCTTGACCCACATATATAACACTCTGTGTTGCTGTGGCTCCTGCCCTGTTGTTCAACCTTTCTGCTAGGTCTTTGCTCCCTGCGGCTTAGGGAGCGGTCCTTTCTGATGCAGTCCTCTGATATTAGTTTGCTTGTTAGTAAGTCCAGTGAGAGCCTCCCTGTCCCTAGGTTGTCTATCTGCGTAATGAAGGTGTCCCAACTGGGGTCTAGGGAATTTACTATGATACTTATCATGGTCCTCTCGCTTATCATGGTCCTCCCCCCTTTGTGTCAGCTGGGCCCTAGTATTATTTAGGGATAGTAAATGCTCGCTCATGGGTGTCCCTGCCTTGAGTTTGGTGGCATAAAATTCCCTGGAGAGCCTGGTGGTGCTGGCAACGCTTTGGCAGTAAAACAATTTGTGCATTCTCTGTATTATTTCTAACGCAGTCAGGTGGTGTCTAATACTGGGGTAAATGCTGGGAGTAATGCTGGCAATTACAATACAGTAAGCTTTGTGATGAATGCAATCTAACTCAAAAGTCCAGGGTTTTTCTGGGGGGTCTGTAACCATAGATAATAGGTCTTCCTTAAGCAGGGTGGCCTGGAGTTGTTGATTCCAGTCCAGGAAATTCTCCCCATCTAGCCTCAGTTTGGGAAAGTCACTGGGCAAAGTCCCTGAATTGTAAGTTAAATTACTCACATTATGTCGCTGTCCATGGTTTCTCACGTAAGGATACTCGCAATAAGGCAGAGGGACGACTGTGGCAAGTCTGAACTGACTTGTCTCTATGTGTCTGCGTCGGTGTAGCTCTATGTCCTGTTCCGTTTCTCCTACAGGGGCGTGTTGCGCATGCGTGAGGTTCATTTCTCCCCAGTCGTCGTGGAGTGAGGAGCTCGTCCATGCTGCTCCCGGGTGAAGGCCCCAATCTTCCGGATGGGCCTTCAGTTCTTCTCCGGTTGGCCTTGTCTGCTCGGGATCGTCGCGGATCGTCGCCTGGAGTCTCGGGAAGCGGTGAGGATTGCCGGTGGGCGCTGGGAGTCCCGTTGGGGCCGCGAATGGTCCCGGGTGGCCCGGTCTCGTGCGGATGCCGCCTGTGGGTGTCGGGCCGAGCCCCCTGCCCGCCGATGGACGTCCCCTGCCAGCGGATGGCCTCGCGGTCCACGGATCTGGTCCCGGTCGTCGGTCCGGTGAGTAGTCCCATTGCCCTTGGTGTCCCGTTTTTGCGGGTGGGTCCCTTAGGGGCTCTGGGTGGTCCTGGGTCCACGCGATGGTGGCTGCCTTCCCGGGGTGGGCGTCGGCGCCGGCCCTCGTCGCGCTGGGGTCCCTTTTGCTTTTCGGCCTGGCACCGGGGTGTATGGTCGGTATTTTCACCTTGTCCCCTAGGGCCGCGGCGATGAGTTCGATGGCTTTATTGACCTCGGGCTCGGTAGGCGAGTCTGTAGGTTTGGGTTTTGGGCTTTTGTGTTTTTTGTGGTATTTTTGGTCGGTAGTTTTTGAGTAGGCCCCGATTCCCGCCATGGGATTTAAATCTCGGGAGTCTATTGGTGGATGGTCGGCCATTTTTGATGACGCCGTCTTCCAAGATGGCCGCCATGAAAAGGGCGCGAAGTCTCCTTCGGCCTTTGCGGTAGGTTTTTGGTGGGGGAAATTTTCCCTTACCGGGTCTCCTTCGCTGTAATCGGATTCGTCCTCATCTTCCTCACTCGCTGCTTCGCAGCCTTTGATCAGGCTTCGGAGTTCCGCGATGAGGTCGTTGTTGCTTTGTGACGAATCTATCAGCTCGAGGAGTTTTCCTTTTAGGTCGTGCATCTCTTCCTTTGAGGTTTCGTGTTTCGTCCACCCCTCGTTGCTCCTGGCCGGGGTGGATGGGTGGTGGAGTAGGCCGCTCGTCTTGGGTGCCTCTCCTTGCGTGGTTTCGGGTTGAGCAGGTCGTTCTGCCATCTTCTTGGTGAATGCTCTGGTATTCACCCTGTCCGTCGTGGTCCCTTGCATGCTGTGGAGTATCAGGATTGGGCTATCCAACCATCCTCTGCTACCATATTGTTAATTGTGTTCGAGGATCGTGCCCAATAACTCCATAGACAAGTTCTTAGTAGATCAATTATTGTTTATTAATCATACATCTTATCGTTACAGGTACAAGTCTGGAACTGCAGCAGGACCGCATGGCTGACCCTTAAGTACCCCCCGGGGCGTGGCTAAGGTAAGGAGGGGTTATTGGGCTAGGGTGGACCTTGGGGGCTGGCTTGTCCAGCACCCTTGCTTCCAGCTCTGGGTTAGAGGCAAGGCATTTATTTATGACATGGGCCAATGAGAAGAATCAATTATCTTTGCCATCTTCATTTTTTTACCCTTCCCCATAGATATTCCTGCCTGGATAAACAAATGTTCTTTCCCAAGCACACTCACCCTACCCTGCCACATCACATATTAAGGAGAGCAACTGCTGTTTCACTCACCAAGAGAGGATGCCTAGTGCGAGAGGAAAGAAAACCATGCAAAATGAGGGCTTGACAGGTTCGCCAGTGAAATTTAGGCAAGCATATTTTCTGCTAATTCAACTGGATGGTTGGATGATCTACTAAACTGACTGGATATGAGGGTGCTTATGTGGCTGGCTGGCTGTGTCCTTTAAATAACAGAAACATACTAGTTATGGCTGGAGCTGCCATTTTAATTTCCCATAAGGCCCTGAAATTCCACTCCTGGAGTTAGTCAAGGACTGAAATGGAGTCTTGCAGAGGCAGCTACCTGATATCCCAGCAAATGCCTAAGCATGCCAGATGCTAATGTCACGCCTGTCTACCTTTCTCTCAGTGGTCCTCAGATTTACAACTTTTTCATCCCAAAACTACCCTTTGCCCTAAGCATCATGAATGGAAAGGCAGAAGAAAAGGGTGATCAAAAAATGAACATGCTTTTCATAAAAGGAGGCAGTACACAGTATCAGATTTATTAGAGCATAAACTTTTGTGGATTAGAGCTCACATCTTCAGCTGAATTAAAACGATATGGTATAATATAAAAGGGGGGTGATAAATTCTGTATTTGCTTAGTAACATTTGACCAGCAATGTGTTGTTTTTTTTAAATCCATTCATATATGAAATAGTTTCTTTGTTCTCAAAGCACTCTGTTAAAACTATTTATTTATTTGAATGGGTGGTCTTTCAGCCAATCATTAATGATCTACCTAATTGTATTACAAAGCATCCTTTAACAAAGCCACTCTGTTGCTTGGTGTTAGCTATTTAGTTTGCTGTGAGAATAATTTTATCCATGTCTTCAATTCATATTTAATAGCTGGACTTGTTTCTGCTCAGTAATTTAATTCCTTATAATTAAGTAGTAGTTCAATTACACCATATAAATAATACCAGTTCAGTCATTCACAGCCTGTTTATTTTAACCCAGTTTTCGTTGACAAGGAAATTATATTTAGAAACCTCTCCTATATCATTAAGCTTTCCTTGCTGTTGTTTATTTTGTTTGAAATACCATAGCCATTCCTTTTTTTAATAATAGTTTAATTTGTCATAGCATGCATAAAGAAAAAAATAAAACCAGAAGACAAGAAAAAACAACCAAACAGGGTGAGGTATATGTATGCACACCCACACATACAAATATAAGAAAATAAGTCAAATTGTAGACACATTGTCATGTTGTCATTTTCGAATATTAGAAAAACTGCCACAAACACAGAAGAAAACATTTATTTTCTGCTGCAGAAATGACAGGTTTCAGAAACCAGAAACTGTTTAACAGTGGGAAAAACTGCTTCAAAAAATGATGGCCTTTCATTGTGAAATGGACGTTGAATGATTACTGATTAGCCATAAAGTAGTGGCAATTTTTTTTTGTCTCAGCAGTTCAAGAATGGGCCACCATTTATTTTTATTTTTTTTTGTAATCCTTATAATTGCACTACTTATTTTTCTTTCTTGTTTTTAAGGTAAGAAAAGCCAAAATCCCAGGAAAAACATATTTTTGTATCCCTTTACATCACTGTCTTCCCAATCTCGACTCTCATTTCCCAGAGGATTATTATATGCAGACTCCAGGTATAAAAAGCTTGCCAGGCTTGCCCTAGATGAATTTTGAAGTTAGAAATTATTAGGAATTATAAGAATATATTAAGAATAATAAGAAAAACAAGTGAATATACAATGGATCTAATCCAGATGCCTTTCTATAGATCTATAGTATGGTTACATTTGGAAAAACAAGTTCTGACTATCCTACCTCACAAATGATATTACGGGTATTTAAAGCACTTCCTCTCCAAAACCTTGCTATGTCATAAAAATATATAAAAAGTAAAGTACTGGAAAGAGCTTGCAATATTATGTATTATATGATGTTTAGCAACATCCCCTTTCCTCCAAATACCATTGATACAGCAACTGGAATTGAATGGCAGCAAATTCAGTTCTGAAAACACCTCAGGGCTGCTGGATTTTTTCCCCTAACACCTTAATAGCAGTTTTGGCTTGGGTCACAGGACCAGGAGATGACGACGGGGACTTTAAAATGGAGCAGTCAGCAGCATTCTTAGCCACTGCCTCCTCAACCAGCAGCTGAGTTCATTTATTTTATTTATTTGTATTTCATTTTTGTAAGCTGCCTTTCTACCTCAAAGAGAGACTCTACTCATTGGTATATTTCTGTTAATTTGGGGAGACTTATTCTGCTGACAGACAATTGGAGTCCTGAGTCCTTTCTAACAATCTGTTGGTTTGTAAAGAATGGAAAAGTCTTCCTTTAAAATTGTAATTAATACTTTTAGTACCTCAAAATATGGTGAAGGAGATTGTTTTTGATGGCTTTCTTGGCTTCTTTAAAATACTTGCATACTATCTGTTGTAGTGCATCCTCAATTGTTATACTAAGTTGTTATAGCATTTAATTCAGTCAAAATACAGTTATATAAAAACAATACAGCACAACAAATCAACACATACTTGAGAATCTCAGTGAGCAAAACCGTGGGGCATTCCTTGCTGCAGTTGTTCACCCTTTAAAGTAATAGCAGCTGAGACTCTGATTCATTCCTAGAGTTGTTGCCCAGGGTTAGGGGACTGGAAAGAACATTTCTGTTTTTTTCCCAAACTGTCTCTTTGTCCTGACGTAAGACAAGTATTACAGTACTTCGTTCTAGTATGTAGCACCTGTCTAAGTACAAGAAAATAACCAGCATAGGCTGGAAGATGGCTACACCATGAGGGGTAGATGCTCAGCAGGTTAGGTCTTGGGAAGTTCCAGAGAATATCAGGATTGGAGGTTAAACTGGTAGTTGACACAGCAATCTGAAGAAAGCAGTAGAAAGTCACTTCTACGTATATTGTTGCCAAGAAAACCACCCAGACATATCGATGAAGTTATGAAGAATCATATTACTAAGTTGTAGCATTTTCAATCTAAAACTGGTTCTACACTGATGAATAAGTGTGAATTCCCAGTGACTTGATCCCTCAAACTTCAACATTGTTTGTCACCCCAGGGTTTGGTGTCTCTGTTTTTCTGTGAGAAGTGTACATTTTTTGGTTTGAAGTATACACTGTAGAAGAATACCTCCAGAAGTATACTGCATATGCAACTAGTTCTATGTTTTTAAAGTATGATTTTGATGACAGCGATAACATATTGGCAGAATAGGTGGATCTGTCCCAGTTTAGCATTCAATAGTTCTAAACTTTTCAAAGCAAAACGTTCTATATTTCTTTTTACTGGACTTTTAATAACCTCTTAAAATATTATTCTGGCTATCGTTTTGCAAAAGAAGTTAAAATAGTACTAACCAAAAGAATGTTACAGTGCCACAACACTATTTTTAAGAAACTAAGTTCTAGACATGAACCTTGTAGTAACATCTTTTTATCATAATTTGGACAGTTCCAGTCCAAAACAAAAAGAAGGTGCTTAAACCAAGGAAGAAGGGAATTTATATTACTTTGAATGGATCTGTCTAAAATGAATGGCTGCATTTTCTGAGCTCTGATACAATCATTGGATCTTGCAATTATTTATAAAAACAAAATGATGGACTTGCTGAAAGAGAAATCCAGAAGGAAAGATCTTATCTCCAGGACACCAAGTGCTGTTTCCTCTAAGCCAGTGGTTCTCAACCTGTGGGTCAGGACCCCTTTGGGGGTCGAATGACCCTTTCACAGGGGTCGCCTAAGACCATCGGAAAACACATATTTTCAATGGTCTTAGGAATAATTTTATGGTTGGGGGTCACCACAACATGAGGAACTGTATTAAAGGGTTGCGGCATTAGGAAGGTTGAGAACCACTGCTCTAAGCTATCACTAAAGCACGTAGATACTGCATTCAATTTAGAAAGTTCTGCTTTGGGGAAGTTATCAAAAATAGAAAATTGTGGACAGAATGACACTAGGATGTTACCTGCACAAGTGTATGCGTCGGATGTTTACTTTGTAAGAATTATTCTTGGTTTAATCAGGTAAGCTGGCTGCAGAAACAAAATAAAAGAAATAAAAACAGCACATGCTGGAGGCAGATATGATGAAATAGCTGGAGCTCCAATGAATCAACATGGGTATACTAGTGATGACTGCTTCTATAAATAGCATGAGGAAATAGCGCATCACAATGCCTAACATTTCTTATTCTCTTATATGGAGATATGCAGATATAAGAGGCTGGGCATTCCTGTGAGCTTCCCAGTATATTTGAGTTATATTTAAGGGGTCTTAGGCAACCTAATGTTTATGCTTCTGTATTCTGATCTGATGGTACCATTTTAGCAAATCAGGGTCCTTTCATGTGGGGAAGTTTTTTTTTAAAAAGCACTCCCCTCTCCAGGATAGATATATTTCTTAAAACAATCAGATTCGATGAATCAATGTTTTGCAATTAAATTAATACATTAAAAGTATAATTACTTCAGGTTTTGGACATTCCCATTTCCTGGACTGCTGGTTCTAGACAAAAAAAAGAAAAGGAAGAAAAGAAAAACCTCCACAGATATGATAGAGAAGAGGGGCTAAAATAAAGGTTTGAGATGTGGATCTCTTGGACTATTAAAACTGACTTGTTTGCCCAGAAATATTCAGGAAGAAATGTGGTTCCCATCATCTCTCTCTTTTTTCAGAGGAAGTCAGTGGGTCTTTCAGTCACAACAAATGCATTGTGGTGAAACATGAAGGAAAATTTGCATCAGATAGAAATGTCTTCTGGAACACTCCATTTAGACCATATGGTCAGTCTGAAAAATGCATCGTAATATGGCTTGGCCAATTAATATTTTTCTACTCTAGGTGGAAGTGTCCTGACGTACTGTCTATCTTTCCTAGAGAGATAATGAGAGACAATACTGGTGGCAACACCATAATCAGAGTGCAAAATCTCTATTTAATGCAGTATTGAGCATTGCCAGTAGATAGCACCACAGTTTTTGTGAATACATTTTTGAGAAAATGAAAGGGGAAAAGGAACTTGCTTTGTCTACTAGCTATCCTTTAGATTCAGAAATCACATGCTGTTAAAATAAATGTTACAGTTTTAAATTTGACAAATTATAGTGATCAAACCCTGAGGGTAAGATCGCCATTTGGGGGTTATAATTATAGTGAAAATGATTCAGATGTACTGTAAATCCCTCTTTGACCTTTGATTTCTTGGAGTGATTTTGGCTCATCACTTTCTTTTACTTCAACCCTCAGTTTTGTTATGAGGCTAAAACGAGCAGATGATATCATTATAGAAAAGATGGGGCTCACATTTAATAACTGATAAATGCATTGCTTCCCTCCACTCCAGTGGTGGGTTGCCCCCAGATTGGACCGGTTCGCAAGAACCGGTAGTACAACCAGCAGAAGGCTCCACCCACTGACCCGGACATCATGAAAGTTGATCTGCACATGTGCAGAAGCAGGCACGATATGAGCCGGTAGTAAAGGTAAGTAGAACCCACCCCTGCCCCACTCCTTTTGGTATGTGTGCATACAGTATTACTAGCAACTTCCAATCAAAGAATGGTAAAAAGTTAAACAAAAACAAAAACCCCATCCAACAATGATAGGACAACAATGACTGATGAGAGAAATCTGCCTGCCATTGATTTGATATCTTTCCTGATTATTCGGCAAGCCAGTTTGGGATTTGAACAACGACTGAAGGACATAATTTGTTCCAATATAAAACGCCACATGGCTGTAATACTAAGAGACAACTCTATTGTCATGGCACCATCTCTACAGAAAACTCTCCTCAGAGAAGCCTAAATAAACTTGCCATTTATTTTAATTATTTGATGACAACATGAAAAGACTTTGAGTAGATCATCTTTACATTCCAAGTAGATTTTACTCTTATTTCTCCCCTATTCCAAACAACTGTACTTTCTAGTAGGTTGTAGCTTTTTAATGAAATTTGGTTTCTTGATTTTAAAAATATGCAGTGTATTTTAAAATCAGTGAGTTGGATCCAAAAATTTCCTCCTGAATATGAAAGGTTTTCTTTTTTTTTTTCTTTCAGAAAGATTATATCTATATACAGTATACATTAGGCCCTTGGACATTAAAGATAAAATTCGGTTCAAAAATGGTCTGTCATTTGGGTTAGTACAAGAGGAAACAGAAGCACAAGAAGGATATATGTGCTATTTTACATGTCCAGAACTTTACTAGTAGCTGTTTTCCTTCATTTATGGATTCTGGAATCTAACCCATTGTTTCTCTGTATTCAATTCAAATTCAAAGCCTGAAGAGTTTGTATCCATAGTGATAAAATGGACCCTTTCCCATTCCAATAGAGGTTCCTTCCAATTGTTTTCACAGCAATAGTGGCCCTACCGATTCTCTGATTAGCAGTGTTGGCTGCTATTTAAAGTTTAGAAAATGTACTTACATTATCTCACTGTATAATTAGAATACTGTGGGAAAATACTGTACAGTATTTATATACAGCGTTCAATATAGTTGAATCTTATAATTTGTTTAAAATTGGCCCAATTCATCTGTTGCTCAGAAATCTCACATTTTCATTTCAATTCACTGAGATTTGTATGTTGGTTTAATGAAAAATAGAAACATAAATAAGTTAATGTTCAAGATTGACATAATTATAATACCAACCCTAATACACATTCATTTTTTATTAATATTTTCAAGTATCTCAGAATATCCATCAGCAAATGCTTTTCCTCTCTTTTGCCTTTCTCTAATAACAGAAACGCAACCTCAATAAATTACAACAAACAATTCTAATATAGAAATTAAATACTTCCTATAAAGCCTGTAGCTTTGAAAACAGGTTTTTAAAAACCTCAACATTTTATGACACACTATGTTCAGCAAACAATTTATAATCCAGATGGCCATCAGGAAAGTTTTTGCTTCAACACCTGCTGGTTGAAACCAGTATGGTAGTTTATCCAATCAGGCTCATCACCAGGTTGATACAGCATCTAGGCAGCCAATTAAATGCAAATGACCAAACAGTAGGTCTCCTTGTTCCAGCACCTGCTTCTCGTATTCAGCTCCAAGCATCTTCAATCAGTTTCACTGCCAGGTATTTTTTTTCCATCAGCAGTGAAATCATGTCTGTATCACAACCAACACCTTGTGGCTGGTATGCGTTCCAGATATTCACATAATCAACTTCCAGTTTGAATCAGAATATCAATCTTATTATCAAAACTGTTATAACAGATGTTTTGGAAAACTGAGATAATACTTCTTACAAATCTAGGCCATAGATTCCCTTATAACCAAATAGGCTTACTTTTTAGGCAATTTGTCTTATTACACACTCCAGACAACTTGCTAAAATCTCTTAGACCAGTTTCTCAAGTTTAGCAACCTGGGGATGTGTAGACTTCAACATAACTTGTGGCCGAGGAATTCTGGGAGTTGAACTCCGCACATCTTAAAACTCCTGTTATTAAGAAATACTGTTTTTGACAATCTCCACTGAAGAGCCTCAAAATGTGCAGAGCCATCCTATCAGAAACATATATCTGAATGACAACAAGCCATATCCAAGTGTGTCATACCACAACAGAAATGATTTAGCACTGTTATCTAATATTTAACTGTGCTGAGATTCAGAATTGCAACTCAGATAGGATCAGTTTCAGTGGTGGGTTGCCCCCAGTTCAGACCGGTTTGCAAGAACCGGTAGTAAAACCGGTGGGAGGCTCCATCCACTGACCCGGACGTCATGAAAGTTGATCTGCGCATGCTGATCATTGCGCGGGCATGATGCGAACCGGTAGTAAAGGTAAGTAGAACCCATCCCTGATCAGTTTCTTTTCTTTTCCCCCCCAATTTTTATTTATAAGTACAAACTAAACAGAACAATGAATCGTACAAAACATAAAAACATATAAACATCCATTTCAATACATGTCCAGTTTGTTGCAACTGTAATATACATTTCTCTTTGTATTTTGACTCTTCCTTATTTGGTCATTCCCTTTTGTCTATCTACTATTGATCTTTGTTGACCTATGTCTGTTCTTTGTTTCCATCATATTATATTTGGTCATTTTGTTTACTTCCTATTGCTTCATCTCTTTCCTATCTTTCAACCAACTATACCATTTTTCCCATACTAAGTAAAAGTTATGTTCTTCCCTATTTTGTAATTCCTTTGTGAGTCTATCTAATTCCGCACATTCCATAATTTTATTGATTACTTTATCTGGTGTTGGTATATCACTACTCTTCCAGTGTTGCGCGTATAGTATTCGTGCTGCTGTTATCATATGTATAATTAAATATGTTGTTTCTTTTTCGTAGTATCTATTCGCTATGCCTAGTAAGAAGCTTTCTGGTCTTAGTTCTATCTTTTGGTGTGTTATTTCCTCTATTTGTATTTTGATCCTTTGCCCTGACCAGTTTCAATGATTTGTTACTAGGGAACCTGTGGTTCTTCAAAGGTTGCAGGTCTGCAACATTCATTAGACTTAAGCAAAATGGCCAATAACTAGAAGTAATTAAGAATTGCAATGCAACAACCTCTGAAGGCTTCAACTCTGTATTTACAGACTATTTAGTTAGTAGTTCCTCAATTTCTGTTCTTGCTTTTCATCAGGAGAAAGTCCAATTATTAAAATAAAAAATACACTGAACAGTTTGTTTTGTAAAAGCCAGCCATTTTTCATGGCTGGTTAGTACCCTCCAGAAGTATTGGTCTTCAACTTCTAAGTCTACTACCATCTTTCATTTTTGGCACTCACAAGTTAGGAATGGGAAAAAACATAGACTGAACTTCTTTATTTAGAAAGAAACATGGTATAAGAAAATCCAGTATTAGCATCATTTTGAATATTATGAAGAAGCACACTTATTGCACACCAGTCTGAAGCTGTACATTGGTTCCTTGTTAGCATGCCTGAAATATGGAACTAATCTATGATTTATACTCATTAAAGTACAGTCTTGCTAATCAACTCTAAAGAATGGTCTCTGTTCCCTAGTCTTGGACAAGTATCCTTGGGCAACTGAACTGCAATTGTAATGTCTATTCCACACAATATGTTGGTGAAGTTCAGGCATGAAGAGAGCAAATTAGCTTGGAACAAAATCCACATTTTTGAAGGTTAAAATTTAAATTGATTCAAAATATGTGAGAATTATTTATGCACACTTAAGAATATAAATAAAAATATTGCAGCTAGAAGTAGATGTTGTATACAAGAAAAAAAGAGGTTTCCCTAAGTAATGCAGTCAACACAGCAAATAACTATTTTAGTTGGAAATAGTTCAGGGATAAAAGCTCCAATTTTAGTGCTTTTATGGTGCTTATAAGTATCCTGTTAGTGATTAGCAAATGAGGCTATCGCAAGGAGTTTGTGCACAAAAAAGTTAAAGGAAATTTATACTGGAATTGTCAATCAAATCTGAATTGTCCATCAGGCAAATGGATAAAGATATCCAAAGCCCGGGAAAATGAACCTCAATCAAAATCAAAAGTGATCCTTTAAAGAACAGAAGACTAATTTCATTTTGCTTTTTCAGAAGCAATGAAAGCATTTCTCCCTGGGATTGGCTAAATTCCAGATATAAAAAGAAATCTGTATACTTGAACTTTGGGTTGGAAGAGTTATGAGCCAATGGAGTTAGATGGAATATACATTTTGTTTATTTCATATATCATAGATTGATCTGAGCTATTCAGATTTTGTTAGATGGGTGCTCATATATGTGTAGGAGAGCAGATTATATATTGGTAACTCTCATTCAGAAACAAATTTAAGACTCTTCCTTCTTGGTTAAGCTAAAGAAGGAAACCGGATGAAAAGGCTGTCATATTGTCTTCTCCAGCCTCAGAGAATATTTCTCTGTATACAAATAGTGGCATCTTTACCAAATAGGTTCTCACCAGGAGTGGTGGGAAGGTGCAGTAGAGATTCGGGGTGGGGGAGAATTTAGACATCCTTGGTGAGTTTCAAAGCGATTATTCTGCCACCTTCCAGGTATGTGTACTCAACCCTATCCCATTACATCTTTCTTTTATGTTCCATTTTTTAACAAAACAACTTTGACACAAATTCTTTAATTCAACAGCAAAATACACTCAATGAGTATAAAAGTGTAAGGTTTTCTAATTCTAGGTCCTTCTAGCTGACTCTTTATTGATGCCATACATATTGTTGCCCATAGTGACTTTATTGTCTTTCCTTCCATTTCTCTAGGTAATATTGCTGGTTTGCCAAAAGATAACCTGAAAATTCTGTGCCTGTGTATGCCTTGGATTCTGGTTTTTCATCCTAATCTCTAAAAGAGGCTCCATCTAATTCAAGGTGAGAAACATAATTATAGTTCTATTTTTCAGTCTAAAAGTCCCCTTTTGAAACCTAGTCAGAAGGTGAACAAGACAAGTTTGCTTTCTCTATATTAGCCCTGTGTTCAGCAACAAGCAGGTACTAATTGATACCCTTGTGATTTTGGTTTTGTCCTTTTTAGCAGAAATTGCTTAATGAATTCTTGGGGTATAAAGGTGTCTGCCTGTTTCTAACAAAGGAACATCTGGACTCTTAAATCAGCAGAGAATAAAAATGGGAGTTAGTTTTTTTTTTTCCTTCTCTTCCCTCCTACTTTTCATCAAATTCTTCTGTCTGGCAGGGAAGATTGCGTGGCAGCTGCTGTTGTTAGCTGCTTGGGAAATGTCACAATATACATGCAGTTTTGTACTTCAAAGACAACTACAAGAGCTAGAAACCCCTGTCTAAAAAACAGCTAATTGCATAAATCAGTGTGGTTATAATAAATGTTCCAAACATTGCATTAAATGACCTCAAGCTTAATTACACTTTTGTTTTACAAAGTAAGAACTTATACAGAATAACATACCATTTGTTTTTACGGTTTTATTGTTTAAGTTTGTCAGTCTTCTCTAATACTGTGATATCCACCTATTTTGCATCACATTTCCTATTATTTCCAACCAAAATAGAAAGAATGGCCACAAGAATGCATTTCTTCCAAGAATACTTTTGTATTTCCTTACCTTTAAAATTAGAATTATTAATATTGTCATATGAATCCTGCCTATATATACTTTATTTCTCTTTCTTGAATAAACTTTATAAAAATGTAAATGTAAAGGATAATGTAACAAAAGAATAACAGTAACGACTTCAAACTGTACCCAGAAAAGATAAACAATGAAATCTAATGGGAAAAGAACATTGAAATGCTTTTTGCCATGACAAATGAGGAATTAGTTGGCTTACATGTGAATGCAATTTAGCCAATGTGTTTTTCTCAAAACTAAACATAAACAAAAATTCTCCTAAATTTTGCAGTGCAGTTGTAAATTCAAGCCTTGTATCCAGTGGAAAGTAGAAACATTCCAAGCAATTAAATACTTGATTAAATAGTTAACAGTGATAAACCTATACAGAAACAACCTATACAGAAGCTCCATATTAAGAGGCAGTCATGGGACAGCCATATTACCATCAGCCCTGGTGGCTTCTGAAAATTGCTTTATGGGTCATTAAAAAAAGAAACATCCCAGAGTAACAGATTTATACTGTGAGAAAATTTGTTTATGATTTTTTATTAAAATAAATTCAAATTCAAATTATAATTGAAAATTATATTAATTTTTAGAAAATTAATAAGACCCTGTCTTATGTTTTTTTGAACAGTGAAATATGCGCTATCCTTATTGCCATGCACTCAAAAGCCCGATTGGGCTTATTATCAAGGGATGTCTTATTTTGGGGGAAACAGAGTAGTTGTCTGCTCAAAAAGGTATTATATTTTGTTAAAAATGTTTTTTTTAATTTGGATTACAGTCTACTGTATGAAAGTAGATAGTCTAATGTGGGTAAGGTGGAATTCAATAGAATTTGCTTCTACGTAAATCTGCACTGGATTGAGCCATATTTATCAAAAAGGAAAGTTATTTGAATTTAAGATGATTGTCTCTGAAAAGGAGTAATAAATAAAGTACTCCATCTCTATATTTTAAATTAATCAAGCTGACACTCTTGCAAAGATAAACTGCTTGGAGTAACAAAAACTTCATTTTATTAAGCATGATATTAGCAAATAATTGGAACAGAGAAAACATTTGGAAGCTTTATGATTTACTTTATATAAAGTTATATCTGGATAGAACATTTTGCTCATTACAGAAATTCAACTTTTTTCATTGTACAAAAATATTTTTCCACTGATCTTTGCTTGTTATGCAGCTCTAAAAGCTTTAAAGAAAAATACACTTTTATAATTATGCAGAGGTATTTTGAAGAATTCTTTGGCCCAACATTCCAGAAGGTTCAGTTATATCAGTTCAGCGGAACGAAAGATTCCTAAACCCAAATTTTCTAATGCAAAGACAGACACGATTAGTATGAAAAGATAGTTAAGGAGAACAACAGTGAAACATGAAGTTGTTGGAAGGAATATCCATCTGGTTCAGTTCCAAGCTGGGAGAAAGGCACTGGAGATAAAATGGAGGCTGGAGGCTGATTGGAAAGCAAGGTTTATTGATGAAGCAGAACCACCAAGCACATGTGATTCTGGGCAGCTGACAAAATGGAGTTGAGAGTGGGGGGTTTTTATACCTTCTTTGGGCTTTGTATCTTAACTTCTGTGCAAGAACATGTTCTTTAATATTTTATTGGCTGCTGTCAGATTCGTATGGGGTCATGTAGGAGTCATAGCTGGCTCTATAGGCAAAAGAGGAAATGCAAATCCTAGGTGCTTGTCTGAACTAATTTGGTCAATCTCTGGCTTATTATTTGTTCAACTTGTATGCCGCCTTTCTCCGAAGACTTTATTTGAGCTCCCAGGTGAAGTTTGGACTGCTCTGGGATAGTGCAATGAAGGGGCTTTGGTCTGCTCTGGGCTGCTTCTAATCCTACCATTCTGCCTTTGTTTCAAAATATCCTGTCTTGAATGGATTACCAAATCTGCATTTCTAAAAGGTGGCCTCTTCAGTTTCTGCTTGGGGCAGGGAGTCTGGGGCTGCTTCCTGCCCTCTAAAAAAAACATGTTTCTCTATTTCTCATTTAGGGAAATATAATATTCTGCCCTTTTTAAATATTCCTCAAAATATTTCATTCTTCTAGGAGAGGGGGACTTCCCACACAGTGAAAGAATCAAATGAAATCTATCTATAGATAAGAAGGTATACTTCTTTTTTTTTGTGTCAGGCAAATTTTTCTATTTCATTACTCTGCCTTCTAATTTTTATAGACACAGAGCAGTATACCATCCTATCTCGGGTCTCTTGAACTTTAGCACTGATCATAGGCAGCCTACTTTTGCACTTTCACATTGAGTACATACATTGTGTCATGCCATAATACATTGTTGGGTTTGTTTTATAAATATATAAATACCGTGTTTCCCTGAAAATAAGACAGGGTCTTATTTTCTTTTGACCCCACAAATGCTTTTGCTTTTGCTTTTTTTTTTTAATTTATATGCCGCCCTTCTCCGGAGACTCAGGGCGGCTTACAATGCGTTAAGCAATAGCCTTCATACTTTTGTATATTTATACAAAGTCAGCTTATTGCCCCCACAATCTGGGTCCTCATTTTATCTACCTTTGAAAGGATGGAAGGCTGAGTCAACCTTGAGCCTGGTGGGATTTGAACTTGCAGTAATTGCAAGCAGCAGATGTAAGGGCTTGGCCTTATTTTCGGGAAGGTGTTATTATTTTTGAGGTGCAGGAGGCAGCAACCCCACCGGCCCCAACCTCTCCATCCCACCATCTGCTTGCCTGCGGCCGCAATGACCTAAATTCTCCGCACGAACCAGAAATTCAGACCTTCCAACTTCCCACCAAAAAAAAAAAAATCTCGCGAAGTTGGAAGTAGTCCCACAGACTATTTTTCTTGCCCTGCACGTGGCAGTGGAGAATGGAACAGAAAAGCAGGTTTGTGGAGGGTTGTGGCTGCCTTGGGAGGGATGGGGGGCAGGGATTTCTCTCTCACACACATCGTCTTTTCCTTCAGAACAGGATGAGAGGCAGGAAAATCCCCCACTCCCCATTTTCAAGCAGTTTGCAAAAATGCCTCATTCCGAGCCTTAAATGTGAATATGCAGGTGCGAAGCGACCTCCCATAAAGGAAGGCATGGAAATCCATACACCTGGGACATTGGAAAAAGCCCTGCGAGGAGACGCCACTGCTGATGTGCAGGAAATATGCAGGGCTTCTTCCGATGTCCCAGGTGTATGGATTTCCATGCCTTCCTTTCCTGTTCTGTGGATGGAATTGCCTGCTGTGTCTGTCACCGTTAGTTAAGGAGGGTGAGAGGCGTGTGGAGTGCGTCACTTGGCTTCCAGCTTCTTTTGCAGACGCAATTGGCAGCAAAAGCGGCCGTGCTTGCTGGAGGTGGGGGCCTGAGCAGCACTCACGAATCAGCTGTTTCTTGAATGGCGGCCAGAGTGCCTCAGCTGATCCCATTAAGAGGCCGAGAAGCCCTGAGATGATGGGGGAAGAGAAGGGCTGTCTTCTGTGCTGGCCATGCCCACCCATTCACTAGAGCTTATTTCCGGGGGAGGGTGTATATTTATGCCCAGCCCAAAAATCAGGCTTGGCCTTATTTTCGGGACATGTCATATTTGGGGGAAAACATGGTAGTATAGCATGTGAATCTAATAGTTGTGATTTATCCACTAAGCCATGCTTAAACTACGGCTCAGTACAAGATGAGCCTCTTGATGCATCAGGTCTGGGTGAAAAATTTGTAAATAAGCTAAAATAATGGTTATTATAACTCAAACAATATCCTTCCTTCAAAGAGTGGGGGAGAGGAACTCCCCACCAGTGTAATCTAACCCCATCCACTGTCTCCTTCAGAAATGTAGATTGCAGCTTCTAGTTATCAATTTCTGGCTTACTAGGATATATAAACCAGGATTAAGCATAGTTGATTCTTATATCATTAACACATAGGGGTTCCTTATTTGTTTGTTTTTATTTTTTTTAATCACAAAACAACTAGTAGTTATGGAGAAGAAATTTGAATTTTTGGCCGATATATCACAATATGCCTGAACTACGTGGAGATCAGAATCTCCAATTAACCAATTTTATCTTGGTTAATTAGAACCAAAGCTGAATATATCAAGTAATTTATCAACAGAATGGATTAATTACTTGCTTTCAAATTTTATTTTTAATTGCAAGCACATATGCTTGCAATTAAAATGTATGGAGGATGTATTATCCTCCAGAACAATTGAGTATTGCATGGATTTCTGGAAGTTAAAGCAAAAGGAACCAAAGTAGTTTTCTGGATAGCCAATGCCCAATTCTTCATCAGCTAGAATGACAAAATGAACTTCATTTAGTTATCTTAAGTATGTATGTGTGGAATGCAACACAGGGTATTTAGATGAAATAATAAAATTAAGCTGAGATACATACAGTATTTGTATTAAATTTTTCAGTAATTTTTACTTATTATAGAGAAACATATACTGAATACAGTATCTCAAATTGACAGGTCTCTAAATGTAATTTATATTTGTATTTTCAGTCGCCTTTTATTAAGGGATAAATTCTGCAAATCAAATATTCTAGTAGTAGTCATTCTTCAGGACAGATATATAAATTTAACTGATTAACTGAATATTTGAAGCAATATCATTCCAAATCTTAGACCAAACTCTGGTTGTGCCCGGTGTTATGCATTTATGTATGCCTATCATATAAGATGCGATCTTGCTTTTTTTCTAAAGTAATGTTAAATCCCAAAGAGGAATAACTTCAGTGATTGTCTAAGATTTATTTTGAGGCTCCAAGCTGTCTGCCTCTATTCACATGATGCACTGAGTAGCCAACCATATTTCAGCCAAGCATCTTATGTAAACTCAAGCCATGTAGCCATTTATGTTTCAGTATTATGCAAACCCAGAAAATTGATTTATTGAGTAAACCATGATTCAGTTGACCATGGGAAAGCATTTTGTGCAAATATAGCTTTTCAGGGCAACCTTTGGCATAGTTGTTTGCTTTCTGGCCAAACCATCCTAATGCATGATGTGGGGCTGCAAATGACTTTAGGTTGTGTCATACAGTAAAATGTGTCATACAGTAAAACCAACTCTTAGAGATCCACACACACCTGTTTCATTCCATTCCCATACCCCAAAGTAGGTACTACTATATTTGGTTTATTTAAAATATGATTCTAAGAACTTACATTTCTTAAGTGTTGATTACATTACTTGTTCAACCAGCAGTCAACAGTTGAATATCATCACCATATGAGTAAAAACCTAATTTCATATTGATGGATGACATCATCCAGTACTTTTATGTAGATGTTAAATAGGAGGGATAACAGCACTGAATCCAGACACAATCTACAAACTAGGGGCTTCATCTTTCCCCACCTATCAGCTTAGGAACCGGCCATGGAGAAAGGAGTAATGTAATTGATTCAGAGATCAGGATAGATAGAGGGCATCTACAATGAGATCAATACTATTTTCATACTAAAACCCCGTCTGAAACCTTGCTGAAATGAGTTTAGATAATCAGTTTCTTCTAGGATCTTCTGCAGCTGCAATCTTCTTAACAACTTGGCCCAAAAAGAGATGGCCAGAGACTGATGAAATTTGTCTGGGACACTAAGGGAGGGGAAGGGGCCCATCATCTCCTGCAAGGTAGGCAGAACCACTCCATCATTCAAGTATAAATTTCCTACTACATGGATCCAATCACATATCACCTTCCAGGAAGCCTTAACCAGGAGGTACATGGATCTAACCCAGGTTCCAGTATTAACAGGTTTGATGATCCTGTCCACTTCCTCAGGAATCACAGGATCATGCAATTCCCAGGTAACATAATAAAACCATGTTTGTCCAGACTACCAAGTCAAAGTATAATTCATAGTAGAATCCAGCAATTTTAAATTGTTTTCTGGAAATGCTAGGAAATGGATGCAAGTCGCATAAATATTCTGAACATTTTCAAGCAAATCCAGACTGCCTTCAACTATATTCACTTTGGCTATATTCACATGACATACTTATGGTTAACTTAAACATACCTTAGTTATCCCACTTCTCGGGAATGGTACAATGTATGGAGCCATTAACTAAACAAACCAAATGATTTCACACACATACTAGAATAGCATGTACTTGATACAAATTTGTAGTTCTGGGTTTTCTGCGAATATAGCTAGTGACTATCATTCTTCTTCTTGTGCCATATCCGTCATTGGACGTTGGCGATCATGTTGCCAATCCTATTTTTGTCAACAGCCGCATGAAAAAGTGCTGCTGAGTTTTGTCCAAACCAGTCCCTTAGGTTTTGAAGCCATGATGTTCTTCTTCTGCCTGGCACCTCGTTTGCCTTCAATCTTTCCCTGGAGGATTAAGTGAAGGATGTTGTATTTTTCTGGGTGTTGCATCACATGTCCAAAATATTCTAACTTTTGCTTTTTAATGGTTTTGATGATTTCCCTTTGCTTTCCCAGGTGGCTTATCACCTCCTCATTTGTGATTTTGTTAGCCCATTTTATACGTAACAGCCATCTGTAAATCCACATTTCAAATGCTTCTAGTTTCTTCAAGTGGTTTTCTGTCAGAGACCAACTCTCTATTCCGTAGAGCAGGATAGAAAAGATCTAACATCTGACAAGCCTGATTTTCAGTCTTAGGCTTATGTCGTGACTACAGAAGATCTTTTTCATTTTGAAGAATGCTGTTCGAGCTTTCTCTATCCTTGTCTTCACTTCACTGATTATGTCCCAGCTTTCATGTAAATTAAAACCAAGGTACGGTTGACTATCATTAGGCTGGGAAATGGAGAATTAACAAAAATCATTTTGACTGTGACAGATGGTCGGTATAGTCCATCAGGTTTAGAGAGTCCCATTTGGGAAGATTGCCTTATATTCCACAACTGCCATCTTGAAGAGGAGGCTGGTAGAAAAATGGCAGGCACCTGTGCTGCCTTCCTCCCTTTGTATCTGACCTTTTCCCCAGGGTCAGTACAGCAGAGTTGCTAATAAATCTGCAATATTGAAAAAGGTATGAGAGGATAATGGAGGAGATAGACATGTTTTGGGAGCTCTGCTGCCATCAACCAAATAAAAGAAGGGAGTTTTTTTTCCCTTTAAAGAGTGTCGGTGGTCCAAAGGGGGGTGAGGTGGGAAGCTGCAAGTACCTCATGTGCTGGTCATTAACGGAGAAGAAAAAAAAATAGAAGAAATCCCATAGAGCAGAGGTCTTCAAACTTGGCAGCTTTAAGACTTCTGGACTTCAACTCCCAGAATTCTCCAGCCAGCTATGCTGTCAGAGGAATAGCATAGAGGAATTAAAGACAGAACTGGCTACGTAAGAGGAAAACATTGCTCTATAATAGTCTAGAAATAATAGTAATAGAATATAGTATAGAGAACATTGTAAATGTATGATAGTAATAGAATTTGACTATAGTATAAGATAGAGGCAAAAGGAAGCACTCATAGATAATCCTTGACTTACGACCACAGTTGGACGGGAATGTCCATCGCTAAGCAATGCCATTAAGTGAGTCACCATGAGATCACACTTCATTTTACAATTATTTTTGCCATGATCATCAAGAGAATCGCCTGGTCATTAAGTGAATGCAACTTCCTTCATTGACTTTGCTTGTCAGAAAGTAGCTGGGAAGGTTGCAAATGGGGATCCCATGATACTGGGACACTACAACCAACACAAATACACGCCAGGTAATAAGTGCCCAAATTGTGATAATCTGATCACAGGGATGCTACAATGGTTGTAAGTAGAAGAACTGATCATAAATCATTTTTTTCAAAGGCGTCATAACTTCAAATGGTTACTAAACTAATGGTCATAAGTTGAGCACTATCTGCATAGATTTGTAAAATATCCATCCAACCTTTATAGGGAGTATGTATATAAAAGTCAACCTATCCAGAATCCAATGCTTTCATGGCTCTTTTGGGTCTAGATCAGTGATGGCTAACCTTTTTGCCATTGCGTGCCAGGAGAGGGGGGGGGCGGGAGAGGGTCACACACACGCGTGCCCACATCGATAATTCTATGCGCCCTGCCCTGCGTGCGCAACCCCCCTCTCCCCCCCTTGCTCCTGGCACACGATAGCCTGGTAGGCCTGTTTTTCTTTCTTACCTGGTTCCAGATTATCTATTTATCTGGGAAGGGCGAAAACAGCCTTTCTCAATCCTTTGGAGGCTCTCCAAAGGCCTGAAACGGCTCATTTCCCAACTCCCGGTTGGACAGGAAGTGACTTTTTTGCTGTCCCCAGCCTCTTTAGGAGTCTCTGGAGGCTGGGGACAGCAAAAAAACATCACTTCCTGTCCCATCGGGAGTTGGGAAATGGGCTGTTTCAGGCCTCCGGAGGGCCTCCAAGGGAGTGGGAAAGGCTGTTTTCACCCTTCACAGATGCATAGAGAGAGGATCTGGAGCCAAGTAAAAAAGAAAAACCGGCCTTCC
Source organism: Pituophis catenifer annectens (assembly GCF_029215685.1). Taxonomy (NCBI): domain Eukaryota; kingdom Metazoa; phylum Chordata; class Lepidosauria; order Squamata; family Colubridae; genus Pituophis; species Pituophis catenifer. Next base: position 181,800,301 of record NW_027256883.1, read on the forward strand.
TCAGCCCCTCCAGAGGCAGGAAACAGCCTGTTTCCCTACTTCTGGTGGGCCCAGAAGGCCCAAAACTCAGCTGGCCGGCGCGCGCATGCGTGCCAAAACTCAGCTGGCGTACCCACTGATATAGCTACGTGTGCCACCTATGGCACATGTGCCATAGGTTCACCATCACGGGTCTAGATTAACCAAATCAGGTACAGTTTTAAAAAAAGCCTGACACATCAGATAAAAAGCACATCCTATACCAGTGATGGTTAACCTTTTTGGTGCCGAGTGCCCAAAGCACGTGTGCACAAGCATGAATGCACATGCACGTGCCACAATCCCCAAAATGCAATGTGAGCATCCCCGCGCATGCGCCCCGCACATGCACGCACATTCGCTGCGCTTGCGTCCCCCCCATGCATGCACCCCAGGCCCATTTTGGTTTCCAGGCTGGAGCAGAAGGCTTTTCAGACCTAAAATGGGGCGCAGGGGGGTTCACGATATCCACAGTTTCTCCCCTTATCGAGTCCTAGCTTTCTCCTGCCTTCCTGCCATGGAGAGGCACCTGCAGAGGGTGGAACCTGCAGAGATTGGGAAGGCCCCACCCCCGTGCATGCTCGGCAGAGGCCCGAAGACCAGCTGCTTACAGGAGGTGCGCGCATGTGCAGTGAAGCTTGGCTGGGGTGACAGCTGGCGTGCCCACAGAAAGGGCTCTGCGTGCCATCTGTGGCACATGTGCCATAGGTTTGCCGTCATGGTCCTATACAAAAAAGGCCATTAATTTCTCACTTGAACAGAAAATAATTAAAATTCAGATGAATTAGAGTAACCTAAATATACAGGCAGTAACCTATTGAATAGGAAGAAATGGAAGAATCCGTTTTAGAAGAAAGTTGCAAGGAGAAATTAATTAATTTCTATTAATTGCATAGAGAAATAGGGAGGGCAGACAGTGTGGAAATTTCAAGGGGCATATGACATTTATTAATTATAGCAAGTCAAAAACAAAGCAATGCAATAATGCCTAAGTGGTAAAAACTCTCAATTCTCTTTGGGTCTATCTGCTATCTGATATATCCTAGGCCCTTCATCTTGATGAAGCCAAATTCTGGGCTGGACTAAAATATTTAGGATTATATAATGTATATAGACTGCTATGATGTATCTCATCCCAAATTGATATTCTTGAGTGTCTTCATACTCTACCTTGCAAATGTAGCCTAGCCAAAATAAAAATAAAAACGTCCAAAATATTTGGAAACATCTGGTTTTGGTAAAAACATTAGAATGTTTATAAAAAAAATAAAGCAATAGAAGAAGAATTGGTGGTGCGAAATGAAAAATATGTGCTTGTCAACATTAGGATTAGTCATTATCAACCTTATGACATGTAGCTGCCCTGAGCCTTCGGAGAGGGGCGGCATATAAATTGAATTAATTAAATTAAATTAAATTAAATTAGTCCTCAACTTACAACAACTGAGCCCAAAATTTTGGTTGCAGGTCACTGCCATTTTTTCAATTAAGTTATTAAGTAAGTCACTGTGATTGTTAAGCAAATCACATGGTCATAAGTTCAAATCCAAATCTTATCAAATGGGTATTTTTTGCCATTTTGTGGTCACAAAACACAATCACATGACTACAGGATGTTGCAACCTGTCATAAATGTGAGCTGGTTGCCAAGCACCTGAAATGCAATCATGTGATTGCAGAAGTGGTACGGCAGTCATAACTTTGAGGACAGGATGTAAGTAATTTTTTTTAAGTCCATCATAATTTTGGTCATTAAGCAACTGGTCCAAGTCAAGGATTACCTATATCTGTCATTGCTAAGATCCAACTTTTATTGATTTTAAAGCAAACAAATCATGGCTATCCAACAGTAAAAACTGCTAATAAAATAACACATCTGCTTTATATAGATCTGAAAGCTTATGGAAAATCAGAAATTGAAATCCTATTCAGTGGCAAATACTGTAAGTATTTTAGCACAGGTATAGCAATGAAATTAGTCCTACAGAAATATACTACAGTAGCAATAAATGCGAAGTGAATAGTAATGGAATTGAAATGCCTAATGGCCAAAGCACCAGGGGATATCGGCATGAAGCCTACAAGTATTTGAGCATTTTGCAGTTAGATAACATCAAGCATGGACAAATTAAAAATGTGATTAGTTAAGAATAGATCCAAATAGTAAGAAAATTGGTAAAGACAACATTGGATGGGGGAAACATCATCAAAGCCATCAATACCTGAGCCATACCTGTGACATGATACAGTGATGGAATTATTAACTGGTTACAACCTGAACTGAACAGTTTAGAGTGAAAAACAATAAAACCTATCAGTATTCACTATGCATTACATCCCTGTAGTGATATTGATAGATTACACCTGCACTGCAGAAATGGAGGCAGAGATTTACTTCAAGTCAAACAAACTGTCAAAGAAAAGAAGTATGCATTGACTGATTAGCCAGGAATAACGATTGATGCAAATGAAAATTGGAAACTTATGGAAGGTAGGGGAAACAAAACATAAATATTTATTTATTTATTAAATTTGTTTGCTGCCCATCTCACCATGACTTTGGATAGCTTGAAATTATATTGAAGTAAAGTAATAAAACCATGAACAGAATGCTGGCAAGGAAAAGCATTACATGGTCAATTTCGGCTAAAAACTCACTGCTGTGATTTCACATATTAGTGTACAGAAAAGCTTACATCCTGCAAGATATATGTAACATCATAAAACATTCACATGTCTGAACATCTGGCTGACTGCGAGATGGACCCAGCGGTGAAATCCAGCCGGATCTATCTGGCTCATGCGAACCAGTAGCATCGGTGGCGGGAGGCTCCGCCCACCCACCGGGACGTCATTATGTCTCTGCGCATGCACAAAAGAGGCACACGTCCTCACAAGTGCTGGATGGACCATAATAATTGGTTAGCTAGTCATACAGTCAGCCAGATGTTTAGATTGGATGTGGCATTTTTATCATTTCACATTATTGTTTATAATAATAGTAATATATTAAAAGTTGTATGTTGCCCAACTCTCAATGATTCTGGGCAATCACAACGCTCAAAGAAATTGCAGTAAAATCAATAAAAAATAAAGATAAAAGATGGCAATGATGTGAGGGGTTTAATTCTCCTGGATAATGATTCAAGTTTTCATGGCTGTTCTAAATAAGAACAGAGTGGGCCTATATGGATTTCAGGGATGAACATTACCAGAAGTCAGGTGATGATATAGGAAAATGTCTTCTGGGCTTCTGAGAAATGGCCTGTAGACTTCAATACAGTGATTAGGAAGTCACACAGTAATTTGAAATAGTTATTTACTTAGAGAAAGTATAAAAATATTTGCAGGAAAAATACAGAATATCTTTCTTCATGAAAACCATCCTGCATGGACAAAAGGAACCCCAAGAAAAATTTAGGCACCATCCATATGTAATACAGGTAGTCCTTGACTTAAAATCATCCGTCTCATGACCGTTTGAAGTTACAATGGCATTGAAAAAGTGATTTATAACCATTTTTCACACTTATGACCATTGGAGCATCCCGATGGTCACATGATCAAAATTTGGATGCTTGGCAATTGGCATGTATTTATGGCAGGGTTATATGTTCATCTTTTGCAAACTTTTGCCAAGCAAAATAAATGTGGGAGCCAGATTCACTTAACAACTATGTTACTAACTTAATAATTGCAATGATTCACTTAACAACTGTGGCAAGAAAAGTCACAAAATGGAGCAAAACTCACTTAACTGTCTTGTTTAGCAAATGTTGGGCTCAGTTGTGGTCATAAATCGAGGATTACCTGTAACAAAATGGACCTGAGCACTTTTATCTATTTAGGAAGCCTACACCAATTAGAACAATTGTTCAAACAAAATTTTCCAGGAAAATTCATTAAAATTAGTACAAAATTTTTTTTCATTTTTGATACTTGCTGAAATCATTTTTCATTCCCTGAACGTTTGATATTTCATGCTGCTGTATGTTATAGGTACAAAACACTGAGCAATATTTAGGTAATATAATAACTCTCCTAGAGCAATACAAAGATTAACCTATATTAAAACACGGAACGTTTACATGTTTTAATATAGGTTAATCTTTGTATTGCTCTAGGAGTGTTATTATATTAACTAAATATTGTTCAGTACTTTGTACCTGTAGCATAGAAAAGTTAAAATAAGTAACAAAACCTCTCTATTCTTTGCAACTTTCTTGCCTTAAATTTCTACAGTGAGACTACATCAACATTAGCCATTAAGCAGTAGGTAGGATTAAAAACTTCTCCCTTTTCAGCATCAAATTAGCATCTCTCTAGAGTTGAATAAAATTTATATTCACAAGAGTAGCCTGCAAGAATTGTTAAACTATTTCCAAAAATAAATTACAATCATTTAAAAAAAAAAAGGAATTTCAAAGGAATCCAGACCATGCTAATCCTACAGGTGCAAGTGACTATTTGATAACTGTAAAAGAAGAAAAATTAATTATTGCAATAGAATATCAGCATGGCCTGATCTTATCTCATGAATAAGACAATACTGTTAAAATAAATGAAAAACTTCCATTTTTAATGTTTCAAATTTTCTGTCATGTTTTTGCCAAGCGTAGTACTGTACCTTGTTCTGAGATGTTACTGTATCTTTCATTTGTATAGTGGATTATGATAAAGAATTTTAGTTAGAATACAAAGAATGCAATGCAGGATTCATGTAGAACTTTGATCCACTGATAATTATATAAATAATACATATTAGGTACAGATAATACATATTAGCATATTAAAATGATAGTTTAAAACTTCGCAGAAAGCTAACTTGATCATTTAATTAATCTTGTTTTACTGCTGATATTTTGCCTGCTGGTTTAGCTTACCTGCTATCATTATCCTCTATACATGAATGTTTCTGTTTGTGTGGAAGGGGGATGAATACTGCTTTTCCCCAACATCTTGATTAATTGGCAAAGCTATATCCAAAATCTACTCTCCACTCTGTTAAGGCTCAAATGGTTCTCAAATGCACTTCTCTGCTCTAGAAATTAGCCATTGTACTTCTCCTACCCGTCTCTTCACACCAAAACTTCAGCTTCCAAAGCTTACACTCTAACTAGCCTGGTATTAGTGATGCTATAATTAATGAAAAACAAGAGTTGGGTTACAGTTAGTTTATTATAATCTCCCTCAATATGATGTAATCCAGATTTTTGAAAATGTCAGTTCTTTGAATTCGCAGCCAGTATGGGTGTCATTAGACCAAGCCTTACCACCAAGTCATCAAAGTATAACCATCTCTGTTCAGGCAGCATTTGCACAATGTGTAACTGTACTTAATATGATTTACTCACTCACTCACTCATTCAGATTTATGACTTATCAAATTATACATTAGCTACATGGCATTGATTCATATAACACACTAGGTTAACAGTATAGCTCAGTAGCTTATCATTCAGTCTGTTGTGTAAATGAATGTGTATGTCAACTTTTGCTAACCTGACAAACTCCAGAGATATGTTCGATTGACACATCTCAACATTGTTTATAAAATAGACAATGGTTGGAAAGCTGAAAGTGTATCAGTTTGAAGGAGGTTGGTTTAGCAAAACAAAAACCAACAACAAAAAAACACTTTTATGGAGTCCTTCCACCCCATAAATCTGCCCAGATTTGTAATGCTACATCACTGTTCCATTGAACAGCATATAGTAAATGTGATGCAAACTGGGCTCTAGCATATAGTGGAGCATATGTATATGTATGGTTCTCTATATACAGATGTTTGAGATGAATCTATTCAACTAGTGCCACAAGCAATTTGATCTTACGTATTTCCCAAGGAGTAATACCAGAATCATAGTTGGAGTATGGAGAAAAAAAATAATCGATAGAAGGTATATAATCTAGTTCATATTTTCCAGAAATTAATATATTTTATAGAATGATTAAAATAGTATTTTAATTGCAGGGTTTAGTTGATCACTGAAAAAATTGATCTTAAATTACTTTAGGAAAAAAAGGATTTAGTGGTGCTTCGCGATGTATTTTATACATTTCCACTGCAGCCATAATTACTCAACATAATTTTTAGTGGAGGTGGGGAGGAGAGAGAGCAGCTCTGCGGATGAACAGCTTGTAAGGACAGTCGTGATCAGCGGCTCTTTAAACCAAGGCAACTTGACATCCTCGGAGTACCACGCCGGATTCATACTTCCCAGACACCAAAGAAAGATCTGCAGCGTCCAGTTCGGAGGTTGCACGTCCCACCTCCAGACGGTGTTTTAAATGCAGGAAATTTCACATCCGGGAAACGAAAAGCGAGCAAAGACGTGGAATGCAAAAGGGGGAGAGGTTCCCCCCCTTCTTCTCCCTCCCTTCTTCTCTAATGCTATTTGAAGTAAGTAACCCCCCCCTTGACTGGAGGTGAGGGAGGGGGGACTCTCTCTTGCCCTTCCGAGCTTTGAGAAAGTTGCATCCACAGTTGCCTCAGGTGCCAGAGAGGCAGAGATGGAAGGGGAGAGAAACACCGGGACTGCGGATCCGGGAAGCACCAGGAATTGTTGGGGAGGTGTTGGGGAGGGAGGTGGGGGGGGAGAAAGGAAATTGCACGGCTTCTGCCACAGCCAATCCCGGCAGCGATCACATCAATGCAAATAGGAGCACAATGGAGCTGGCAATAAGCACACTGCAGCCAAGCTTGGAGCGGGTTGCGTTTGGCTGACGGGCCGCCGCTCCAATGGCAGGAGCTGGGGGTCTACGGGTAACCAGTGGCGGCGATGTGGGGGCGTGCCGGTGTCAGGCTAGGCTGTCCTTGCAGGGTGTCTGGGCTAAACTTCACCAAATAATAGCTGTTTGTATTTTGGCTGCTGCAGGAGCCATTTTAGGTAAGTTGTGCTCTGAACTTTTTATTGGCGCGCCGTGCGCTCGCCAGGAGCGCTCGGGGTGCACCAGCCCGGCCCGGGGACTGGCTATGAATGAGCTCGGGTTGCCCGGCCAAAGCCGGCAAGGCGCTAAGAGCCAAAGAGACGGCGGTCAGTCGGTCGGTCGGTCAGTCGGCCAGCCGGCCGGCCAGCCAGGCGGGCCGAGCTCGGCGTGGAGGGGGCATGCCGAGCGCTTCATTCTCCTCTCGGGCACTGTCATGGCGTTGGGGAGGCTCTGCCCTTGGGAGCGGACCTTCGGGCCCTGGGCGTCAGGGAGGGGAAGGCTCATGTGATGCCCTCTGCGCAGATTTGCTCAGCGGGAGAAGAGGAGGAGGAGGAGGATGCCCGGCTGGACGCAGCGAGCGGCGATGCCCCTTGCAGCGCCAGTCTGCTCTCTTAAAAGAACGGGGCTTCGGAGGTGGGGAGGGAAGACGACCCGCAGCTCCTCCCTTGATCGTTCTCCGGGCAGGCAGGCGGGCGGAGGGCTACGGCTGCGATGGCTCCCGATGACCCTCTCACCCCCAGAAGTTCTCTGCGCCTGCCCACTGTTTTGCATGGGTGGCGATAAGGAGGATGCGCCGTCCAAGCCCAGCTGCGCCTCCCTTGAGTCTGGTCCCACGCACTGCAGTTTGCTTTCCCTTCCCCCCCACTCCTTCCCCCCCCCCTTTCAAGGCGCTCTTGGCACACGCGCGCTCACACAGACACACAAACACAGAGTCCTGCCCACCTGCCTCGGTTGCAGCTCCATCCACAGTATGTCCATGAGTCATGTGCATTCCTGCAACCATGACCAAGTTTGGTGCAATTTGGGGGCTCGAGAGAGAAAGAGAAAGAGAGATTCAGCATCGATAGAGAGTTGGACACCCCCCCCCCCCCGTCCGCTCCTCTCTGCATTGTTTGGTGTGCTTTCCAGCGGCATTGCCATCTTCTGCATTATGATAAGGAGAGCTGGTGTTATTTTGTAATACGGCTTGCAAATATTTGCACATTTTGAAAAGCAAAGTGGAGATGCTAGTACTCCTGAGACTTTCAGGGCAAAAGAGCAAATCTGGATCTTGGGTGTTCTTGTATAAACTACTGTAGTGCAGTGGTGGATTATGAGACATTCCATGATAACCTCTTGTCTGGTGTCCTCCAGACATGGGAGATCCCAGAATCCCCAGCCAGTGCAGCTGTTGCCCATGGTGGTTGGAAATTTTTAGAGTTCTAGCCTCAGAATATCTATTGAGGACCATGTTCATTAAGCATCCCAGAATTTATGGACATTCCGCACAATACACAGGAGCCTTTGTATAGCTTTGCGTAGAAAAAAACTCCCATAGACTTAGAAAAGTGACCTTGGGAATTAGTAGTTTATATAGTATGGATGTAACGTGATGGAGGGTATATTGAAGTAGAGCCTTTAGTTGAGTTTAAAATATTTCCCAATCCCCTTTTTTTTGAATCCACGAAGTGAGTATTCCAAATAATGATTTGGGAAATACTGCTGATATAACCCCCGCCCCAAAATTAACAGATATTAATTGTGTATAATAAAAGCTGTGATTTTAGGATATTTTATACTTTTACAGTTTTATATTGTAACATTGCAGCCAGCAACACAATTTAAAATCTACAAAATCATCTCTCTCAGGGTTTCTTTATACACAGAGCAAGCAAGGACATTTTCTAATCCTGAAATGATTAGAAAACAGAAACCAAGCTGCTAATGAAAGCAATTAATGAGTAGGGCTTTCTGTACTGCAATAGCAGCTGTGGACAAAACTATCATCATTGCCAGATCATATGTTCCTCTTCTTTTGCAAATCAGACATAGATTGTTTGTGACTCTGCAGTGATACAGAAAGCATGACAAGTCTCATTAAAGTAACTTCTCATTCATTCTATTGCTGCTGTTTCCTAGTGAACCTGTAGTTGGATTACAAAGCTTTAATCATCATGTTGATGATTTCTTTTGAAATTCTTTATTTCTTATTCTAGGTGCTTTTTCTGATAGAGTAGTATTGATCAATAAATTGGTTGGCTTAAACAGTATAGGAAGTTAGAGGTAAACCTGCATGCTAATAATATAGTTATTTACAGTTACAGTTTGTGAAATCATTTTCATGTAAACCGAAACATTTTCTCTGCACTGATTTGACTTTCTGACAATTGTTTGGTACCTTAAAATTTTATACCTTAAAAGCTAGGAAACTGATGAGGCAGTTTATATTTATGAGGTTCCTGGTTGGCTTATTGGGCAAAATAAAGCTGTTATAGTGCGTTGAATAGACTGGATATACCACAATATTTGATCTTTAACCTACTGATCTGTTGGAAGGCTAAAATGGGACTCTTATAATTATGTATGCTACTGTGAATGCTTTGGAGAACATTTACTTTACATTTTTAAATTAATATGGGATAAAATCAATCAGTATCCTGGTAGCCTATAATTTTTCTGAACAATTACTAAAAGATTGAACCAAATGATGTTCTGATCCTTAGTATCTCACTATTTATGTTGTCTCCTTTCCTATTTAGAGGCATTGTAACTTTAATCTTTAAGCAGCCCGGTTCACATATAGATTTTTCAGAATGTTTTATGACTTTCCAGGCAAAACTTTAGAAATGCAATTTCCTGGTGGTCTCCTGTCTTAAGTACAACCAGGTTTGGCCCTGTTTAGCTTTTGGAGATCACTCAGAATTTGCTAATAACTGGATAAGAATATTAACTATTGCTTTGTTGATGGTGCTCTAGTGATATTCTGGTGATAGTATTTTAATATTGCAGGCAGATATATTGAAATAATTTCTGGGGTTATATCAATTATAGATTTAATTATTTTTGTAGTACCTTGCTATTAAGATCATCCTTTCATTAATATGATTTGTCTTTATTAATCGTATTTCTATACTACCTTTAGGACTCTAGAAGGAATTCATTAATATGAGAAAGAATCATCTCACATTAGCAACTTCCTTGTCCTATCCCCACTGATATGATGTCACGTGCAACCTCAAAAATTGCCCCATAGGACTGGAGCCTTGCTAAAATAGAATTTGTATATACTTAAATGGTGGGAAATCCTCTTCCTATTGATAAATGCAAATTTTTGACAGAAACGTGCTATTGGATACCACACATAGTCTTTGGATTAATTCTCTGACATGTAAAGTAGCCATGGCATATTTGCTTGGAAACCAAAACAAAAAATAATGTTTACTGTGGTTGTGCCTTTTGTACGATCAGTGGATATAAAAATGCAAATCTAGTTTTCATGGTTTTGCCAGTATTTTAAGTATTTATTATTATGTTGTCATTTTTAATAGATTAAAGCCAGAAATGAAACTATGCATTGGTTGAGTTTATTTCAATATCATAGAATTTATAGGATTATAGAGTTTCAAGGGACCATGAGAATAGTCTAGTCCAGCCTTCTGTAACATACAGAAAAACCACTTAATTCTTTCATAAGAGGTGGCTGGCTTCTTCTTAAACATTTCCAGAGATGAACCCTTTAATAGAGTATTCCATAGTTGTATAGATCTTAACTATCAGGAAGTTTTCCTTTATATTTAAATCAAATCTAGATAGCTCCAACTCATACCTGTTATTTCTGTTTCTGGTTTCTGTTGCCATAGAAAACAGTTCATTATACCTTTCCTGGAGCTTCCTTTTATGTACTTTAACACAGCTAACATTTCTCCTTTGTCATCTTAATGAACATTCAAGGTCCTTCAACTGGCCATCAGAGAGCAGATCCTGGAGTATTTGTGTCATCTTTTTTGTCCTCCTTTTGAACCATCTCCCACTTGTCAATATTCTGTAAGTGGGATACCTGAAGTTGTATGCCAGCTGTGGTCTCACCAATGCCAACTGGAAAGAAATGATGATTTCCAGTGGTCCTTTCGATGCCTCCCAGAGCTGCATTAGCCCTTCTAGCAGCTGTCTGATACTACTAGGTCACGTTTAGCTTGTTGTCAATAACCTCATCAAAGTCTGTCTTAGAATAGGCTTTTCAAGCCATGAATGTACATATGTCCCTCATTTTTTCACCCCCAAATGTAATACCTGACATATTTCCCTCTTAAGAAACATCTTGTTTCTCTCTGCCTACTCTTCTAACCTGCCCAGATTAGGCTACAATGTTGTTTTGTCATCCTGAGTATTCTAGACTTTCTAATGTTATATCATTCATAAATTGGCAAACAGTCCATCAGTGCCAGCAGTCAAGTAACTTAATAAAAATGTTGAATAATACTGCCCCCAAAATTTATCTCTGTGAAATCTCACTAATTCCTACTTCACTTAACTGCACTTGTTAGTGAGAATGCCTGTAGAACTTTGTCAGAAGCTTTGCTGAAATCAAGATTGATTATATCCACAGTATTCACCTTGTCCACTAGAATAATTACTAAATCAAAGAAGGAGACAATGTTTGTATTACCTGATTTATCTTTTACAAAGCCATGTTGGTTCTTAGTAATCATGGCATGGCTTTCAAAGTTCTTACGAATGGCTTGCTTTTTTACTGGCCCTAACATTTTTACACGTTTTATGTTAGGGTCATTGGTCAATAATACATGAATCCTGTTTTTTTTCTGTTTCCTGCAGAAAGTCACATTTGCTCCTCTTAAATCCATCACCACTTCCCAATTCTCAGGATCAGTCAAAATAATTGACAGAAATCCTGATAAACAGTTCCTTTATATAGAGTGAATGTCATTAGAACCTAGAAACGTGGGCATTTAAATTAGCTAGAAGTTATTTTCCTATATTTTTATGGACAGGCACTCTCCTTCAATATCTTTTCAAAATGCAACTACTTAGATGTCATATTACCTCATTACAGTAATATATCCATGATTTTCCAGATGAAACTCAGTATATGATAGCTTTATAGGACATTTGATGAATAAGTAAATATGTAATTACTTCATTGATAGCTTTAAAGTGGGGCTCCTGTTTGATCGGTGATAAAAGAATGCATACAAACTGGTATGGAATTTTGCTAAAAAAACTTGTTACCTCTATTTCAACATTTTTATTCAACATTTTTATTTAAAAGTCCTATAGAAGCTATTCTTGGCAAAATTATTTAACTTTATATTTTACTTTAGAGATTTTATTTAATTCCATATTTTACTTTAGAGATTAGTCTTGCTCTGTTCCAGCTTAATTAGACAGTTGCCAGTTTCATACATATATGAATCAGTACAAGTTGTCTACAGCATTTTCACAGCTTGGGTTTGGAAACCTCTATTTAAAAATGCTGTAAAAAAGAGGAGAGGGAAAATTTGGACAAAGTAGAGTTTGTACAATGAGGCAGATCAGGGAATAGGTTTGAGCCTATTTGCTCCAGATTTAATTTGGCATAGAGGATGAGAGGTCTTGCCATTGCAAAGAAACCTGAAGTCCAGTAATTCAGCAGAATCAAGAGGCATCCCCCCCCAATTATAAATATATAGTTTACAAATAGAGGAACTGTATTTTCTCTCACAAAAATGAACTAAAAAAATCTTAAAACATAATAAAGCACAGAGGAATGGAACTTGCTTCTGCGTAGAAATGCACATTTAAATATTGTAATGCGAGTTTTATATATCAACTAAATAGTTTTGGAAATTTAGTTGAAATTATTTCAAAGATATTGTCATGGTCTCTCAATGGCTTTCTTGTCTTTTTTTTTTTTTTTTTTTTTTTTTGCTACTCCTAAGGTTTTACGCTCGTTTGTTTCTTAAAGTGTGTATATAACCGCCCATCTTTCAACCAACTGGGAGGCTCCCAATCAAAGTGTATGAAATATGTATTTTAAGATGTATTTGTGCAAGATCAGTAATGAGAGTTGAACTACTAATTCAATGTGATTTGGAAATCATCAACTGCTAATTAAGCTCTCGCTTTTTACATACTACAAAGTTACTGCCAGATTATTGGCATTAAGGTAAATGGGAATTGCACATCTGTACATTTGATTGTGTGCAGTCTTTATTTGGGCACATCTCATTTGTCTCAATAAAATTTGCATTGGAAATATTCCAGATAAACTGTGATTTTATTGTATCTCTTAATTTACAATAAAAGAGAATATATGTAGTTCAGGGTTGAACTGTGGAGTCCTTGATGCTCCCTGAACAGTTGTTTGTGTGCAGACATTTCATTACCTGACTAGGTGACAGCATCAATGCACTGATTAGCTATGCACTATTTGCAGTGTTGCAAATCAAGAACATCTTTAAATCCAGAATAAAACCCAGCAGGCATTTTTCCTGTCTGCACTGAATTTCTTTTAGTCCAAAAGAAAACTGAAGAGGCAGGACTTTATGCTGTTTTAACAATCCTAATGGAAAGATGCTAAATAACCTTCATCTTTAGCCCCTGTTAAAATGAGAAAATTAGTTAAAAATCCGTAAGCTGCACTCAGTTACATTTTCAGACATTTATTTGGTTTAACTAGTTTTCAGAATATCAGACTTTCAAAAATTCCTTATCAGCATGAGGACTAGAAGCTTATTATTTCAGAATAGCTACTGACTTTTGCAGGTGTCCAATGGCATAAGTTGTGTATATCTATATATATAAAAGCGAAAACCACTCACGCTGTAATCATGAAATCTCCAGAACCGTAAAGCCTACAGAAATTTGCCACCTATGTTCCTCTTGGTTTCTAGGTGGTCACTAAGAAAGGATTTTTCAAAATGACCATCAGAGCATTAGTATTTCCTATATTATGATTAACATGCTCTGATGCTAAGGAGTTCTGCTTCCCCTCTCCACCTGAAAAGAAACCTGTTCCAAATGCAAAACAAGCAGAGGAGAGGAGTTTCACTTTCATTTTTACTTTCACAGCAGGAAGCAGCTTTAATACAGAACACTTGAGCTAAGCCACGGCCAGGCTCCTTCCTGTCTCCTTGCACACACAGCAAATACTGTTTCACTTTCCAAACAGCCCTCTGATGCTAAGGAGTTCTACTCCCCTTCCCCACCTGAAAAGAATTCTGTTCCAAATGCAAAACACAAGCAGAGGAGTTTCACTTTCAGTTTTACTTTCACAGCAGCAACCAAGGGATAGGATAGGGGAGGCTTCTGTGGGGCAACGCTGAGGGAGCGAAGGGGATAGGAGAGGAGAGGCTTCTGTGGGGCAAGCCTGAGGGAGAGAAGGGGATAGGATAGGGGAGGCTTCTGTGGGGCAAGCCTGAGGGAGAGAGGTGGAGAGGAGAGGCCGATCATAACTACTCATTAATTTTCAAGCTGTAAGTGTCGATTTATCAAGCCCGATCACAGTTTCATAGCGAAGCACGGGTATCCAGCTAGTAAAATATATGTTTATAACAAAGTGCACTCCAAATACATTGGACCTGTTCTCACCTAGACTTCCTGATTCATTAAAACACACGAGTACCAAAAACCCCTTTTATTGCAACAGCTGTGAATCCTGTTCATTCACAGTTGAGTCCCAATTAGATATAAAGAATCCTTTGGGAAACGTCCTTCGGAATAATCACCCACCTTTATCTCCCTTGACACGCTGCCAAAGACCTAATTGGCAAAGCCACACCGAGTCCAGAATCAGAGTTTCAGGCTTTAAGCTGAACCAAATGAACAAACGTTGCTTCCTGCAAAGGCCCATGTACCTTTGCTCCTCTTTTAAGTCTTATGGAAGGAACCAATCATCTCCCAGCACTACTCCTGAGTTGTCCCTTTTGTTTTAGCTGTTCCTGCCTTCTGGCAGCTCTGCGCATGCTTGCACTGGGAACAGGCTCCTCCTGTTCCTCTGCCTCGCTGAGGTCTGACTCTGGAGGCTCTGGAGGCAGCATGTATCTCCCTGATGGCCCTTTCTACTAGAGCGTGGGCCCAGCAGTCAGGAATGGGTTAACTGTCATCTGTCCCGGACTGAGACTGCAATTTGTGAAGCTCCTCCTCTTCCTCTTGCTTCCCAGATTTCAGACTCAGTCGATCTGTTTAGACAGACTTCGTTGAGCTCTCCATTTCTGACTGCTTTGGCAGAGTTTTTTTGCTCCAATCTGTTACTAATTACTTGATTTTTCAGCTTGTCTGCTTCAGAAGGGTTCCCAGGGATCTGGTTGAGCTCCTCTTTCCAGCGCAAAGGGCTCATGCCTGATCCCGCTGAGGACCACCTGGGTGGTGTTAGCAGGTGCCTCTGACCATCCAGTTGAGGTCCTGCGCTCCAACGCGAACAACTTCGGCCGGAGCCCACTGAAGACCGCTCCCGTGGGGTGGTGACTCTGCCAGCCAGCAGAGTCTTGGATCGGCATCCGTGGGCCTGGCTGACATGCGGCTCACAAAGGTTCTAATTGCCAGTTTCGCTTTCGGTGCTGTGCTGTGGAGGCCAGCGATCCCGCAAACAGCCATCCAATCTCCTGGGATTCATCCTCAGCCGGTAAGACCGTTCTGGTCCCGAGGCTAGTGACTGGCGGCGGACGGGTTTTCCCACCCTCCTTGGAGGCCTTATTTTGGCCGTTTTTGTCGCCCGGTGGCCATTTTGTTGGCCTTCTTTTCGGGCTTTGCCTGCCTGGCTGCCATTTTGGGTCAACCTCATGTTGCTTTGAGGCCCACATCTTCGATTTTCAAGATGGCCTTCACCTCCAGGCATTCCAAGAGGGGTTCCTCAGGCTTTGCCTCAGGGGTTCTTGCCCCCTCTAAATGGAGAAAGGCATCTACATCTCAGCCATCCAGGTCATCAAAATCCTCCAAGGCCTGGCAAAAGGAGGAATTGAAAAGGCACAAAGCCCTAGAGAAAGTGATAGAGAAGGCAATTAAAGAGGCCTCTATGAGGGAGTTTCATCCCTCCCCTGTAATTCCTCCCTCGGACCCAAAGCCATCGGATGATCAAGGAGGCCCTGTCACCCCAGTTACTCAGGCCCCGCCTCCAGCCTGGTCCCCTGTATCTGCCGGTCCAGGGCAGGCAGAGGATAGTGCAAGGCTCTTTGGGCCCCTTCAGTCCTCACCAGTCCAATCTACTTAGGGGGCCATTGAGGCCCAGGGGGCCCAAGTCATCCAACCGGTTCAGGTGGCACAGGTTATTTCTCAAGACCCGGTTGTCTCCCAGCCGCCTTCAGTAGCCCCCATTCCACTAACAGGGCTCTCACCACAGGGGGCTGGGATCTCCCCCCACGACTCCTGACTTGGCTGCTCTTATTCAAGCAGCTGTCCAGCGTGGCATTGCAGAGGAGATGCAACGCAGAACTAACTCATGGGTGACTGAGCAGTCCAAGGTGCAAGGGGAACTTCTACTTTCGCAGGGTTCGGTGGACCTGGATCGCTCCCAGGATCAGGACTATGCTAGAGCTTCTTCTAGTCAGGGTTCTGCTGCTGCTGGACATGACCTCAGGGAACCAGGGTTGTCGGATGATGAGGATCTGGCCCCAGGTCAGCCATCATTTGTCGGTCTGTTTAAGTCTCAGGTCTTCAGATCTCTCCTGCACAAGGCCAAGCTCACCACCTGCCTGGGCCTTCCTCATCCTAAACAGGGTTTGCCCGAGTTAACCCTCCAAATGAAAGTAGAACAACTGTGGCAAAAGAACACAAAGGTAGTACCAATAGCAATAGGCACCTTGGATGCAATCCCAAAGTTACTAGAGCATCATCTGAACACCATTAGTATTGACAAAATCACCATCAGTCAAATGCAGCTTTACTTGGAACAGCTTATATCTTGCAATGATATCTTTAACACGATGAAACTACAAAAACTACATCTGCCTATCCCTGGGAAGGGCTCAATTGGTTGATAACAATGTGAAATCTAGTTTGAATATCTCGTGTTAAATCTCATGTATTTTGTGCCAAGACTTTTATCAATTTGTATTCAGAAATCCCACAATATTTTAAGCTGCTCATTTTCAACTACTATTTCAACTGTATGTTCCCACCAAATTTTCATTACTGGCACATGCTATTTTTTACAGATATTCTAGTAAATTATTCTGGCAATTGTGTTACGTTATAGTCAGTCTGTACGATTTTAAGCTGAATATATGATCTACTGTTTCTTCTGTTTCTTTGCACAACCTGCACATTGAATCATTTGATGATTTTTCAATTCTGACCTTGATTTCATTAATTCATATACCAGTAGCTTATTCTTGAACAACCACATTCAAACCTTTAGTTTATTTTTTTAATGTTCCAGTTATAAACCATTGCCAGGTTTTATCTTTATCTTCTTTTTCTCAATCTTTTGTAGAAATTGACCATGTAAGATTTTTCATTTCCAGCATTCTGTTTGTGCTTTATTACATTGTTATTATTAAAGTTTCTACGATGCCCAGCTCCAGAATAACTGGGTATTTTTACAAAATTAAAATACCTTTTAGTAAAAAGACAACATTTATCTGAGGGAACAACAATTTCCAAATATGTCATCACTTCTATTTTCCATTTGTCTGAACACTTTCCAGTTCAATTATGTCCTTTTAGAAATTTGATGACTGGAACTGCAGTGTATTTGTCATCTAGTCACTTCAACAAGTTTGTGTAAGGATCTCATTCAAACTTTTCAGTGTAAGAACTTTTCAGGCATAATCTTTTTTTGCTGTTTTTAGAATCCTGCTGTCCCTATAAACATAACAGTTATAAAACCAAATGAGATGTGTTATATATCTATTTGCTTCAGTGTGCATAATTTTTGTTTTTAAATGATTGTGCAAGGTTCACTGAGTGATTACTATGTAAATAAGCTTGCATAAAAATGAAATGTGTGGTCATTTTTTCTTTTCAGTTTCCCAGTAACTTCTAAGTTTTCCCTATCTCCCTCTTATTATATTTGTTTGAGAATGCTGATTTCCTGAGGGGGATTCTTGTTGGGACTATAGCAAATAAGAACTAGCTAAACTCCCATATTTTATCTGGAATTAATTATGAGTCAATGTCAAAGTTCTTTAGCTTTCTCTAGCCTTGTGTGTTGCATGGATGTTGGACTGTAACTCCTAGAAGTAGGATCCTGCTGTTATGTACAATTAAAATACAGTATTCTGTAATTAAATCGCTGGCTTTCTGATTTACTTGATTGTAAGCTAAAATATGCTCCACATATTTAAATTTCCTTTCCTCCTGTTGAGCTGCAACAAATACATTTTTGAAATTTCTTTGTTGAAGATGGAAATTAAAATATATGGAGGACTGGATCACCTGAGACCAAGAGTCATTGTCTAGAGCAGGGGTGTCAAACTCGATTTCATTGAGGCTGCATCAGGATTGTGTTTGTCCTCAGGGGGGTGAGGAGCATGGCTGGGGTGGGCATGGCCAGCTCAATGTCACTCGTGTTGGTGCCTGTGGGGGCCCAAGTGCTCTGATAGCAAAAATGGGCTCCTGAGCTCCGTTTTTGGTTGCAACGCGGCCCTCCCGAGCTGTTTTTGCTGGCAGAGACACTGCAGGCCAGTCCTTCGATGTTTCTAGGGCGGCCCTGTGGGCCAGATCTAAGCACCCTGCAGGCTGGATCTGGCTCCCGAGCCTTGAGTTTGACAACCCTGGTCTCTCATGGATCTCTGCTAAATGATAAAGCAGCAGAGTTCAGTTCAGTTAATGGGAAGATTGCTGACTATATTTTTATACAGGTAGTCCTCGACTTACAACCACAAATGGGCCTGGAACTTCTGTTCCTAAACAAGTGATCATTAAGTGAAGATTTTATAGTCTTTTTTGCTTCATTCATTAATCATGCAGTTGTTAAGTGAATCTAGCTTCCCCCATTGACTTTGCTTGTCAGAAGCCATCTGAGACGGTCCCAAATGGCAATCACGTGATCTTGGCTGCTGTAACTGTCGTAAATACATGCCAGTTGCCCAGCAACTGGATTTTGATCACATGACTGCAGGGATGCTGTAATGGTTGTAAATGGAAGAACCCGTCAAAACTCATTTTTCCAGCACCATTATAACTTCAAACAGTTGTTAAATGAATGGTCAGAAGTCAAAGATTACCTGTACCTGACTATATTTGACTGTTTTACTGTACAAATGGAGTTGGGAAAAGGAATGGAAGAAATGTTATTACTGGAAGAAAACCTGAAAAAAATGAAAATGTGCTAAGGAAATACCTTAGAAATACTCTCAGTTTGAGGTAGTTTATCTTTTGTATAGAAAAGGTCAAAGTTATGTATGGACATGTTCATGTACTATACATATCATCATTGATATGTACAGTATGTATTTTGTGTATCATCCATTGTGGTCCTAGTTCATTGCTGGTTGTCTCGTGAGAAGTGTGTTATTATAAAAGTAATATAGTAGGAATTTTAAACTGTGTTTGCGAGATACTACTGCTTTTCCACATCTAACAACAGTTTATTATCGTGCTACATAATAGAATACAGTTAGTGCTTGATCATTTTGTGATCATTTAACAGTGATTAAAATTTACTATGGCCTTGGAAAAAGTGACTTCAAAGTTATGGCTGTTGCATCACCCACACAGTCACGCATTGCAATTTGAGTGCTTGGCAACCAGCTCACATTTACATAGTTGCAGCATCTTATCGTCACATGATCATTTGTGACTTTTCCCAGCTAGCTTCTGAGAAGTGAAGTTAATGAGAGAAACTAGATTTGCTTAATGACCATGTGATTTGCTTAACAACTGTATTGATTTACTTAACAATCATGGTAAAAATGACTATAAAATTTGGTCTAGTCATTGAGGACTCATTTAACAACTGCATCATTTTAATGCCCAAAATTCCAGAATCCAATTGTGATAATAAATCAAGGATTACCAGCATATTGAAGGAAATGTCAGATTTTTCCACTTGAATTATTAGAATGACTAAAATTGTTGATAGCGCAAATTTATTTATGTAATTTGTCCAGATTGAAATGGGCCATTAAATACGGACAAATTGCATAATGTAGCTCCTTCAGCTGGACCAGCAATATCCCTGAAATAGATTTCCTGAAATATACAAGGGAATATCTTCAAAGACATAAAGATAATTAAGTCAAAACAAAATGTAATTTAGTATGATTAAGCTAATTAAGCAGATGGGATGTAAATGAAAACTACGGTCAGGTATGACTGTAAAAGATAGTATGAAAACAAAGACTTCTGTTAAGTAATCATGTGAGATTGAAAAATGTAGAAAAATGTGGAAGAGTCTCAGCATTGATTTTTTTTAATGTTTTATTTTTTAAAAACTTACGATACCTTTGAAAAACAATTTTAAACAGAACTGATTAGTATTCATTTTATCCAGTTTTCAATGTCATTAACTGAATCTTGAATGATGGAAAAGCTGTAGTCCATTCCTGCCTTGGAATCCTGAGAAAGCAAACTACTGGGCCAATTTTCTTTAGTCCTCCATGTTTTTGTACCCACATTATAAAACATGGTGGAACTTTCTTCCATTTATGCAACAAGGTCTTACCAGTTTTTTAAAAAATGTCATTGAAACAGCAGTTGTTGATACATTTAAAATTTTCCTGGGCTATTAGTTTTCCACAAACTTGCTTTTTTTTTTTTGTCTTTATACAGCTTCTCTTTAGAATGACAACTTTTAAGAAGAAATACACTATTTTAATCCTATGAGGGAAGCATGATTATTTATTAGTTTACTGTATAATAATTTTTCAGATGAGAAATACTGTAAAGTACTGCCCTTTAGCTGAAATTTTAATGGCAAATATATGTATTAGAAATGTACAAATTTATTTCATTGATTTTGGTCCTGCATTTAAAATACTGACTGCCATGGTTCAAAATCAAATTTTGTAAACTTTCCTTGCCTCTAGACCACGGGTGTCAAACTCGATCGATGCCAGTTTGAACAGCTAAGAGATCAGTATCCTTAATTATTGAAGGAAATATGCACGACAATGTCATGCTGGTGTAAAAAACAAGTTATGCTTTTCCAGAATGCTGCTATTACACTCCAGCACTGGGAAAATCCTCATTTCTGACAGCAACTGAGAGAACTTATATTTAAATTAACCTCCCACTCTGTGCTCCTACCACGCCCCCTTTTGCACTCAGATCCCCAGTCTTTCTCTCAGTTGCTGACAGACTGGGAAGATTTTCTCTGTGCTCTAGAGTTTGCGTGAGGCCTTTATTTATTTTTGATTAGCCCCCTTTTTCCTTTCGGAGGTGTTTGGAGTTCCTTTCAGTGCCCTTTATTGTTTGCTGACTGATTCCGCGCCGGACAGCTGCTAGTCGGCTTCGTGCCCGGGGAGCCGGGCCGTTCCAACCCTAGTGTGAGGAGCGCTCGCAGCCGCCGGCTTCTGTCCCTGCGGGGCGGTGCCGGCTGTGTTTCTGCCGCCGGAGGGACTGGGGCAGGGCGGTTAGCCATCGCTCCCCTACTGCGGCTAAATAGTGTGCGAGGCGGCGGCGGATCAAAGGAGCCGGCGCTTTTGGGAGCAGTTGCCGCCGCGGCTCCATTCCGGCGTCCGTCCCATCAGGTTCTGCGGGCGGCGCCGCGTGGTTGGGCCTACTCGTCGCCTGGAGCCTGCCGAGTAAGTGGGCATAAGGGGGGGTGCGGTGCGGCTTGTCGTGGCTCGCCGCCCCTCCGCCAAACAGCTGGCGTGCTAAGAGCCGTCCTCGTGAGGCGCCCAAGGGAGAGGCGTCGGGGGGAGGCTAAGACGGCTGTTCCATCGGCCTGGTCAGGCGCTTTCAATTACTGCGCCGTCATAGCAGGGCCGCCATCTTGGATCCTTGGGCGGCTGCCATTTTGTTTGGCCTAGTCTGAGCCAGCACCTTTCTCCTACTGGTCTAAAAGTAGGATCAGGCGAGGCTTCCTTCCAGTGGTGCTGTGCCGCTTTGGGCACCACAGAAAAAAAGGGGGGCCTCCAGAGACCTTCACTGGCCCATTTGATATCCCTCCAGTCAGGGCGTGGCCTAGTTGCCCTTGCGTGATACCTGCCTATTCCTTAGGGCAGAGCGCAGAACCGTGAAATTGTGGGCTACCAGCAGGCGTGGTCCTTGCATATATTAAAAAAAAAAAAAACACCAGACATGGCCGATTCCTCGTTTTCTTCTGACTTTGAGCAGGAGGCCAGTCCAGTACGGCCCTCTAAGTCCCGCAAGAAAAAGTCGGGCAAAAAGTCTCGTTCGAGCAGTCATGGGGCCCACTCATCTAAGAGCTCGTCCGCAGCTGACAGGGATGCACTTAGATGCCACAACGCCTTGGAGCGACAGTGGGAGAAGGCCAAACAGGCAGCGGCTTCGTCACCTAGCCGGGAGGCGGGTTCAAGTCATCAGTTGCCTTCTATTGCAGGAGGGCCCGAGCCACGAATGGTGGAGCCTGCTTCTTCGGCCCTACGTAGGGGTGTTTCGCAATCGATGCCAGATGTGTCGCTCGCGGGGCTGGACGCCTCAGCGCCTTCTAGACGACGCCCATCTGCCACGTTCAAACCCACGGCTGCAGGACTTCGAGCAGTGGACCCTTCTCCACCCCCTTCGCAGATGGACTTCCAGTCAATGCTCTCTACGGCCTTGGCCTCGATTATGGCAGCGAGTGCACAGACAGCAGCCCAAACCTCTGCGGCTGGGACCTCTTCGGGGGTGCTGTCTTCCTTGACCTTGTGTCGATCCCGGCCCTCTCCTCACGGAGAGTCCGATTCGTCTTGAGAGCTCTGACCAGGAGGAGGATTGTGCTGATGACCTGGAATTTTCTGAAGACAAGGGCTTGCTGCCCGACTCTCTGGCCTTTACGGGCTTGTTTCGTCCGGCCTTGTTTAAATCTCTTCTACACAAGGCTAGGTTGACCACGAACCTGGGATCGGTTGGGGCCCAGCCTCCTGCAGCACAGTCAGAGACTGGTCCGATGATGCATTGTTCAAGCAAGTCAAGCAGGAAAAAGACTTTATCCCGTGCCCTCAACTGTTCACTGAGGTGTTGCAGGCTCCTTGGGCCCAGCCTGGGTCGTCCACCGCTCCCAGGAATTTGGATAAAAAGCTGTTCTGTCCGGCTTCTGAGTTGGAGAAGCTGTTGGACTTACCCTCAGTGGATGCTCCGGTGGCAGGCCTTCTCAATCGATGGTATCGTCTGATCCACTTGAAGGTCTCAAGTCAGAGGACAGGCGTACGGAGTTGGCCTTCCGGAGGTCCCATCAGGCAGGGGCCTGGGCTATCAAAACTGCCACTGCCACTTCTTTCTTCAATCGCGCCTCGCTAATCTGGTTGCGTCAGCTTCAGGAGCGTCTGCCTCCGGAGGAAACCAGGTTATGCCACGATGTCAACAAGATCATTGCAGCCACCGAATATTCGGCAGATGCCTCGTTGAATTCTGTCAAATTTGCATCGCGAGCGCTGGCGGCTACCATCACGTCAAGGCGCCTCTTCTGGCTGCGTCCGTGGAAAGCCGATGTTAAGGCGAAATGGAAGCTGGCGGCAGCTCCGTATAAAGCGTCTAACTTGTTTGGTGAAGCCCTAGATACGGTTTTGGTGGAGGATAAAGATAAGAGAAAAGTTTTGCCTTCTTCCTTTCGCAAGCAAGATAGACGTTATGTGCCGTACACACAGCGCCAGCCCTTTCGATCCTATTCCGGGTCAGGAGGACCCTCCTCCTACATGCTGTCGTTCCAGCCGTCTGATCGCTTCACGGACAGACAACGTTTCCGAGACCGCAGCAGACCTCAGACCACGTCAAAATGTCCCTTTTGCGGGGCCAACTCCAAGCCCTTCCATAGAGGCAAATGACTCACCGGTGCCGAGTCCTGTGGGCGGCCGTCTTCAAGCGTTTCATCGCCGGTGGGAGATGTCCACGCCAGACGTATGGGTGCGTCGCATGATTTCAGATGGCCTTTAGATCGAGTTCACGGACCTTCCTCCTCGACATTTCAGATGTCCAATACCGTTGGCTGCAGATCTTTGCGGTCTCATGGCGGCGGAGATTTCGCATCTGCTCAAGATCCGGGCGATAGAACCTGTTCCGTTAGATCAACAGGGGACCGGATTCTACTCGATCCTTTTTCTGGTGCCAAAAAGTTCGGGAGGCGTCAGGGGGATTCTCAACCTCAAGCAATTGAACCTGGCGGTGCGTTATCGTCGTTTCAAGATGCACTCCCTTCGTTCGATTCTGGCTTCGGTCTGCAAAGGGGACTTCTGTAAGAAGTCCAGTTCATGGACTTACGAGAGGCCTACCTTCATGTTCCGGTTCTTCCCTCTCATCGACAATTTCTACGCTTCGAATATGTGGGCAAGCATTACCAGTACTGTGCAATGCCGTTCAGACTTTCTTCGGCTCCCAGGACATTCACCAAGTTGGTGGCGGTGGTGGCGGCAACACTCAGTACTGTTCTGGTGAGAGTTTTATGTTACCTGGACGACATTCTAGTCCTCTCGTCGTCCCAGGCGCATGCAGCACGCGACATGGAACACGTGCTCTCAACCTTCCGAGAGCATGGCTTCACTGTCAATCTGGAAAAGAGCCAACTCGTCCCTTCTACTTCGATTCTGCACCTCGGCACCGTGATAGACTCCGTGAAGGGGCAGGTGTTCCTGACATCAGAGAGGGTGAGGAGCATCTGGATGCTGCTGGACCAGGTCCTAAGCTGGAGGTCGGTGTCTCTGCTGACTGTTGCAGTTGTTGGGGAAGCTGGTCTCATGCTTCTGGGTGGTGCCGTGGGCTCGCAGACACTCTCGCCAGTTGCAGTGGCTTCTCCTTCCTTTCCAGCGGAAGGGCTGTTCCAACTCTGCAAGGAAGGTGCTCGTGCCTCCCCAGGTCCGACTGTCACTCTGATGGTGGAAGTCGTCGGCTCTCTTGAAGGGCTGCAGTTTTCTGGAGCCGAACCATATTATGGTTACCACCGATGCCAGTCTCCATGGGTGGGGGGCCCATCTGGGTGCCCGAGTGACCCAGGGGCAGTGGACCCCGGAGGAATGTGCGCTCAGTATCAATCTCCTCGAGCTTCGAGTGATCCGTCTTGCCCTGCTCCACTTCGGGCCGCTGATCCAGGGTCGACACGTCCTAGTCCTCACGGACAACACGTCCGCCAAGGCACACGTGAACCGAGAAGGGGGAACAAAGTCACGGGTGTTGATGCTGGAGTCAGAGAAACTGTTCAACTGGGCAGAGCGCCACCTGTTGTCGATACGAGCGGACCACATTTCGGGGGCAGCCAACACGTGAGCGGACTGGCTCAGCAGGAAGGTGATCGATCAAGCCGAATGGCAGCTGCTTCCGAGGCTGTTCCAGGAGGTCTCTCTTCGTTTCGGAAAACCGGTGGTGGATCTTTTCGCCAGTCCCACCAACGCCCAACTGCCCCGGTTCATCTCCCATTACCCAACTCCGTTGGCAGAAGACGTGGACGCGCTGAGATGTCGGTGGCCGGCCGGGCTGCTGTACGCCTTCCCGCCGATCACGCTGATTCAGCAGGTGATCAGGAAGATGATTGTGGAGAGGGCAGAAGTGTTGCTAGTGGCGCCCCATTGGCCGCCCAGACCATGGTTCGCAGGCCTGGTGGAGTTTTCTGTGACCGATCCTTAGGTGATTCCCCCTCATCGAGTTGTTCTGTGCCAAGGGGCCATCCGCCACCCAGAGCCCCAATGGCTCCAGTTGGCCGTTTGGCATTTGAACGCGTCATCTTGAAGAAAGGCCGCCTCCCGGATACTGTGATTGGTACGATGCAGGCGGCCCGCAGGCCATCCACGACTAGGATCTACGAAGCCCCCTGGAGGGCCTTTTGTCGCTGGTGCTGGGGCGCACGTTGACCCGACGTCTGCAACTATTCAGGATGTTTTGGGCTTTCTCCAATCGGGATTGGACAAAGGACTGGCGTCGGCCATCCTGAAGCGTCAGGTGGTGGCTTTGGCCACGGTCCTTTCTTTCCCGCCTTACACTTCATTGTCTCATCACCCTTGGGTGAGGGATTTTCTTCATGGCGCTACAAACCTGAGGCCACCCAGTGTTCATCGTTATCCTTCCTGGGATTTGTCGCTGGTTCTGCAAGCCCTTACCGTTGCTCCGTTTGAGCCTCTTGGTTCGATCTCTCTCAAGTTTCTGTCGTTCAAAGTTGCATTTCTTGTGGCAATAACTTCGGCCAGGAGGATTTCCGAACTGGCTGCTTTGTCTGTCAGGGAGGATTTGTGCATTTTTCGCCCTAGCACCATGGTGCTTCACCTGGACCCGACGTTTATGCCCAAAGTGAATTCGTGGTTTCACCGCTCGCAGGAGCTGGTTCTGCCGGATTTTTGTCCTTCGCCCAGACATCATCGTGAGGTTCTTTGGCACACTCTTGACGTTCGCCGGGCCTTGAGGCGTTATATCCGCAGGATTGCTTCGTTTCGGAGGACGGAGGCGCTTTTCGTGTCGTTTCATCCTGCCACAATGGGACAGAAGTTGTCTTTGGCCACGATTGGTCGTTGGATTAAGGCCTGCATTTCTTCTGCCTATGAGAGACAGTCTAGAACTGTTCCTGCGGGAATTCAGCCTCATTCGACTCGAAGTGCGGCTACCTCGGCAGCCTGGGTGACTCAGGCTTCTGTCCTGGACATTTGTAGGGCGGCTACTTGGACTTCCTTGTCGCCTTTTGTTAGACATTATCGTATAGATGCTTATGCGTCGGCTGAGGCGTCTTTTGGACGCAGGGTTCTGCAGGGTGTTGTTTCTGGGTCCTCTGTGGGGAGAGATCATTTGCCCGACTCTGATAGTTAGCCTTGGGTATGTCCCAGTGCTGGAGTGTAGTAGCAGCGTTCTGGAAAATGGACATTGACTTACCTGAATGTCCTTTTTCAGAACGCTGCGGATACACTCCATTCCACCCCCCCTGTTTGTGGTTTTGGTGGATTTGGTTGTTGTTTAATAAAGTTTTTTTGCTGTTTCTTTGCTGGTCCTTCGTTCAAGACTGGGGATCTGAGTGCAAAAGGGGGCGTGGTAGGAGCACAGAGTGGGAGGTTAATTTAAATATAAGTTCTCTCAGTTGCTGTCAGAAATGAGGATTTTCCCAGTGCTGGAGTATATCCGCAGCGTTCTGAAAAAGGACATTCAGGTAAGTCAATGTCTATTCTAATGAAGAAATTGAAAACTAAACATGTTTATATAAATTCAAAATTAAGAGACAATAGGATTTTATTTTCTATTTTCTAAATTATACACCTGTAACTTTCAGAATAACAATAAACTGATGTGTGATGTATATCATTAACATATAAAAAATAGGTAGTATTGTCAATATACTAGGCCACGTGTATTGATTAGAAAGCACATGCTGCTAATGTACTTTTCCTCTTCATATTTAATTATGGTATATGACTTCTTGCAGACTAGGTGGGTTTGAAACAAGCAAGGCTTCCATTTCTAATTGTTCCTAATTGGAATTTGAAAACATAATCAGCATAATATTTCTGTACTAAGTACAGACTTAGTATATTAATACAAGTGTCTTACATTTAAAAATCTGTGGAAGACTGCAGACTCTGTTTCTGAATCTTTACTGTAGTTTTAATATGTCTGTCCTTGTTCAGAAATCTTGTCCTAATTCAATGCATATATGCAGACTTAAGAGCTTAGGAAGATAGAAAGCCATAGCTCTGCAAATAATGGTTCCCAAAATCAATCTGTTAACTAATACTGTATGCAGTTTTATTCTGTATATTTATTAGCTGGATGTTGGTGAAGATAGCAAGAACTCTTTTTTAAAAAAAGCAGGATAGTCTAGAATAAATTGATTTATTCAAGAATTGAAATATCTTTTTATGTTGGTGCTGATAAGTAGTTTATTATAGCCAGAAATGTAAGAACCATACTGATTATGTTACATATTTTGAACATGTTACTAAATGGCTATGTGTGATCTTACTTTAATCATCATGATTTTTTAATTAGTAAGTTATTAACTACATTTATATCAATAGTTGAATGGTTCTTTTTTCTACTCAACTGGTAAAGGTATGTACAGATAGTCCTTGAGCAATGACCATTTGGTCAGCTGAATAAATTATAGTAACAACCAGTCCTTGGAGTTCCTACCAACCCAACAGCCCCACAATCATGTGATTGTGATTGGGGTGCTTGGCAGCCTATTCACACAGATGACCGGTTGTCAAATGCTCCATAAGGTTATAATATATATAATAAATAACACTTTCAGAGCAGGTGTGGGTTCTAAATTTTTTTACTACTGGTTCTGTGGACGTGGTTTATTTTGTGGGTGGGGCTTAGAGGTCATGTGACTGGGTGGGTGTGGCTAGCTGGTCACATGACCGGGTGGCCATGGCTATGTGTATAGGGACTACTCAGAGGGCTGAAAAAAGTCATTTCTGACAGGTCCTCGCACTTTTGACTGATCCTCACACTTATGACCATCCTCACATTTATGCCCATGCAGGATTCTTAACAACCATGTCACTCATTTCACAACTGGTTCTCTTCACCATGGTGATAAGATAGGGCAAAAAACGTAAATGTGAGGATAGTCGTCAGTTTGAGGACTGGTCTAAAGTGCGAGGACCAGTCAAAAATAACTTTTTCAGCCCTCTGAGTAGTCCATATGCACAAAAGGACTACCCAGAGGGCTGAAAAAAATGATTTCTGACAGGTCCTCACACTTATGACCATCCTCACATTTATGCCCGTGCAGCATTTTTAACAACCATGTCACAGCTCATTTCACAGCTGCAATTCCCATTGCCCTTCCCATTGTCATCTATTTTTATATCCATCCTCACATTGGTTAATTATGTAATTATGTAATACAGGTGTTTAATACAAATTCAACATTTTAATATAAATCAATTAGTTATATAACTATCTTTTTTGTATCTTAATCAATATGAACATGAATATTCCAATTATTTCCATGCAATCCAATTTCTTACAAATCAATTAATTATATTTACCAATAATAATAAACCAAATAATTTCCCCCATATATTCCTCCAAACCACAACTTAACCATTTCTGCTTTCAACACAATATATTATTATTATTATTGTTGTTGTTGTTTGTTTATTTATTAAATTTATATACCGCCCTACTCCCGAAGGACTCAGGGCGGTGAACAGCCAAGATAAAATACACATAATACAAATGTTAAAAACCATTTAAAATATATTAAATACATGGCCCGAAAACAAATTTAAAACACCCCAATTTATAAGACAAATTTAAAATTTAAAACGATTTAAAAAAGAGGTTAGGCGAGGCCAGCCTGCTGGAAAAGGAAAGTTTTAAGGGCACGGCGGAAAGCACACAGATCCAGGTTCCGCCATATCTCCGGGGGGAGCTCGTTCCAGATGGCAGGTGCCCCCACAGAGAAGGGTCTCCCCCTGGGGGCCGCCAGTCGACACTGTTTGACCGACGGCACCCTGAGGAGCCCCTCTCTGTGGCAGCGTACTGGTGTGTGAGAGGGTACTGGTGGCAGAAGGCGGTCTCGTAGATACCCTGGTCCTAAGCCATGGAGCGCTGTAAAGGTGGTAACTGAAATCTTGAAGCGCACCTGGAAGACCACTGGGAGCCAGTGCAGCTCGCGCAGGAGGGACGACACATGGGAGCACCACATCGCTCCCATAACCACCCGCGAAGCCGCATTCTGGACCAGCTGGAGCCTCCGGGTGCTCCTCAAGGGGAGCCCCATGTAGAGAGCATTGCAGTAGTCCAGGCGGGAAGTGACGAGGGCATGAGTGACCGTACTTAATGAGTCCCGATCCAGAAAGGGCCACAACTGGCGAATCAGGCGGACCTGATAAAAAGTCCTCCCGGCCACAGCCGTCAAATGCTCTTCTAAAGACAGCTGTGAGTCCAGGAGGACACCAAGTTGCGAGCCCTCTCTGTGGGGGCCAACGACTTGCCCCCAATAGTCAGTGATGGCACCAACTGACTATACCGGGACGTCGGAAATCACAGCCACTCGGTCTTGGATGGGTTGAGCCTGAGTCTGTTTCTCCCCATCCAGATCCGCACGGCCTCCAGACACCGGGACATCACTTCAAGGGCATCGTTGGGGTGGTCTGGGGTGTAGATGTACAACTGAGTATCATCAGCGTACTGATGGAACTTCACCCCGAAACCACGGATGATCTCGCCAGCGGCTTTACATAAATGTTGAACAGAAGGGGCGAGAGGACTGACTCTTGTGGCACTCCACATACGAGGGGCCTCGGGGACGACCTCTGCCCCCCTGCTAACACAGACTGCAACCGGTCAGAGAGAAAGGAGGAGAACCACCACAACATGGTGCCCCCCACCCCTAACTCTTCCAGCCGGTGCAGCATGATACCATGGTCGATGGTATCAAAAGCCGCTGAGAGGTCTAATACGACCAGGACAGAGGAGCAACCCCGTCCCGAGCCCTCCAGAGATCATTGACCAATGCGACCAATGCCGTTTCCGTGCTGTACCCAGGCCTGAAGCCTGACTGGAACAGATCCAGATAAGCCGATTCATCCAGGTACTGAGGGAGCTGTCGCGCAACCACACTCTCAACAACCTTCGCAACAAAGCAAAGGTTGGAGACTGGACGATAATTAGCCAACACTGCCGGGTCCAGGGAAGGCTTCTTGAGGAGAGGTCTCACCACCGGCTCTTTCAAGGCGGCGGGGAAGACAACCTCACTCAAGGAAGCATTTATAATCCCCTGGAGCCAGCCTCGTGTAACCTCCCAAGAGGCCAGCACCAACCAGGAGGGACACGGGTCCAATAAACATGTGGCAGCGCTCAGTCTGCCCAGTATCCTGTCCACATCTTCGGGAGTCACTGAATCAAACTCTTCCAGATAATGTTCTCAAGACCTGCCTCCATCCTCCTCCCTGAATCTATCCAGTCAGAGTCCAGATGTTCCCGAATCTGAGCGATTTTGTCATACAGATACTGTACAAAGTCCTCGGCTCTACCCTCCAAAGGGTCCTCCCACGCTTCCTGGTGGAGCAGGGAGTGGGTCACCCTAAACAGGGCGGCCGGGTGGTTATCTGATGACGCAATAAGAACGGAAAAATAATTACATTTTGCCGCTTTTCTCGCCACCAGGTAGGTCTTAATATGAGACCTTACCAGTGTTCGGTCAGATTCAGAATGGCTGGCCCTCCAACCGCTCTCCAGGTGTCTTTTTCGGCGCTTCATTTCCCTCAGTTCCTCGGTAAACCAAGGAGCCAAGCAAGATTGGCGCTGAGTCAGAGGCCGCAAAGGCACGACCCGATCCAAAGCTCCAGCGGCCGCCCTATCCCAGGCGGCCACCAGGTCTTCGGTCGAGCTGTGAGCCAGAGCCTCAGGAAATGACCCAAGCTCTGTCTGGAACCGATCCGGGTCCATCAGGCACCTGGGACGGAACGACCTCATCGGTTTCGCCTCCCTGCGGCAGGGTGTAGCAGTTCAAAGATCAAAATGAAGGAGAGAATGATCCGACCATGACAAGGGTTCAGTTACTATATCCCCTATATCAAGATCATTCAGCCACTGACCAGAGACAAAAACCAAGTCCAGAGTGTTTCCCCCCGTGTGAGTAGGGCCATGCACTAACTGGGTCAGGTCCATAGCCATCATGGAAGCCATGAACTCCCGCGCTGTCTCAGACGCTTCACCGATGGATGGCAGGTTAAAATCCCCCATGACCATAAGCCTAGGGGTATCAACCGCCACCTCGGCTATAACGTTGATCAGTTCGGGCAGGGCCACTGCCACGTGGCAGGGAACCAGGTACGTGATCAGCAAGCCCATCTGCACCCCATGACCCCACTTCAGCAGGAGGGACTCACATCCAGCAATCTGAGGAACAGTGGTCTCCCTCGGACCAAGACCTTCTTTTATAACAACCGCCACCCACCCCGCCCCTACCCTGTGACCTCAGCTGATGAAATGCGCGGAAACCAGGTGGGCACATTTCAACGAGGGGGACCCCCGCCTCTTGGCCCAACCAGTTCTCCGTAATACCTGCCAGATCCGCTCCCACAACCCTCCTGAACAAGATCACAAATGAAGGGGGCTTTATTTACTATGGATCTGGTGTTACATAACATCAGCCGAAGGTCCGGGCCCTGAGAGTCTGAACTACCTGGGGGACGAGAGGAGCCTTGGGGACCGGAGCGCCTCACTGCTTGAAGACAGTGGGTGCGCACTCCCACAACCAGGTTTGGCCCCCTGCTCCCGCCATATCTGCCCCTCCCACTCACAGTACTGATGTACTGGCTCTCATCGTTACAAATTCTAACCCCCTCCTTAACCCGGAGCCCCATGCCTCCCATGCCGTGCCCCCTAGCCAGGCCAGGTCCCACCCTCAGTGGGTTATCCCCCAAACCCACAACCCTAGTTCCAATCCAGCCCTCCCCCCCTCTAGAACCCCTTAAAAATTTAATTAAAAATTTGTATAAAAAACTCCTCAAACTCCCTTTCGCTGCATGTCACCTCTCGGGGTTCCAAAACCCGTCATCAAGGTAGGCCCTTGATAGAGTGGAGGGCCAAACCCGTGAGAGGGGGGAATCTCGCAGTGCACGGAGCTCAGTCGCCAAATACATCCGGTCATTGGGGATGAAAAATAGTCTATGGTCAGGGGGACCACTTCGGTGATTTAAAGTCCAGAGAAGAGAAAATGCCAGTCTTGGGTACAAATAAACCGGACTCCACTGCCCTCTCACAGCAGTGGGAGGAGATAAGCGCCTTTCGACATCCGGGAATAGTTGACCGAATCACCCTCTCACGATGACTGGTCGACAAGGGTAGTCCAAGGTCATGGTAAAGTCGGTAGCGAAAAGGCAATCATAAACCGACTCCCTCAGAATTTGTATCCCAAGCTGTGGCTCTCCATGCAGATTAAGGAGAAAGATGGAATTCACCAGATCTCAGGCTCAGCAAACAAGGGTTCATCTACGGGAACGCGCAGCGGCACGGTCCAGAGAGGCCACGATGAAACAAAAAGGGAAGTACCATTCAGCAGGCCGGGAATAGGCAGGGGTGACAGTGACCATGATAAGGCCTGAGCTAGGCCAAAAGAGGGGGAGGGGGGACACAGGCAACAAAGGGTCAGGGGCAAAAAGCCCCCACAGTCATCTTCCGCCCCCCTAACCCACCCTGAGGTCTTCTAACAGTCAATAATGTTCCCAACTCCGCCTCCTCCAGCTCACAATGGAGGACTCTGGGTCCATCTGCGGGGCGGCCCTCCAAGGGGGGCCAGACACCCTTCAGTCACCCAGGCATTCCAGGTGGAAACACACCGCCAAAAATATCTCCTGCCATCTCGCTCCAAGCCGTCCGGCTGCTGCCCCAGGCTCCGACCTCCGTCCCAGCGGCTGCCATTGTGACCACTGCCCCTGCCACCGCCACCGTCGCTGCCAGCCTCCTCATCGTTGTCCTCATGTTCGTCCCAGCCCCAAACAATACCCGGGGACTCCAGGATCACGTAGAGTCCCGCCGCCGCCGTAGTGACGCCACTGCCAACACCGTCATCGACGCTCCAGCAGCCATTATTACAATTCCCTAGTTAAATAGAGCTTTTTTTCTTTTGTGTTTTAAAATCTTGAACTCTCCTCTTTTGCCCCAAATTTCCCATTGTTTGCAGTTTTGCACCTACCTTTTTTGGTGAGGAAAAAGAAAAAGAAAAAGAAAATCTCTCTCTGCCTCATTTTGTCACGTTGCAGCAAAGACCCTTACTTACAGTTTCGTTTTTTCAGCATAGCTAGGGGGAAAAAAATCTCCAGCACACTGCAGCTAGCAACAGAGCTTAGCAAATCAGCTGAGAGTCGGGAGGTTGATCTAATCAACTTGTGCTAATTAACCTATGCTGAAACTGTAAGGGGCTGTTTTTTCTATTTTTGCAGGCACCGGTCTACTCATTTGTTTTCTTTTAACACTGATCAGCTGTAGGGCAGCCCTTTGAAGCCCCATGGCAAGAGTTTGAAAAGTTTTTTTTCCCTCTAGCCATCAGCTGGGACTCAGGAGGTAACAATAGATTGGGAGTGGGTGGGGTAAGCGACCGGTGACCAGGCTAGGAACCGGTTCGGGGGCGTGGCCAGCCAATCTTATTACCCGTTCTCCAAACTATTAAATTTTTTTACTACCAGTTCTTGCGATCCGGTGCGAACCGGGAGCAATCCACCACTGTTTCAGAGTGAAGTTATTAGTTTTATTATCATTTGATCTGGCTGCGCAATTCAGGTGCTTGTTTTAAGTCAGTTGTTAGAAAGAATATACTGTCAGTATATATAGACTATAATATACTAAATAGGAAGAACTGTTGATATATTGCACTGGGATTCAGGCAAAAGGATGATATATTCATGAAATAGTACTTGTAACCCAGGCTCTAAGTATTGTCTAAATTAAATTTGTTAACTTTCAGCTTTTGAATTAGATAAGAAGCTACACCAAGCAGTATGATTCAGTATGGTCTAGATTGAATTCATCATTTAAAAATTGAATTGCAACATTGGAAAAATTGAATAAAGGTTTGATATCTTTGATAGTAAATTGGACTTCATAAATGGGTAGACACAACAGACACAAAGTATGTGTTCTAGTTCATGTTTTTTTCTCTATTTCTTGTTTTCCCCCTCTTGGTATAATTTGTATAGTTTCATATAGGTTTTTTCTGTAGGGATCATGATGCTCTTTGAGTCCTGGTTGTTTTTTTCAAATGTTTCATTACCCAACTATATAACATCATCAGTGCTAGCAATTCAACTCTGATCTACACATATTCTCTTCTCCATTGTGGTGGAGTTAGCATCCAGGAATGGGTTGACCTCGTCTGCTAGCTGATTGGACTGAATCTGTCAGAGCTATGAAGACACGCCTCCTTCACCAACGGTCCCCAGCTTTTGACTCAGTCCCTCAGCTAGGACAGATGTGTCAAAAATGACTCCATTCCTTTGAGGTTAGATTCTTTGATTTCATCTTCTGCACTTTTCATCTACCTGGCTCCCAATCTCACCGGTGGAGCAATAGATGTTCCAGCATGAAGAGCTTCGGCTTGAGCCCTCTGAAGGCCGATGGATCGGCAGTGGTGAAATGTAAAATTTGTTACTACCGGTTCTGTGGGAGTGGCTTGGTGGTGGTGGGTAATGTGACTGAGTGGGCGTGGCCAACTTTTTTTTTACTTTTAAAACCATTTTTTCTATAACCTCTTCGGCCGAAGAGGTTGTAAAAAAATGCTTTTAAAAGCCTTTGACGATCCCAGCTGAGTTGCCTGATCGTAAGAGCCTTTTTTTCTTTTAAAAGCCTCTGACGATCCCAGCTGAGTTGCCTGATCATCAGAGGCTTGTTTTTCTTTTAAAGACAATTTTTTCTACAGCCTCTTCGACCTCTGATGATCGCACTGCTCAGCTGGGACTGTCAGAGGATTTTAAAAGAATTTTTTCTACAATCTCTTCGGATTGTCAGAGGATTTTAAAAGAATTTTTTCTACAACCTCCTCGGCCGAAGAGGTTGTAGAAAAAATGCTTTTAAAGGCCTCTGACAATCCCAGCTGAGCTGCGCGATCATCAGAGGCTTTTTTTTAACTTTTAAAAGCATTTTTTCGGCCAAAGAGGTGGTAGAAAAAATGCTTTTAAAAATAAAAAAAAAGCCTCTGATGATCGCGCGACTCAGCTGAGTGTCGGGGGGGGGCAGGAATTTTTGCTACTGGTTCTCTGAACCATCCGCCGCCATCACTACCGAATCAGGCGATCTGGTCCGAACCGGGAGCATTTCACCCCTGATTGGCAGGCACTTGGAGGTATCATGCCAGCGGTAGCGAGAATGAGTCTAACTCCATGCTACTATTCGCTTTGGTCACAATGGGACTAAAGGAGCCAGATTCTCCTTTTACAAATTGCCCAGCGTGAAGGGCTTTGCCACTGGAAGGTGCAGGAGCCGGCATGGTCAAGAAAGCTGAGCCCTTTTAAAAAGGGCGCGAAAGTGGCAGTCAGACTTTCGCGTGCAGGGGCGCTTACCAGCAAGGCCCCCTGCCTCCTCCAAGGAAGTAAAGCCCCTGCCCGTTTCCCGGGCATACTCTGACACTCTGAGACTGGGAAGGCAGCAGAGCTCTTTGATGAGCGAATCTGCCTGAAATATTTCTAGAAAAATGGCGGATGCGACAGCAGCTAGTGACTGCGGCGGGAAGGCCATGGAGACCAGGGACTCACCGGCCATTGCTCGCAGCACCAGATCGACTCCAGGGATCACATTGGCGAGGCAGAGCGCATCGCGCAGTACAGCAGGGGCCATGTTTGCCCATAAGGGCTCCAAAATGGCTGAGAAGGATGCGCGCAGGAGGGATAAGGCCCTGGAAAAACTGTGTGCCAAGGGGCAGAAGGAGGCTGCCCAAAGAAGCCTGCAGACATCCTCCAAGGGTAGCAGAGTTAGTTCCCGCCACAATGGTGATCAGTCATTGGAATTTCAAGGTGAGCCAAGCCAAGCTTACAGACTGCACTTAAAAGAATTACCACCAGGGGGAACTGGAGAGCAGATTTCCCCTAATGACACCCAAATGCCTGCCAGCAATGCAGGCTTCTGGAGTTCCCTTCCAAATCTGCCTGCGGCTGCAGGAGTTGGGAAACAAGCCTCTAAGAAGGCCAGACCTGTTGCTGAAGCAACATTCACACCCACAGCAGTGCGGTTACGCCCAGCGGAGGCACCAACGCCTGAGCTTTCAGTCAGTATGCAACTGTTCATTACAGACGCCATCAGGCAGGGCATAGCTGCTGGAATGCAGCAAACCAGGCGGGCACCCTCCATAACATCTGGGTTCTTGTTAGACCCAGGCCTAGACCAGGCGGACTAATTGCCAAGGGAGCTCCCAGCCTTTCCAGAGCCCTACTCCCCCACTACCTCCCAGAGGAGCCAGTCATCGCTCTCCAGGGAGGAAGGGCAGAGGGACATGGAGCTCTCTGAAAATGAAGCGCTGATACCAGACCATCTGGTTTTTACAGGGCTGTTCCGCCCTGTCCTTTTCAAGTCCCTTCTCTTTAAGGTCCGGAATTCAACCCGTCTGGGGATGGATCATTCTGGCCCAGATACAGCTGTGGCTTCAATGGACACCACTGAACCCCTCTTCTCTGAACAGACCACGAAGGCTGAGGTCATTCCCTCACCACAAATGTTTATTGATGTGGTCCAGAGACAGTGGGCTTCAGCTGGCCTAGGCCCCAATCCTTCCTCCTGTGACAGGAGATTTTACAATGTGGGCCCAGAGCTCACTAGGGCTCTCCAGATCCCAGCAGTGGATGCCCCTGTGGGTGTTCCGCAATCCTCTTCAGCCATACCTGGCGATCCCGAGGAGTCCTTGAAGGCAGAGGATAAGAGAGCAGAACAGACGCTCCAAAGACCACATCAGGCTGCGGCCTGGGTGATCAAAGCATCAACGGCAGCCTCATTTTTCAAGTTGGCATCATTGATTTGGCTTCGCCAGCTGCAGGGGAGGATCCCACCTGGCAACATGAGAATGCACCACGACATTAACAAACCCGTGGCTGCCGCAGAGTTCTCTGCAGATGCCACACTCAACATGGCGAAGTTCGCCTCCAGGGCCATGGGTAGCATCGCGCAGGCTGCTCTGGCTTCGTCAATGGCAGGTAGACACCAGACATAAATGGAGGCTGGCCTCAGCCCTTTTCAAAGGGAATAAGCTCTTTGGCGACTCTCTGGATACCATCTTAGTAGAGTCAAGAGACAAAAGGAAGATCGTGCCATCCTCCTCTAGACAAGGAGAATTCCGCTCTACACCATATTTTCACCGCCCATCTTTTCGGGCGATGGACGCAGGGATGGGGATCCCATGTGCCCAGAGGCCCTACATCCCCAGACAAGAACTGCAGCAGGACTGGTTAGGTAGAAACAGGCAATTTCAGGCCAACTGGCCCTTTTGTGGGGGAGGAAGTTGTTCATTTAGACGCCCAAAGTAACTGCATCACCAATCCTCCCACTGGGGGATATCTGGCTAATTTTGCCAAGCATTGGGAGGATGTTACCACAGATTCCTGGGTCCTGGAGATGGTCCGGTTGGGCCTATCCCTGGAATTCCTTTCCAGACCCCTGAGGTTTTTCATTTGTAGTCCCATTTCAAGGGACAAGTCGAAGAGGGTCCTCATGGAAACAGCTATTTAACTTCTGTTAGATATTCACACAATCCAACCGGTTCCAGAGGACCAACAAGGGATGGGTTCTATTCCATCCTCTTTGTGATTCCAAAGGGCTCGGGGAGTGGGGGGGGTAGAGGGCAATTCTGGATCTGAAACGGCTGGATCGCCTTCTAATTCACAGGCGGTTCAAGATGCAGTCACTACAGTCCATCTTGGACGGCGTCAGAGAGGGCGACTTCCTCACTTCCATTGACTTGACAGAAGCCTACCTGCATGTCCTCATTTTACTGGTGCATAGACAATATCTCTGTTTTCATTGTGCTCGTCGACACTTCCAGTATAGGGCACTGCCCTTCGGCCTATCATTGGTGCCCAGAGCATTCACGAAGCTGTTAGCTGTGTTAGTGGCACATCTCCAGGCTCTTCCCATGCGTGTCCAGTGTTACCTGGACAATATCCTGATACAGTCCTCCTCTGGCCCCCAGGCGAGAGAGGACTTGAAGATCACTATCCAGGTGCTCCAGGACCACGGGTTTTCCATAAATGTAACTGAGAGCCATTTGTCACCAACAAACCGTTTGCTCCATTTAGGTGCAGTAATAGACACCATAGCATGCAAGGTCTACCTCTCCCAGGAGCGCCAGATGAGTCTAAGGGAATTAGTAAGTCATGTCAGAAGGGAACGTGCAGTACCCCTTGCCCGTCTCTCGCAGTTCCTGGGCAAGATGGTTTCATGTATTTCCATTGTGCCTTGGGCACGCCTCCAAGCCAGGTCTCTTCAGTGTTTCCTCCTGCCTTACCAAAGGAAAGGCAGGAGCAATTCCCCAGCCAAGGTCAGGGTTCTGTCGGAAGTGATCCGCTCCTGAGATTCTTCGCAAGGTTTGCGGTACTGGGGGCGGAGGAGATCAATGCTCTTCGCGGTCCTTGGCCCCAGGAGCTTCTCTACATCTTTCCTCCTCTTCCCCTCATCCCAAAGGTGATCCAGAAGGTGTTGGTGGAAAGGGTGGAGGTGCTGCTCCTTGTACCCCACTGGGCCAGGCGACCATGGTTTGCCGACCTGGTCAACCTGTCGGTGGCCAGACCTTGGAGGATACCGCCAGACAGAATCTCCCTCAGCCAGGGAGCCTTGGTCCACCCAGACCCACAGTGGCTCCAACTGACCACCTGGCGTTTGAGCGGAGATCTCTGAGCCAGGACAGTTACTCCTCCAAGGTGATCAAGATGATACAGACCTCCAGGAGGCCGTCCACTAATCTATTGGCCCAGCCTTCCCGCTTGGATGAGCTTGGCACTGATGAACCCCTGCAGTCCTGAGTGAGCTGTACACTGTACTAAGGCAGCTCAGAGCAAGTAGGAAAGAAAGGAACATCTTAAAATTCTGTCTCATCTGATGGCTTAAAAGCCTTGTCATATCAATGTGAGAAAAATAATCACCCAAAAAACTTAGCAAAAAAGAAATGCAGAAGCAAGAATGTGTACTTCAGTGGTATCAAAGACCAAAAACAGGGCTGTGAAAGATATCACACTGCTTTCTTAGGTTGTAGTATGTTAACTGAGGGGAAAAAAAATATTCAGCAACTGAGTAAAACAAAATATTGGAGGCCCAGTCCTTCAAGGAAATCCACATATTCTTATCGGGACAGCCCTGATTTTCAAGGCAGTACTGTAGTTTCATGAAAGGGAGAGGTTTCCTTGTACTTTATGTAATGTAGAGCAGATAAGGTATTAACATAATTTATACTGGATCAGTTTTGTAGGGATCCTGGCTTTATTTTCTGCATTTGTTTTACTTGTAACTTCTAAATTTTTGTATTCCTTCAAACAATAAAAACATTAGAAGCTCCTTTTTCCGCTCCCCTAAAATTCCAGATTAGAGGCTCTGTATTGAATTTTTATTTATTTAAAAGAGGCACGTGGAAACCCCATTTTTCACTGGGGCAAGAGTCAGTGCCTTATACAACATGTTTTGCTGTTTAGCTGGTGGTTTGTTTTCTAGTTGATAGAAATCACTGCATGCCTTTAAAAGAAGGTGACATATAGAGGAAGAGATTGTGGAGAATACAAGGCTTATCGGCTTTGTAGTGGGTATGGACCACATCTTCCTGCTGATTCTTGCTTTGTGATTCTTGTTTCTGAGGCAGTGAAGTAAGAACATAACAAACTGAGTTTTTGCTCTGCCACACAGGCATTTCAGCTTGAATTCCTACATTACTGTCAGTGGACCTCATTTCTCCCGCCCCTCTTCCACACACACCTTCTGCTCCACGGCTGCATTTTAGACATACACAGAACTTGCTGCAGGATTTGTGGAGCAGGCTGCTTCTTTCATATTTGAAGGCAATGGATTCTCTCTCTTAACATTGTAAAATGCACCTGCCCCCTCTCCTTTCAAACATTTTGGTGAATTCCAGGGAAGGGAAGGAGACATTTCTCAACTGAATTGCTTCATATGGCTGGCTGCATCTTTCACAGCAAATCTCTCCCTCCTACTCCTCTTTAGACCACAGGAATGTTGTTGTTTGAGTTCCCTCTGGATTGCACCACAGATATTTTGCTTTAATGTTGCAGCCCTTTTTGCTAGCCAAGATGTATCTGACTAAGCAGCCATAGCTGTGAATAAAAGCTGATAAGGTTGGCTTTTCTTTTAGGCTGCCAGTGCTTTATCTGTGCATCTTTGCTTACTTCAGGGAATTATAGAAGGGCACTTGATAAAAGGAACAAGACAGGTGGCAATGCTTTTAGGCATATATATTAATTAACAATCTGATTACATCTCCAGAACATCTTCTGTCACAGCCTGCAGGCTTCCATTAAACTACTAACCTGACCCAATTTTTGTTTCACCTGTAGCCTGAGACTGGGCGTATTGTATAATATAATGGGCTGAATAGCGGTTCCTGTACATCAGCGGCTCCCAATCTTTTATGTGCCAGGGATCGATTCCACGAAGGACGTTTTTTCCATGGA
This sequence comes from Pituophis catenifer annectens, assembly GCF_029215685.1. Classification (NCBI taxonomy): domain Eukaryota; kingdom Metazoa; phylum Chordata; class Lepidosauria; order Squamata; family Colubridae; genus Pituophis; species Pituophis catenifer. Next base: position 181,841,124 of record NW_027256883.1, read on the forward strand.
ACGGGTGTGTGGTTTCACACATTGTCGGATTCCATGCATACTCGGATGGGGCTTTGCTTGCTTGTACAGATTAGTCCTTGGCAGGCTGCAGATTGGTGCCCGGTCTGCGGCCCAGGGATTCGGGCCCTCTGCTGTACATAGTTCATAAGGAATAAAACCCAGTTATTATGAGTAAGCGAACAATTTATTGTTCTGGGAAATTATATCAATTCTTTTGCAAGCAGAACACATTAATGCATTGTAGTTTACTTAAAAAAAAATTCTTTCTCAGAAAGTGTAATGAAGCCAATAGTAGTTTTTTTATTTAAAATTTAAAATTTTTTAAAGTATAAACATTTTATGACAAGATTAAAACCTTAAAAGAGAAAGATCATCATAACTTAGTTTTAATAGTAATATCATAGATCCCACTTCTTCCCGTATACATCTTGCTCCCTTCCTCCCCATCTTTTAATTGAAAGTTGTTATTATTGCTATTTATTGTTATTGTTTTAATGTTTACTGGCTTTTAATGATTGTAAGCTGCCCAGAGTCACTTCTAGGCAAGATAGGTGGCTCATAAGTGTAATAAATAAAAAATAAATCGTAATTCCAAGAGTTATAAAAATATCTCTGCCATTACCAGAGCAATAATCGAATTTGGTTATTAATAACTCTACTAACAGAGTAAAAGAAACCCACCATTATTATCATCTAAAGGCCATTCACTGTGGCAGTTGTTCTTAACCTTTTTTGAGGATCTTGTGAAACTGTCAGACTTGTTCTCAGTAAAACGTGTTTAAATGCATAAAACAGCATACATAAATTGCATTGCAAAGGAAATCAATTGTGTTTGAACTGCTAAATAACAAATACATAATATAGTAAGATGTGCTTCTTTATTAATCCATTAATTGAATAACAATACTCTTTTATGGTATAATAATTATACCATAAACAGTTAGTGGAGTTAACAAACTATTAACTTCACTAAACTTTAGTGAAGTTAACAAACATTTTTGGAGTCTAGAGACCATAAATTTTATTGTTGCCATATACATAATTGAAAGAAAAGCCACATTTAGTTAGAGTCTACTGAAAATAAAGGTACAATTTTTCCCTGCCAAATTCATATACCCTTCGGGTTTCTGTACCTCAGGTTAGGAATTCTGTTGTATGATATCTAATAAAATGGCAATATTTGAGAGGGAAAGCTTTTATTTCTGTTATTCTGTTATAAAATAGGTGAGTCTTTCTGTAGCTGATGGGAAAACTCTTGTGGAACAAGCTGAACGAATTTTAAAGCTTGTTGAGTCCCAGTTAACCTTGATGAATGGAAAGATTTAAATGAAATGTTTCATAGTCCCAAGTTGTAGATATTTTTTTAAAAAAGCCTAGTTCTTTGGCTAGTTCTTTGAATTATGCCAACAATCTTAGAAGTCAGAATAAGAAGGAATTCATGTTCTCAATAAGCATTGTTGGTGTACAGATTACAATTCCATATTTTTCTTGAACAAAAATTCCAAATAGTGGACAACATAACACAAGTAATATAGCTAACCTCCAGAGCTAGATGTTTAGTCCCCAGAAAAGGCAGATAGTGACTGCCATATTAAATTAAACTGATCAAAGATTCATCTGGCCTCAGTAACTCTTGAGTAGCACAAGGTAACAACAACAAAGATTACAGAAGACAAATCAATAAAAAGAGTAGTAGAGAAAGCAGTAGTGCTATGAATAATAAATCAGACCTGATCAAGGTCTATCCAGAAAGCCAAGTTTCTCTTCCCACATAACAAAAGTATATCTTTGAGGGAAATGGTACTCAATAAGGGATTTCTGAGCACTTTGGTGAACAGGAATTTGGAACAAAGCCAACTTGTATTGAATGGACACTATGGAAAGGATGATACAAATAGAATACTTCATAAGTTTTCCAATTCCTGATCCATTTAGGTAAGAACCAGCACTTTGAATTAAATCTGGAATTGATCCCATAGCAAACAACAACAACAACCCAACCCTCACAACACATTTGGACTTAAGCGTTTCAGCCCTCTTGTCCCAACCAATAATGTAGTTGATAGCACTTTAGTTTCAATTTTTGCATCAATGAATGTGCAATCATGTATATAGCGTTTCCTCCTATAGTGTTTTTTTTTCCTCAGAATAATACCCTGTTTCCCCCAAAATAAGACATCCCCTGATAATAAGCCCAATCAGGCTTTTGAGCACATGGCAATAAGCCCAAGCACTTATTTAAGGGTTCAAAAAAATATAAGACAGGGTCATCATGTGAATAAAACAAATTATAGTGGAGAGGTAATATTTGGTCAAGAGTCACTCCCTGACTTGAATCTGGATTTCTCTGATCATAATCCAGCACTTTAATCATTATACATTGCTGGTTGTTTTAAAATAAGAATGTAACTACATGAATGCTGCTATCAGATTTAAGATGGCAGAACAAAAAAAATGAAGCACTTGTTTTACTGTTAAAGTCTTTACATTCATTGAAATACACTTAAGTATCCAAGGACTAGTACTATGATATTGGAAGCAATTATTGGAATTTTTCCAATATATATATACTGAATTGTCTTGTGTGTTACTTGTATTATTATATTCAGCTTCCTGGTGTAAGTCCTTCTGTTATTATTTTTATCAGATATGTAATTGAATGCATTTTGAAAAGTGTTGAATCCAGAATCAATTTCAGTTATTAGCCACTATAGCTTTCTACAATAATACATAAAGTATCATACAAAGTAAGTGTCCACCCAGTGATCCATATAGGGATTATAAATGTTCCATGGTGACCTGATTAGTTTTGAAAATAGGACAATATGGCAAAAAAAGTAAGAAATATTGTCTGAGGAAGCATGTAATGAACAAATTAAAAAGTAGAAAAGAGGTAGACGTAAAACAAAGCGTCTGTTTCCAAGAGAAATAGAATTGTTGGTCTGGATATGTAAAGCATGTTAATTAAGAAACTTTTTTTGAGGGAGGGATTATCATGTGATGTGAATCTAGCCATTGTATTTGCAAAACATGGTTTATTATTTGTATTATGCAAACTAAATTAACTGTAGTTGATTTAAACAAATTATCATCTTAGTATGCTGTGTGTATCCAGGAATTGGTATTGTGATACTACTTTATTCATAAGATTTTGTAAAGGTCCAGAAAAATTCTGGACGTAATACAGTAATGAAGATAAAGAAATACTGGCTACATTATTGCATAATTCTAACCCAGAATTTTTTCAGTAATGACTTAGTTCACAATTATTGTCAGGTATAATTGGTGGCTTCATATAATGATAATGTACCATCAAGTTGGTATTGACTCTCAACAACCATATAGATTTTATTGAGAATTATTTGTCCCCAACCTGTTCCTTCAAGTCTTCCAGTAGTGCACCCATTATGCTGTTACTTGAAGCCATCATCCTCTCCTCTCCTCTCCTCTCCTCTCCTCTCCTCTCCTCTCCTCTCCTCTCCTCTCCTCTCCTCCCCTCCCCTTTAAGGCCATTTCTCTGTTCCTCTATGGATATCACCTGGGAAACATTGGGCTGAAGATTAGATTGGGAAATTAACATAACATCTCCTAATGAAAATGTCCATAAAGTCATTAGGAAGTTATTTATTTATTAACTTTCTTTACAACTGCAATTATAAGACCCTAGTTCAGGGGGCGGCAACCTGCGGCTCCAGAGCCACAAGCGGCTCTTTGGGCCCTCTGCCGTGGCTTCCTGTCCCATCACTGGTTTGCCCTGCCCCTCTTATTTCTTTTTTGGACTCCAGCCCGAAGTGGCAGGAAACAAAGTCTGCCTTACACACAAATGTGGTGTGAAAGGTACAGGGCAGCTTCGCTCCTGCACTCTCCTCCCCCCTCCTCCTCCTCTTGTAATCCCCTGGCCGGCTGTGGCTGAGCTGGGAGTGTGCACACACGCAAAGAGACCCTCCTTAAGTGAGCTGCTGCCCGCCCCCTGTGTGCCTTTCCTGAGCTTTGGCACTTGCTTGAGGAACGTCTCCCCACGTGTGTGCACACTCCAGGCTCAGCCCGGGCGTCCTGAGAGGAGGAGGGGGAAGAGGGTCGCTGGAGGGTGCAGGAGCGAAGCTGCCTTGTACTTGCCTTGGTGCCACATTTGCACATAAGGCAGCCTTCACTTCCTGTCACTTCAGGCTGGAGTCCAAAAAAGAAATGAGGGGCGGGGCCAACCAGTAATGGGACAGGAATGGAAACTCTTCACTTTGAAATGGCAATACAAATCCCCAAGGTAATTACTATTTATGTTGTATAAAAGAGAGAGTAACATATTGCTTTGGCAATATGTAGTACAGTGGTACTACAGCCTGTAGTGCAGTGGACTAAAGCACTGTTATTAACTTCTGCTGCTTGCAATTACTGCAAGTTCAAATCTCACCAGGCTCAAGGTTGACTCAGCCTTCCATCCTTTCAAAGGTAGGTGAAATGAGGACCCAGATTGTGGGGGCAATAAGATGACTTTGTATAAATATACAAAAGTATGAAGGCTATTGCTTAACGCATTGTAAGCCCCCCTGAATCTCTGGAGAAGGGCGGCAGATAAATTAAAGCAAAAAAAAAAAAAAAATTCACATGACTTCCTAATATGCAACTATTACACATCCACATGAACTTTTCAATTGCCTCAACAGAGTTAAAATTACACCCTCGGGAAAGACACATGCATGTTCTCTCTCTCTCCTTCTGCGCTCGGCCGAAGAGCTTCCAGGGGTGGGTGATGACACGGCAAGGCGATGGCCGGAGCATTAGTACAGGAGAGAAGCCGCGTCCTGTTAAGACCCTCCTAAGCGAGAGGCCGCCCACCCCGCGCACGTCTTTGCTGTGCTTTGGTGGTCGCTTGAAGAGGGTCTCACTGTGCTTGCGAACGCTCCCGGCTCAGCCATAGCCGGCCAGGGAGTTTTGAGAGGGGGGGAGAAGAGGACAGTTGCCCGAAGGGAGGGGATGAGAGAGAGACACACACACACACACACGTATACAAAGAGAGAGAGAGAGACAGAGAGTGATACATAGAGAGGGAGTGAGGGGAAGAGAGGGAGAGATACAGAGGGAGAGAGAGTGGGAGAGAGACAGAATAGTTTTGTGGCTGGGTAGGCATGGCTAGGAGGTCATGTGACTGGGTGGGAGTGAGTGACATCAAATTGGCCATGCCCACCCAGGTTTTGTGGCTCCTGGTATGTTTTTTGTCTGTAGGAAACGGGTCAAAGTGGCTCTTTGAGTCTTTAAGATTGCCAACCCCTGCCCTAGTTTGTACACAAAAAGAATATAAAATATTCAAGGTACAATTACAGTACATAGGTTATCTATTGTACAAACAGAAACAATCACCATTAAATCTAAAACTGAAGCAATACCTAAAAATGTCATAGGGTGATATTAAAAGCTCTCTAGAAGAGTGCCATTTGTCTTAACTCAGGGGTGTCAAACTGGCGGCCCACGGGCCAGATGCATCACATGCAGGCCATGCCCACCCCAGCTCCATGAAGGGGAAAAATGTTGCAATATGTCACGTGATGGCAATGTGATGCCACAAGTTTGACAACTGTGTCTTAACTTGTTTCTGGATGTTAGATAAATTTGACTTCCAAAGAAAGAGTGTTCAGTAACATGAGGGTTTCTTGTCTCCTGATCTCAATCCCCCTTATTTCATGGAATCAGCGACTATTTTTCATAGAATTTTCATATCACACTTTGAGAGAAGCAATTTTGTGGGTACCACAATGTCATACAGAATAAAAATGCACTTTAAATTGCTCTCAGAAATCTCATTGCAATCAATGCAAGGGACATAATATAACAAAAATGAGCTCTTGGCCCAGTTAGTAGATGGGCCTCTCTGTTTTGTACCAGCTGCAGTTTCAGGCAGTCTTTAAAGCAGTCTTACGCAGACCATATTGCAGTAATCCAGCCAAGTGTTAGTTAGATGAGTTTCTCTTGCAATCTAAGTGTTGCAGCATTTGAAACTGGACAGAGGTTCTTCTGGCCACAGCCACTTGCCCATCCAACAATAGCTGTGAGTGTCCACTGGTTGGAGAGTAGTACACAGAAGTAGTGCCTTTCTTTCAAGAGACAGTACTAGAGATGACAAGGAACTTCTATGAACAACCAGCAACTCCATCTTACTCAGTTTCAACTTCAACCTGTTTCTTCCCATCTAGATCCTAACAGCTTCCAGACACCAGGACAAGACTTTGCATCACTTCTGTGATCCGGGTGGCCATGTACAACTGGGAATCATCAATAGATTGATGTTGCTACACTCTGAACTGATGGATGACTTCTCTGAATGGCTTCATGTAGATATAAAAATTAGGAAGGAGAAAACCAAGTTTTGTTGCATTGGATCAGTTTTTCCTTCTCTACAGCCATTGACTAGAACTGTTCATTGAGGAAGGAGTGGAATCATTGGACACAGTGCCTTGCATATGGTCTGAAAGGATACCATAGTTGATGGTATTGAAGACTACTGAGTGATCTGGTAGGACCAGAAGGTTTATCTTTCCCCATTGAGGTTCCAGTAAAGGTCATCGATCAACAAGCCTTAATCCTGACTGAAAGTGACCCATACACCCTCCCCTAAAAGAAAAGGGTTGGAGACAGGGTGATAGCTGTCCCATAAGAGTTAAGTTTATCTAAATTTTAATACTTTTAAAAATACTTTTGCATATGTACCCTGTTTCCCCCCAAATAAGACATCCCCTGATAATAAGCCCAATCGGGCTTTTGAGCGCATGCCAATAAGGCCAAGAGCTTATTTCAGGTTTAAAAAAAAAAAAAAAAAAGGGTCTTATTTTTGGGGAAACTTGGTATTAATTCACCATCAAATTTTCTTTAATGTTAGTGCCAATTAGCACTAACATTATGGAACATTAGTTCCATAATTTCTGGACATTTTGAAGCCTGGAAAAAATATATTAGTTTATCCTCAGAACAACTGCTCATAAAATATGAACTGTCTACCTATTTCATATTGATAGATAGCAGGTTTTGTTTAGTTCTAATGAATTTCAGATAACTGGACTGATAGTAATTGATAGGTTAAAATGCAGTTCTTACACTGTGATAACTTATACCCGTGAGCGTTGCCCTAGCTCAGCTCCAGCATGCATGTGTGCACTGGCCAGCTGATTTTTGGACCTTCCGGGCCCACCGGAAGTCAGGAAACAGGCTGTTTCTGGCCTCCAGAGGGCCTCTGAGGGGGTGGGGAAGGCCCGTTTTTCACTCTCCCCAGCCTCTAGAGGCTTTCTAGGTGGAACCAGAAGTTGGCAAACGGTCCGTTTCCGGCCTCCGGGGATGATGGGGAAGGCCATTTTCACCTTCCCCAGGCTTCTAGAAAGAGAGCAAAAAACGGGGAGAGCAAAAAATGGGCCTTCTGGTCCCACCAGAAGTCAGCAAACGGGCTGTTTCCGGCCTCCGGAGGGCCTCTGGGTGGGTGGGGAAGGCAGTTTTCACCCTCCCCAAGTTCCTAGAAACCCTCTGGAGCCTGGGGAGAATGAAAAACGGGCCTTCCGATCCCACCATGCCATTGTGTGCCAAAAGGTGGTGTGTGGGGGGGGGTGGTCGTACATGCGTGGGTGGGTGGGGCACATTGAGTTATGGGTGTGGGCACGCGTGTGCATGACCCCCCCCACACTCCCCCCACTTTTGGCATGCGACAGCTAAAAGGTTCATCATCACTGACTTATACTATGGTTTTTATTTGCTATGATGTGTATATTTAGCCACTGTGATTTGCAAACTATACTTTGTATATTTAGTGCAGTGTGTTAGTCAATCCAATTATAGCTATTCAACAAATCATGTTTTAAGCAAGTATTGAAATTATTTTTATTTGGTCAGGGGACTTAATTACCTAATTACTTCTTTATTTATTTTGAGAATGAATAAAAAGCTCACTCCACCATTTCAGTATGATAACTTTAGAATTTTTATAGTAATATGTGTTTTTGAAAAAGGCTGGAGAATGTTAATTATTGTATTATGGCTGTCATTTATTCAGAGGACCAGTTTTCCTGAACAATTAATTTTTTATTTAAGAATATATGACAAGATAATATATAGATTGTCCTTGATTTACAATCACAATTGGGACTGGAATTTGTGTCACTTAGCAATGTGGTTATAGAGCATGATGTCATGTGACCACATCACTTAGTGATGGCAATCATGGGATTCCCCATTGCCATCATTAATCAAATTCCAGCCATTGTTAGCTGTCAATTGAAGCCATTTCAGGTCCCAAAGGTGCTTTTTCAAGAGACAACTGGACTTTCTGGTTATTCTTTGAAGAACTCTGAGCTGAAGAAGTTTCTCGGATGAGAAGAAAATGTCTTCAAAAAACTGCAGCTCACCAAAAAGCCTGAGCTACAGAGTGGCAAGCAGCCCCAGAGCTGTGCAGTTGTGGGGTGGCTTGCCAACCCACAAGGAAGTGCAGGCTGGCTAAAAGGACAGAGATGGGGGAAGAATATGCAGATGCGTTTGGGATTGGAGCTAAGGGTTGGGGCTGCAAAGGAAAAGCCTGAAATGGTTTACTGTATCTATGGAGATTCTCATTGATAGTGGGTCCGCCGGTCACTAACGGGGAGGTCTGACCCAGCAGTGTAGTGCAAAGCTACAGCTGCCCCAGGAAGCCATAGCCACCCCTACCACCCTGCACTCTTAATCCTCTGCCACCCTGTGATCCCCACCACCCCAGCTGACCTTCACCATCTTATTGCTGCCACTGCTGATTAGGTAGGTATGCCTGGCCTTTTGCAAGGCAGCTGCTGGGCATGCGAGGCCATCTTCCCATGGTTTGTGAGGAAACGCCATGTATCACTTGGGGAAGAAAGTATCGTGTGCTCAGAAGCTGCCTTGCACAGGACCAGGCCAGGCATGCTTGGTCAGCTGCGGAAGCAAGAAGATGGTGAAAGTCAACTAGTATAGTAGGGGTTACGGAGTGCAGGGAGGTAAAAGGACAGCCACAACGTAACTTAATTGGTTGTAAGTCCATTCAGTGATGCTGTAACTTTGGTCACTGAACAAATGTAAGTCAAGGACTACCTGTAGACATAACTTGTATGATTTCAAATATCAGAAGTCCATGTACATCCATAGAATGACAGCTTTTTTTAGAGGACAATATCCCTCTCCTCATAAACTAATTGTCTCTCATCATAAACTAATTGTCTCTTTTAATTCTTAAGAAAGGTAGGGTCTTTCTTGCCCTACCTACTACAAAATTTTCTTAATTTTCTGCCCCTCCTTTCTTATAAGAAAATATCCAAGTAACTACTTATTTTAATAGAATGCAAGTAATGTACCAATTTATTCTAAAGCAAACCATGGTTTAGCACAAAATGTGCTAAGTTTGCTTTTAGCCCAGAGCACTAGCTGAGATGCCACTAATTTACTCAGCTTTGGAAGGATGAATGTATGTCTCATTCAGTTTTCTTTTATGTGCAAATGTAGCTTGCACTCTTAGCATTTTTAAATTTCTTTCTCTATTGCTATTTTAGGAGAAGTTATTTTTCAAGGTCCCTTTCACTGCTCGTCACTTCTTCTACCTGCATTTTTGCCTAATGAAATGCTAGAGAGCAGAGTATTTTCTTGGCTGGTATGAATGTTTGTGTACCCATTAGCTCTGAATCTGCTTAAATTAGCACTTCTATTTTTCAAGGACACATATGCTGGAATGTTTGATAATCTCATTATCTGCTTTTTATTTGGCCTTCTGTTTCTGAATGTTTCACTGGCTATGTTATCATAATATACAGTACTTACCTTGGTTAACTGAATCATAGTTTATTTATTTTTACTATTTTGACCCAGTGTTTTGGATTCACATAAACCAACTACACAGGCTACATCGGGTTTATGGAATATGGTATCAGGACTAATACACGTACCCAAAGGTATTTTCATGCTAATATGCTTGGGTTATTTCAGACAGTTTGATAAACTGTTAATAAAGTTTTTATGGGAAAAAAGGGTACAATTCTAGATTTTCTTTATCCAAATTATGGCTATTTTGTGATTGTGGTTTTGATTTTTAATCTGGTATCTGTTTTGACCTCTGTTTCCAAATGATCAAGGCCTAAAATTATATGGGCATAGTTAAAAATGTATTATGTGATTCTTCTGATATCTTCAGAGAGGCAAGTTTATTTTTATTTAAAATTCAGCTATGTTTTCATAAGTAAAGGCTGAAAAACATATTTGTAAACTATGGGAAGTAAAGTATAATTTTAACATTTATTCACATGATAAATTTATATAGGAATAATCTCAATTTGAAAACTGCATACATTTTTATTTTGGAATTCATCAGGGATACTCTTTTATAATAATTTTACTAAACATTACAATTATAAAGATAAAAACTAATATAAACTACCAAATAAAAGAAGAAAAAAATGCAGAAAAGAAGAAAAAAATTGAAAAAAAGAAAGAAAAGATATATAAAGAAATAACTTCCCCCTTTACCACAAGTATAAACAATTGTAGTAAGTTATCAACTTCTCTTAAAATATAACTAATGATCTCTTCAGGGATATTCATTCTTTAGGACAACTTACTGCAGTTAACATTTTAAACCATTTAGGCTATTGCAAAAGGAATTTGGATTGTCTAAAGCAGGGGTCCTCAAACTTTTTAAACGGGGCCAGTTCACGGTCCCTCAGACTGTTGGGGGGGCTGGATCGGCTAGGTGGCCATGGCTGTGGTCATGTGACTGCGTGGGTGTGGCCAATTTAGCAGTCCATTTTGTCAATTTAGCAGTCCATTAAACAATACACACTTTAATTAAACTTTAATTTGTTTTGCTCCTGGGGGTGTTTTATTTGTTTGCATGTTGCTTTTTTGGTTGACTTTTCTTTTTACTAGATCATTTTTTAAGTTGTTTAGGAGTCTAGTGGTCCACTTCAGAAAACTCAGTTTTGCAGCAATTCTCAGCTGCAAGATTGTTTCTGAATCAGGATAAGGGTCTGCCTCACAGATGCCTCTGATTCAATATGATAAATTTAGAATTTTTATAGTAATATCTGATTCCCATGTTCAAAAATGTTTTTTATGGGCATCGTTGACATCTACAGTTGTCCATGGATGGAAAAATCCAGAATTGGAATTTGCTCCTACAAATTAGCATCAGGGAAGGACCAGAGCGCCATCATAGGAAAATGAAAAAGCTCCAGTATGGGACTGGGAAGACTGGAGAACCTCAGAAGATTGTGGCAGGCAGGATCGGATCGGGCAGACATCGCTCGGAGCGGATCTGACAAGGAAGTCCCAAGGCGGGGGCCCAGCGGCACTGATCAGCCAGCCACCCAGTCCTTCCCGCTCCCTCTCCAGGGGCAGAGACGGCCATCCTCCTTCAGGGGCAGGCAGCATCGCTGGCCACTGCCCCGGAACTGCCAAGTGGGAGAAGGATGAGCAGCCAAGCGGCGACAGAGGGAAGAAGCCGGTGGGGGTGGCTGTTGTTATGGTTGCTCCCTAGCTTGCTCGTGTCTCACCAGCCCCGCTTCGCCAACAGGCACCTGCCGGCTTCCAGGAGCCTCTTTCAGGCCAGGTCAGGCCAGAAGCTCTGACAATCTGCTGCGAATACTTGCCCGCTTGGAGTGCGCTGGTTGATCCCCGCCCTGAATCCTTGGATGGATGGATGGAGGAAGCCCGAGCTAAGAAGTGGAGGCGGAGGGCACTGTTTTCCCCGGAGCTACCTGGGAGGCTCTGTTAGCTGCTGGCGGACACAGAAGAGAACTTTGTGATCTTGGAGAATCCCTCAGCTCCTTCTTTTTTTCCCAAAGTTTGGGAAAAAAAGTGTGGCCAGGAAGGCTTTAGTTTACTTCTAGAAGCAGGCCCGAAAGGCAACTGAGTCTCGCTGTGTCCACCCCATCCTAGGCGGCCCTTCGGCTGAGCGCAGTGAGTCCGGGACGGATTTCCTCCCTCATCGTTGGCCTTACCTTCCAGTTCCAGCCCATGGACCTGCATTCGGCCAAAGGGTGGGAGCTGGCGGGTGGGCGGGATGATGTGGGTGGGGCAGTCTCGTCCCATGCGAGTCAGATTAATGGCTTCAGTGGGCCATATCTGGCCCGCGGGCTATAGTTACAAACCCCTTGCCTAAAGTCTAAACTGTGCAATAGGAGTATACTTAAACAAAATATCTTTTCATTTTGAATTTGGCCTGGATACTTCTACACCATTGAAATTATTAACAGCATTGAGATGTTTTGGGAACATTTATTTATTTATTTACAATATTTATATTATATTTAAGCATGTCTATAGCACTCCTGTGTCTATAGCATTTTCTGATGGAGAAAATCTGGGACCAATGTGGATAGTATCTATTCTAAAGTAAATTGAAATAGATTTTACAGATTCAGAATTATTTTTCTCTATACTATATGTTATGCGTGTGAAGATTCCCTGGAGAATGGAGACTGAAATGTTGCTAGAGAAAGAAGCAATAGTGGAGGATTATAAAAAGAAACTAAAATAATTTTTCAGAAATAATTTAAGTAAAGACACTGATTTAAGAATGGTTCCTCTAGCTGGTAAAATAATGGTTTGGGACGCAGGTAAAGTTTCTATTAGAAGTTGTTTTATACAAAATAATAGTGAACTTAAAAAGAAATCAAGAGAAAAACAAGCTGCTTTAAATTAAATAGAGAGAAAAGAAGAACTAATAAATTCTCCAGAGAAAATACACATTTCTCAACAAATTAAGCTTTTACTACAGTAATTATCTATGTTAACAGCAAGAGAAGTGGAAATAGAACTGAATTATGCAAATAATTTTTTTTTGAATGTGTAAATAAACTAGGAAAATGGTTAGCATACACATTATGAAAAGAATAAGAAAAGAAAATGATACTGAAATTATAAGAAAGAGCTATTGTATTAATGGACAGTATGGGCATTAAAAAACATTTCATCAATATTATTTTGATTTGTATAAAGGAAGTAACATCTCTTTAGAGAAAATAGATGAATATCTAAAGAAACACAATTTACCAAGCATTGCAGAGGAACAGTGACATATTATGAATGGATCTATAATAAAAAGGGAAGTTTCTGAAGCTATAAAAAAAGATAAACTAGGAAACGTTCCTGGAACCGATGGATTATCAGGTTGTTATTATAAATATTTTGAGAATTAACTTTTACATCCTTTACAAAACATGATGAACTTTTATTTATAAGTAGGAAAGATGTAGAGAGTTGGAAAGAGGAAATAGTGCATTAAAACCTAAAGAAGGGCAAGATTTCAACAACAAACTATAGACCAATATTACTGAATAATAACTACAAGTTGTTAACAACAACTTTAGCTGATAGATGGAAAATAATTTTTCAAAAATTCATGAGGATCAATGTGTTTTTTTAATCTAAAAGACAGTTAAAGGATGTCAGAAATACGTTGGGTATTTTGGAATACTTGGAACAACATAATGAAAAACAAGCTGCATTGATCTTAGATGAAGAAAAGGCCTTTGACAATTTGAACTTAAATTTTACTTATTTAAGGTTCTGGAAGATAGGAATTTTAGAGAAAATTTCATAAAATGGATAATAATTATTAATGGAGATTTAACAAATCCCTATGAGATACAAAAGAAGCAAGACAAGGATGCCCACTGTCCTATCTCTTCTTTATTTTGGAATAGAATAGAATATTTGTCTAAGTGTGATTAGACACACAAGGAATTTGTCCCTGATGCAGAAGCTCTCTGTGTACATGCAAAGCAATAGAATCATTATCATCATCATACCAATAAGACGGGTGGTAAAGAAGATAATGATGATGATGATGATGATGATGATGATAATAATATAATAATAATACTTCAAACATACAACATGGGTAAATATACTTAGACATGACAAGGTATTGTGCGAATTAGGTGTTCAATAGAATGATGATACTCGTTCTGTTCAGGAAATATTGAATGCTCATGAAATGCTGAATAGAGATTTTGAAATGAGAGTATTATAGTAATAAAGATTAAAAACTAAATTTAGAATTTAAGGCTCCTTGCAGTTGATTTGGTGTTTGTTCTGGAAGATCCTTTAAAGGGAATTGAAATATTAATGGGCTAATTACTATGTTTCGAGAGTAATAAACAAGACAAATATGAAAATAGAAGACCAACAGAATTGATAAAGGTAAAATAGTTGGGTACCAAGACAAATAAGAGTCAGTTTCATCTAGTACTTCAGGCACCAGGCTAGAAACCAGGAATCTTTCAGTTCTAGTCCTGTCTGAGGCATGAAAGTTGGATACGTGACTTTGGGCCAGGCACTTTCAGTCTACCATGTCAGGCTCACGTGACAAACCAGTTAGTCAATTTCTTGGTTGATCTAAAACAAGTAGCCCAGACCCCGCATTTGCAGGAAAAGTACTAGGAAGAAAAAGAAAAAAAAATATGACAAGTGTGAATTGTATATTACTTCAAAATTATCATGTTAAGGTATGGAATGAAATTTAAAAAGATACTTTACAATTGGAGAAATTACAATTGTCATTGTTGGGGAGAATTTCAGTGGTAAAAATGAAGTCTTATCAGAATGATGTTTTTGTTTCAAAAAATACCTGTTGTGACAACTGATGCACCATTTAAACAATGGCAAAAGAAAAAAAATGAGCTAAATATAAAGTGCTACAAAATGCAGAGGACTGGGTTTACTTGATTTGACATTGCATTTCCGTTTGCTGTTCGGGTTGGATGAAGGAGTGAGTGCTGCTGAGAAACAGAAGGTTTTTGGAGTTAGAAAAACATGATCTGAGACTTGGTAGCATGAATATTTGTGGTATGACAAAGTTCAAGGTCAATGTGGATTTTAAAAACCATTATGTTAGATTTGACATGTTGAGAATATATAGACGCAAACCCAAGTTGCACTAAAAAATATCTCTGTGGCTCTCACCACAAGGAGCATGTTCTGGATGAGAAATAATAAGCAAGCATAAATAGTTAACTTATTGTGAAATATTAGAATTTTGTCAAAGGGAATGTAAAATAAGGGCCTGGTGGCTCAGAAGACTGATAGCATTGTGATTAACACCAGCTGTCTGCAATTACTGTAAGTTCGAATCTCACCAGGCTCAAGGTTGACTTAGCCTTCCATCCTTTCTAAGGTAGGTAAATTGAGGACCCAGTTTGTGGGGGCAATAAACTGAATTTGTATAAATATACAAAAGTATGAAGGCTATTGCTTAACGCATTGTAAGCCGCCCTGAGTCTCCGGAGAAGGGCGGCATATAAATCAAATTTTTTAAAAAATAAATAAAATTAAGAGAACAACTGATGGCAAAGAGATAATTGTCAATGGTTTTCTTACAATTCTTAGAAAAATTTAAAGTAGACAAAAGAACTTATGTTTGAAATAGAATTGTGAACAAATAATGAACATGTTATTGTTAAAATGTATAAACTTTTATTGAAAGTTGAAACAAGAATAAGTGAAAAACTCTGAGATCCTTGATGCTCTCTAAGCTTACAGATATTTCATTACCCAACTAGATAACATATTAGTCCTAGCATAGTCCTAGCACTTTTATTGCCCATTGAATAATAAAATATCTGCAAGAAAACAGCCAAGCTCAGAGAGCACCAAGGTTGAACCCCATAGTTCAATTCTGAACTACAAATATTCTCTTCTATAAATAGAAAAAGTGTATATAGTGTATATTTTTCTATAAATAGAAAAATATATGATAAAGTGTGCTAAAATTTTTCATTATATAATATAAATGGGACAATGGGGAAAATATGTAGCTGAAAAGGTTGAAATTCACATTATACATCAGTGTATAAAAACTCTTTAAGATTATAATATAAGCTTTGTTCAAGAATGTGTCATGCTTAGGAAATGACAATTAATAAAGGAGACTGTATAACAGGCAAATGATTTTCAGCAATAGTAATGAAGAAGGACTACCTAGGATAGATTCAATTGATTATTACACTTGTTTGGAAACATTTTTGTTCATGTGGGAGCAGGGTGGATTTGATTTAAATCGAGTTGATTTAAATCACAATTTAAATCATGATTTAAATCACTAGTAAAAAGGCTTGATTTAAATCAACTCGATTTAAATCATAATTTTTAAAGAGCAACTGTCATCTCTGCTACTCCTTTGACCCACTGTTGACTCACCGATAGTCCCAGTGTGGCAGAATATACAGCCTCATGCTACATAACTAAGCTCCGTTTCATTCTGAATAAACTAAATTATTTATGTATCTTAAATAGAAAACTATCTTACGATAGATTTTTACCCCAAAAGTTTTTTATTAAAATAAATTCAATAAAAATCAAAAAAATCTGATTTAAATTAAAAAAATCTGATTTTTTTGATTTTTTAAAAAAAATCATTGATTTTTATCCACCCTGTGTGGGAGGTAGCTTTCTGCCTGAATTACTGCTTGCAAGAAGATTTTGTTGTTTTGTTTTATAAAATGCTTAGCCAATTTTTAAGAAATATCTATATAAAAATATCTTTGAGAGAAGGATAAAACCATTTCCAAGCAAGTAATCAATCAATCAATCAATCAACCAACCAACCAACCAACGAACCAGCCAGCCAGCCAGCCAGCCAGCCAGCCAGCCAATCAGTCAAAGCTTGTGTGAGAACCTTCTGATGTTCATAAGGTAACCATTTAGAAAGTTGGGCAGCCTCATTTGAGATTAAACAGAGAAATTTTATTATTTGGATACTTAAATTCAGAGAAAGAATTTCAGCACATCTATTTGTAAAAACACAGAGATGATCAGATGCATGAAATTGGTATGCTGGAAAGTTCTGCAGGCAAGAATAGGACAGGATAGTAAAGTTATAGATAATAAGAAATTCTTCACTCCTTATTGTTACTACTTTGCAGATATATTTTAGCTACTTTTATTAGTAGCTATAATCTGAAAAATGACCATTGGTCATTCGTATTAATTGACTGCCGGTTATGTAGTAGGAATTATGAATGACATGGTACAATGTATATACAGTATTTCTAGTCATGATAATCTAGATGAGTAAATTTTCAGAGGCGATGCCATTGCAGCAGACACATGATGGATTCCTTGATATTTATTTATAGTACAACATTTCTGTACTGTTTTGCAGTTCAGAGAAGGGTTTCCCAAACAATTTACGGTAAATTAAAAAAATACATAAAATAATTTAAAATGTTATAAGCATGTAATTGTAAGCTGCTCAGGGTCACTTGGTTGAGATGGACAGCTATAAAAATTGAATAAATAAATAAATATTGAGAACAAACATTAAAGGCAAAGAATATAGGGAACTATATGCCTGAAAACCACGTGAAGTAAAGTCTCTAGAAATTTGACTAATCTGAAAGGAATATCTGGATTCTTTCTTTGAGAAAGGCCTGTCTTGAGTTGGTATATTAAAAAACAGGACCTCCTTTTGCTCAATGAATTAATAAATAATTAATATTCTTTCACAAGTTAACAATTCCAAAAAATGAAGTTGGGAGAATGAGTATAAGGTGATTGGGGAGATACCAGTTATGTGGAAAAAATAGAGCAAGAACTGATTGTAATAAGAAAGGAGTTTAAATGTTAGATTGTGCTTCCAGGTTATAGGAGGAAAAAGATGATTAGCCATTTAATGAAAGGTAATTCTATTTAGTCTCATTGGCTGATATACAATATATCTAGTATGTCTCTGATTACAGTTTTTAGGAATATTCACGGTAGAATGCTCCTGTTTGTGGGCCTGTTATAGGCATCTCATTGGCCATTGGGGGACAGACTGTTGAACAAAAGCATTATTCAAGTGGTGTACATTGATCTTTGCAAATGAATATATTTTTTTATAAACTTAGAATTGAGTTCAGGGAAAACCAGTTTTGTGAGTTTGTAGCAGAAACCGGCTATACACAGTGCTGATTAGTTAGGACTCTGAACAAATAGCTCCTTCTTGTTGCAATTTTGCAGCTTTTAAAAATCTGTGTCTGTTCTTTTTTTTTAAAAAAAAAAAAATAAGTTGATGCATTAGAATTTAACTGCATAAATGTTCACTAATACTTTTTTTTTAAAAAAAATCACTGAATAGTAGGCAGGAGGAGCAATATTTAAAGCTGAAGCCAAGTTTTACGTTTCTCTTAAAGTTTTCTGCCAATTGTTTGGCAGAGTTTTGAGATAGTTAAGTTCGCCTCGTGGTGGGGTTGCCACTTTTTATTATCGATTAGCATACAGCTTGAATACCTTTGTTTTCATATTAGAGCTACCTATCCTTTATAGTCATTCATTTGAAGCTTCATGTTATAATTTTGAATGGATTCAAATAGGATACTTGCAGCTTAATAGAAGACCACATGCTTTGTATGCAGAAAGTCCTGAATTCAAATCCAGAAATTGCTAGTTGAAAAAGCTGTGGAACAGAAGGGCCCCAGCCTAAGTCATTTTGATGTCTGTGGTAGAACAGTAAATTCCACTCATTTATCTAACTCTGTAAATCAAATTGTGTAGTACCTAAAATCAGCCTTGCTCTTTGGGTACATTTATTAAAAATCCCTATTTCAGCTTTCCATGTTCAGTGTAAGAATAAAAGCAGCTTTCTACCTCCAGCTATTCAGTGTGTTCTTCATGAGCCACAATTTTGCACTTGCCCTTTTTGAACAAATAAAATGCCAATTAAATTTTCTATTTTGGGCATTATTGAACTTTTAAATTATCTGCATAAACATGATAGTTCCGCATTTCCAACAGATACTGCTTTAAAAGAAAGAAGCCCAGAATAGTAATCATGCAGATTTTTTTAGAGTAAAATATAATTTATGTAGTCAAAAGAGATTTTAATTATTTTGCTCAGTGAATTTGCAAACTGTTCTCTTATTCATTGCACATGTTTCAGAAATAGCTGATAGTCAACTGATTGTTATGCTATTTTTGTTTTCTACATTGTAGGACTTCTATGTATATTTTGCTTTGCTTTTGTAACAATTGTAAACATTTGTATACCTTGGTATATTTTTTACATGGACTTTAAAAAAAAAGATGTACCCTGGATCTCATTTACGATCAAATTATTTTATCCAATTGACTCCATTAGGTCTTTGGTAGTAGTGAAAAAAAAACCCACATCTGCTTGAGCCAATAAAAGGTAAATGAGTGGCAGAATTTTCTTATATCTTGAGATTAGTAAGGGGTACTTGAATGGTTTACAATGGCTCTTGGTCCAAGTTTGCTTTTTACCTAATGGAGCCATTACATTGGCGTCTCTAAAATAAGATGCCAGACCTCTGTATAATGCTAAATTACCTTTCTTGATCTTCAAGTGTTTCTGAGTTCATGCTGTTCTGTGAATATTGTAACCTTGCTTCAGCTTGATTTTCAAGAGAGAATAGTTTTAAGAGAGATTTTTATTCCAGGAAACTGAGAAAATAACGTTCCTGTTCTACAAAGGTTCTTCCTAAATTTGGTGTCTCCACCTTTCTTTAGCTTTCTTGAGATATTAGTTCCGTTGTTAGTTGCCCATTCTCAAATTAAAATGGCAGTAACAGCCCAAATTATGTATGCATGGTGGAATTTGACCTGTGCAAAAGCACCACTAATTAGTTGCCATACTATCTTTGTGAAGTTGTTTGTTGCATGACTTTTGCCACAATAGTAAATCACTATGAATCAAGAAAGCACAAGACACAAAACATGTTTTCAGTGCTCATGGGAAAAACCCAACCCAACCCAACCAATCTGGAGGACAAAACACTGGGAAGGCAAGCACTGCATCTCTGTCTAGGCAATGGCCTGATTTTAGAGGATTTGTGATGTTTTTTCAGAAGCAGTAATCACTTGCAAATAATAATAGTTTACTATTTATTACTAATTAATTACTACTAATACTAATAATTTTTACTAATAAATTGGCACAATGGGTAGAGTTCAGTACTGCAGGCTACTTCTGCTACTGCCAGCTGCCTGCAATTTAGCAATTCATATCTCACCAGGCTCAAGGTTGACTCAGTCTTCCATCCTTCTGAGGTGGGTAAAATGAGGACCCAGATTGTTGGGGGCAATATACTGACTCTGTAAACCACTTAGAGAGGGCTGTAAAAGCACTGTGAAGCGGTATATAAGTCTAAGTGCTATTGCTATTGCTACTTAAGGATTATCTACGCAGATTTGCAAGCTGGTTAAAAAAAAAATTAACAGGCTAAAAATATAGGGCATAATATAGATTTAGATGATTGGGAAACCATTTGGAACAAAAATTACACATTAACAAAATTGGTTGCCTATAAGGAAAATCAGTATAAAATGCTCTACCATTGGCACTTAGCTCCAGCAAGGCTGGCTAAAATGTACCCAAACCTAAGCCAAAAGTGCTGGAAATGTAACCAGCACCAAGGTACCTTCTTTCATGCCTGGTGGCTATGTCCTGAAGTGAAAAAGTACTGGACCAAGATACAAGGTTGGCTACAAGACCTAATAAATTGTCAAATTGAGCTAAATCTGGAAACATTTCTCCTGGGAATATTAAAAACTAAATTTGATAAAAAAATACAATATCTAATCCTACATACATTAACAACGGGAAGAATTGCGTTCACACAGTATTGGAAGGAACACAATTTACCACCAGAGGGACTGATCATCCAGAAAATATATGAATGTGCCGAAATGAAGATGGCGGCTCGTAGGTGAAGCTCCGATGCCTCGGGGGAGAAGTAGGGCCTGTTGAGGACTCTCGGGGGGCCGAATATCAGCTGTTGGCCCCGGCCCAGCAAGAGGAATGTGTGGGCGGCCTGTTGCGAGCTTTTGAGCTCCCCTGGACGATCGGCGTGGGCGGCTGGAGCCGAAAAAACGCCATGAGGCTATGGCGGCGGCGAACGGGAGGCTGGAGCAAGGTCGGGGCGCCGCCGGTTTGCCTTGGCACCCCCCCCAGCGGCGGCTGGAGCAGGGAGGGGTATGGAGAGACAGCGGCTCGTTGGAGCGTCGCTGGACACCCCCCCCGGAAAAGCACCCGAAATGGTTCCCGGCTGTCAGCAGCGGCCGCGACGGTTGGAGCAGTGGCTGAGGCGGCTGGGGATGAAACGACGGATGCTGGGGCGGTGCTGGGTGGAACGGCGCTACCCTGGCTGTTTTCAGACCGACTTTAGACCTTTCTACCAGGGTCGGTTATTTACTGCGGAGGGGAGGAAGGGAAGAACGCAGTCTGACCGGTTGCTGACTCCTGAAGACCCCTGAAGACCGGGGACTTAAAGGGGATTAGAAGACCTAATGGAGACTGGGGGTTTGGCAAAGTTGGGTGACTGGCCTGCCTCCCCCTGGCCTGTATCCATTTTCCCTTTCCCGCCGCGGCCTGGTTATGGGCGTGGTTGGGGCTGTGGCCATTTGATCTGGATCTTATCTGCACCGGCACTGGACTGCATTGGACTTATTGGACCCCTGACCTGACTATAATTGACCCCTGGTTTCTGGCTATATCATCAGTCCCAGTCACATTTATAATGCCTTGCTGTGAGGAGAGGTTTAAGCCTGGGTGTGGTCACCGAGGGAGTCACCTTGCTGTTACTGCCACCGAATCAGACCTGTTGATACCAGCCGCCGTAAGAGGGTGGCTTGGTCATTGCTTTTCTGGGCATCAGCTTGAGACTCCTCTCCACTGCCGTGAGAGGACAGTGGAGCCCCGGTTTTGATCCGCGCCAAAATGGTGAACTGTCTCTCCTGGACCTTTAAATGCACCATCATTGAATCCTTAGCCTTATTCCATTTCCCCAGGCGAACTTGCAGGAATGTATTCACCGGCTGAGCTCTTTGCCTTGCGAGACTCCCCCCTCTCGCAAGCCTGGCCTTCCACGTTATCGAAGGCCTACCTCGATGAAGGGCTTTGGAACCCAGAGAGGTGGCATGTCGCGAAGAGGGGGTTGAGGGGTTTTTTATATAAAGTTTTAGCGAATGTCTTAAGGGGTTCCGGGGGGGGAAGGGTTGGATCAGAAGTAAGGCCGTGGGTATGGGGGATAACCCACTAAGGGGAGGGCCAGGTATGGCTGTGGAACACGGCACGGGGGCTGGGGGGCCTGGGGTCGAGGGGGGGGTAAAGTTCATCCAGATAAAGTTTTTACCATCAGTACTGTGGGTGGGAGGGGTAGATATGGCGGGAGCAGGGAGCCATATCGTGTTAGGGGAGCGCGCGCCCGCTGTCTTCGAGCAGTGGCGCGCTCCGGCCCCAAAGCTCCACTCGTTCTCCAGGTGGCACAGATCCTCAGGGCCCTGGCCTCCGTCTGATGTTATGCAATGCCAGGTCTGTAGTAAATAAAGCCCCCCTCATTTGTGATCTTGTTCAGGAGGGGGGAGCGAACCTGGCAGGTATTACGGAAACCTGGTTGGGCCAAGAGGGGGGGTCCCTCTTGTTGAAATGTGCCCACCAGGTTTCCGCGCATTCCATCGGCCGAGGTTGCAGGGTAGGGGCGGGGGGGGTAGCGGTTATTATTAACGAATGTCTGAGACCGAGGGAGGCCCTGTTCCTCAGACGGCCAGCTGTGAATCCCTCCTTGTGAAATGGGGTCACGGGGTTCAGATGGGTTTGCTGATCACGTACCTGGCTCCCTGCCGTGTGGCAGAAGCCCTGCCCGAGCTACTCAACGTCATCGCCGCGGTGGCGGTTGAGACCCCTAGGCTTATGGTCATGGGGGATTTCAACTTGCCGTCCGTGGGTGAGGCATCTGAGGTGGCTCGGGAGTTCATGGCTTCCATGACAGCCATGGACCTGACCCAGTTAATTAATGGCCCTACCCACACAGGGGGAAACACGCTGGATCTGGTTTTTGTCTCTGGACAGTGGTTGAGTGATCTTGAGATGGGGATATAGTTACCGAGCCCTTGTCATGGTCAGATCACTCTCTCCTTCATCTTGACCTCCGAACCGCTGCACCCCACTGCAGGGAGGCGGAGCCAGTAAGATGGTTCCGCCCCAGGTGCCTGATGGAAACTGATAGGTTCCAGATGGAGCTTGGGCCATTTCCTGAGGCTCTGGCACATGCCTCGGCTGGAGACCTAGTGGCCGCCTGGGATAGGGCGGCCGCTGGAGCTCTGGACCGGGTCGTGTCTTTGCGGCCTCTGACCCGGCGCCGATCTCATTTGGCTCCTTGGTTTACTGAGGAGCTAAGGGAGTTGAAGCGCCGGAAAAGACACCTGGAGAGTAGTTGGAAGGCCAGTCTTTCAGAATCGGACCGGACACTGGTAAGATCTCATATTAGGAATTACCTAGTGGCAATAAAAGCAGCGAAATGTAGCTATTTTGCTGCTCTTATTGCGTCATCAGATAACCGCCCGGCCACCCTGTTTAGGGTGACCCGCTCCCTGCTCCACCAGGAAGCGCGGGAGGACCTCTTGGAGGGTAGAGCCGAGGATTTTGTTCAGTATCTGCATGACAAAATCACTCAGATCCGGGAAGATTTGGACTCCGACTGGGTAGTCTCAGGGGGAGGGACTGGGGCAGGTCTTGAGAATGTTATCTGGGATGAGTTTGATCCTGTGACCCCTGAGGACGTGGACAAGATTCTGGGTAGACTGAACGCGACCACTTGTTTATTGGACCCGTGCCCCTCCTGGTTAGTGCTGGCTTCCCGGGAGGTGACGCGAGGCTGGCTCCAGGGGATTATAAATGCTTCGTTGGGTGAGGGTGACTTCCCTGCCGCCTTGAAAGAGGCGGTGGTGAGGCCTCTCCTCAAGAAGCCTTCCTTGGATCCAGCAGTGTTGGCTAATTATCGTCCGGTCTTCAACCTTCGTTTTGTGGCGAGGGTTGTTGAGAGTGTGGTTGCGCGACAGCTCCCCCAGTACCTGGATGAAACGACGTATCTGGATCCGTTCCAGTCGGGCTTCAGGCCTGGGTACAGCACGGAAACGGCATTGGTCGCGTTGGTTGATGATCTCTGGAGGGCTCCGGACAGGGGCTGCTCCTCTGTCCTGGTCCTATTAGATCTCTCAGCGGCTTTTGATACCATCGACCATGGTATCATGCTGCACCGGCTGGAAGAGTTAGGGGTGGGGGGCACTGTTCTACAGTGGTTCTCCTCCTTTTTCTCTGACCGGTTGCAGTCTGTGTTGGCAGGGGGGCAGAGGTCGTCCCCGAGGCCCCTCGTATGTGGGGTGCCACAAGAGTCGGTCCTCTCGCCCCTTCTGTTCAACATTTATGTAAAGCCGCTGGGCGAGATCATCCGTGGTTTCGGGGTGAAGTTCCATCAGTATGCTGATGATACTCAGTTGTACATCTACATCCCAGACCACCCCAACGATGCCCTTGAAGTGATGTCCCGGTGTCTGGAGGCCGTGCGGATCTGGATGGGGAGGAACAGGCTCAGGCTCAACCCATCCAAGACCGAGTGGTTGTGGTTTCCGATGTCCCGATATAGTCAGTTGACGCCATCGCTGACTATTGGGGGCGAATCGCTGGCCTCCATGGAGAGGGCTCGCAAATTGGGTGTCCTTCTGGATTCACGGCTGTCTTTAGAAGAGCACTTGACGGCCGTGACCGGGAGGATTTTTCATCAGGTTCGCCTGATCCGCCAGTTGTGTCCCTTTCTGGATCGGGACTCCCTACACATAGTCACTCATGCCCTCGTCACCTCCCGCCTGGACTATTGTAATGCTCTCTACATGGGGCTCCCCTTGAGGAGCACGCGGAGGCTCCAACTGGCGCAGAGTGCGGCCGCGCGGGTGGTTATGGGAGCAACATGGCGCTCCCGTGTAACACCTCTCCTGCGCGAGCTGCACTGGCTCCCGGTGGTCTTCCGTGTGCACTTCAAGGTTTTGGTTACCACCTTTAAAGCGCTCCATGGCTTAGGACCTGGTTATTTACGGGACCGCCTACTACCACAAATAGCCTCCCACCGGCCAGTACGCTCCCATAGAGAGGGTCTCCTCCGGGTGCCGTCAGCCAAGCAGTGTCGACTGGCGGCCCCCAGGGGGAGGGCCTTCTCTGTGGGGGCACCCACTATCTGGAACGAGCTCCCCCTGGAGATACGGAGGATCCCAGATTTGCGCACCTTCCGCCATGCTCTTAAGACCCTCTTATTCCAGCAAGCCGGCCTGGCCTAATTTTTCTCCCCTTTCTTTTAAATTTTAAATTGAAATTTTAATTTGTTTTAAATTTATTGGGATTTTAATTGTCGTGGGCCAATATTATTTAATTTGGTTTTAAATTGTTTTTAACTTTTGTATTTCTGTATTTTATCTTGTGCCTGTTCACCACCCTGAGTCCTTCGGGAGTAGGGCGGTATACAAATTTAATAAAACTAAACAAACTAAACTGAATAAACTTACCCTAGAATTAAAAGAAAAAGATGATTCGAAATACTATGAGGTTTGGGAAAAATGATATAGGTGGATAGACAATAGAAATAAAAATACGTAATATACACAAGTTGAGGATTTTACATTAAATGTATAAATATGTATATAATGTATATATTACATGAAGTGTTAATCCAAAGTATACAAAAATGACACTGTGTTTGACTATACTAGAGTTATGGAAAAGAAAAACAACAATAAAAATTATTTAAAAAGAAATAAATAAATAAAATTAGAATAAAACTAAGAAATCATTTGCAGTGTCTAGGCTCTTTTTTTTTTGTCAGCTGTGATGAAACATTCTGTCTTTGGAATAAGACAGATTTGATTTGTCACTGATTTGAACATCATTTCACATGTAAATGTCCTGCTTCGTTTTTATATTTAGAGATGCTGCTGTGATAACGCTCCTTCTCTCTCTTGTATTGTCTTTCTTGTAATAGGAAAGAAATAATAATATTATTTTATGTCTCTTATAGGTTACTGAAAGAAAAATGGAGGAGATTTTACTTTGAAGTGTTCATATTCTTTGGTTTCCAATTTTTGAACTGAACAAGTTCCTTCATTCCTCTCCTCAAAAAAAGGCAATGTATTGCTCCTGGAAAAGGCAAGTGCATTTTCTTTTTGTGCTGCTAGGGTGGATGGAAAATAGTCTCTTGCTGTGCTTTGATTGGGTTTTGTCTTCATATTTTCTAATTCTTTTTCCAAATTAAAAGCTATCCACTTGACTAATTTCGCTGTTTGGGAGTAGCAGTCAGCATAGATTATTATCAAACCACTGTCTTGTTTGTTGATTTATGGACTCAGCAGCTCAAGGCTATCAGAGTTTCTTGCAAAAATCAAATCCAGAAGCACACACAGATAACTGATTCAGCTGGATTCATTAACTTCTTTATATGCATAATAATACATGAAGGAAATTTACAATACCAACAGCAGATTCACAGTTTCATTTCAGCTCAAATCAGCACACACACTGATTTCAGTTTCGCTTCTCTGCACAGACTCAGAAGCTGCAGACTAAGACATGCCCTGGCTCCAGTCTGTCTCAGCTCCCAATTGGCTGACTTAGTTTCTATATCAATTCATTGGCTGACCTTGTTACCATGTCTTCCCAGTCATGAATATTCTAACAAAGTACAGAGTACAAGTGTTCCCTTTTTCCCACAATAGTACTATCAAGTAGATTGGGAAAAAACAATCGTGCTATGGATGAGCATATATTTAAATATGTGTCTCCCAAGTGCTGGTCCAATACTTAACCATTATACCACACTGAAGCAACAGTTTCAGCAACTTGATTTTTGGGAGTCCACTTGTCTGATCTGTGCAAACATAGGAAAAAGCCATGCATTCTTATTTTCTCTGCTGGACCTGAGTGCCTGTATTGTGCCTGTAATACTTGTATTAGGGGTGTTTCCTGCTGCTTAATCTTTATATGAATAATCTTAATGTTACAACCATAAAAATAAAAATACTACACTGCAAATATGAGGCTCTACAAACTAGAAAATTCTGCACTTAAAAGTATTCTGAAAACTCAAATTCTCCTGTGTGCTGCTTGGAGAGTTCAAGCATGGGATTCAATTCATCTGATTGGCTAGAGACTGAGTTGTAAAATCTTTGGCCACGCCTCTTCCGCCCGGCTGAGCCTCAGTTTTTTCAACTTAGTCGGCCTAGAGAGACACCAAAAGAGTTGATCCTTGCAAAAAAGAGTTATTTGGAGATCGAAGTTTATTTGTATTAGTAGAATTGCTGGAGCGCCACGGAAGCGCGGCTCCTGTTTTAGCGCCGAGATCGGCACAGCAATAGCCGTCATTACTGTGCGGTTGGTAGCCACCATTGCCCCGTGGCGAGAAGATCGGAAAGCCACAGCTGATTGTTCCATGCAGGCTGGGGGGCCAAGAGGGGAGCACCAGCGGTTTAAAAAGGCCTCAGAAGACCGGGGATTCAGTCGAATGTGAGAAGAGGCAGCCAAACTAAGCGCAAGTAAACCATGTTGCCAGTTTTCGCTCTATTTTACTTTGGGCAGCACTTGTGACCATTTTGCCAGTTTCATACCTTTATTGCCTCTGCCACTTCTGCTGCTGCTGATTAGTGTTCTTACATGCTGTGTTGCCGGTTTGGCGCCAAATTATTGCGGCCTGCACTTCTCAGTGAGTACTATAGCTCTATAGGTCAGCTTCAAGACCTTAATTTCAAGGGGAAATTACTTCAGGGCTAGTATTGCCTCGCAATACAAATAACAGCAGAGGTTGCAGCTTTAAAATGACTGACCGTATGGATTCCAACAGCAGCAATTCAGCTGACTCTTCTCCCAGACAACAGAGGGCAGAGGCTTCTGAGCCTAAAAGGGCGAGATCAGTGTCCAAAGGGCCTTCTACTAGATCTAATGCCATACACTCGAGACCCACCTTTTCAGCATCTAAGAAAGTTGCCAAGAGAAGACAGAAGGCCTTGGAAAAGCACTTTGCAAAGGCCCAAAAACAGGCAGAAGCAGCTAGAGCTCCAGGGATCCCTTTGACTGCAATGCAAGCTGACAGTTCTTTGGGAAAGGAGTTATCTTCTCAAACTCTGCAGGAAGACCAGTTAAACTGGTCTCCTAATGTGATAATGGGGCTGCAGGAATCTCAGACAGTATCTTATGAGGAGGATTGTGATCCTACCTCCTGCCTGTCTATTGCTGGATTGGCACGTGTTTCTCGCAAAGGCCTTCTGTCTCTTCCGTCACATTTATGCCTAGCTGGGCTCCGCCCTGAGGAGAATCAAGTTCAGGGTTTGTCTGTTGAACTGCATAGCATCGTAGCTCAAACCATCTCAGAGGGTATTGATGCAGCCCTACAACAAAGGGGATTGATGGGCCCATTGTCATCGGGCCCTTCCAGGCCAGGGGCTCTGCATTCTAATTTGCGACCCGATTTTGGCTAAATTAGGGAAGGTCATTCCCCACTCCCTTCAATGCAGCGAGGCTTCGCTGGTGGGGGAGGAAGAAATGGGAGATTACAATTTATCAGAGGACGAAGGTATCTTCCCAGACAAGCCCACGTATACCGGGCTGTTCCGGCCTAATTTATTTAACACCTTATTGTTTAAGACCAAAATGGGGATGACTGGGGGCACGGGGCTGTTAACTGATACTCCCACTGAACCCCAGGATCCCTGTTCCAGCCTTTTTATGGAATAGGTTATGGCATAGGAAGTGATTCCTTCGCCCAAGTTCTTTATGGATGTCATACAATGACAGTGGGATCAACTGGGATCCATCCCTGCCCCTAGTGGGATGGATAAGAGAATGTACACGGCAGAGCAAGAGCTAGATGAGCTCCTATAGATTCCAATGGTGAATGCCCTGCTGGCCACCCTGGCTTCAGCGGCCATTCTCCCTTCTGACACCACAGAAGGATTAACAATAAAGGACAGGAAAGCAGAGCTGTCTGCCCGTAAAACCCACCAGGCAGCCGCTTGGGCAATTCGATCGGCCACAGCTGCTTCCTTCTTCTCTAGCACATCACTATTATGGCTGCATCAAATGCAGGCCAGAGCATCCCCAGAGGATATCAGTAAATTAATAGCAGCAGCCGAGTATTCGGCGGATGCAACTCTCAATGCAGCTACGTTTGCCTCGAGGGCCCTGGCGTCTAATGTCACCTCCAGAAGTCTCTTATGGCTTTGCCAGTGGCAAGCCGACATGAAATCAGAATGGAGATTAGCATCCACTCCATTCAAGGGATACCAGCTCTTTGGGGACGTGTTAGATCCCATCCTAGTTGAAGGGAAAGATAAGAGGAAGGCCCTCCCTCATCTTTATTGGCGAGCGAAGGACTACCTCCTTTTACAGAAGGCAGTCCTTTCTTGGCCCTGAGGTGGGATTTTCTGCCCCAAGCTACCAGAGAGCATACCCCCAAGGTATGGAGTGGTCAAGGACAGATCATCATTCCGAGACAGGGCTAGACAATCACAATTCAGGTGGCCCTTTCGGGGAGCCAGCAACGACCCTTACCGCCGCACAAAGTGACTCTCAGTCACAAATCCCCATTGGCAGCCGGTTAAAGATGTTTGCAAGCCAGTGGCAGGATATCACTACTGATGCTTGGGCATTGCAAACAGTGAGGCTCGGGCTCACTCTAGAATTTTGCTCCAATCCACCAAGAAGGTTTATTCAGTGCCCCGTTCCCAGGGATGCCATCAAGAGGGCTCTAGTAAAGTCCGAAATCCAGCACCTGCAGGACATCAAGGCCATCGAGCTGTGCCAGTGGGACAGAGGGGTCTCGGGTTTTATTCAATCCTCTTTCTGGTTCCCAAGAATCCGGGGGGGAGGAGGGACAGAGAGTCATTTTGAATCTGAAGGAACTCAATGTACACATAAAGTACAAAAGGTTCAAAATGCAATCCCTACATACCATTCTGGGTTGCATCAGATCTTTTGACATCAATAGATCTCAAGGAGGCATATCTCCATGTATCCATCAGACTGTCACACAGTATGTTCCTCAGATTCTCATATGCAGGTCACCATTGGCAATACAAGTGTCAGCTCCAGTGTGCTCTCGGCATGGAGCTGCCATTTGTGGGGGGAGGAATGCACAAATCTCGTTTCAGCCCAGCATCTGCTTCGTTGAGCCTCCCAGAAACTGATAGGATTGACGGGAGGGAATAGCTGGGGGATGACATCATCATGGCAAGCCGGAAATAACAAGTGGATTAACTGTTTAGACGCTGGTTGCAAATACTCAAGTGGATTAACTGTTTAGATGCTGGTTGTAAATACTCAAGTGAATTAACTGTTTAAATGCTGGTTGTAAATACTCAAGAATTAAACATAAACCAACTTCTGGGTCACATGGGAGGGAGCAGCGCGCGTGATTGGTTGAGTGGTGATAACTAATGGATAAATGGTGGTGGGAAGCAGAAGGCAGTAGCCCTAACAAGATTTTCATCTCCGGAGTTTCTAACACTCAAGCGGACTGGTTGAGCAAGACAACCATTGATCAGTCCGAATGGCAACTCCACCCAGACCTATTTCACCAAATAACAGAGAAGTTCGGACTCCCAGTAGTAGATTTATTTGCCAGTCCAATGAACACTCAACTTCCAAGATTTTTCTCCAGGTTGGGACACAAGCAGCCAAGGGCACCAATGCCCTCTGCTGCCCATGGCTCCTGACCTGTTATATGCCTTCCCTCCAACCCCTCCTCATACCAAGGGTCATCAGAAAGATCTTGGAGGAAGAGGCGGAAGTACTACTGGTCACGGCACCTGTGGTTTGCAGACCTAATGACGCTTTTCATCTCTCATCCATGGAAGATATCACTTCACAAGATCTCCCTCAGCCAGGGGGCAGTGCAATACCCAGACAGGATAAACGAGGCCACATGGATGTCCTTTTGTTGCTGGTGTGCTTATGAGAACTTGATTCCCACTTCTGTGACAGTTCCAAGGGTGTTAGACTTATTGCAAGTGGGACTTGATAAGGGTTTATCCACAAACACTCCGCAGGCAGGTGGCAGCCTTGGCCACAATCCTACCAGGTGAGGGAACAGCCCCTCTTTCATGACAGCCTAGGGTGCATAGTTTTTTGAAAGGGGTTTCCAACCTGTTACCCCCAATCATCCCTCGATACCCAACTTGGGACCTGTCCATCGTTTTGCAGGTGCTCACATCTCTTCCGTTTGAGCCCTTGGGGTCTGTCAGCATCGACCGACTGTTTACCTTCAAAGTTGCCTTTCTGGTAGTGATAACATCAGCATGCAGAATCTCGGAACTGGCAGCCCTGTCTGTACAACAAGACTTGTGCGTTTTTCATCCAAATAGGGTTGTAGTTTGATTGGATCTGACATTTCTACCTAAAATTAACACCTGGTTTCACAGGGCGCAAGAAGTAATTTTATGGACTTTTGACCAAAGCCCAGACATCCATGTGAACGATGCTGGCATACCTTAGACATCCACAGAGCTCTTAGCAAGTACTTAAAACATACGGCCGCTTTCCGGCGGACGGAGTCTCTATTCATTTCATTTCAGTCCAGGTCTATGGCCAAAAAGGTATCACCATCGACAATTGAATGCTGGCTGAAGGCCTGTATTGTGTTGGCCTATGAACATCAGGCCAGACCTACACCAGGCCGCATCACGGCCACTCGACCAGAAGTGCAGCCACTTCAGCAACCTGGGCTACACCGGCCTCGATCCTGGAGATTTGCAGGGCGGCCACCTGGGCTTCCCCTTCACCATTTGTCAGGAATTACAAATTGGACATGTTTGCCTCGGCTGAGGCGGCGTTCAGAAGACTGGTGTTACAGAAGGTTCTGCCGACCAAGGGGACCCTGGACCAATCTGTTTCCTGCCTTACGACGATTTAGCTTGGGTATATCCCATGCTTAGACTCTCCAAGCAGCGTATAGGAGAAGGAACGTTGGACTTAACTGAACATTTTTTCTGTGTGCGCTGCAGGAGAGTCCAATCCCACCCTGGTTCTGGAACGGTCCGGGGTCCAAGAATGGTCGATTTCATCAGTTTGGCTACGTCCTCTCCAGATCCATGTCTTCATTGAAAAAACTGAGGCTCGGCTGGGTGGAAGAAGTGTGGCCAAAGATTTTACAACTCAGTCTCTGGCCAATCAGATGAATTGAATCCCATGCTTGGACTCTCCTGCAGCACACATAGAAAGAATGTTCAGGTAAGTCCAATGTTCCATCTAGAAGACGTGAGTATACACATCAAAGCTGAGCAAATGAATCAGAGCAACAGGAAAGTTTCTGAATTTTAAAATGCAAGCCAAAATTTATCATAATTGCCAGCAGTGCATAATAACTAAAGCTAAACAAAATAATCAAAACCAACATTGGTTGATGTGTATATGAGCTCTGTGTATGATCTTGTATTTTGTTGATATTTAGCTTCCGTATACATTCAAAAATGTAAACAATTTAACCATCATGAAATTTCTTAATTACTTGGGGGATAGGAGCTCTGTACATTTCCTCCCAGTACATAACAGATTCTGATTGGGGAAAGGGCTCCTCGGGGAAAGCAGAAGCTAACCTTTGTATGACTTTTATATTTAGCCCTTTCTTTTAAGATAATCATCTTTCATCTGAGTTTCCTCCAATGTAGTGAATTTTAACATCCAGATCTGCATTCCAGCTCATCAGTCATAATAGAGGAATTAGGAATTCTGTACATGCTTATTTATTTTTCTGTCTCATTTCCATAGAAGAGCACTAGAGGTGACATATCCTTATGGGTAACAGTGTTTTCATCAGGAATAATAAATTATGGTAATTTGAATACCTTAGCAACTGAAAAGGTATTGAATTTATTTATAAACTGGAGCTGTTTGTCAATATCTTTGACACTGTACAGTAGTGTTATCTTGTATTCAGCAACTTATTTATAATGCATTCCTAATTATATCTGTTCAGCAGTAAGCATTTCTACATTTAATAGGGCTTGTTGCCCAACAGATGTCGTTAGGACATAGTTGTATTTATGTTTGTTTGTTTGTTTTTAAAAAAACACAATTCTGCTTTTACTCTTCTTTAGTGCATAAAGTATTCCTTCTCTTTCTCCAGATGAACCTGTCCCATCAGTGAAAGGAATAAATTGGATTTCTATCACCACAAAAAAACAATATTGTCCTTTGATATTTTAAAAGCTAATAAATACTTTGAAAGGTTATGTCATATTAAACCAGCAAATCTTTTAAGGTGTCACAGGAACTTTGTTATTTATGTTCTAGAAGCTCATCTTTCACGGATAACATTTTTATTAAGTGAACAGTAGAACTTTTGAAAGAGCATTATATTAAAGGACTTCCCAGACTGATCTTCTGTGTTTGAATTTGTGGAATGAATTTTGTTTTATGTTTTGCAGAAGTAATATATACCCCAAAATTGATGATAATGAAAATACAGAAGAAAGAAAAACAGGTTGGTAAATTTCACTTTTTGCAAAAATTGATATGTGTAACATTCCTTGGTATATTATGGTTCAGCAGTTAGTTCCATAATTTCTACTTGTATAGGAGAGAAAAAGAAATACAGGTAGTCCTTGAATTATGACTATTCACTTAATGGTGTTTCTAGTTATGATGACATATGCTCACACATATGGCCATCACACCATCCCCAGGGTCACTTGATTGCAGTTTGGGTGCTTAGCATCCAGCTTACATTTTTAGTTGGTTGCATCATCCTGCAGTCCCATGATGGACAATTTGAAACCTTTTTTTGCTAATTTCTGGCCAAAAAATGTCCATTAGGGAAGTTGCATTCACTTAATGAACATGTGATTTACTTAACGACCACCGTCAAAGTTGTCGTAAAATTAGGTGTGACTTATGATATCAATGACTTCATGATGGAACTTCCAGTCCCATAAGTAAGTTGTACCTGTACCTCTTTATTTGTTTGAATAAAAAAAATCAAAAGTGTGGCTTGATTATGTGATTCTTGCTCTTGGAAACTGTAAGATGTCTAACTGAACCTGAGCTTCTTGTGAATAGAAATTATATGATTATTTTTCCTAAAATAGAATTTGAGGAGTTTGGAATGTGCCTTTGAGCTTCAGAGGAGCATCAAGTCAACCCATGATTTGCTGCTACTAATCTTCAAAGCTCAATGTAGGACACAGGATGACTGCATTCCTTGTTAAGTAGGATGGAAAGATGTGTACCTTCTTCCCAAATGCATGATGTGGGGATGTTTATTTGTCGATTAGCAGGATACTAGTGAATGCTATGGGAAATTTTTTTCCTTAAATCTCCTTTCTCAGTGATGTTGCTTTTATTCTTTGGCAGCCAACCATTGAGTTGGTTTCCAAGATAAAGGCAGCAGTGGCTGTAAGAAATAGAAGGGAAAGAGGAAGCGAAATGTTCCATGAAGGCCACAGATTAACTCCCTATGTTCTTTCTCCACAGTTTGTTTAATAAATTGCCAAGCAATCCGAATAATAGCAGAGAAACTGCTTTATGTCATGTAGCAGATTGTAGCAAATGTATTTTGAAGGAGAATCTGTATTGCTGTCCTTTGTGAGTGTTTCCTTTTATGAATTAGAGCAGTTGTACTAAGATTTATGCTTTACCTTGGAAGTCTATTTTTCCTGTAAAATATTGAAGCCTTGGATAGAACTGTATTTATATCACCTCCTTTTCTTTGGTAATAATTTCTAGTGAAGTGACTTGGAGCATACATTGATGAGCTGTGAAATACATCTTCTCCAAACTGCATTATTATGGAAGGAGAGAGGAAGCATGTTAAAAATGCTACCACAGATGGGAAATATTTGTGCTTTACCATGTACAATAGTCAAAATTACTTTCCAACCCTTTGTCTTTTCTTGTCCCTTTTTAACTTTGTAAATGTCCTTTGGGTACCTTTTTCATCAGAGGTTTAGGTGAATGGGCCTAGAGATAGAGTTAACCTTGTGTAGATTTATGAATTTTAATAATTTTTAATTTAGTGCTTTTATTTAATCTGTTTTTAAGTATTGAGAGTTAGCTTGATAGAACTCGTGGTGGTGGCATATTGGATTATAAAACAACATTGGGCTCTCTGGTTTGATTCTGAAAAATCAAAATAGCTTTGATGCCTTGTTAACTCTTCCGAATATAGATTGGTACTTACAGTGTTTAATACACTTGAGAAGGATATCAAAAAGTGGCAAGTAAATATATTTACTTGTCTGTTATCAATGTCTGTCCTAGCAAGGGCTAGTTTTAAACATTTGTTGTTTTCTTTCATTTCTTTCTCCTTTTTCTAGAAGTGGATGAAAGAAGGGATGGGTTAAAGAAACTTAGGGTAAGAAGTTCCATATTAATAGCATATTAACTTAAAAACATTGAATTAGTTTTCTTGGACTACATTATAAATCTCTAAATAAATAAATAAAAAAATTCCTTATATGGTTAAGATCTCAAACTTGTTTCCCCAGAAATATAGAAATTGAAGCTGGTGACTATAGACATCTTGACAAATCTACATCTATTTTGGATATTTTATTCTAATTTGCAAACATGACAACCGCATTCAGATTCATGTTGTGTTACTACACTGCCCAATATTTAGATAAGGCAGGAGACATTTTCTGAAACAGCGGTGGAAGCAAATATAAGACAATAAGGTTGATTTGAATAGCTTATATTAGCATTTGAAGATGCAAACTGCTTTTTAAATCAAGAACAGTTTCTTGCTTTAAAACTTAAGTAAATAAAATAAAAAGCAAAGTTCTACCTGCTTTTGGGTTGGTTGTCTTTTTCATATGCATTTTCTTCTTTTTCCAAGTTAGCTATACAAATTGCTGTTGGTGAAAGACATGTAGAAAAAAAGCTGAATGATAGACTCAGCATCCTTTCTCCCTTGATATGTGCAGTGTTAAACCTACAAGTTAAATATCTGTTGGGATTGCATGGTGCTCCGTGGCCTGTGGTAAGCCAGTCATATTTCTTTTATGGATGGTGGATTAATTACATTTTAGTGACCTCTTTTGAAGTGCTTTTCAAAACTGCCTAAGGAGCTCTATCTACTTTGCAAATACACAGGCAAATGGTTAAAGAAGTAGGTCACATTTTTGAAGTCTACTTATCTTGACAGTTTGTCTTTAAAGTGCAGTACTCACACAGTGTTTACACAGTTTCTGATGGGAAGCACAGATCTTTGGTCCTACTACAGATGCTCTTGAATTCCTGATAACATCCTCTACAAAGTATTGTATATATTTTGCATCAGTAATGGCACATAGGTTCTTTGCTTAAACAGAACATTGTTTCAGAATATTCTAAACTGACAATCCCCTTATTAACATGTTAATTTGAAATAATAGCTTGTTCGACAAATATAATATTAAGTATATGAAGACCTGTTCTTATAGCTAAGTTGGAATATTTATAATAGATATCAAAGTTCCCATAAGAAAGAGAAAGGAAAAAGGAGAAGGAAAAAAAAGAAGAAAAAATATGCTAATTAATCATTAATAACATTAGCTTATCATATTCTGACTGAGTGCTTTGGGCTAGTTAGTCTCTCTCAGCCCCATCCATCTCACAGGGGTGCTGTTGTGGGGGAAGTAATAGGAGGAAGGAGTATTATGTATGTTCACCACCTTGAATTACCTATAAAGAAATAAAGGCAGAATACAAAAAATCCAATCAATCAATAAAAATCCCATAGATAAATTGCATACTGCATTTGAAGAGACATTTAGATGTTATTGGAATTGGAAAGCACTAATAATTTTAGTGGCTTCTAACTACATTAGGTAGTATTAATTACATGGTAAGAAGAATAGTAGTTCGGCATTTATAGTTCTACTCCTGGCATCTTTAATTTTTCTTTCCTGAAGGAAGTCTGAAATACTTTTGAATGTGAGTCAATTTTATAGAATCTGATTGTTAAATCTCTGTAGTTATATAATATAAATGTGAGCAGATCTGCCACAATTTTTTTGTTTGTACAAACAAATTTACAAAAAAATTCACATGCTGCTTATATAGAAAAGTATTTTATATAACATAAGAGCCATGGTGGCACAGTATTGCAGGCTACTTTTGCTGCCTACCAGCTGCCTGCAATTTGATAGTTCGAATCGGACCAGACTCAAGGTTGACTCAGCTTTCCATCCTTCTGAGGTCAGTAAAATGAGGACCCAGATTGTTAGGGGCAATATGCTGACTCTGTAAACAGAGAGGGCTGTAAAAGCACTGTGACATAGTATATAAGTCTAAGTGGTATTGCTAGTGCTATATCTAGAACAGAAAATGAACAAGCATAAAAACAGTAAAACAGAGAAAGAACTGCAGTAGTATATAAAACAGAACTTTTAATTTCACGTTTTATTAACTTTTAATCATTTTTATATTCATAAGATCTTAAGGAAAATATTTAAAGGGCTATAATTTTTAGATATGGGCATAACCTTATTATTAAACTTTGATGATGCTCTACTCTGTCATGACTCTAAATAGCAAACAGTATGAGACTGAGTCATACAAAAGCAATTTATGCATGCAATCATGGATTGATTGATTATATGCCATCAAGTCGTTTTCGACTCTTAGTGTCCACATAGATTTTTCTCCATGGTGAACAATTATGTATACTGCTATAGAAATAGGTTTAACTAAATAAAATTTATTTCTCAATAGCATTGTGCTGTTTCAAATTAATTCAGCCATTAATTTGTCTTTTAGATTACTGATGACCATATACAATCATGTAAAATTAACCAAAAATAGATTTCCTAAATCAAGGAGAATTAATAATGCAACAGGAACAGAGTAATTGTGACTTGGTAAGAATTATACAAATACATATTCATAGGGTAACCTATAAGCACAGAAGTAACTTTTATTATGAACATGTGCAGTAATACTCTTACTCTGACTTTTAATAGAAATAAGGTGAACAGTCTTGCAATATGTTAGATTGTTGGCTCATTTGCTCCAATAATGCAGCAACTGAATGGAAGTAGCTTTCAAAGTTACAAATAAGAATTTTAATAATGTTTTTTTGTAGGTACACAGGAATATACAGGAAACAACAGTATCCTGCTGCATTGGACTCCTAGTCCATTAAATTCAACATTATGTTCTGACAGAGGCCAACCAACAGTACAAGGAAGCCCACTAGTCTCCAACAAGTGGCCTTCAGTCACACTGCTATCAAGGCCTATAGCTGTTATTTTCATAAGAGCACACAAGCTCTACAACAATGTCAAGATAGTTCCTCACTGGGGATTATTATTATTATTATGGTTTGTGGCAAAATAAGCAAAATGTTCAGACTAGATTTGGAATTTTTATTCACTTATCGAGTCCTTCCCAGGGATAGGCAGATATTGATATTTGATAGTGTATAGGTATTATTGCAGGATGTAAGCTGCCTTTTGCAATTGACTGATGGTGAATTTGTCAATGCCAACGGTGTTCATTGGCTCCAGTTGTTTTGGGATTGCACCCAGGATCCTCTTACTATTGGTACTACATTTGCTTTCTTTTGCCTCAGTTGTTCTATTTCTATTTACAGGTCTTTGTTGTTTTGTTTATCTTCTCCGTTCTTTCTCTTCAATTCTGCTGTCTCCAGGTACTGCCACATCCTCTAGCCAGACTTTTTTTGCCTTTCTTATCAACAGTAATTAAGTCTGGGGTGTTATATGGCAGGTGTCTTGTCAGTTTGAATTTTGAATTTTTGAAAAGTCCCAGAGCATTTTAGCTTCTTCATTGTCTATAACTTTCTGTATTTTATGGTCATACCAGTTCTTGCTTGCTGGCAAATGATACTTCTTGCAGATCTTCCAGTTTTGCTACTTTGTCGTGCCGTTGTTTGTAGTCATTCTGTGCGATCTTCTTGTAGCAGCTAACCAGGTCCACTGTTTCTTCAGCTTCCTCGCAGAGGCGGCACTTGCTGTGGTTGCTATCTTCTTAATTCTGGCTTTGTATGCATTTGTTTTTAAGGCTTGGTTTTCTGCAGCCAGAATTAGCCCTTCTGCTTTTTTTCCCCCCAACGTTTCTGCTGTTAGACATTGCCAAGCCTTGTTATTATTTGTTTTGCCTGCTATGTTTTTTAATGTACTGGTCATGTAATGCTTTGTCTTCCTATGTCTCTTTTCTCCATTTGGTTTTTCTTGTAGACCAGTTTGGCCTTTCCAGTACTCAATAAGCTTTCCTGGTATACTAGCTTCAGGGCATCTTCTTAACTATTCTTCAGATATTCTTCCAATGCCCTTTTTTCATAAAAAAGGAAAGTGTGTGTGTGTGTAATATATGTGTGTATATTATATATATATATATACACACATATATTACACACACACACACACACAGACAGACACAGAGTATATGCTTGTCACACACTGCATTCCTTTTAGTATTGACATGAAAGGGAATAAAATGTGATCTTCCTGTTTGCTGTGTCATTTAGTATTGTTAAACTTCTTATTATTCACAGTGACTGTCATCCTTCTGGATGCCAAGATCTCACCTGGGCCGTAACTTTGACCTAGCAGAAGTTATAGGCAGCATGTACAGAAATGATTTTTTCCATCGTAGTATTCTATAGCAGACTGTTATAGCTATTTTAATGTTTATTGAATTTATCCTTTGTCAAGGATAATTTATCCTTTACCCAGTAACTGGGTGAAAGTTGAGGGGTATATTATAAAAGCAGTTATCATATTTGACCACCAAAAATATTGCTAAATAGGAGGCACGTTAGCTTAGCGGTTAAAGACACTGTGTTTATCAGCTGGAAAGCTGACAGTTAAGATTTTAGATCTGAGTACCTGCCTTGCGGTGGGGGGGCTCCCTTTACTTACCCCAGCTCCTGCCTATCTAGCAATCGAAAGCAAGCAAATGCAGGTAGATAAATAGAGGGGGAGGTAACAGCATTCTGTGCACCTTGGTGTATAGTCATGCTGGCCATAAGACCATGAAAATGTCTTTGGATAATTCTGGCTACCTTGGCTATGAAACAGAGATGAGCACTGCCCTCTATACAGGTAATCCTTGATTTACAACAGTTCTGAAAACAGTTACAACAGCACTGAAAAAAGTGACATGAGTGTTTTTCACATTTATGACTGTTGCAGCATCCCCCAAATGATTTACATTTGGATACTTGAAAACTGACTTACATTTATGACGATTGCAGTGTCCCGGAGTTATGTGATTCTATTTTGCAACCTTAAAAGTCAATAGGGAAACTAGTTTCACTTAATTTCTAATTTAAGAACTGCAGTGATTCACTTAACCAGGGTGGTGGGAAAAGTAGTAAAATGGGGCAAAACTCACTTAACCAATTGGAAATGACTTGAGAGGGGACATAGGACTTTAATATGACTAAATACATTCAAGAACAGCATTACTTATTTTTGACTTAGCCCTGATTTTGAAATTCATTTTCGTGATTTTCTGCCACCTGGGATGTTATTTGCATAACTATTTTTTAAAATTAAATTGCAATTAAAGGGTTTACATACCACACTAAGCCATAAACCATGACTTACAAATCATTGTGGGTGGGCTCACCTGAACCTTAAAGTCAGAAGCAAACCAGTCTTCTCACAGTTTAGCACAGCAAAAAAGTGTGAAAAGTGTGTGTTTTTCTATGGATAGTCCTCACTTGGTGAGCAGAATTGGGACCAGCAACTGCATTGTTAAGCATCACGGTTGCCACATAGAAAATCATCTGACTGTAACAAGCTTACAACATCACTTTCTGTCTGGTTGTTAAATGAATCACTTAACATGTATAATTTTACTTCTGCATTCTCCATTAACTGCTTTTTGGGAGCTGATTGTAAAGCACACAGTGATCTCATGCAGCAGGATGCTATGCTACTCATAAATGCAAGGATTGGTCACAAAGTTGATTTTTTTTTACAACATTGTAACTGAATGATTGCTAAATGAATGGTTGCTAAATAGGGGAGTAAGTGAGGATATGGAATATCAGAGTTGGAAGGGACTTTGGAGGTCTTCTAGTCCAATTCCCTGCTCAAGCAGGAGACTATGAAATTCTGGAAAAATGGCTGTTCAATCTCTTCTTAAAAACATTCAGCGATGGAGAACCCACAACTTCTAGAGGCAAGCCATTCTACTGGTTAATTGTCCTCACTGTCAGGAAACTTCTCCTTAGTTCTAGGTTGGCTCTCTCCTTGCTAAGTTTCCACCCGTTACTTTTTGTCCTGCCCACAGGTGCTTGTCCTAAACCCATCTTGAGGGAACTTCTCTCTAACCCAGATTATCAGAATAATCTTGATTTCAATGAAATTTTTCTTCACATTTTGTTTAAAATTAAATTCTTTAGTTGAAAGCCAACATTTTCCAGCACTTATATAAACAAAGGAGTAGATTACATTCTCCACAGAATGTGTGTCAAAACTGATACATTCAGTTTCCAAATAAAAGCAAAGGTGCTAACTACAAAACTGATAATCACATATGCTGAAAGAGACACAGAAATCTGCTAAATACAATATGATGTCTTCACAAAACAAATATATTGCTTTAAAGTGGCTCTTAATTTAACTACACTGAGATAATACTTTATCTTCTTTTTCTTATGCAAGATTACAACCACCAAGACTGATCACTTTGACTAGATTGTTAAAGGTTTTATGGATTCAGGTCATACAGTTCCTTAACACAGTTTACGAAAGCAATACAGCAATTGGGAAAAGATTTCAATGATCACAAGTATGAATAAATGATGAAATTTTCCTGAAATGTAGTATTAAAGGTTAAAATGTAAGGTACTGCATTTTAAGGTATTGATAGCGGT
This sequence comes from Pituophis catenifer annectens, assembly GCF_029215685.1. Taxonomy (NCBI): domain Eukaryota; kingdom Metazoa; phylum Chordata; class Lepidosauria; order Squamata; family Colubridae; genus Pituophis; species Pituophis catenifer. The sequence continues at coordinate 181,882,724 of NW_027256883.1, forward strand.
TGAGCCATGTCTTTTACCAAATACACCAAAATTATGTTTTAGGATTTTTCTTAATACTTCTTACACTTCTTACACTTATTACTAAGTGGATTTTTGAAGTTCTTGCTAATATCAAAGCAGGGGGAAGGATGGAAATAGGTTAACAACAGATTTGCACAAATAGTCCTTGTTTAGCATTGTCTATTTAGTGACTGTTTGCAGTCATGACAATGATGAAAAAGTAATTATATGAGAAATCATCGCATTTACGACCTTTGCAAGTCTATAAAGCAAAGGAAAGTTGAAGTAAAATTATAAGCCCAGTTGCAATTTCACCTGGTGACTACTTCGCTTAACTGTCAGTTCCAATTGTGGTTGCTAAACAAGGACTTTGTTTATGGGCATAACTTGTAGTCGTTCATTAAATTCTAGATGTTATTTCTCTATCATTGTAAATGGACAAGAAGCTACATCATATATAATATGATGATATTATGTGATCCAGTGTTTAATTAGAATCCTGAATTGGGCAGTTCATAAACTTTTTAATATGCAAGTAACCCCGATTCTTTTTCAGGAGAATCTGGTAAACATGTTTGTTAGTTACTGCTGTGAAGCAGTTAAAGCTGATGAGAAATGGATTTTATTCTCATACATCCTCATCTCACACAAATTTTAGGATTAGAAAAAGTAGTGAGCTAAGTAGTCTGACATTGGGACGTATACTCCGGAGTTAAGATAGAGTACTGACTGAAGTGTTCCATTGCCATATTTCAAAATCATATTTGTGAAACAGAAAAATAATATATTTCCTTTATTTCATTATATGCTCCCATAAAGAATGTCTCTTCGTAAACTGCTAAATAATTCTATTTAAAATGATATTTCTTTCTCTCCTTTTTTAAAATATACATATAGCTGCCAAATTTTAAAGTATTGACTCATTCCCCAATGTCTGATGCCTCCATCACCTTTGAATGCAAGCCACAGTCTCCTTTTGATGGAAGTCCAGATCAGGAAGATTTGAGTGACTTGGTGACAATCTCTGACTTGGCCAGTGTGAGCCTGGCCCATAAGGACCATCAAAATGTGCTGTCTGTGGAGGTACCCAGTGAGATTGTGCAGAATATGATAACCTGCCATAATGGGATGCAGGACGATGGGGTTGGGGGTACTGGGGTAAAAAAGAAACGAAAGAAAAAAGAGCTGGGGCAGCAAGAGCTGGGCAATGAGAGAGAAGTAAAACCAAAGAGGAAAAGAGAACCTAAGGAACCAAAAGATCCCCAAAAGCCCAAGGAGCCCAAAAAGCCCAAGCAGGAAGGGGCCAAGAAACCCAGGAAGCCTCGGGAGCCTAAAGCCCCAAAGGAGTCCAAAGAGAAGAAGAACATCTTAGAGACTTCCTCCAAAGCCAAGCCCAAGAAATCCAGGTTGGTATGGTTCTGCATGCTTTTATGTGTCAAATTGCTCATTTGAACTGCTTATCTGGCAGTAGTTTTCTATTAGTGGACTTTGAACGTGGTGAGTCTTTACTGTTACAGCTGAGTTTATCCTAGAAGAACATTAATGCAACATCCTTGAATTAAGCTTGTCGAAGTTATATTGGTGCATTTTTCTTTTCCTTTGGGAGAGTTTCCAGAATTCCAGTGCCTGGGGAAATTCTTCCAGAGGATAATTGAATAGAGAAACTCTTCCATTGTACATACATATGCACATATAAATGGGAACCTTTTGAAATACAGTAGATATGAGTTATAATGCAAAGTTACAAAGTTATTTCATGCATTTTCATATTGTATTGCTATACTGCTAGAATATATATTAGCAGTGCATGTTGCAGGATCTGAATATTAGAAACATATGAGAACTGTTCACAAAATTCATAGATACTACTACAATTACATTAATTGTTGTTAATTTGGAATCAAATAACTGCCCTTTTGATATAGCTGTTAAAGTTCCTTTTATGTTTTTCTCCCTGTGAGGGGATTAAATGGAATTTTAATAGAATTATGGTACTTGTTTTCAACTTCATTTCCTCTAAGTTGCTCATTTAGTTAGTCACGGTGTTATGGAAATTGCTTGTGATGATGGCTTGTTGATTGTCAGTTGGGAAAAAAATCTGATTGGCTCTGCCCATGGATGGCAAATGCCATGATTTAATTGTACAAGATTGCAACACTCCCAGTACATAAAAATACACATGCATGCTGATATCATTGCATGTGTGTGATCATTTTTGCATCATCATGGATATCTGTGGTTGTGCCTTAAATTGTAAGATTGTCCATGCATAGTATCTTCTACTAGAGAATAGATCCTAAGCTCTGTACATATGAAAGTGATCTAATTCTATTTTGGTTGACTTGGCAATAATATCTTGTGTTGAATGCTATATACAAGGGTTTGAACAGAATAAATAAATACAATTGTATTTGTGATCAGTAACTGGATTCACTAAAGCTTGCTTTTCTGTGAGATTCTTTTGCATAATGACCTGAAAGTCTAAGTGGGACACAAAAGTTAGTCTATTTGTCCAACATTATCAAATTTGGTAAAAATTGAATAAGATAGATTGTTGTCCTACAGTTACTTGATGGCAGAATCAGAGATAAAACCCAGTTTCCCAATGTAGATGTGATGCAGTTTCTTTTAGAATGAGTGCCTCACAAACTTCCAAAATGATATGCACCTCCTTTATCTTTTTAGTGGTATTAAGCCATGATAGAGAAAAGTTTACGCTTTTATATTACATTTCTGGATATGTAAACTAATTGTTTATTTATGAAAGACTTGCTGATTTTGAGAGAAATTCATATAACTCATAGTTGTCTCTAACCTTTGCTGTTTGGCTTCCCTTTTACTGACTGTAGGTATTCGGAGGGCTGATAACTTGTTGCATTTATGTTATTTGTATGATTAAAATTAAAATATAATGCTGGATTTGACAAAGTTTACTAATTTGTGCTGTGTAAAATTTTAAGCCTCATAAGCATGCATACAGGGATTTCTTGTAATAATATTAGGGTGTATCACTTAAGTGAAAAAATGTTATCTATTGTTCTGCAGTAGCCAGAAGCTGATAATAGTTACTTCTATAGCAGTGCCCCCCCGCCCCCCCACCTTTTGGGCACCAGGGACCGGTTCCATGGAGAAAGGTTTTTTTGTGGACCAGAGGGGACGTGGTTTCATGTGCTGCCTGCCTCCTGCAGGTGGCTTCTCTTGTTTGCATGTTCCAGTTGCTGGCATGCTGTGGCCCATTGGTGGTCCATGAACTGGGGGTGGGGGACCCCTGTTCTATGGAAATTCAGCATGTATTATATAAAAGAAAAATCATGCTATTGTGGGAGTGGAATTGAAAGAGATTTGAAAGCACACAGTGTAGGTTTAAGTATGAAACTAAACCATAGCAACTATGTAATATTCCTGAAATCAAAGAGTTGTCATGAGTCTCATCTTGAACGACGTTCAGCCCAACTCAGTTGGAGAAGCCAGCTAGATCAGTTGGGCCAGGAAATATTAGGCTGTCCTTAGCAGGCTCTACATACATCCCTGTGCTGAACCAATTGATACTGGCATCAATTTGGAGAAATTTAACTGAGCACCAATTCAGACCAACTTTCAGAAAACCTGACAAGGACAGTATTTTCAAATCTTGGGGAAGGGGCAGAACTGAGAAAAAGTAAATGGTTCTGGAAGAGGCAAAATATTGGAACTTGTTTGTATCTTTATTACAGCATTTTCTTCACAGAACTCTCCAGGTTGCTGCATCAGTGGCCTTTTCTTGCTGTGAGGCCCTCTGGCCTTCTTACTAAGATCAGACCTGCACATTATAAATATCATCTGAAGTCTATGGAAGACAAAGTGAATTTGGTTAATCTTGAAGAAGCTCTGTGGAAGAAATATGCTCAGCCACATATATTTTTAATGGTTTCTCTTCTAACCATATGAAAAGATACTAAGAATGTTTTAAAAAATCTTATTGTACTACCCAATTAAATGCTTGTCAATGAGCCTTAAGAATGCTGCAAACCGTGTTCCTGATGTCTGTGGGCAATTTGTTGGTGACAAACTGATCACTGTTGCTGTTTCAGGATTGGGGAACCTGGATTCATGTCCACTGATTCCTTCACAAAAAAGTTCAAAAGTACATAGTTGAGGAATGTTGCTTCCAAAATGTCAGAATAAAGTATATGCAAATAGAGCCATAGCTGCAAACTCTATAAGCATCTGGTAATTGTGGCATAATCTCCTCTAAATCATTTCTAATCATAGTGAGCTTCAACATCTATCAATGGAATGGTTGCTAATTGTAACTACAGAACCAATGTCTGGGGACTTATTACAAAATTGAAAGCACGGCACTTCCACAGCTTCTAATGCAATTAGAAGCATGACATCTGTTCACACCTGCCCTAGAAAGTTACATTATGAGAGTTATTCTTTACATATTTGCAGCAAATAGCAATGTTCTATAAAACTGCAGTATAAAGATCTGATGTAAAAATAATATCAAAACAGATAAATTGCCTTTTATGAAACAAGATGCAAAAGTATACCTCAGGTTAAAAATGCAGGATTCGAAAGTTCAATTTTCTGCAGTACTTGTGAGTATTTTATTGTTGATTTCTTCATCAATTGGTGCTGACTCTTCTGTTTCTTGTTTGATATAAATGCTGGTATCGGATACCTGAAACCAAACAAATGTAAATATGCCTACTACGTAGCTGTGATTTGCAGATATTGATGCACTAGCACAATCATCATTATTAAGCAAAGGATATTAGACTTTTATTTTCTTCTATTTAATATGAAAGTGAACTATATTTTAGGTGATGTTGAAGATGACATACATTCAAAACTAGACATTCATCTGAGAAGCACTGTAGAAAACTGAATTGACATGATTATGTACTCAGGTTGTATGTACAGAAGATCCCTAAAGATATTTCTTTAATTAAAGTTTTATGAATGAAATACTGTCAATGAACTGTCATCCAGAAGTTTATGTACTTGCAGTTGATCTCTGATCAGGAGGAGATGAAAGTTTCGCCAGTTGAAGATAATATTAAGCTTGCAAGAGAAATTGATTTGGCTAACATAAAGACTGAGTATCAAGAAGGGAATATTGTCACATACAAGATGGTTACTGGAAAACTGATTGTTCAAGCCATAGAGGATGAAAGGATGAAATGCCTAATGGTTGAGGCACTTGGTATAAATTCACATTGAACACTGTGAATGTTCTCTGGAATGGAACATAGTCTTGGATGGTGAGATAAAATATTGAACCAAAGATGCTTTTTCAAAAGGCAACTGGACTTTGTTTTTTTGCTTGAAGAACTGAAGAAGGTTCTTGGATGAGAATTGAAACGTCTTCAAGCAAAAAACAAACAAACCAAAATCTAATTGCCTTTCGAAAAATCACCTTTGGGACAACCATAGCTGAGAATCTCCATAGACATAAAATATTGAACCTTTTTACAATTAGGAAGGATTCTTGCATTTCTGTTTTCTGAAGATTTGAATTACACATTATGCTTCCAATCTGTAATTTTTTTTGCATATATGCAGAGCTTATTTGTAAATGTGTAAGTATATACCCCAGAGAATCAGTATGGACTCGGGCTTCTCACAGCAGTTAATATGTGGCTGCTGTAGTATATGAAGCCCCTACAAGGTTTTCCTTTTTAACTTGCTAAATCTACATCCATGTAAATTATAACTAAATCAGTTAGTTTTCATACTACTGATGAGTTTTAGCTTCCACAACTCTGGGCCTGACTTTCTGAGAAAAACAACAAGGGGCTCATTCAGTATGGCTACAAAATAGCAGACTGTTGGCAGCAGTTTACAAGTAACCTCTTCCCAGACCATCATCCATTGTATTCAGAATGTGTGAAAACTAATACTTTTCCCATTTTTCCCCCCAAGGAACATCAAATATAACAACAAATAGATATAGAGCAACCATGATTCTTTTGTAGAAATGGTGCACGTCAGTGATAAAAAAACAAATTGCAATTTACAGGTGATATGCACAATATCAGTGATAAATATTGGGTATGGAATATTTAGATTATTTCAATTAGATTTATTCTAGCTACCTTTTTTACAATATGCACAACTGCTAGACATTTTTTTCAGAAACAAAATAGAAAAGAACTCTATAGTTAAACGTCCTTGTTCCCTCCCCACTGGATTTTATTTTTATTTTTTTTTTGCATCTTGAACGAAATATTGTAACTAACTTTTAATTCCATTTATGAAGATGGATAATGGAATTTCACTGTTAACATCAGATACTTTGTAATCCAATTAGCATAGCTCTTGCTCAATCCTAATTCTCTTTGAAAAACCGCCAAGTGAGTTAAATCACTTGTCTATTATATTCATAATTTCCCAGTCACCTTTCCCCAAACCCTCTTTGTTTCTTTAAACTATCCCATTTTTTATTACACAGTTAACTTTACAGCATGTCATCTTTTCTGAGTAATTTACTTCTACATGGAATTTAAGAAGATTCATGAATTTGGTCGCTGCTACAGTTGCTTCTGTACCCTCATTTTGTTTTTAAATAGTTGGGTAAAAACAAAAATATCTCCCCTAATATCAGTTTAGAAGAAAATGTTTATTTTCACGTGTAGTTATTTGTTGAATTTACTTATTTTCTATTCATACTTATTAGTTACATTTATATTCTGCCTTTCTTTTTTTCTTTTTTTTTTAATTTTAAAGTTTTTTTATTTTAAACACATTAAAAGAGAGAGAGCCTTGATAGTACAGGGGTTTAGTGCACCCTGTTATTAACACAGCTGCCTGCAATTTCTGCTGGTTCGAATCTCTCCAAGGCTCAAGGTTGACTCAGCCTTCCATCCTTTCTAAGGTAGGTGAAATGAGGACCCAGTTTGTGGGGGCAATAAGCTGACTTTGTATAAAATATACAAAAGAATGAAGGCTATTGCTTAACGCATTGTAAGCCGCCCTGAGTCTCCGGAGAAGGGCGGCATATAAATCAAATAAAAAAAAAAACACACATTAAAAATCAAACATATACATATAACAAAAAGTAACACAAAAAAGAAAAAACATCACTTTTCTTTCAGCTATACACATTTCAACTTATTAAATAGATTAACTACAAAATTTATTTGGCAAGGAAAGAAGCCTAGAATTAGGTTAAAAGTATTATAAGATACCAGAGACAGAGGAGGAGCCACCCTCCCAGATTGGGAGACCTACTATCAAGCAGCAGGATTAGTTTGGATAAAGGAGTGGATGGAATTGGAAAATAGAAGGCTGCTAACATTAGAAGGACATGATCTAACTGTAGGGTGGCACTCATATTTGTGGGGAGGAAAACAAAATATATATTCTGCCTTTCATTCGGAAACTCAGGGATGAGCAAGTATGGGGTATGTGTCATAATTAAATAATATGAGGATGTAGGCAAAGTTTCCTCTAGAAATGGTCACACAAGAAAGCAAAATGGTATGATACTATATATGTGAAATATCGATGAGTTTGGTTTATACATTAGATAGGATTTTTTAAATGGCTTGTTTAATAAGCCATAGTGTTTTAGTTACACATATTGCTAGATCATAATAGAAAGGCTTTTACTTGATGCTAAACCAAAAAACAAACAGCTATATTATGGCATAATATAGTCCTTGGTATTCTCTGAGCTTGGTTGTTTATTTGATGATATACCCAGCTAGGTAACATCATCAGTGCTAGAATGAAATGAGGTTTGCTTTTTATTAGGATTATAGGAAGCTAAATAAAACATTGACTTGATTTCACTTTGGCTAAAAGATGAATTCAGCTATGGCATTGCCATAGTAGCTGCCAATCTAGAACTTCCCACTGGTGTGTTCACAGCTATACTTGTCTGCATGTGATACTGAAATCTTCATTAGATTTCATAACTTAAGTGGCTAGAATTACTTAACCATATAAACATCCATTTATATAATCACTTCCAATATTTTCTTATATGACTTTCTCATTTTTATGTTGTAGATGAAAGTTACTTTCTTTGTATCTAGACTTTTTTGTTCTTTTTTATTTTATAAAAAAAGGGGGTTATATGCTCTTGTAAGAGAACATTCCTATTTTATTATTGTAACATTCTATTGTTATTTATGATAAGATTATAAGTAAATTATGTTTTGGTAAAGAGATGGAGAACTAGACATATCTGAAAGAGTAGATCATATAATGGTGAAGATTGGCAGCCAGACGGTGGATCTTGGACTTTGTAGATTAGAACAAGAAAGAACTAAAAATTACAATTAATGGGAAAGAACACTTAATTTCAATTTGCTAATACAGAATGTAGCAAAATATTTTAACATATGGACATTTTGAAAGATATTTGGGAACAGTGGATCAAAAGTTAATTTTAAGAATGTTTGCTATAATAGATAGTATGTAAATGATATTATGGAAGAGGAACAAGTTTTACTATACAAGACAGAAGTTATTATAAAGACTGAATATAATATAATATAAAATGTAAAAATATATTTCATAAAAATGACAGGTTGAAAGAATGATCTTTACAAAAGATGATATACTGGATTTACAAATGAAACCAGTTGGTGTTGTAATACAGGTAGTCTTTGACTTACCATCACTTTTTAAGCAACTGTTTAAAGTTATGGTGGTGCTGAAAAAAGTGATTTTCAATCGGTTCTTGCACTTAAATTGTTGCAGTGTCCTCATCGTCACGTGATCAAAATTTGGGCGCTGGACAACTGGTATGTATTTTCAACTGTTGCAGTGTCCCAGGCTCATATAATCACAGTTTGTGATTTTGCCAGGCAGCTTCCGACAAAGTCAATGGAAAGAGCTGGCTAGGATTCACTTAAAGACCACACGATTCATTTAATAACTGTGGTAATTCACTTAAAGATAGTGGCAAAAAGGTTGTAAAATCAGGTATGACTCAATTAACAGCTGCATCATTTAGCAGTGGAATTTCTGGTCCAATTGTCAGTAAAAGTCAAGAACTACCTATAATTAAAAGGGATATATTAAACAACAGATCAGTAGAGTGACTTTCCTACAGTATATTAGATTTACAAAGGTGACCTATTAAAATTTGGTAGGCTTGCGTGAGAAGAAACAAAAAAAGGGAAAAGGAGCCCTGGTAGCGCAGCAGACTAAAGCACTGTTATTAACATCAGCTGCCTGCAATTACTGCAAGTTCAAATCTCACCAGGCTCAAGGTTGACTCAGCCTTCCATCCTTTCTAAGGTAGGTAAAATGAGGACCCAGATTGTGGGGGCAATAAACTGACTTTGTATAAATATACAGAAGTATGAAGGCTATTGCTTAACGCATTGTAAGCCGCCCTGAGTCTTCGGAGAAGGGCGGCATATAAATCAAATAAAAAAAAAAATCAAGTTCTAGGACATTCAGGACAATAAATTTGAAGATTTTTAAAAGGGTAGAAATATAAAGTTGATTTACTTGGTCAAGGTTCAAGTATATGTGTTGCTATCTCCAATATCCTTTAATGGATTTTGCTGACCAAGACTGAATAAAGAGATTTTAAAGTTTTGTTTATAGGTAAGAGATGATATATGAAAAGAAGAGAACATTTTTTTGTATTTTAGGAAAAGGTGATTAGTTACTTAAATTGTTTATACTTGTTCTGATGGAAGGAGAATTTAGTTCTTTATTTCTTTTTTTTTTCTTTATTATACAGTATTCTTATTTTTTCTTCTATTTTTTTTCCCATTCTTCCCCCCCCCCCCCCACTTTCTATTTTTTTCTTTCGCTGTTTCATTTGGTTTGTGTTACCTTTTAGCTTTTTAATTGCAACATTTAATAAAAATATTGGAAAAATATGACTAAATACTTATTTGAAAGATAAAGCTGCAATTCTCTAGTATTTCACATCTTAAATATACTACTATAGTTGCTGTTATCTATTAGTCTTATTATTATATACAGATAATATTATTATACAGAAAGGGATGATTTGCATCAGAAATATATAAAAAAGAGGTCCCAGGGCTGTATGCTTCTTCTGGAAACCTTGGGTGGCTACTCCAAAATCCTTCAAAACCATTGGTTAACTATTAGTTAATTTTAATATAAAGTAAGTGTAATTGAAACAAAATCAAATTTAATTTTGCCTTGGCCCTACATATTACTTTTTGGAATGTAGCCCATGGTACACTATTCAAAGACCAAATGTGGCCTTCAGCCAAGAAAAAGTTACTCATCTCTACTTTATATCATTTAAGAAGACATCTGCCTTCCCTGATGAGCTGTAGAATTGGACTCATTACAGGTGAGAATCAGAAAAAGAAAAAGATTCTCAATTATAGTTCACATGATTTCATTAATAATGTGGTACTCATAACAATTATTTTTAGTTTGCCTGGTTACTTATAAGTAGAAATTTTTTCAATTAAATGGAAGAAGGGGACAGTGTAAATAAAGAAGCTTGCATACAAATGCAATACTTTAACAGGGCCTGAATTTTGCTGAATGTCTTAGGTTAAAAACCAATTTCTGTAGTCAGAATAGTTTTAGTTGTGAACTTGTCATATCTTTATATGTGTTTTGTTTGCAGAGGCTCAGAAATAATAGTTATGCGAAATAATTTCCTCAAAAGAAAGTTAGCTGGAAATGGAATTTTCAGACTAAAATTGTATATATTTGAATATGTATTGCTCAGTGTTGGAGAGAGTAATCCCTTTGTCTTTAAAATGGTGTTTGGGTACTGCAGAAAAGAGTGCAGTAGAAAAAGAACCCTCACAAAGACATTGCTTCTCTGTGGTATTTTGAATTTGGCTATTGACTGCAAAAGGTATGACACTTTCTGAAAAACCAGAAAAAAAGATGGTCATGGGTAGTTTTTGGGTAAAACATGAATGACGGATACTGAGTTCAATGATACTTACTGTAATACTATAATGCTATTCATTTGTACCTGCAGTATGGAGCAAGGACCAACTCCTGTTGAAAAGAAGAAGAAAGGAAAAAGGAAAAATGACATGTCACTTGATAGTTTAGAATTGGATCAAGGCCTCCTTTCATTATCTGGACAAAACCTTGAGGAATCTGTTGAATCAATTGACAGCCAGGTATACTTGAATCTTGAATCTTTATGGATGTGAGACAATCTAGTATTGCTACAATTTTCTCATGAGTACAACCAGTTTATGTTTCGTTAGTTCCTATTATTCTTTGGTTATGATTGTTAGGATCCTACCATGATGTACCTGTATATTAGCTTGTGCACAAAACTGAAAGCGTGGAAAGTTGTCAAATTGTAGTCATTCTTACAAAATGTAAGATCGTTTCTAGACACAGTTTAGTGCTTCTACCACATCCATACCCCAATTTACACATTAGCAATAGCAATAGCACTTAGACTTAGATGCTGCTTCACAATGCTTTAGAGTCCTCTCTAAGCATTTTACAGAATCAGAATATTACCCTCAACAATATGGATTCTCATTTTACCAGCCTCAGAAGGATGGAAGGCTGAGTCAACCTTGAGCTGGTCAGGTTCGAACTGCTGGCAGTATTGCCTGCAATACTGCATTCTAACCATTGCGTTACCATGGCTCTAATTGCCTTTAGTTGCTTAAACTTTTTACCACAGGTTGGCGAGGATCTCATCAACATGATTCAACCATAACTTTCTTGACATGTTTTCTTTCTTTCCTCTCTCACTTAAATCTTCCATCCTATATTTGTTTTGCAATTCTGTCTTCATTTCTTCTCTTCAATTTTGATTTGAACTGCAAGATGAGCAGCATATAATAAATAATAATAATTAACTTAGTCCTTGATACAATAATTTTCATATGCTTGTTGCATTATTGAGCTTTGCAGCACATCATTCGGTTTAATGTGTGCACATTTTCATGTTCCCAATGAACATACCTCTGTTGGCCACAAGCATTCCATAAATTCACAAAACAATCAAAGGAACATCACACATCTTTTGTAGGAGTTATGGTCACCATATTCTCACTGTATTATTCAGACTTGAAATCATGTGAATGGGCCTTCATAGATATAGTATAACAAAGACATCCCTTCACATTGCTTTAGTTCACCTATCACTTTAAGGTACATTGTTGCTTTAGCATCATATATAGCTTAGCATCATATATGAACCTAGCCCAAAGTGATTAATAACTTTAGCATTTTATTTGACTTAGGCCCGTGATAGCAAACCTATGGCATGCATGCCACAGGTGGCACATGTAGCCATATCAATGGGCATGTGAGTTCAGCTCCGGCATGCATGTGCATGGCAGCCAGCTGATTTTTGGGCCTTCTGGGCCCACCAGAAGTAAGGAAATAGGTTGTTTCCTGCCTCCAGAGGGCCTTGGGGGGGGGTTGTGGGAAAGGTCTGTTTTTCTCTCTCACCTGGCTCCAGAGCCTTTTTAGGAGTCTGGAGAGGGCAAAAATGGCCTTCCCCACCCTCCTGGAGGCCCTCCAGAGGCCAGAAAGGGCCCATTTGCCAACTTCTGGTGGGACCGGAAGGCCTGTTTTTGCTGTCCCCAGCCTCCAGAGCCTCTCTAGGAGTCTAGGGAGGATGAAAACGGCCTTCCCCACCCCCTGGAGGTTCTCTGGAGGCCGAAAAGCCCGTTTGCCAACTTCCGGTCCCACCGTAAGTTGGCAAATGGACCCTTTCTGGCCTTGGGGGGGGGTGGCGAAGGCTGTTTTCGCCCTCCCCAGACTCCTAGAAAGGCTTTGGAGCCAGGTGAGAGAGAAAAATGGGCCTACCGGGCCATCGCATGCTAGGAGCAGGGGTAGCGGGTGGGGGTGTCACATGCACGTGCATGGGGGCGGGGTGCATAGAATTATGGGTGTGAGCACCCGCGCGATACCCCTCCGCTACCCCCCCCGCTACATGATGGCAAAAAGGTTAGCTATCACTGACTTAGGCCATTGACTCAGATGCAGAGCATTTCAGTTCACATATTCAGTGGTGATTTCTCAAGGGCTGAATCATGAAGTAATCAACAGACAAGGGAGAACTATCAGATTCACTGGTATTGATTAGAAAGAGCTGAAGTTAAGCAGGAGAAGCACTCCAGAGGGAATTTTCTGAAAGCGTTATATTAAAAAGATCAGTTGATGTAAAGAGAACCGTCTGAAAATGATTTCTGAATTGAGCAATGTATTTATTTAAAGAATATATGCAATGTGTAGGAGCAGCGAGTGGTTCAAATATGACTCCAGGAAAGACAGAAAGTAGGCAAAAACAAATTTCTTCTCTTTCAGAATTTAGATAAATTGGCAGGCAATTTTTAGGATTGGCAGTTTTCTCCCTTGCTTTCTTTGCTATCCAGAACCGCCTAGGGGGTTGGCGAAGTATTCTAGGACCAGGTGGTGATGGAATAGAAATGTAATTTATTATGAAAAAGAAAGGATCAAACAAAGTAGGAACACACACACACACACACACACACACACACACACACACACACAGAAAGAGAGGGAGAGAGAGAGAGAGAGAGAGAGAGAGAGAAAGAGAGAACTGAGATTTGTATTCATTTCCTGCTTTATGTCTTAACTTGTCTATGCTTTGGCTTACATTGGTATATTGTTTGGGGCTTTTCAGCATGCATGAAACCAGTACATAGCAGGTTGCTCTCTCCATTGTTTGAAAGACTGACTTCATTTATTTGGCATCATATTTATTTTTGGGATGGGATGTTCAAACTTTTGAAGTGAGAACCTAAATCATATGTCTATGTCTTACAACATTTTGTTTAGTACAAGCCTCTGATGCCCTAATTTTTCATTAGCTGGCAACATATTGGCCAAATCTAAGCATTGTGTATTTATTTGTATAACCTGGACAAGGGCTGGATTTCAGTTAAGCAGTAGCAATAGCAATAGCAATAGCACTTAGACTTATATACCGCTTCACAGTGCTTTATAGCCCTCTGTAAGAGGTTTACATATTGCAAGTCAGCATATTGCCTCCAACAATCTGGGTCCTCATTTTACCGACCTCGGAAGGACGGAAGGCTGAGTCAACCTTGAGCTTGGTGAGATTTGATCTGCCAAACTGCTGGCAACTGGTGATCAATAGAAGTAGCCTGCAGTACTGCACTCTAACCACTGCGCCACCGTGGCTCTTTATCTAGTATTGTATATATCTCTTCTACCATATTTGAGTCTGTGTTTGCTGTGCAGAAGCGCCGTTCTGGACGCCAGGTGAAGCGTAGGAAGTACAATGAAGACTTGGATTTCAAGGTGGTTGATGATGATGGTGAAACAATAGCTGTATTGGGTGCTGGCCGAGCTTCTGCACTTTCTGCATCTACCTTGGCTTGGCAAGCAGAGGTATGGCTGGGACAATTGGGAAACAAAATTTAGTTCCATTTAGAAAATCCATTTGTCCGTGAACTCATGGCACAGTAGACATGTGAGATCATGTTTGTAGCAATTTGAAACGAATTACATATCTTGAGTAAAATCCATGGGTTTTTTTCCTAAACTGAATTCTTATAGAGTGCATTCATTTGTAACAAATTCCCAATCGAGGATATCATGTGGGGTGATAGACCAGAAAAATGCAGCATTAACCTTTTTCTGTAATTTTAAATTATCCTAAATAAGTGAATCATTTAACTGATTATTTTCTGTCACTTGAAATGTAATAATATGTACATACCCAGAAGCAATTCTTATTTAATTTACCACCAAGTAAGTATTTCCCAAATTAAATTCTAATCTGATTTTGATTTCTCCGTATTTGTTCCTTTTTAAAAAATTTCTTAAAGTCATTCTTTATATTTAATTATAAGCAAAGATTGATAATTGTGATAAGCTTCTATTATAATTAAAACAACATAAAAATGACTTAAGAATCAGTTCGATGTAGTGGTTAAGGCATCCCCCTGGGAACTCGGATACTCTTAAGTAGTGGTCTCACCTTAGGCACAAAGTTAACTGGGTAACTTTGGACCAATCTTTCTCTTAGGAAGCAGGCAATGGCAAACCATTCCAAAATTTTGCCAAGAAAACTGTAGGAACTTGTCCAAGTAGTCGCCAGGACTCTACACTGACACAATGGCACCCCTCCTCCTAATACCTTATTTATTTATTTATTAGATTTTATCCTGTCTTTATTACTGGATAGGTAACTCAAGGAGGTGAACATATATACTGTAAAACTCTGTCCTCCTCCTAATTCTCCCCACAAGAATAATCCTGTCAGGTCTGGGAGAGATGCAGAGAAAGTGTGCAAGTAACAGAAATACATATGTAAACTAAATTCAGTTCTTAAGCTGATAGTTTGTTTTCAGTGATTGCCTTTAATAATCTTCGGGCACTCTCACCCACTTTATCTGCCACTTTCTTTTTATATGAGAATAAATATATGATCATTAGAATAGACAAGACCAGAATAGAATTGCACATCATATATAAGAAATCAGCATGATCTGCCATTAATGACCGTTAGTTCAGTGTCTGTTTAAAGTTATGATGGTACCGAACAAGGAGATTTACAGCCGATCCTCAATGTTGTGGCCGTCACAATATCCTGGTGGTGATGTGATTGTGATTTGGGTACTTCACAACCGGCTCACAATTACGATGATCACAACATCCTGCAGTTACATGACTGAACCTAACAACCTTCCATCAAAGTCACTGGGGAAACTATCAAGAGGTTACAAATTGCAATCATGTGATTTTACATGACAAGAAGTACCCTGTCTATATTAATTCCAAGAGATATCTTGAAGTACGGAAAGTCAAACTTTTAATGTACATTGCTTTAAAACACTAAATGCCACAATCACATCTGGGCAGCTAAACTTCCTTCTTCCTGTCTCTGCTCCATAGGAACCTCCTGAGGACGATGCCAACATCATTGAGAAAATTCTTGCTTCCAGGATGGTGCAGAAAGAGGTGAGAGCCTCCCTTGTCCTTGGAGCCCTTTCAGTTCCTTTATGAGTTATTTATTCTATTGAAAGGAAAGAATATGATCGATTGTGTTAAATTATAGTAATTGGTATTATAAGAAGATGCGGTAAATTATTTACTTTATCATAATTTGTTTCCTACGGTAATATGATAATGAATAGTAGGACTATTATGTTTGGAGCTTAGCTTCTTCATGCAGTGAATGAATAGACTGGAGTTTGGAAATCTTGTTGGAAGCAGGGGCAAGTATTCAGTTTGAAGCTCAAGGCAGAGGGATATTGTTCTCTATGTGTCTAGAGTGGGTATTTACATTCAGAATGCAAGTGATGGCAAAATTGTGCCTCAAAAGTTGCCTTCCCCACTCACCAATTTCAGTATGTAAGTGGATGTTCAGATCTGAAACATATTCTCTGCTGCCATGGTTTATTCCCTAACACCACTTGCTCATGAAGCAATTATTTATATTGAGGACTGCAAGCTCTGGGATAAAAGAGCTTTTTTGAGAGAAAAATTCTGTATCAATTGGCTGTATTATATTAATAAATAGAGTGAAAACTGGATAAAAATAAGTTTGATATAATAAAGTTTGTGCGTGGGTGTGAGTGTATCACCAATTTTGATTGAGGCCTGGGTAGAATCAAACCGCACCTAATAAAAGCCAATTGATAGATCTGCTGTCTTTTCCCATATGCCACTTAAGTTTGTAACTAATGCAGCCACAATGAAGTAGCTTTCACACTTTTCTGTATTTTATTTTAATCTGTTTTGCTTTATGAAAGGGTCTAGAAGGTCAGATGTTTCCCCATTATTTTGTAATCTTGAATGAGCCAATAATATTATTTCAAAATGGATTTGGAGCTTTTTCTCATGGTCAGTTCAGCTTTTCTTGTAATTAAGGTACGCAGTCATATAACTGCAGAAGAAGCATATGGAAAAAAATTATTATAGGAACATCTCAGGTATTGCTTTACTATTTCTTATTCCTGAGAGATTTGAATGACTTTGCTTAATATCAGTAAGGAATGGGATTGTCCTTTATTTTTCCTATTCACTTCTGCTTTTCTTGCCAAATGGATTTTAATATTATTCCAGTCATATTTGAACATTGTACCTGTGGAATCTTATATTTGGTTACATTACAAAGTAGTTTATTCAAGTAAGCTACCATTGGCTGTGGTCCTTGCCTAGTCTCAGTTTTGTCCAAATGATGCTGACTAAGCATTAATGGCTATAATGGATACTAATGAATGGATATATTCATATTGCATGGATGGTTTTTTTGTTTTTATTATTTTAAATGTTTTCAGTATTTTTAATTGTAAAGTATTTTTTTATTTCTAATCTGCCAAGAATTATTGAGTGAGATGGGCAGCTATTGAAATTGATTGATTGATTGATTGAATGGATGGATGGATAAATAAATAAATAAATAAACTGAGAAATAGATAAATAAAAATAGATAAAAATAGATAAATAAATAATTAATATATAATGGATGCTAAGCATTAATGGGTATAATATATCTATATAATTAAACAAACAAACAAACAAATAATTGTTGTTCCAGATTTATCCTGGAGGAGCAACTTATGAACAGGAAGAGTTCTATGTAAAGTACCGCAATTTGTACGTATAGCATGTGTTTGTCTTATCAATGTGCTACGTACTGTTCAGTTTTGGATGTCCAAAACATATAAAGTAGCATCTATTTCTTCATATTAGAATTGACTGATTTGTCAAATTTGATTTTGCTCAATTTCATATTTTTCCAACTTTAAATTCCTAATAGCTGATTTCTGCAACACTTTTCCTAATATTTGAATTTTTGTATTTTTTTCTCCTCAATTTATATCTTTAGAGAAACATTAGTAATCTAATACATTGCATTTTTATGCATACATCCGCCAGAATATGCTTATTTGATTGCATTTTTCTTAACATTTTAAACATGATATTAGCTGTAAATTACAATTCAGCTTTTGGAAAGATATAGATATTGTGATGCAATTACATACTTGAAGGAAGTAAGATTTGGACAAGTTTGTGTTAAAATGCCAATCATGTGCACGTCTTCCTGGTTCCTTCTTAATAATCTGAATGATACTCTTCATTAATTCATAGTTCTTATTTGCACTGTAAATGGGCCACCATGGAGGAGCTAGAAAAAGATCCACGGATCTCCCAGAAGATTAAACGCTTTCGCAATAAACAGGCCCAAATGAAGCACATTTTCACTGAGGTCAGTAATGAATTTTCCTGGTTGATTTTGTTACTTTCTCAGAATATTTTTAAAGGTCTGTTAACTGGGGCTATTTTTTGTGGTATTGTCAATGTACGCAGTTAGCAATGTGTACGCATATAAGCAGCACCATTGCTGTAAACTAAAGCAAAAATATGATTAAAGAGCGTTTCTTTTACCCTCCTTTACTAGCCTCCCTGCACTTACGCATAGGGACTTGCACCCTCTTTTCCCAAATTGCCCAAATTCAATCTGCATTGCAGCAACACCCAAGCAATCTGTGCCATATTTCCCAGAACCTCTCCCCCATGGCATCCCTATGTTTCTTAACTGGGATTCCCTCTACTTTCCGCTTAATGACCCACATGTCTTGAGGTTAGGACTACAACCAGGAATTCCTGGATTGCTATTGCTAAGCATGCAGTTATATAATGTTGCACTTTATAACCAAATTGCTTAGCTATGGCAATCGTGTTCCCAATTGCCATTGTAACTCATTCAACTTTTTAAAAATTGATTTTAACTCTGGGTTTTATAAACTGTTCTGAGTCTATAGGAATTGGTGGGGATAATAAATTTAAATTAATAGATTATGATGATGGCTTAGATCAGGGGTATCAAACTTGATTTCATTGAGGGCCGCATCAGGTTGTGTTTGACCTCAGGGGGTCAGGGTATGTGGCTGGGGCGTGGCCGGAGTGGGCGTGGCCAGTTCGATGTCACTCATCAAGGCTCCGCTTTTTGCCACGACGGCCTCCTGCAGTTCCCTGCCAGGGGAAAATGGAGCTTGGGGAGGCCGCACGTGGCCCACACGGGCTCTATTTTCGTTGGCAGAGTGCTTCAGGAGACCCTCGGAGTCTGGGTGGGCTGTCCGTGGCCCTCCTGACCTCCTTTTTCGCTAGCAGAGGCACCGCGGGCTGGTCCTTCGCTGTTTCCAGAACGGGCCTCTGGGCCAGATCTAAGCATCCTGCGGGCCGGATCTGGCCCCCGGGCCTTGAGTTTGATCCCCCTGGCCTAGCTGGATAAAAGTACAAAATTATTGTACCTCTGCCAGGTACAGGAATAGAAAGTTTTGTATGATGACATGTTACCAGTCAATAGATACCTGAGAATCTTGTTTTTAGTGTGCTCTCTTTCTAACTATCATGTCGTTACATGTGATGCTATTGTGGATGTATTGTGTAATTGGAATGGAAGAGGTTGAGTAGAGATAAATAATTGATGTCCTGTTCATTCAGTATGGTAATTTCAAGCTTATCATTATAGATATTTATATTTCTGACAGCTCAGGATTAATACTCAGTTAGAATATTGGTTGATTTACTGTTGCTGTTTTTGTTTGGTAATTGCTTCCAACCAGCATCTTGAAAAAGAAATAACTGTTGGCATAAAACTCACGCTTTCCATACAGGTAGTCCTTGGCTCATGTCCATTTATTCAGCAACCATTCAGAGTTATGGTGGCACTGAAAGAATGGATATACGACTGGTTCCCAAAGTTGTAGCAATTGTAGCACCCCATCACGTGATCACATTCCAGGAGCTTGGTTGCTCAGCTTGCGATTATGATGATGCAGGTAGCTGTGGCCACTATTTGTGACTTTCCTTCCCAGCTGCCCACATGTTCAATGTTCTGACCTAGGCTCCCTTAAAAAGCAGGAAGCAGGAATTGGTCCCGGCAAAACCTCTTTTATTTTCACAACTGTGAATTACTTTCATTCACAGTCAGCAAGGTTTGTCCAAACAGTTTTTCAAAGGAATATTTATCAACACACCTTATCTTGCTTGGCAAGCTGCCATGTAACTTGTTTCCAAATGCAGAGTAAGGCAAAACTTGGCACAGAGTCCCTTAGAGTTACGAACAGAACTTTCCACTCTTGAAACTACCGAATGAATGAACTGTTTCCTGCAAAAGCCCCCTCCCCCTTCACTCCTCTTTTGTTTCCTATGGGAGGGGCCAATCATCTCCCAGGTGTGGCTTTACTCCCAAGTCGACCCTGCTTTCTGAGTTGTTTTTGTCTTCTGGCAGCTCTGCGCATGCACACACTGGGAACGGGCTCCAGCTGTTCCTCTGCCTCACTGCTGTCTATCTCCCTCTCTGCCTCTGACGCAGAGCCCTCGTCCGAGCTTTCCCCAGCCCCCAGGACTGGCCCATGTTCCTCCCCAATCTCCTCACTGTCTGACTGTGCTGCCAGCTCTGCTCTGTGGGCCACAACACACAAACAAAGTCAATGTGGAAGCTGGCAGCAAAGGTCTCAAGTTGTTCCCGTAAGTTGTTCTAGCCTGCAGCACCTCCCTACCTGCTTGCAGCTTCCACCAGCCCTCCTAGGCTCTCCTTGGCTTCCCCCAAATCACATGCAACCTGTACTGGACCTCCCCAACCTTCCCTGGCCTCCCCCATTTCTCTTGTGACACCCCCATATTTCTTACCTGGGATTCCAGGACTGCCAGGATTTCCATAGCTCTGCTATCCAGTTACATGATGTAGTGCTTTACAACCGTATCACTTAGTGACAGCAATCCTGGTCCCAATTGCCATCATAACTCAAGAACTAACTGTAGGAAATTGTAATTTCATTCTCCAAAATTAAGCATTTTTCTAGTTGCAGGGGAACTAGTTAGGAAAAGGTTAGAAGTGGAAATAAATTGCAAACTCTGCTTGAAGAAGAGAGATTAAGTCTTCTCAGATGGACTCTTTGAATGCTATCCATCCTTATATTCTTCAGGGATCCCAACACAGCTCCAGATTCCAAAGAATGTTCTTTTGTGTTATGTAACTATCATCCCACTATCTTTTTTCTTATATTTAGTTTTACTTATTTTTGGTGGGAAGCAGTGGAGCATTTGGGAGAGTTGAGTTTCTGCTCTGAACCTTTACACTGTTATTCTAGATGAGCAGAATTCACAGTTTTACAAGTGAAAATAAGGAGGTTTGGGTGGAATTGTTTTTCTAATATTTCTTGGTCTTCACACATCTATTTGGGGCTTATATTTCAAAGATTGCAACTGAGGTATGTAAGGAAAAAAGCTGCCAAAGCTTTTATTTCTACAAGAAAGTCCAAGGAAGAACCTGCTAAAGAGCTGTTTTGTCTGCAACTCTATTAAAAATAAAATAAAATTTTTTGACGGTAGAAATTGCTTCCTTCCTGCTAGTTCAGGAGGCCCAAACTCTTGCTTCTGACTGCCTTTATGACTTTCTTGTTTCACTATCTGACATGAATTACTGTATTTTTTGGAGTATAAGATGCACCAGAGTATAAGACACAGCTTAGTTTTTGGGGAGGAAAATAGGAAAAAAAAATCTGCCTACCAGGTATTCATCTGGCTAGCGTCCTTAATCTGGTCAACTTCAGCACGTTAGTTTGCTGGTTTTGAGCGTGCGCGCACTTTTTATCCCCTGCTTGGGGATAAAAAACAGCTTCTAAAGCACAGCTGAGAGGGAGCAGCAATGAGAAAAGCAGGCAAAGCAGGGAGATTGCTTTACTTGCTAGCGCCTTGTTAGGGCTGAAAAAAAGCTTCAAAAAAAGCTACATTCAGATACATTCAGAGTATAAGACGCACCCAAATTTTCAGTCTCTTTTGGGGGGGGGGAGTGCATCTTATACTCTGAAAAATACGGTAATAACTTGAGAAACTGATTTTTTTTCCTGGCTAGGCCTAACATGACTTAACGCGTATCTGCTGTTTGTTTCTTATTTTGCCAGCCTGATGAAGATCTATTCAATCCAGACTATGTGGAAGTTGATAGAATTCTAGAAGTGGCTCACACAAAGGACTCTGAAACTGGGGAGGTAGATGTTGTTCTCACCATGATTGTTATTTGCAATTCACATTCTCCACTCTCTTAATTTTCATGGCTGACCTCAGTCTGGGAAGCAGAGGGGGCTTTTTAGTAAAATATAGTGATACAATCCCCCTCCACCCCCATCGGTCTCTTAATTGCCAAGAGTTTTTCAGCTAAGTAATTGTGAACGTCAATGCAGTTTGTTCTGCTGACTCAGCAAGTTTAGTGCTGGAAATAAGAGATTACTGAAATGTAGTCATTATGTGACTCTAGGATAGAGTTTCTGTAGGACAATTTTTCTGAGATCTGTAGTCATGTGTGCATTTAAATTGCAACTATAAAAAGCAGTCTTTTTTTTTCTCTTAATAACCCATACTCAAATATAGTCTAGAAAGAGGCTTTTCCTTTGAACTTCACAGCTCTCTTGGAAGAGATGTAGTGCCTTGTAACTTTGGTTTAGATCTGGTAAGATCAGCACAATTATGGTATAGGTGTTTATTTATTTATTTATTATTTTATTTATTTGATTTGTATACCGCCCTACTCCCGAAGGACTCAGGGCGGTGAACAGCCAACAATAAAATACATAAATACACAAAATTTAAAAACCCGATAAAATCAAATTAAACTTTTTGGCCCAGACAAATTAAAATACCCCAATAATTTAAAAACAGATTAAAATTTACATATTTTAAAAAGGGAAGAGATCAGGCCAAGCCCGCTTGATGGAATAAAAAGGTGTTCTGCTTCATGGAAAAGTGACAGAGTTCAGGCAGAGCCCACTCCAAGCTTGAGAGGTAAATTCCTTACCTGGCTTTAAAATACTCAGATTCTTTTCATTTCTCATGTCTCAGAGCTGTGCTCCACAACGTAGCACCTTGGGTATAGTCCTTGGCATCTTCCAGGCTCCAAACTCCATCTGACTGAGAATGGAGCATAGTAGTACCAACTTTGTAAATAGAAAGTTCCAACTCCCCTCAAGGCAGTGATGATGTCTATAAAATGCTCACCACATTTTAAATGGGCCTTAAATCCCTGCAGTTGTCAAATTTATTAGGTGTTGACACTAATTATGTTTTGCATGCAGTAAACCCCAAGTTCAGTTATGTTGGGTAGGCATTACCACATGCGCATAAGCGTTTTCATGGCATCAGGGTCAGTGGGCAGAGCCTCCCGCTGGTTTTAGTACCGGTTCTATAGAACCGGTGCGAACTGGGAGCAACCCACCACTGATCTGGACTGCAAAAATCCAGATGACTATTAGATGGTTGCTTATAAATTTGTGTATCTTTTTGTTGCCACTTAGTGACCAGTTGCATTTTTGCAGCCCAGTTGTGGTTGCTTTAGCATTAGAGAAGCCTCCTGGTGTGAAAAGTCTGCCAATCAATATAGGCAATATTCCTGTACTTAAAAAAAAAAAAAAAGAATGGGATCAACATAAAGTCTACATAATTCCATGTTTTAGTGAAAATCAGATGACTATAGAGAATCCCTCTACTTTTTAACAAATGCCCTAAACCTTTCTGGATTAATTAAAATAAGGATATATTGGTTTAATTCTTACAGTTTACCTAGGTATAAATGATAAAGCATTGTTCAATTTTCATTTCACATGTTGAATTATGTGATCATGAACCCTTTGTATAGTTATAAGAAAATATTCTACTAGTAACACAAAAGTTAGAAATTAGGTATGGAGATAATTTTTACATGGTGACAAAATTTTTGATGTATTTCTCCTCCTCCCATGTGCTTGTGTAATTGTACAGTGTACGTGGTCTTAAAAATTAGAGATAAGTGAGAGTATTGATACTAAATCATCCCTCTCTCCCAAGGCCTATGGAAATGCCATGGAACATCCATGTATTTGAAAATTTGTATTTCTGTTCCCTGCCTTTCATGCTAAATCAATTATTTCTATTAAGAAAAAAGAACTGAAGATAAAACATGTTATTGATTAACAAATGATGACTAAATGTTTTATGGGTTTACCTTTTTTAAACATTCACATTAAAAGTACACTTGGAAGTTGACATCCACTTTTTGTGAAGAAAGATTTATTTATTAATTAAATTTATATGCTGCCCATCTTTCAGTTGAAAGTGACTCTGGAATGATAAAGGTTTGCTTTATATAAAGCTTTTCCTTTTCTTTGGAAGCATGTGATAGCTGGCTCTAAAGTTGCATCCATGATCATATCAATCATGGTTACACCCCTATATACATGATACATTTCAGCTTATCAAATTGATAATGATCTTGATTTTTCCCCCAGATTATGTTTCCTCAAAGAGTTCCATTATTTGTCCTTTGTCACTTTTTGTTTTGAGCCCTCACTGCTTCTCCTTTTGTTGGTTCCTGGATTGTAGGAGGTGACTCACTACCTGGTGAAGTGGTGCTCCTTACCCTATGAAGAAAGTACTTGGGAGCTTGAGGAGGATGTTGATCCTGGGAAGATTAAAGAGTTTGAATTTATCCAAATTCCACCAGAACTTAAATCCTTGGTAAAAATAAATTAAGCTTTAATTTTGATGGGGGAAAGAACTGATAGTTATGAGCGAAATAAACATTAATTAAAGAATATTGTGGTTCAACATAATTTCCTCTTTCAGAACTGTTTATTTGGCAGTGTTTTTTTTTTAATCTTGCAATTTTTTCCTATGTTTTTTCTTGGTACTTAAACTGAGCAGCTCTGAGCATTCCTCTCTTGTCTTCATTCAGATGCCTTTGCCATTTGTACTGTGCCAGTCAGAGTATAAAATAAAGGAAGAAAGTTGAAGATAGTGTCCCATCTTGTCCATGGAAATTCCAATCTATTTCTCAATGCCATAAGCAGTGGAACTTACACACTGCTGCAGTCCTATGGATCTACTGAACTACCTTCCAATAAATAAACATAAAATTTTATTGTTTGTCCTTTCCAAAAATATATTTGCTTTCAAAATACTTGATGCAAAAACATATTTCCTTATATTTTACAGAGTATATTTTTCTCCCTGAGATAATGATTGGCAATTGGATATATTTTATGTATATTTGTATATATATATTTGCCAGAAGCTTTAAGTAAGGGCAAGAGTACTTTAATTATATAATTATATAATTCTGCTATCTTATATAGATTTATTGATTTAGTAGATCTACTGATTCCCATATTTTGGTTAAAAAGCTTCCCAACTCCTCGGTTTCTGCGTTTTAAAATACTTTTATTCATAAGTTATGATTTGTATACATTTTCTTATACGTTCTTTTGATGCTGTTTCATTATGTGGTTTGCAAAAGATAGTACTACAGTATTTCTTTGTTTTTCTGCCACATTATGAACTGATCTATAGGAGTGCTTCTGATAGAGATTAGATTTTTTAAATCTATAATGGGGAAATTTATAGAGCAGATATCACAGGGTGGGTTTTGGACAAAACAAGGGAAGAAAACCAAGGTCCCTAGGTCTTTAAGTATCCTTGTCTTGGGGAATTAATGGATTTTATTTCTATTTCCTATATTGCTTTTGTCTCTATTAATTTCTCTAATCTATCAGAATTTCATTTCTATCTCTATCCATTAGGAGATGGAAAGAATGCTTATCAAAATTGCCAAGTAATTTGCAAATCTGAGAAGTATAGACTGAGCCTTGAACCTTGTGAGATCCTAGCCAGTACAATCCCTCCAGTTGGATGGGGAACTATCTATTAGCATTCTTTGAATATGATTTTCAAGCCACTGATATATTCACTTAATTGTCATGTTTTCAACCCATATCTTATTGATCAGAATGTCAGCACTGGGTCATACGTTTTGCTGAAATGTAACATTTTCTTTATTTGTTTGTTTGTTTGTTTGCTTATTTATACCCCACTGCACTCCCATAGGGCTCACTTTGGTTTTCTAATAATATATAATTAACACAGTGATAATCCAGTAAAGACAAACCAAAAATCAGTCCATCTAAATAATCCAAAAGACAATTATTTCTGGAAGGTAACTAAAATTGGGACTTGTGTAATTTATAGTGGGAGGCCATTCCAGATGCCTGACACTGCTACAATAACAGTGCTTCCACGCCTCAGCCTCCTCCACTTCCCGAAAGCAGGGAATCAGCTGCTACTTTTCCTGGCAAGATAGAAAAGCTCTGGCTGATTCAAGAACTGAATGCTTGAAGATAGCTTTGTGTTAAGCCATAAATGGTTTTAGTACCAATATTTTAAAAGCCAATACAGACACTGCAGCAAATACATAATGAACATGAGCAGTGAATACTGGAAATATACTGATCTGTTGAAGTTTGGACCGTATAATGATTCAAGAGCTCTTTAAAGGTAGTTCCATATAGAGCTGATTGCAGTAGTCTAAATGATCAGAAATGAGTCAGAGTAGCAAAGTCCTTGGGGATTCAACTATATTCTGGAAGGCAATCCAGTCTATTACATTCTTCCCTAAGGTCTACTTGATGGATCTTTGAGGTTTACTTGTCATCATTGCCCCCTCTCTACCACAGTACATAGACGATATCATTATTTTTAGACAATATATATATATATATGATGAGTAGATGCTATCTTATGTTTTGTTGGTAAATATTCAGGTATTATATAGAGAGCAAGAGAATGTAGCTGAGATCAAATTCCATATTCTGGTAAATTGGTGGTGAGGGAGGTTGTAGTACATCTACAACGATACTCTACATACTCCTCACCATTTTTCAAATATGTCTATTGACCCAAACTGGTCAGCGACTCTCCTGATCAATACAATTTCTTCCTTGCTTGCTTCCTTGCTTCCTTCCTCGCTTCCTCCGTCCCTAATTAATTTTTTATGTCTTAGGAGCGTCCTGCCTCAGAGTCTTGGCAAAAGCTAGAGAAGTCTCGAGACTATAAGAACAACAATGAATTGCGGGAATACCAGCTGGAGGGAATGAATTGGCTGCTTTTTAACTGGTATAATAGGTGGGTTGCAAATAGGCATTCCCAGTGGGGATAAATAATATGACAAATTATTCCTGAAGTCCTGGGAATTGTTTCTGGTTTGCCTTATTAATTTCTTTCTGGATCACACCCTGCCTGTGAGTGTAGGTGAGGGTGCACACCTTTACATACCTTTTTAAACTATTTTAACCATTTTGGACAATATGTTGAAAGTTAAAAACATGAAACTTGGAAAGTTAACTCAGCATTTCATACATATGGTGTTGCTATACTTTAGGCCAGGGGTCTCCAAACTTGGCAACTTTAAGACTTGTGGACTCAGCAAAGCTGGCTGAGGAATTCTGGGAGTTGAAGTCCACAAGTCTTAAAGTTGCCAAGTTTGGAGACCCCTGCTTTAGGCCTACTGTATTTACCTGAAAAGTTATTTACATTGAGCTTAATGCTCCTCTGCCCAAAGGAAGAGTAGACAGAAAAAAATATAAACATCGATAAAATTCCTCTGGATTGCGCAGAATCTGGTCAGCCAAGAGTCCCATCTCCAACTAGAACTAGACATGGAGCTTTTCCTGTCTCCTGTGGACGTGTGTGCATGTCACACTTGTGTGTGATTTATGGGTGTGTGTTTATATACTTGCCAAATCCATATTCCCAAAAAAGACAAGGGAAGGGAAAAAAGGATACTAGCTGAATGAACAATGTCTAATTAAAATTAATTTATTGTAAAATAAGATGTCCCATTTATAAAATTAATTGTTCTCTCAATACACAAACAACTCTCACGTGCAAAAACACATTATACACACATTACCTTCCCTCCTTTCAGCAGAAACGCCAAAAAAAAAAAAAAAGGACAAAAAAGCAGGCTGGAGATGAGTTAAGGAGAAGGGATAGCTGCACTGGAAAGGGAAGGAAAGAGGAACGGGAGAACAAAACTGGATGTGAATGAGGCGAAGGAAAGAGGTAACTGGATAGGGAAGGGAAAAATTGAGAAAGACGCCACGCTTAGGAACTGCAAAAGGGTTAAATTCTCAAGATGAATAGGCTCGTCAAGAAAAAGCTAATTTTCTATATGCGCTAATATGCATTGTTCATTACCACAGAGTGTGGAAATAAATCCCAAGAACAAAGAAGGTTGTTTTAAATTAGGCAGAGTGAATAAAAAGTTGGTTGAAAGGACTCCCATAGGCAATATTTTGTGTCAGTGTTAGTCTGCAGGGGACTTCACCCATTGGTAAAGGAATCATTTTCAGAAGGGCTTCTGAAGTTTTGTAATGGCTCTGTGGCATTTCCACAGGAAAAACTGCATTCTGGCTGATGAAATGGGTTTGGGGAAGACGATACAGTCCATTACATTCCTCTCCGAGATCTATCTGATGGGTCTTCGAGGTCCTTTTCTCATCATTGCTCCACTTTCCACCATCACAAACTGGGAGCGAGAATTCCGCACTTGGACCGAGATGAACGCCATTGTGTACCATGGCAGCCAGATAAGCCGCCAGATGATCCAGCAATATGAGATGGTTTATCGGGACACACAGGTTTGTGCCACTGTATATATCTTAAGGAACTTTTTCCTGCTTGTTTTCAGCCTTGGGAATATAATCTGCAGAGTGGAGTGGGGAGAATTGATTAAAAATAAAGTTTTATTTTTAATAAAGAAGGGACAGTGGAAACACCAAATGTAGAGGTAACAAGAAAGGCCAACTTTAGGCATTTAGGCATTTCTTAGCTAAGTAGCATCCCATGTTTGACGACTTGAAAATAAAGTTCTCCCAATGGACTGCGGAATGGTCCAGAAGTGGGTTGATACAGTGCAATCTGCCCAGAGACTGGGTCGTAATTTTTCGGGCCACGTCCCCTATCATGTCCATTGGGGCCCAGTTTCTTCGCCATTTTTAAACTCAAACACACTACAGATAATCCTCAGGTTAAAACGGCAGTTGGCAGTTGCTGTCACTAAGCAGTGTGGTTGTAAATGTGATGTCATGTGACTGAATCGTAACCCCAAGACATGTGGGTTGTTAAACAGGAAGCAAAGGGAGTCCCATGTAAGAACAATGGGGGTTTCATCCATAGTGGCTTGTTGCATAGTGGGTGGGAAGGATCTGGGAGGCTTGACACAGGATGCACACAAGTCGGAGGAGGAAGAGTTGTGCAAGCTCAGCAAAGGCAAGAGAAGGAGGGCCAAGGAGTGCATATGAGTGCAGGGAAGCCTGGGAAGGAGGCTGTAGGGTGTATGGGAGCTCAGGGAGGCCGGAGAAAGAGCATCCTGGGTGCATGTGATTACAACGAGGTCTAGGGAGGAGAACACGGTGCATGTGAGTGCAGGGAGGCCAGGAAAGTAGAGTGGTGATGGGTACATATGAGTGAGCAAAGTGGGAAAGGAGGATACCATGTGCATGAATGTAAATGAAGTTGGGAAGAAGGGTTTGGTAAATACATGTGTATGAGCAAAGCGGGGGAATGCATGTGTGTGAGCGGAGAAAGGCTAGGGGAGATTTCCAAATTTACTTTGCTTGTGGGAAGTTGGCAGGGAAGATCACAAATGGCAATCGTGACTGTGGGACTATGCAACCAATCATAAGTGCAAGCTTTTTACCAATGGCTAAATTTTGTTTATGTGAGCACGGGGGTGCTGCAATGGTCAGAACTGGTTGTAAGTCCCTTTGTTCAGTGCTTTCATAATTTTGAACAGTTGCTGAACAAATGGTCGTAACTCGAGGATTACCTGTACAGAAAACCAGAGTGGCACACTACAACATGGAAAAATATATTTGTGTGGATTGGTTGCCTTTTAGTTATAAGTCTGGATTCACATTGCATTTCTTTGGATTTTCTGCACGTGGACACATATGCTTAGAGGATCCCA
Source organism: Pituophis catenifer annectens (assembly GCF_029215685.1). NCBI lineage: Eukaryota > Metazoa > Chordata > Lepidosauria > Squamata > Colubridae > Pituophis > Pituophis catenifer. The sequence goes on from NW_027256883.1 coordinate 181,912,443, forward strand.
GATAGATAGTGGAATTATACCACTATAATTTAAACGTTGAATATTTATATGAATAAGAAAATGGTCATGGCTAATTAATAGCACAGGTAGTCCTCATTTAACAACCCTAGTTTTCATCAGCAAGTCTGCAGCCAAGCAAAGTAGTCGTTAAGAAAAACATCATGTGACTGCCCTACTAAGTGATTACAGTTCTGGCAGTTCTGGTTGCAATTGTTCAGGTGAATCACCCATGATCATGAGGCATCACATGACCACAACTTCCTCCATTGGCAGTGGCTTCTTCATTGACTTTTCTTATTGGAAGTCAACTGGGAACGTTGCAAATGGTAATTATGTGTTTGGGTGACATTGCAACTGTTGTAAATGTGTAATGGTTGCCAAGTGCCCGAACTGCAATCGTGAGCATGGCAAGGACTGGTTATAAGCCATTTTTTCCAGCACTAACATTATTTCAAACAATCACTAAATGAATGATCAGGAAGTGAGGACTACCTGTATTGTGAAGTACCCCCCATAATCGTAAGTTTAAGTAGAACATGTAAATCTCCTTTTGATGCATTTGTTTCAGGCGCTATGTAGTTTGTTGCAATATTCAGTGAACATTTACCAGGAATGCAATCATAACTGATCAGTGCTAATTGCTATCTAGGAATGTAAATTCCAACTTATTTTTTATAATATCATCTTAGGGTATTCCTCTTCCTGGGCTCTTCAAATTCCATGTAGTTATTACCACGTTTGAGATGATCCTGGCAGATTGTCCAGAGCTGAAGAAGATTCACTGGCGTTGTGTGGTTATTGATGAGGCCCATCGGCTCAAGAACAGGAACTGCAAATTACTGGAAGGATTAAAGCTCATGTGTCTGGTGAGAATTTTCCAAATGTTATTCTTTTCTGAAACATGGAAATTTGACTCTGCAGATTACAGAAGCATATGAAAGATACTGCAGGCATATGTGCATATATGAAAATGTATTCATTTCTTTAATATTTCTTAGGACTGTATCAAGTGCTATTATACTTTATAGTATTGTTCTGTGGCTTCAAAAATATAACAGAAAAGATTCATTATAGTTTTCTGCTAGCTAAATATTTCTTCTACTGTGTGCATACTAGAGCCATAGAAACTGAAGGTTTTTGTATGGTTTTCAATTTTAATAGTAGCTGAATTTGATGGCCTGTGAATGTTGCTTACGGTTAAGTGGCTTGAAATATAGAAAGCTTGGCAAAATGAAGTCTGCATGTTCCTTAGAGGATAATTAGTTGAGCAGAATATCTGCTGGCTTTAAAGATGTAAAAACAGTCCCAGGCTTCTAGAACTGGAAACAATATTTTTGACTTGCAGTGAGACCTACAGTCAACAAAAATATTGCGGCAGCATTGTTTGAAAATAAAGTCTAATATTATCCTGTTCTTTCTGTAACTTGACTATTATGTTCTTTCCTTGAATGGTAAACAGGAACACAAAGTGCTGCTGACTGGGACACCTCTGCAGAACTCAGTGGAGGAGCTCTTCAGCCTACTGAACTTCTTGGAACCACAGCAGTTCCCATCTGAGACAGCCTTTCTTGAGGAGTTTGGGGATCTCAAAACAGAGGAACAGGTAAACAAGAAAATACTTTAATAAATTCTCCAGTGATAGGGGTTTCCTGTGATTTTTCCCCAAGGAAGTTTGGGGGTGGGTTTTGGCAGTTTTTTGCAGATGAAGTTAAGTTGACTACTGAGTAAGCATTTGGGTACAGTGGCAAAAGGGTATAGAAATAAACAGTGTAAAACGGTTGCCCAAACTATGGTGTGACCGTACTTTTTTTTTGATAAAATAGATCTCTATTATTGTTTTTGTATTCTGATGTGCGCTTTAAAAAAAAAGAGAGAGAACACAATGCAGCAAACTGAAACATTCGTTATATATAAACATATCCTCAATTTCTTCATATACAAATATTATCTTTCTTACCAAAATATTTCTGGTCATGTGCAACTATATTGAAAACCATATGTAACTTACTTGCCAACAAACTAATTCACCAAGATTTTCATTTTTCACATATCACCAAATCTTTAGGTATATACGCATTTATACTTATGTTCTCCAAAGGTGCCTTTACTATCTGTTGCATGTATATATTTTCTTGCTGAAACTAGGAGCAGGAAAACGAATAGAACAGTTACATAATAATAATAATAATAATAATAATAATTTTATTTCTATACCGCCCTTCTCCCGAAGGACTCAGGGCGGTGTACAGCCTATTTAAAAACACAAACAAAACAATGATATAAAATTTAAAATAATTAAATAAATGGCTCAAATTTAAAACCCCAATAAATTTAAATACCCCAATTTAAAACTATTGCATTGATAGTCCGGCCTGGCGGAACAACAGGGTCTTCAATGCGCAGCGAAACACCCGGAGGTCAGATATCTTACGAATTTCCGGGGGCAGTTCATTCCACAGGGCTGGGGCTCCCACAGAGAAGGCCCTCCCCCTGGGCGTCGCCAGCCGACATAACTTGGCTGACGGCACCCTGAGGAGACCCTCTCTGTGGGAACGAACTGGTCGGTGGGAGGCTATTGGTGGCAGAAGACGGTCTCGGAGGTACCCGGGTCCTATGCCATGGAGCGCTTTAAAGGTGGTAACCAACACCTTGAATCGCACCCGGAAGACCACCGGGAGCCAGTGCAGCTCGCGCAGGAGGGGTGTCACATGGGCATAACGGGTTGCGCCCATAACCACCGGCGCGGCCGCATTCTGGACCAGCTGGAGCTTCCGAGTGCTCTTCAAGGGGAGCCCCATGTAGAGAGCATTACAATAGTCCAACCGGGAAGTAACAAGGGCATGAGTGACCGTGCGCAGGGCGTCCCGATCCAGAAAGGGCTGCAACTGGCGAATCAGGCGAACCTGATAAAAGGCCCCCCTGGCCACGGCCGTCATATGCTCTTCTAAAGACAGCCGTGCATCCAGGAGGACACCCAGATTGCGAGCCCTCTCCGTGGGGGGCAAAGATTCACCCCCAATAGTCAGCGATGGCACCTGCTGACTATATCGGGGCGCCGGGAGCCACAGCCACTCGGTCTTGGAGGGGTTGAGTCTGAGCCTGTTCCTCCCCATCCAGGCCCGCACGGCCTCCAGGCAGCGGGACATCACATCAAGGGCATCGTTGGGGTGGTCTGGGGTGGAGATGTACAGCTGGGTATCGTCAGCGTACAGATGACACTTCACTCCAAAACCACGGATGATCTCACCCAGCGGCTTCACATAAATGTTGAACAGGAGGGGCGAGAGGACCGACCCTTGCGGCACTCCCCATGCGAGACGCCTCGAGGTCGACCTCTGCCCCCCTGCCAACACGAACTGCGAGCGGTCGGAGAGGAAGGAGGAGAACCACCGCAAAACGGTGCCCCCTATTCCTAACCCCCTCAACCGCTGCAGCATGATACCATGGTCGATGGTATCAAAAGCCGCTGAGAGATCTAATAGGACTAGGACAGAGGAACAACCCCTGTCCCGAGCCCTCCAGAGATCATCCACCAACGCGACCAATGCCGTTTCTGTGCTGTACCCCTGCCTGAAGCCCGACTGGTACGGGTCTAGATAGATAGCTTCATCCAGGTGCCGGGGAAGTTGTCGTGCCACCACGCTCTCAACAACCTTCGCCACAAAACGAAGGTTGGAGACTGGACGATAGTTGGCTAATTCAGCCGGGTCCAGGGAAGGCTTCTTGAGGAGGGGCCTCACTACCGCCTCTTTCAAGGCAGCAGGAAAGGCACATGGTTTTGCCCTAATATTATAATCTTAGAATTTGAGCAGTTACATATTCCCTCAATGTACTAGCCCTGGCATCACTGAGAATTATTTTCTGTATTACTTTCATTAATTATTGAGAAAGTGTTATATATGGTATTGGTAGATTATATTTTTTAATCCCGGCAGGTGAAGAAACTGCAGTCTCTCCTAAAACCCATGATGCTGCGACGGCTGAAGGATGATGTGGAGAAGAATCTAGCACCTAAACAGGAGACCATCATTGAAGTAGAGCTGACCAACATCCAGAAGAAATACTATCGAGCCATCCTGGAGAAAAATTTTAGCTTTCTATCCAAGGGTGCTAACCAGCATAACATGCCCAACCTCATCAATACCATGATGGAGTTGCGCAAGTGCTGCAATCATCCCTACCTCATTAATGGTAAGAGGTAGGGCTGGAAGTTGGGCACTCCAGCCCACTTAACGTATGATGCAGTGGTGAAATGTAAAATTTGTTACTATTGGTTCTGTGGGCGTGGCTTGGTGGTGGGGGTAATGTGACTGGGTGGGTGTGGCCAACTTTTTTTTTTTTAACTTTTAAAACCATTTTTTTCTACAGCCTCTTTGGCCGAAGAGGTTGTAAAAAAATGCTTTTAAAAGCCTCTGCCGATCAGGCAGCTCAGCTGGGATCGTCAGAGGTTTTAAAAGCATTTTTTCTACAACCTCTTCAGCCAAAGAGGTTGTAGAAAAAATGCTTTTAAAAGCCTCTGACGATCCCAGCTGAGCCGCGGGATCATCAGAGGCTTTTTTTTTAACTTTTAAAAGCATTTTTTCGGCTGAAGGGTTTGTAGAAAAAATTCTTTTAAAAATTAAAAAGCCTCTGATGATTGCCCGGCTCAGCTGGGCATGGGGGGCGGGCAGGAATGTTTGCTACTGGTTCTCCTAACCACCCACCGCCATCGCTTCCGGTCCGAACTGGGAGCATTTCACCCCTGGTATGATGGGGGAATAATGGTGCTTCAATTTTCCATTTGCCCGTCAATAGTCAGGAATGTTTTGCTTAGTTTTCTTTGTTACCTTCCTAGTTGGTTGATGATGGTAGCATTATGATTGCTTTCATTTATTTTTCATTGGAAGAGCCTCATAACAGTAACAAATATCACTCTGTGTACTTAGCTGAAAGATTGTTTGTGGATGAATCAAAGATGGAGAACGCTTATATGTGTGTATAGAAAGTACATTTTATAAGAGTGTATGTATTATAAAGGGATAAAAACTGGCACTTGCATTTGTTTTGTATTTTTTACAAAGCCTTGGTAAAAAAAGAGTTTTTCTGCTGTTTGTATATTGTATGATGGGATTGCTTTTCATATTGGTTATGTAACTTAATTCCTTCTGATTTTTCTCCCTCTCTTTTTCTGGATTAGGAGCAGAGGAAAAGATCCTAGAAGATTTCCGTAAAACCCACAACTCAGAAGCTCATGATTTCCAGTTGCAGGCAATGATCCAGGCAGCAGGCAAGCTGGTGCTGATTGATAAGTTGCTGCCAAAGCTGATTGCAGGCGGGCACAAGGTGTTGATCTTCTCCCAGATGGTGCGCTGCCTAGATATCCTGGAGGATTATCTCATCCAGCGGCGGTCAGTACAGCCCAGAAGCTTATACACAAAAGAGCATCATTTGGATCAATCCTAAGCAGTTATTTGGCTATAAGTTCATTAGGCTATATGTATCTTCTAGTGCATCTGTATATACCAGTGATGGTGTACCTTTTGGCACTGACTGCCGAAAAGGTCATGCGGAAACATCGTGCGCACACACGCGCACGCTCGTCAGAGTGCGCTCCAGGAAAGCAAAACTTCCAGGTTCTAGCACGCATGCTTGCTCGATGATCAGCTGGCCGGCATGCATGCTCAGGCCGGTTTTCGGCACTGCCACGCGTGAAGGGATCGCGCTCCAGAAAAGCCAAACTTCCAGGTTCTGGTGCGCATGCGCACCCAACAATCAGCTGGCCAGCGTGCATGCGCACACTGGTTTTCAGCACCACTGCACGCACGAATGACAGCTGATAGTCGCACACACATGCACGCCAGAAACCCAGAAGACAAACAGGCAAGGCCATGCATGCCGGGTGACATGACTTCGCGTGCCACTTTGGGCACACATGCCATAGGTTCACCATCATGGGTACATACTATTTTCTTCTCATTGTCTTAGGTTCTTTCACCTCCTTGTTGTTTTTTCCTCTTTTCTCTCTGATTTTGTTTCTCTCTGCATGCTGTTTTGCACTTTGTCTTTTTTATCCTTTGCAGGAGAAATGTATTTTTCAAACATATATAAGACTTATATTGAAAAAAATATTGAACTGAAATATTTCTCCAGCTCTTCGTAAGCATAATTAGTTGCAAGTCTACTTTTGGAATATTGATGTCATCCAGCATCTGTCTTTATAGAAGGAGCATGCTGCAGCTCAGAGATCAATCAAATTGTCAATGTAGTCATTAGAACTGCAGGATTTCCTCCTCCCCACCCCCCTTGTCAATTACATGGTGGCAACATTGTCCTTTTCATGTTAGTCATTTTGAAAATCACTAAAATAAAATCCTGCCATTATAGCAACAGACAAAGTCCTCAAGAAAAATAGGGGTTGTAGTGCTATGCAGAAACTGTAGGAGATTAACTTGAATGACACTCATAGAGAACTGCAGAGAAGAAAATAGCCTTATGGACTAGACCAGTGATGGCTAACCTTTTTGCCATCGCATGCCAGGAGAGGGGGGGCAGGGGAGGGTCGCACGCACGTGCCCACGCGCATGCGTGCACAACCCCCTCCCCCTCCCCCCCGCTCCTGGCACATGATGGCCTGGTAGGCCCGTTTTTCTTTCTTACCTGGTTCCAGATCCTCTCTGTGTATCTGGGAAGGGCGAAAACAGCCTTTCCCACTCCCTTGGAGGCCCTATGGAGGCTGAAAGGGCCCATTTCCCAATTCTCGTGGGACAGGAAGTGACATTTTTTGCTCTCCCCAGCCTCCAGAACCTCTCTAGGAGTCTCTAGTAGCCTCTCTAGGAGTCTGTAGGAGCCTCTCTAGGAGTCTCTGGAGGCTGGGGACAGGAAAAAACGTCACTTCCTGTCCCACCGGGAGTTGGGAAATGGGCCTTTCAGCCTCCGTAGGGCCTCCAAGGGGGTGGGAAAGGCTGTTTTCGCCCTTCCCAGATACATAGAGATGATCTGGAGCCAGGTAAGAAAGAAAAACGGGCCTTCCCCACCCCGCCCCCAGGCCCTCCAGAGGCAGGAAACAGCCTGTTTCCCTACTTCTGGTGGGCCCAGAAGGCCCAAAAATCAGCTGGCCGGTGCGCACATGCGCCCCAGAGCTGAGCTGGCGTGCCCACTAATATGTGCCATAGGTTCGCCAACATGGGACTAAACACATTTGCTGGTCTCACAGCATCTACTTCTCTTATGAATGACTCTGAAGTATGTCCAGTCTTCCTTTCAGTTTGGAAAGGAAGTGGAAAAACATAGAGAAGAAGTTGAAGGAAAGGAACCAAGTTTTAGAAAAATCTATCATATTGCTGAATGCCTTTGACTTTCAGATGCTGTATGTCAATTTCTCGGAGAGAGCATTGATCTATGCTTGAATATTTATACTCACAGATCAAAAATAGATTTCCAGCAGGCTCCATTTATACAGCTAGTCAGGTAGTAAACTAGTAACATTATTCTTGTAGACTTAGATATCAATCAAGACTGAGAAAAAATCAGTTGTTTGTTTTATGGTGTCTGACAAGCTGAGAACTACTTTTCCAAATGCATAGTATAATCTTTGGACTTAAACCATGCATCATCTCACAATTTCTTTGGCATTTCTGCGAAAGGGGGAGGCTGATTAGTGATACCTTTATCATCTAGATTAACCTTCTTCCACATCTATCAGATATATTTGGATGGCAACTTTTGCTTTCTTAATGACCATCAGTTTGGGAAAAGTTATGCTAGACCAGGGCTGTCAAACTCCTGGCCCATGGGCCAGATGCATCCCGCTCTGGCCAAGTCCCAATACGTCATGTGACGACGATGTGAGTTTGACACCCCTGTGCTAGACTAAGGTAATTGAATCAATTCATTACTATCCCAAAGCTAAATTGCTAATATGGGTAGATGGAAGCAGGGTTTCCTAGTCTTATAGTAAACTTCTTTTTAGTGTTATTTCTAAAATAATGCATGGACTTCCATTTATACAGATATACTTATGAACGCATTGATGGCCGGGTTCGTGGGAATTTACGTCAGGCTGCAATCGATCGCTTCTGCAAGCCAGATTCAGACCGTTTTGTTTTCTTGCTCTGCACAAGGGCAGGAGGGCTAGGCATCAATCTTACTGCTGCTGATACCTGTATCATCTTTGACTCAGATTGGAATCCACAGAATGATCTGCAGGTATTTGAGAGATGAGAACAGATGGCCCAAGGGGTGATTGAGGAGAAATTTAGTGCTATCTCTGGGAATATAAATTATGTAGAAGACCTATGAAAACATGAATTCAGCTGCTCTGAAGACAAAAGTGCTTGAAAGGACGTGAACCACAATAAACAAGAGTAAACAGAGTACCTGTTCCAGTTTTATATGTACATTCATTTGATTTGTTTTATGTTGTTACTTCGATTGATAGGCCACTTCTGTCAGGAGATTCTGAACAGCTTATAATATCCTTAGAGTAATAAGATTAAAAAGCATAGAAATACAAAACAGCAAAAAACAACAAAGACCCAAGGCATATTGTTTCAAAGGTATATACACCATCTGGAGGGAAAAAAATATCTGTTAAATCTAAATGTTTGATTAATCCAAAAGTAGAATTATGCATGCATAAAAATATACATTAAGTGTCCTGATCCTTTCAAACTGTCAGGAACTTGAGTGAAAACCAACCTAAAGTGCCCTGTTGCATTGCAGATGACAGCTAAGGAGAGAAACCATGAAGAAAGAATTTAGAAGTGTCCTGTCCTGTTAATTATACATGCATACTCTTGCTGCTATGGGATTACTATGTTTCTGGAGTGGCACATTTTTTGCATCCACAATAGAGGACACAGATCCTCCTTCTTGGACACTTTCCAGCTTTATGAAAGAAACTATATTTTGTATGGAGGGAGGGGTGAGAGGACATGTCCAGCCTCAATTTTGTCTTTCAGATTGAGATTTTACTGTATTGATAAAAGTTACTTGAACATTCAGATGGTTCATATTTTGATTATTTAATGAAATACAATGGATTAATTTAACTATAGTTGTTTTTGTTTCATAGTTCATATTAGGGCCCTTAGCCTGATAGCTAATCTTCATTGGCTCAGTTCAGATGTTGGGAATCCATATTGGGAAATAGCTTAAATATTTTAAGTGAGAAGTAAACATTGTCAGACCCTTAGCCATATCTACCCTTCAGAAGCCTTGACTCTTCCAGAACTCCAGAAGTTATTATAATTTTAAATATGCCAGATGTGGAAATTATTGCCCTACTATACTTAATTTTAAATTTTAATTATATTGATCTTTTGTTTTGTCCTGACCCCACCTATTTTTTGGAATATGGCTCCCAGTGTGCTACTGAAAAGTGGAATGATACTGGTGAAGGCATGAATGGGAGATGATGATTTAGGTGATGGCATGAGTGGGATATATTCTTCTTGAGGAAACTTAATCTTCCCCTCACCCCAGTTTTGCCAACTCTACTTTGAGTGATGTCTTTCTCCTCCTGTAGGCTCAGGCTCGCTGCCACCGAATAGGGCAAAGCAAGGCAGTTAAAGTCTATCGCCTCATCACCAGAAATTCCTATGAACGAGAGATGTTTGACAAGGCCAGCTTGAAACTAGGATTAGACAAGGCAGTGTTGCAGGATATCAACCGCAAGGGAAGCAACAATGGGGTAAGGGTATCCTATACAGGCAAGACCTAGAGGTCTTCTAATCTTTATTCCCCTTCCTCCTTAGATTTTCATGTCAACTTATATCTGGAAGTTGTCATGAGTTCCTGTCTTTTTTCCCATTCTGGAATCAATCAGTCTGTCTGTTTCTGGAAGGTGCAGCAGCTCTCCAAGATGGAGGTTGAAGATTTATTGCGAAAAGGTGCTTATGGGGCTTTAATGGATGAGGAAGATGAAGGCTCCAAATTCTGTGAAGAAGACATCGATCAAATCCTGCAACGTAGGACCCAAACCATCACTATTCAGACTGAAGGGAAAGGCTCCACATTTTCCAAGGTTGGTTCTGTGCTATGGGGACAAAGCCATCTAAGTTTATTGTAGGAAATCGTTTTGTTTTTTGTTTTTATTAGCCACATACAAAAAAGAGCATGATAGGAGTCTACAGCTTCTTGTTGCTTTGTACAAGTCCTATTGGTATTAGATAGCCATTTCCCCCCAAACCAGAGATATAATTCTCCTCAGGTTGAATTCCATCTTCCATCAGTTGGAACCAGTTGATCATGAGGAATGATGGGAGTTATAGTCCTACAACATCTATACATCTTATTCATTCCTTATGTAAAGATTACATTTTTCCTGCTTTCATATCCCACTATATTCTTAACTTGATAGTATTATGTATCAATAAAAAGAGAGTAATTTAGAAAGCAAATTTTAGTCAGAATTATCAACTAAATGATTGATTCATATTCTGTTAAGACTTGGCTTGGCTGAGTTGTTATATGGTTGTCAAAAAAATCAAACCAAATTATAGTTTGCCATGATCACTCAACCTAACTTGTTGCAAAGAATGGAGAAGAATATTTTAACAGAGATGAAAAGCAATAGTTTCAAGCCATTGTCAGTCATATTATCCATACTTATAAGATCCAAAGGTAACTATAGGATCAAGGCTTTCATAAAAATAACAAAAACATGCCATTCCAATGTGGCTTCAAATCATGTTATGGTTGTGTGCAGGTTGAGTTGTGTAGGCACATAGTTGCTTTAATCATTTCTCCTTGCTCCTCCTCCCCTATGGATGTTTCTGGTGAGGAATTCTTAATTTTCAAAGAGATGTTATGAGTTACAAACCATCTATGCGAGGGCACCTTTCCCAGCTAATGGGAGTTGCTGCCACATCTGGAGGCCCATACAGGTTGGAGAATACTCTCTTAGGGTCTGAATGCTTTTTTTTCCCCTCAGGATAAATCCAATTATTGAATTTCAGTTTCTGAAATAGGCCTAAACCTATTGTGGGAATGATCAGAGAGGTAATGGGAATTGCAGTCTAATAATATCTGGAGAGCAACAGGTTCTAATAAATTCTTTTGGACGGTCTTTTTAAACATGATATTTGGCTTGGCATATAGGGTTTATGGGGATTTTCTATTATTTTGTCAGTTACAATCTATTAATTTGCATTTTACTCCCAGGCCAGCTTTGTTGCTTCAGGAAACAGAACTGACATTTCATTAGATGATCCCAACTTCTGGCAGAAATGGGCAAAAATAGCTGAACTGGATACTGATGCAAAGGATGAAAAGGTAATTATGATGTATTTATTCTGGAAATTTGTATCCCCAAATTTACATATTCTCAGAGGTGATTGCAAAAGGTTCCCCTAATTACATACTGGTTAGGGTTAAAGGTTTTACTGAGGTTTTGGGGCACTAATAATATATGGGATGAATGCAAAGTATGTGTAGATAACTTCTACAGGAATTCTTGATCTTTCCATCTGTATCCAAATCTGCTTTGTAAATACTGATACTGAGTTTTTGTTGACATGAACAGCGTGTTAGGATATTAATAGCTAGACAATTGGAAAACATGCAACATTATTTTTGCTATAAGGAGCCATGGTATTTAGGAGGCGTAGTGGTGCAGTAGTTAGAATTCAGTATTGCAGGATAATTCAGATCATTGCCAGGAGTTTGATCCTGACCGGCTCAAGATTGACTCAGTCTTTCATTCTTCCGAGGTTGGTAAAATGAGGACCCAAATACATTGACTCTGGGGGGAAATATGTTGACTTTGTAAACTGCTTAAAGAGAGCTGTTAAAGCAATATGAAGCCATATATAAGTCTAAGTGCTATTGCTATTGCTGTAAGACAACGATGCAAGACTATTAAAAGCACAAACATGGGAAGATTCTGAAATACCCGTAATGGTTGGTGAAGATGACAGAATTAGTAGAGATGGCTGAATTGACTTGTCTAATTAAAAAAATGACAATGACTACTTTTATTAGTGACTAGAAATCCCTTATGGACTTTTTGCTGGAGAAAGGAAAATAATAAAATTCTGATTTATGGGGTTGACGATCAGAAAGGGTAAACATTGAAAAGAAAGAAATTATGATGTAATCTTGGAGAGGGCAAAGCTAAGGAAACCAGAAGCCACTTCTTTATAATCTTTATAATCTTTTATTTTTCCTAGTATCTTTCTTTCTTTATTCACTGTTTTTCTTTATTTTATTTCTAAAATTTGTATTATTTTCATCTTGTTAAAAATTCTTTAATAAGAATTATAAAATCGTATTCATGCTATGTCAAAGCCATTCTGTTTAGGATTATAGCTACACAGCCTACCATATTGAATCTAAAATGTCTGCCTAACACTATACTCCCTCCATATACTTGCATAAAATCATTCAGAATAAGTTAAGAGTGTTTACTTAAAATCAGCATGAATTTTTTTTAAAAAATGAAAGAAAACGTAACTACCTCAACATAGATAGCAAAAGAAAAGACAGTGATTGAATTTGGTATTAACATTTTGAATTATGCTGGGTTGTATTTTAGAGCTGATCATTCAGTACTATTTAAAATTGTAACTCTGTTTCTAAATTGAACCTAAAAAGCAATTTATCCTTATCTTTACATGTAGCAATTTAGATACTCAATGCTATGACAGCAAATCAAGGGATATTGTGAAAATGTAAAATTTTGGAATATGTAATTAAGGTTATTTTTTTTTCTTTTTGCAACATCTACTTAAAGAAACAAACCATCATAATCCCATGCTTACAAGGACCAGACAGAAATTTTATTGATATATTAAAACATTAGGTTTCTCTAATATTTTGTGAAACATATTTAAAAACATGCTTTAGTTGGGTTTTAAAAAGACATTCTTTTAATATCTTTTTAAAAATTTTATTTGAAAATAGAAAGATCACTTTGAATTAGGATTTTATATATCTAAAACAAACATGTTGGTAATGTTGGAGAGGGATGGGCCAAGCTAGGGGAAAGCAGGGAATTAATCTGGAATCCCTACATGGGCAGAAGTGGGTGAAATCTGACCCTTCTTTGAATGCTGTTGAACCTCATCTAGTCTAATCCAGATGTAAACTATCAGTCTGAAAAGATTTCTGTGTGTAGGCTTGAGCAATAAAACAGCTAATTGAACTCTGGATCTCGTTCACTTGTGACAGGCAGTGAATGAATGGATCACTACTGGTTTCTCCATTTGCAATCAGCTTGGAAAAAATGAGTATTTTAATCTTTGGATCACAGTGGTCCAGTAGATTTGCATTATCTTTCTCTGACAGCAGTATGCAGATAATCCTCGAGTTATGACTACAACTGAGCACAAAATTTATGTTGCTAAGCAAGACAGTTGTTAAGTGAATTTTGTCCCATTTTACAACCATTCTTAACATAGTTGTTAAGTGAATCACTGCAGTTGTTAAGTTAATAATACGGTTAAGTAAATCTGGTTTCCTCATTGACTGGTTCTCAGAAGGTCACAAAAGGTAATTGATTACATGACCCCAGGACTTTGCAGCCATCATAAATATGAGCCAGCTGCCAAGTGTCTGAATTTTGATCATGTGACCATGGGAATGCTACAGTGGTTGTATGTGTGAAAAACAGTCATAAGTCACTTTTTTTCAGTGCTGTTTTAACTTTGAATGGTCACTAAACAAATGGTTGTAAGTCAAGGGCTATCTGTAATTTGTTTCAACTTAATACCTCAGCATCACTTTTTTACTCTACACAGTGCCAGAAGTAGGGCTGATTTATTCCCAAGATGTCGACTTTTATTTTATTTCTTTTGAGGCTTGTTTATAAACAAAAAGCTACTCTATTAAAGGGGAAAATCTACCACCTACTTCCTTTCCAGAGCTAAAATATGAGATTTCCTTTGAATGGCAGTGGGTATCTGGTATATCAGACTATTCCAACCATCAGAACCAACCTTTTTTTAAAGTAGAAGCATAGAATATAAAAAATATGGGCGCAATGTATTTTGTGGAGAGGATCAAATTTATTTATTTATTTATTTATTTATTTATTTATTTATTTATTTATTTATTTATTTATTTATTTATTTATTTATTGTTGAATTTCTATACCGCCCTTCTCCCTGAGGACTCAGGGCGGTGTACAGCCAGAATTAAAAAACATGCAGGACAAATATTAAAAAACAATTAAAAGATATATAAATTTGGCCCAATTAAAACTCACTACCAATTAAAACATTTAAAACATTTAAAAACATTTAAAAATTTCTTCTTAAGCCTGGCTTGCTTGAAAAAATGGGTTTTAAGGGCACGACGGAAGGCACTGAGGTCTTGGATTCTCCTTATCTCTGGGGGGAGCTGATTCCAGAGGGTAGGTGCCCCCACAGAGAAGGCCCTCCCCCTGGGGGTCACCAGCCTACACTGTTTGGCTGATGGCACCCCAAGGAGGCCCTCTCCCTATAAATCTTTTTATATACCTACAAAAATAAAATATTATAAATGCTTTCTCTTTGTACCCAATCATTTTGTTTACCTCTTCAGTTAAACAGCTGGTTTTCTCAGTGCTAACTTCCTCTGGCAGAAGTGATGCCAGTAAACCCTTGGGGTCCTACCTTGTAAAGCTGCAGTTTGGCAAATGGCAGCAGGAAAGGCAAAAGGGAGCTTAGACAGCAGCACAAGGATGATTGCTAAGCAACAGATCACAAAGGCTCCCCCTCCCCATATGTTGCTGTTAAAAACATTAAGATTCACATGGCTGTGGATAGAAATAATTGAAAATCAGTGTGATTGTTTAACAGGGAGGTCAAAAACATAGTCTCTGTTTTGTGTGTGTATGTCTGGCAAAGTGTAACTGTACCTGGTAACTGTATTTGCAATTCATTTTTATTCCAGCTGTTAAATTTTAAATGTTTATAATAAAAGATATATTATTGTTTGTTTCTTTAAAAAAAGTAATCAAATTGATGCTTCAGAATCTAATTTCCAGCTTGTTGGCATTGTTTTCAGCCTTTTCTCCTGATGATCTTTATGTGGATGCAAATCTTAGGTTGATTAGTATCTGTATAAGCAATTTTAAACTGATTGCCATCGTATCTCTTTATAATAGCTTTAAAAAAAAAGAATAAACCATACATTTCAAAGTCAGGTCAGGTTTTAGTGACAATAAACAAATCATTTATTTTTCAAACTCAGCAAAGCTATTTAATTTATATCACAAACAGTTTAAAAACTATTTTTATAACATAAGCATATTAAAACAACACATCCCTTGAGAGAAAGAAAAAAGTATGTGAAATCAAGAATTTTGAAAACTTACAAACATTATTAAGTAAAATTTGAATGTTCAGTCCTTAGATCGATGTATTAACCACTAATATAAAAAACAAAATGTGTAGCTAAGCATGCTGAACAGTTTGGGGTAAGATACAAGAATTATATGTAATTTTTTTTTGTTAACCCCCTCCCTCCTTAGGAGAGCCTAGTGATTGACAGGCCCCGTGTCCGTAAGCAAACGAAACACTACAACTCCTTTGAGGAAGATGAGCTGATGGAGTTCTCTGAGCTGGACAGTGACTCAGATGAGCGACCCACACGTTCACGACGTCTCAATGAGAAAACACGTCGGTACTTAAGGGCAGAATGTTTTCGCGTGGAGAAAAATCTGCTTATATTTGGGTGTGTTTTTTTTTGTTAAACCTCTCTTGAATGTTCAATCCTGTATTATATGCAAGAATTGTTGCACTTCTTTTAAAAATTTAGTAATATTTGGAATGTTGAAATCAGGGTAACATTTCAGTTCCTATAATTCTGTTACCTTTGGCATTTTCTTCCATTGCTATACATTAAAATTCATGGAGAAATAGTTATTTATTTATGGTAAATAGAGTTCCCTTTCGCTCCATTGCTGCCTCTTTCACCACTTTTTTGTTTCTTAATATCTATATATTTCTTCTATTTTTTCAATCTTGTAGAGATAAACTAATGAGAAAGTAATTGTATGAACATTTTACAGAAATTCTGATAGTCTTTGTATGCTGTGCATCTGTTTTTCTCAAGCTGGGGACGTTGGAAAGACATTCTGACTCATGGCCGATTTAAATGGCATCTCAATGAAAAAGATATGGAGATGATCTGCCGAGCACTACTGGTCTACTGTGTTAAACATTATAAGGGAGATGAGAAGATTAAGAGTTTTATTTGGGATTTGATCACTCCAACAAAGGATGGACAAAACCAAGCCCTACAGAACCATTCAGGTACCAGAAATGAATTTTGTTGTGTTCTAAGCTTATTTCTTTAAACTACTTAAGAAATAAAAAAATTGATTAATCTGATTAGTGACTCATACTTTTCTGAAAGATGAATCTTCTTCAATTGGAGAATATTTTTTAATCAGAGGTTTTCAGATTTTGTTTATCCTGAAGATGTCCATCTAATTTTTTTTCAAGCTGAACTATTAAAATGCTTCTTAATAAAGTCCAATATATACATTCTATATTTTCTTCTTTCACATTTATTATCACTTGTTTGACATTTATTTACAACAAAAGATATGTCCAGATAAAATGGCTTCTTATACCATCAAAGTGAATTTGATGGCCTTTCTATACTAAACACTTGAAATAATTTTCTGTAATAAGGTAAGAAATGGAAGAAAGATGAAAATAGGTGAAAGCAGGAAGCTTACAAATGAATGATTATAAAACCTGAACTCCCCATAAAATTCAGACAATGAAATAGAATGATTACACAATAAACTTATCATCCTGAAGCATTTAAAGATACTTTTTCAATTTTTTATTTTATTCGCAGCTTGTTAGATTTATATCAATTTTTTTTCTCTAGAAACACAAACCTGCTTTCATGATAATTTTCCAATAATGATAATGTTCCCATAACAGTTCTATTAGGTGGGCTGGGGTGAGAAATACTATCTCACATGGATACCCAGTGAGTATCCATGCCTGAAGATAAGATTGGGTCACCCAATTCTGTTCCAGCAATCTGATTGTTATATAACACTCTTCTGTGGGTTGATAAGAGTTTTATTAGTAACATACAGATGTGCATTCCAGATGAAATTTTAAGAATGATTTTAGTTCAGTTATTGTAATTCCTTTCCACTTTTTGTTATGGTACCTTGACCGCTATTCAGAGTGTATGTTAGTGTGGAATCCCCAAATCAATATTGTTGATTTACTGATTACTGCTATTTCTTCCCATTCCTGAACTAGTAGAAGTGGTTTAGGAAATAGCATAGCTTTCTTCAGCTGATATCAAGATGGATGTGGAATTCTGGAGTCAATATCAGACCCTGTGATGGACTGAATGTAGGCTAACAATTGATTTTTGTCTGTTCCCTATGCTCATTTCTGATTGATGGTGACTTCATTACATATGCATAATTCTCTTCTGACATTTATATTTCCAGGCAATTTGGGGAATTTGGCTTCATATTCTGTAATCTGGGGGTTAATTATTTTTTGGGAGAAGAATTCCTTGTTTTTTTCCCCTCTGGCTTAATATGTTGATAGTTATTTTAGTTTTGTTTACAATGTTTATTTCCTCCTATATTAATTACAACTGTATATATTTGTAGTAGGAGCAATATAGAATAATGTGGGGAGTGTTTCAGGAGAAGATATGGCTATATAATTATATTTTTCCTTGTACATTGACATGAAAAGTAGACTATTTAACCAATTGAAAACCATTGATGTATTTTAGCATGGTGCTGAGGGGAGAGAGGTTTTAATTTGGGTGATCAAATCCCTATCAGTGGCTCACAGCCAAGAAAGCCTGATTCTCACAGAGTCTAATTAATTAGGTTGATGACAAGAAGAAAGCACTTACATTACCGATTTTAGAAACTGAATGTAGGTAATTTAGGTATCATTTATCAATGACTACAATAAGGTGGGGCCTTCTAGATCCCTTTGGTTCCCTTTGCAACTATTTCTTGACTCAAGAGGGAGGTTGATATTCATTTAGAAGGTTTGAAAGGAAAATCCATATGTTTTTGTTCTTCAGTATTTTGTCTCAGGGGATCCAAAGGAGCCTATAAAAGTGCTTGGGACAGAATAGTGGCAGTATAACTCTCCTAGTGCTCCTGAAAGTCATTTGTTTCAAAACCATTGATTGTGCTATATGTATCTGACCTTGAGACTATTCAGGTAGTTGTGGCACACCTCAATGTACACATGTAACACCTCTAGTTGGCTCTGGTTAATGGTGGGTTTGGATTCTAATTCAAGCTGCTGATGGTCATCTATATAGCCTTACATGGTTCAGGGCCTAGGCATCTGTGGGACTGCCTTCTCCAGTTGTTTTTGCCTTTTCTGTATGTTTAGGCAGGATTAGCATGCTTCTTCTTTGATCAATACAACTATAGTATGGTTTCTCTAGTCTCCTCCATAGTGCAATCATTTTTTATTACTGTTTGTAATACTTAATATGCTCTTCAGTTTAAATGATCAGTACCAGTTGGTTGGGGAGGAGAGATCAAGCCATTGGAGCTGCATTATAGGGACTTGGTTATTTCTCTCCCCCCTCCCCCCCATGTTTAATATTCACATAAAGCCATTGAGGGAAGTTATCTGTCAACATGATATCTGATGATATTCAGTTATACACCTCCACCCTTGGCTGTGCAGGAAATGGCAATGGAGACTTTGTTCTAGTAGCTAAGGCTGTCACAATTTGGCCAGAGAGAAACAGGCTTAGGCTGAACCATAATATAACTATAGTATAAATTCATACTCAGTCTGGAGAAAATTCATCTCTTGCTATGGTCAGGGGTGCATTTCTCTTGGCAGAACTGGTTTGCAGTCTGTGGTCCATTTTGACTCACATCTCCTGCTTAGAGTAACAAGTAGAGACTTTGGCCAGGAGGGCCTTTAAACAATTATATCTTGTGCACCAGTTTTGACTATTCCTAGAATGGGAGGCTTTATTGATAATCAATCATGCCCTTGTCATTTCACGTGTGAACTATTGCCACTAACTGGATATGAGTCTTCCCAATTAGAATTGGAAATTAATTAAAAGTATAGTTTGGGGAATCCTAGGTTTCCTTTTGTGACACCTCTACTATAGGAGTTGCATTGGCTGCCAGTTTAGTGTCCAGTACAATTCAAGTTGGTAGTTGTTGCCTTTAATGTTCTATATGGCTTGAGGCCTAGGTATTTCTGAGACTGCCTGCTCCAGGTGGAATCTGCCCATCCAGTGAGATTGGGAAGAAAAAGTAAATTGCTCCTGCCTCTGAAGGAATATGGCCATGATGGACTCTGTGGTCAAGATTTCCCATCCTCTGAAACAGCCTTTTCCCAACATAAGGTCAGATCCTTCCCGCTTAAGTTTCCATAAAGCAATTAAGACCTGGCTCTCCAAGAAGTCATTTGGGGGCAGGATGAAAGAATGATTCTGCCTCTGAGGATCTTGATTGGCACTGTTGATTGATTTGAGAGTGGGGTGATGATTGGTTTTGATTACTTTTGGCTTTCCTTGTATTGTTTTTAATTTTCTGATTGGAGCAGCGTAGAGGCCTGAGTAAATATTGTTGCTAAAGTAAAAGGATTCTGTCAATGAAATCCTTGGAGAATCTGTGTCTGAATTGGGGGTGGGGGGTGGGGGCAGGGAGGTATATGTGTATTTACATACATATAATTACTGATAAATAAAGCAGTACAGTTTAATGCAGTTTTTCTGAAGTCATGATTTTTATTTTATTTGATATTCCTTGACTTTCTGAAGAGCTAGGTGTTCATAATTTGAAGTTAGCAAAGAGGAATTCTGCATCTATCTTTATGATATTAAATAAACTTTTTGAAAACTAACTGTATAATGTGTGGTCTACAAGTAACCCAGGAACTTTGTTATGGTTATATACCACTCTAACTACCAGATGTGGGCAAGAATTGTACATTTTCCGAATCCCAGGTTCTGTTTGAATAATTAGATGTCTGGGATGGACTACAAAGAGAAGAATGTATTTTCTTTGTGCTCTGCCAGTTCCATTTACATCTAAACTATTTTTTCTGTTTTGATTTGCAATTATATAGACACATCCTGATTCAGCAGTGCTGCTCATCTGCTTTCCCTTGTCTGTTGCAGGATTATCAGCTCCAGTGCCAAGAGGAAGGAAGGGGAAGAAAACCAAGAGTCAAATGCTGCTACCCGAGATTAAGAATGCAGACTGGCTTACTACTTGCAACCCTGAAATTGTCCTACATGATGATAGCTACAAAAAGCATCTGAAACAACATTGCAATAAGTAAGCAAATGAAAACTTTAAGGCACTGCTTTCATACTTCTGGAACACTTATCTGATTTTCCCTGTTCTAAATTCTAAGCCAGTCTTGAAACTTAGAAGTGGCTCATGAATTTGTGCTTGTATTTAAAAATATATTCCATGAGATAGATCCATGGAAATTGGCTAATAAGCACTAGAGAGTAGGTGACAAAAGATTTAATTGATATTGTTGTTTTTCTTTTTAACACACATTCTTTTCCAGAACATATGGGACTAGAAAAACATTCCAACCAAAACAAATTGGCCCAGGTTTGTGGCAGGGCTTTCCAATTTATAAATTACTCTTTTCTCTGTTTCTGTAAAAATTGAAAGGCATGTTTACATGGAACAAATATTGTGAAAGCCTTGTGGATATTTCTAAGGTTTTTATGATACTCTGTGAGCCATTTTGCAATTTGAAAATTTTAGTAACTTCTCTTGTGTGCAGAAGACATGATAGAAGTCTGTAATCTTCTATGTCCCAAATATAATTAAGATGCAGTGACATCTGCAGCAAACCACAAATTAATGACATAGATACAGTGATGTCACACAAATGTTGCCATTAAATACTTGCATCTCAACAACTGATGTAAGTACTATAAATTTCCCCTCATGGAGCAAGCATATGGAGTGTGGGGGGAGGACATATATCAGTAAGTAGATATTAAGAGATGTTAATAAGCACCATGCTTTTTATAGGCTTTCTGGATCACATTATTCTTAATTTCATTGCTTATAACATCTAGTTCCTTATCATTTCCTTTTTTCATGTATAATTTTAAAATATTTTTATTCACACTTATTGGGTGGAATAGCCTCATTTAGATTGTCTACTGCTATCGGCTGGTTTACTTACTTGGCTATTATTTAACACCGCCCAGTAATCTTACAGCCAGTTGGATTTTTATGGTAATGAATTTCATCTACAAGAGAACTATCTCTTACTTCTTATTCACCATATCAGCTTTTTGAAGCTTCTTTTCTAGAAGAATGGCATTTGGTCCCCAAAGTGCTAACTTTGAATGGCATAATAGTGGTTCCCATTGCCAACAAACAAGGCAACACATCCTGTAAACTTAAAGTGGGTCTGGAAAGCATGTTGAAACTCAGATTTACTGTCTGAGTTACCTTCTGCTTTTCCTTTTGGCAGAGTGCTGTTGAGAGTACGGATGCTCTATTACTTGAAAGCTGAAGTGCTGGGGGAGGCAGCTGATAAAGCCTTTGAAGGAACCCCTGCCAAGTATGTTACATTAGCCTTCTGGAGTTTTGCTTTATAATCTGTTGTGTTATAGTCACAATATTGGAAGTATAGACAGCATGTGCTTGGATTGCAGTTCTTGCATGTGCATACGTTTTACACTTAGCACGGAACTGTAGGACTCTGAATGCATATATATATATATATATACACATACATACATACATACACAGTGTGTGTGTGTGTGTGTGTGTGTATATATATATATATATATATATATATATATATATATATATATTCAGATTGTAAACATCCTCTTAGTTAAAAGAGAATGAATGAATGAATACACAAAGAGTTAAGAGCAAACTACATGCATGCAGTCTATAGTGTTTGTCTGAGTTCATATATTGTATAAGTTGTAATTGTTTAATTATGATGTGTTAGATTCAGATATTACTAAGTGTTAAATAATGATTTACAACCACAGTAATGGATTCAGATAATAAGCCAAACCAAACAAAATATAGCATAACATATGAATCCAGTCTTTTTTAGCAGAGTAAACAATATTGAACAAAAATAGCACTGCTTTGAAATTTTCAAAAATACTATAATAGTACTATAATGAACAGTATTAATTTAACTTTACCTATTACCAAAGTATTCCAAAATTATAATAGAAAAGTTAACTGAACCAAATATAAACAAATTTGATTTACACCTATTGGTTTTCTTTTGAGTGAGAGTTGCCCCTTTCATAATGTAGCTTTAAGGATATATGATTGGTATATGAAAAATTGCTGAAATTTCATTGATTCAGTGATTCCCCTAGTAAAATGCTACAAGGGGAAATAATGTTAGCATAAATATACACTTATTAGTTAATTATTAACCCCATCAGTTTTGATTAAAAAAAAACACCACCATCAACTGAAGCAACCTCTTTGAATTAAGTGGGTTCACAGATATTTATTTTACTTATTTATTATTTTATTTATTAAATTTGTTTGCCTCCCATTTTGTTGCAAAGTGATTCTGGGTAGCTGACAACATCAAAATAAAGCCATAGATATAGATCTACAAATGTGTAAAATCACACTAAAATTATAATAAAATACAAATTATAATTAGAACTAAAAGATGGGGAAGAAAGGAATAGAATGTATGGGGGAGTGAGGGGGGAGTTGGTATTAGTTGATCGACTACCTCCAATGTGATACTCCTCTATTGGGGTTTCAAATCAACTGGCAGAGCCAGGTCTTCAAGTTTTTGTCAAAGGTCAAAAGTGGGAGTCACTCACTTTGGGGGCAAGATGTTCCAAAGGGTTGGTGGCGTGACAGAGAAGGTTCTTTTCCTGATCCCCATCAGACGGAATTCCTTGACTGATGGGATCTGCAGCATGCCTTCTCTGCCAGCATTGGTGGGGCAGCCTATCCCATAGGGGTGAGACGGTTCCTCAAGTATGATCTGTGCAGTTCTTTAAAACATCTGTGACTTTTCCCCAAATTTTGCAGTTTACATCCATGAGAAGAGTTGCAGCTATTTTAAAGAGTTGTAGGTAGATGTGCTCTGAAGCACCTTTTAGAATCTTAATTTGAAATGATGCCATATAGTTCAGTTTGAGTATGCTTATAAAAATACCCAGACTTTAAAGTAGACTTTAGAAGCCAAGTGCTAGATTAATGAATAATTATTAGAGCTGATAATACAGTAGAGTTTTTTACAGTGGTTTCATATCATTCTTTTACACAGAATTTCATCAAATCCTTTTTCTTAACATTGTTTAAGGTAAACCTTTTACAAAAGTAATTTAAACATGTGTCCAGACCTGTATATGACTGTTGAATATGCTTTGTTCTTTGCAGAGATTTAGATGTCTTGCTGCCAGACATTGACTATGTGGAGATTCCTGTGGACTGGTGGAATGCTGATGCAGATAAATCCCTCCTCATTGGAGTTTTTAAACATGGTATTTCCTTTTACGTGGGATGGACCTTTTGTAGACATTCCTCTTGTATAAAATGCTTTGGAGGAAATATTTCATTAGTGGTGCAAGTGCAGCACTCCCTCCTGCCACCTCTCTTTTCAGGCTTCCATGAAAGCCTAAAAAAAGACATGCCAGTTTTAAGAGTTGTGCTCCTCATGCACAACAGTATATCGGAGATATACGAAATAAGGATCAAATTCTTTTCTGAGGAAACTCCAATCTTATGAACACCTACCAGTGAATTGGCTTCATTAAATTTGTTGGACCTCTGAGGAAACATGGACAGTAGGCTGCTGTAGCTCCTGTACAATTTGACCAGAGGAAAGTAATAATATGTGATTATATGTATTATATATTCAGATTGTGAAAAAGAATGTGTGAGTGATGCATTACATGGATTGTGATTTAATTTAAATAGAGAGTCCTCACTTAATGTCCATTTGTTCAGCAACCAGCACTTATGATGGTGCTGAACTAAAGGACTTATGATTGGCTGTTTTGACTGCTGATGCTCCTTTGTGGTCAGGTGAACAAAATTTGGCCAAATTCCCCCTCCCATTTACGAGTGCCTTTTTCGCCCCCTTGCCTACCCGCTGCTGCCAGTTGTCCTGCCACCTGGCTCTGCCTACTACCTCTATGCCCACTGGCAAAGCAGTACTATACCGGCCAGGGCCTCCTTTCACATTGCCTTCTTTCATGCTACTTTTTTCCTTCTACTTGGGTCTGCTTTTTATGCTGCACAGTCAAGGCCTTCATTCAACGCTGGTGCAAAACAAGGAATCTTGTAGCTGGGGCCTTCTTTCACATACCAGGCTTCTTTTGTTAATAAAGGTCCCAGGTGGGGTATGAATGTAAGCCCTGGCTGGTGTGCAAATGGATTTCCTGGGTATGGCATGAATGGAGATCCTGGATGGGGTGCAAGAGGAGCCCCGGCTGCACCAGGATGACAGAAGGTCCTAGCTGGTGCAACAGTGATGTGTGGCACATGTGACAGGTATGGTGGTGGGCAGGTCTGAGTATTGGGAACAGATGTGGTTAGGAAAAAGGGCATAGGTGGAGGGGGGGAGTTCAAGAGGAAGCAGTCTGCTATCTCACTGAAACTTAGGACTGGGAGGAACCAACCCTGGAATGGATTGGATTGGGATGGATCCTTTTCTAATGAACAGTGAGATTCAGTATATAATGACAACCAAAATGGCTGGGATAGCCATTGCTAAGAGATGTAGTCACTTGACATTCACTTGAATTTGTGCTTTATGACCACATCAATTAAGGGATGGAAATTCCAGTCCTAATTACTGTCATTAACCAAGGACTAGCCTTATATGTCTCTGCATCTCAAAAATATTTTTAAATACAATATTTCATACATTTTCTTGTCTCACATGGTTGACCTATGCTGGACCCTAAATATTTGAAATTCTGTTTGGTTTCTTTAGGTTTTGGAGATTCACATATAGAATCAGAAATGGCACTGAATCCTATAAAGAAATTAGTCATTCTGCTCTTACTTGCTTATTTATGTGGTTGCTAAGGGCTTTAAGTTGTTCTTTGTATAATACTGAACTGTTTAATTATTTTTTTAGGTTATGAACGGTACAATGCAATGCGAGCTGACCCAGCTCTGTGCTTTCTTGAGAAAGTGGGCATGCCAGATGAGAAACTGCTGTGTGCAGAGCAGAATGTCACTGATGGAGTACAGGATGCTCCAGAACGGTAAGTCAGACTGGGCAAGGAGAACTGACACAGGAATAGAGTTGCCTGAGAGTTTGTACTTCTAAAATAGTTAGAGCATAAGGATAAGTACAAAACAGAAAACGTTTTGTCTTGAATCCAAAACACCTACATTGTGATTCAAAAGTTCCGCCAAATCTTTTTGGATGGTCTGTAGTTCAACAGCACAAGACCCTGAAACATGTTAGTTGTTTTGTGTTTGAGTTGAAACTAAATCTAGAGGAATCTTATGGCACAAGTCAGGCAATATCAGTATGCTTCCCCCCCTCTCTGCCCCACGCCCCCCGTAACCACCCCACCCCCGTGGCTTGTGCCTTGAGTGCTTACCTATCTATTTTCCCAGTGATTTACTTTTCCTATCTCCCTGTAGTTTCCACCATCACCAATGATCTTTTCATAGATAATTATTACCGATTCAAATTTTGTAATATGTATTGCATCTGTGTTCTAGTTACACTTGTAATATGTTTAAAATGTTTTAAGTGTAGTATTTCATTTTTTCAATCCTCTGACAAACAAGCATCTCTTGAAATACTGTTAGGACTCATAGTAAAATCTCCTTTACATAATTTCTCCTCTTTTCCATCTATTTACTTAGAGCTTTGAATACACATATAGAGCTGTAATCTTTGAAAATTAAATAGGAACAATTGTTAGTATTTCTGTCACATTAAGACTGCAAAAACATGGGGATGGAATAGTGCTGCACTGCATACAAGTTACATAAATTTCTCTGTAAAGCAGATGTATATGTATAGCAGAAGTAAAAGAGCCAATACAGTTATTACCTCAGTGATATTTGCATTTGGAGAGCTTTATTAGAATGACTTGGACTTGCAAAGTTTCTACAGATTAATTTCATGTTGGATTTTTTTCCTCAGAGGAAATACAGACAAAGAAGAGAGCAGTGCAGATAGACTTGCTGGAGTAGAGAAACAGGAGGTAAGTCCAAGGCAGAAATTGGATTGCTTATTCAACCTGTTTTCTGTTTTAAAGTTGTTCTGCAACTTGAAAAAACAAGTATCACCTTTAACAATTCTATTTTGGATCATATTGACCTTAAAATGGTTTTCAAGCAGATTCATAATAATATCTTTACCACATATACAGTAATGAAAGTGATATAGATTGGATTTTAAGAGATGTAGCCAGTTTTCTCAGCCCTGCATTCCCTAAAGGAATCAAGATTGCAGTTCCCAGACTTCCTACTCAGCATTTCTAATCTATAGAAATGAAATAACATATCAGTCCCTAATTAATTACTTGTTTTGTGTGTTCAAATTTGTCCTAGGAGCCAGTATTTAAATTGCATTTAATTGATAATAGCTTGTCTTTCCATAGGAAATTTCTGATACTTGTGGTCCAGTTCCTGAGAAGAAGGATGATAATGTGGCAGGTGAGGCTGTGCATCTGAATATTCCTTGAAATAAAATTATTGGCTCAAATAGCAGTTTGTTAGCTTTTCTAGTGTAACTATTATCTATAAAAAGTCTGCCATAGAAAACATAATACAAATATCATTAGGGAAAAACTCAGTAATATTGGAGGTATATTTCTCTAAATATTAGCTGCTTCTTCAAATGCTTTCATTTCTTTCCTTTGAATACTTAAAATGGCTTAGAACAGATGGTGGGGGAAAATCTTTGAAAATGGTGAACAGCTGACTGCAGCAGGCCATATTAATAAATTGTTTGCAAAGTAGTTTGCAATTTAAAATAATGTTTGCTTTATTCCACTTATGCATACCTATCTGTGTGCATTTTTCATTATTCACCTTCAGTTTTAGTTACTATTGTTATGAAAAAGACTGAGTAGAGCAAAACAAACAAAATAATGCACTCAAAGAGTTGGATGGAGGCATTTGTTTTAGGCCACCAAGTCTAACTCCCAAGAGATATCATCTCATCATCAGATATCATAGAGATGGCTGCCTATCCCTAGTTGACCATCTCTACCAAAGGATAATGGACTCCATTGTGGAACTCCTATTGTTAAGGAATGTTTGAACATTGAAGGACTCAAAAATAAATGCCACAGAACTAACGATTAGTGCAAAGAGTGATTATTGCCTTCAAGACATACTTAGTCATAAATAAATGAAGCGTATTTTAGCTTGTGAAAACTTAGCCATTTAGTTATAGTTCTGCGTGTCAAGGGAATTCAGGAAATTGGGTTAATTGGATTAAGTAAATCAGAGTTCATATGAATATGCTGCACCAGGCTATATATTCCAATATATGTAAGTAAATAGAGGATGTCAGTGAAAGGATTCTTCAGGTTGTGTTAAATACTAATAACCTTGCTGATGTTTGAAGCCCAGGATGGCTCCGACCCAGACAAATCCAGCTGGCCTGTGTCATCTGCTCTCACAGCCAGACTTCGGCGGCTAGTCACTATTTATCAGCGTTGCAACCGCAAAGAACTGCCATCTAGACCTGATGTTATTGGAACTTGTAAGCATGGCTATTGGCTGCAAGAGGAAATGATTAGGAGAGCCAATGAAATGGACCCTATGAACAATGAAATACAAAAGAGGTAACAGAGTAAACTGTAAAAATCAGCCTTAAGCTTATTTGGAGATTGCTAATTCTGAACAACTGTTCCCTATTCTCTGGCTTGTCATTTTGATTGTAATCATGCAGGTACTACTGTACAATTAGACTTCTGAATTCATATTTTGACTTTAGATTATAATGCAAATCTGCAATATAGACTGCACATGTTTTAATACATATATTCTAAATATGCTTATTGTGATCGTGTGATGTCGCTTTCTGGCAGGTATTGGAAACCATTCTCCCAGTTTTGAACTTGCAAGCATAAGATAGTCACTTGAACAGTTGCATGGCATTCTTCCCCATTTTCTTAGCTTCAAATTTAATGAAAGTCCAAGGATTACAATTATGCTTAAAATTTGTGAACTCGTTTGAATTTTCAATGTTTCTGCATAAATAGGACTTAAAACATGATCTGTTCTCCAGACTAATCTTAGAATTAGGTAGCGAAAACCCAATTAAACAAATGAGTCAAAAACATACTTGTTCTTTTATTTATCTAGGAAAATCTAAAGGTATATTTCTGCATGTGACAAAAGTATGTGAAAGTTTGCTTTCAGTAACTGTATTGCCCTTTGGACAATGACAACTGCAACTACACATTTCCGATAATTCTTGACCAGTTCTACATGCCAGTTTGGAGAAATTTTAGCCCATTCCTCTTTACAAAACAGCAACTCAGGGATTTTGCTGGATTTTCTTGCAGAACTGCCTGCATCAGGTCCTTCCACAACCTTTTGCTAAGATTAAGGTCATGACTTTGATTCAGCCATTCTAAAATGTTCTTCTGCTTTAACCATTCTTTGGTCAAACAACTTACGTGTTTGGGGTTATTGTCTTGCTGCATGACATTTTCCTGTAGAATTTGCTAATACAATTCAGAATTCATAGTTCCACCAATGGTAGCAAGCTCTCCAGGTCCAGAGGCAGCAAAGCAGGCCCGAACCACGATACTGCCACTGCCATGTTTCACAGATGGGATAAGGATACTAGATATAATGTTTGCCTTTTGTCAAACATAATACTTTTAATTCAAACCCAAATATTCCAATTTGTTCTCATCTGTACAAAGACATTCTTCCAATAACCTTCTGGCTTATTCATGTAGTTTTTCACAAACTGTAGTTGAACAGCAATGTTCTTTTTGGAGAATACTGCCTTTTTCCTTGCAATTCTGCTTTGCACACTCCTGATAATAGTAGATATTATCCTAGGGTTCTTTGAGGTCTTCCAGAATATTACCTAGGAATATTACATTAAAGTAATGGGGTGATCTTGGTTAGTTGGCCACTTGGGGTGATCTTGGTTAGTTGGCCACTCCTAGGGAGGATAATCATGATATTGAAATGTCTCCCATTTGTACCTGTCTGACAGTGAACTGGTGGACTCAAAAGTCTTTTGAAGCAGTTTGTAACTTTTTCCAGTCTGGGAGCATCAACAAATGTTTTTTCGGAGATCCTCAGAAATCTCCTTTGTTCAGTCATGACATATTTCCATATACCTGTGTTGCAAAGATCAGACTTTACAATTTTATTATTTAAAAGAACATTCACATTCACAGCTGATTATCATCTCATTGATTGAAACACCTGACTCTTAATTTCACCTTCTAATGAACTGATAATTCTACAGGTTCTCATCTTTCTGCTACACACAAATATATAGCTTTGAATCATTTGTCTTGATATAATGAACATAAAATGTTTTAATTATTTCTTTAATTGGCTTCTCTTTATCTAGTTCCAGGACTTAGGTGGAGAAAAGATTGTATTTTATTATGCAGAAAAATTGAAAATTCAAAAGGGTTCACAAACTTTTAAGCACCACTATATTTGGCAAGGAAGGACCTAAATCATATAGCCCCAAATCAGCTACTCCTTGCTAGGCAGGATTAGCAGATTCTGTTGCACCATGCTGCAGTGGTACACAATAGTATATATTATGAACTTTTCTAGGTTTCTCTTCAGGAAGGAATATTATAAGAGTATTGGATGCTGTTTCCTGAAAGTATTCTGAGGATGTTCAGTCAGCAGCGCCAAATGATAGGTTCTCCAATAGCATTGTCTTTTAATAAATACAATGAATCTTTTCAGAAGATGAATTTGAAAAGAAACTATAGGTATGTCAGAACCAAATGATATTATTAATTTATTTTACACTAGTTGCCATAGTGACTGCTGGTTGTTAAACAAAAAAGAAACGTTAAGTTTTGTCCTTCTTCAGTAATGTATTGCCTCCTTTGCCCATGGAAAGGGGGATGAGAAACAGCGAGATATTTATGCATACCAATGGTTTTATAGAATAGTACAAGATGCCTTTCTGATTAATATTTAAGGAAGAAACCTGGTATTTATGTTTTAATAAATTGGGATTATACTGAGAAACTGCCCTATGGGTTGTGACAGGGCTGTGTTCTTCATAATTGCTAGTACTAAGCTGTTTTCAACACATAGACTTCTTTCATAATCAAAATTAAATTCAAATCTTTATTGTCAGTGCACAACATATGTACAATGAGATTGGTTGAGCTCCCTCAGTGCACCCCCCCCCAAAACAATACAACTCACAGTGAAGACAGAAAATCCCTAACCCAATAAATCATATTAACAAAACACCCAGGCCTATTGCACCAGTGTGAACATGTTACACGTTGCCCCGGCCCTGCAGTCCATCATACTACGTAGTTATGATGTTACTTTTCATTCAGGAGTCTGACAGCCCACGGATAAAAACTGTTCTTCAGCCTATTTGTGCGGCTGGCTATAATTTTATATCTCTTTCCCAATGGTAGGAGGGTAAAGAAGTGGTGACCAAGGTTAGAGTCGTCTCTGAGAATTTTCTTCACTCTTCTAAGGCAGCGAACCCTAGCAATCTCATCTAGTGGTATCAGAGGACAGCCCATGATGTTTTGTGCTGTGCTTACCACATTCTGTAATGTTTTTCCATCTGTGGCTGTCAGACCAGCATGCCATACCGTGATGCAATAAGTGAGGATGCTTTCTATTGTGGACTGGTAAAAGGAGATCATCAGTTGTTGTTCCCTAAGGAAATGGAGTCTCTGTTGGGCCTTCCTGGCCACCTGGATCGTGTTGTTTTTCCAGGTGAGATCTTCACTGAGATGGACTTCCAGGAATTTAAAGGAGGAAATTCTCTCTACACAGCGCCCCTCGATGTAAAGTGGGGCCGGTTCCTCTCTCTTCCTCCGGAAGTCCAACACCATCTCCTTGGTCTTGCTGATGTTCAGATGCAGGTTGTTTTTTAAGCACCATGTGGATAATCTTTGAACCTCCCTCCAGTACGCTATTTCATCTCCACCTGTAATAAGACCCAGTATAGTGGTATCATCTGTGAACTTAATGATCACAGTGGATGGGTCTGATGATACACAATCATGTGTGTACAGTGAATACAGGTAGGGACTGAGCACACAGCCCGGTGTGGAGCTAGTGCTAAGCTTCAGGGGGGTGGATATGACAGACCCAACCCTCACTGTTTGTGGCCAGTCCCTCAGAAAGTCTTTGATCCAATCACAGATGGAAGAGGGAAAATCCAAGTCAGTCAGCTTTTCGATAAGGATGCTCGGCAGAATGGTGTTGAAGGCCGAGCTATAGTCTATGAAAAGCATCCTGACATAGTTCCCGGATTTCTCCAGATGGCTCGCTACAGAATGTAACCTATTCCCCCGTAGGCAAATTGATATTTGTCAAAGTCCGGTGGGAGATATGTCCTAAGGTGTTGAAGAATCAATCTCTCGAAGCATTTCATCACCACAGATGTTAATCCGATAGGTCTGTAGTCATTTAGGCAGTTAATTAATTCCAAACTACAAACATGGAAGAATTTCTGGGAGTGGAATGATATATAAATATAATAAATAATATTAATTAAATCATTGGGATGAAAATGCAATTTTGATATATTTATTTGTATTCCTCATGCATTCTTCAGGTGGACCAGAAGAGAGCAAGCAGATTTCTATCGCACTGTCTCCTCATTTGGGGTCATTTATGAGCCAGAAAAGAAAGTCTTTGATTGGACTCAATTCCGATCCATTTCACGTTTGGAGAAGAAAACTGATGAAAGTTTAGAAAAATATTTCTATAACTTTGTTGCTATGTGTAAAAATGTTTGTCGGTTGCCCCACTGGAAAGATGATGGTGAGTAAGAAACATTCAGGGGTTGCTGTTGAGTGTTTCCTGCTTAAGATTTCTTCCATGTCATTCTTTATACCTTTATAATTATCATGACTTCTGAGTATCTTTAGTCTCTCTTTTGCTGTAAATACGCTTCCCATCCATTTCAAGGATTCCAATGTAGTTTCATCTTCAGACTGAAAGCTCTGAAATCGAGGGAGACCATTTATTACTAAGAGAGGCCTTGAAATGACGAAGGAGGCTAAGATTGAAGAGACTAGGATTCGGGCCCACTCTCAGTCAAGGAAACTCACTTCTGGAATGGTCACTTTTTCTCAGTATGACCTGCTTTACAGAGTTGTTGTCGTGGAAATAAAATAAGAGGAGATCTCCAGATATAGTGCTCTTAGAAGAGTGAATATCTGTCAATTATGAAAGCTTTTGTTTATATATAGGGGCTTGAGTGATTTCACATGGCAGAACTATTCCAAAACAACTCATAACAGATGTTAGTCCTCTCTTTGTCTAAGCTGGTGTGAACTGTAATGGCCCCAATATATGTAGCTGGGCATCCCAGGCTATAAGCCATCTTCCTTTTTCTTAACTTTTTTTCCCTCACTTTCATCTTAAATTATAGCTTTGAACACTAGAGTCATTATCAATTATTAGATATCCTGACACAGAAAATTTATTTCATTTTGATTTAATTTAAAACTATTCTTCTATAGCATCTCTCTCCCTCCCTCCTTCCCTCCCTCCCTCCCTCTTACTCTCTCATAGGTTCTGGTTTTATCTATTGTTCTTTTATATTCTATTTGTGTAGGCCCAACAGATCCCAATATTTATGTGGAACCCATCACAGAGGAACGTGCTGCAAGGACGCTGTATCGAATTGAACTCTTGCGGAAGATCCGTGAGCAAGTGTTGCGGTGTCCACAGTTACATGAAAGGCTCAAACTTTGCCGCCCAAGCCTATACCTCCCTGTGTGGTGGGAATGTGGCAAACATGATCGGGACCTGCTAATTGGTACAGCAAAGCACGGACTGAATCGCACAGACTATTACATAATGAATGATCCACAGTTGTCGTTTCTGGATGCCTACAGAAATTATGCTCAGAATAAAAGGACAGGGGTCCTTGGAGAAGAACACTTATGCTGTCATCACCAAGCAAATTCTAAACTATATTACTCGCCTTTGTATAGTCAAGCAGATAGAAAGCAGGCATCAGCAGAGGCAGAAACAGAAAACTGTGCTAAGCTAATGAACTCAGGGAATGATCTTTTGCAGGCAGAAAACACCTCTCAGGATGGCAGCTGTGAAAATTTCATGTCTAAGGTCCGAAGTATGATTTCCGCTAACTATGATGAGAGTTCTTTGCCTGACTCTTTGTCATGCATGATGTATGATGAAAAGGCCTGCAACAGTGAACACAGTTCTTTTGCTCGTGACAGTCCTAGTTGCACAGACATCAGCAGCAATGCTACCAAAGCCGCAGAGGGCAAAACAGATGGGGATGAAGACCTCTCTAGTTGTGATGCTGAGACCATACGAGAGTCCACCTACTTGGATCATTTGCAGTTTGGCAGTGATCAGTTGGAAGGTCAAAATATAGGACAGGACCTTTCAGAGAAGGAGGCAAAGCCTCTTGAGAGTTTTGCTCAGGAAACTTGTAATGCCCTTCAGCATATGGAAAATCAGTATATTAGCCCAAAAGCAGTTCCATTTGAAAGAGATGGTGTGGAGAGTGTTCTGAGCATAGGGGTCTATGGTCCAAGTCTTCGTAATTTTGATATCAAAGTACAACCTGAGAAGAGATTGATGGGCTTATTGCATGAAAAGAGTTTGGAGGAGAAATTAATGCAGAGTCAAAGCCATAGTGAAGAGGAAGAGGAGGAGGAGGAGGAAGAGGAAGAGGAAGATCATCTGGAAACAGTAACTGACATTGGGAAAGATAGAGGAGAAGCCAAATGTAGCACACAGGAGGAACAGAAACACAGTTCATGTATTCTCACCACTCTGGATGCATTAATGGAAGAAAGGAATAAGGTCCTAGTTGAATCAGTCTCAAGTGAGCTGGCAGCATCCAAATGTGATAGTGAGCCAGGAATGGGTGAGGATGATCAAGCGGAGTATGAAAGCCTTGAGGAGCACACTCCAGTCTTGCAGGAGATTCAGACCTGTCACCACCACTACCATCACTCTGCAGGAAGCCAGGCTTCAGCAATTCAAGTGGAACTCCTTAAGTCACACCCGGTTTGCATGGAAGGAGACCTCTGGGGAGATGATTCTGAGGAGAAGAGAGATAGTCCTGTTACTCAATCTCTTTATGAGAGTGAAATAAAGAGAGAAGAAGAAGAGTGTGAGCACCAAGATCTAGACAAGAGGGATGGAATAAGTCAAAATCAAGGTAGTTTATTATGAAGAAATATTTCAATTCTTTACATTTTTCAATTTGGGCATATGTTGGGCTAGAAATGT